>NC_134589.1:10617500-11272500 GCF_037038515.1 Microtus pennsylvanicus | reverse complement strand
AAATAGATGTAAAAAGAAATTTAAGTGGGAGAATGGCCTGGTTCATGCCTTGGGGGGCACAAAAGGACCAAATGCGCCAATGGCGGTGTAATTTGACTTTGTGAGGCTGTCGGATACATTATGCTCAAGGAACAAGCAACTTTCCGTCCTCAGGCAGCAGTCTGGCCAGCTTCCAAGGATGTAACAGGCACTTTGGATGGTGTACACCAAGGAGGGGGTAAGGAGTGGGCACAGTTGGATACGGCCTGTTCAGTGATTAACTCACCATGTTCTGATAAGTCCCCAGAGGTCCTCACAGGAAGGCTGCTGCATGTGGGAGCCACCACCGGGGGGAGCAGCTTTACAGGTTCACACAGGCCACGTGGACCCTCAGCTGTGGGCAGTCATCTAACCTGGCTAACTTCCTGATTTCATATTGGGTGTCTGCAGTACCCACACTGACCACCAGGGGACAGAAGAGATGTGCCAATAGCCAATACCGTTCTCAGATCCCCAGGGGATCTTACCCTATACTTTCCTCATGCCAACCATGCCTTGCATTATTTGTGGAAAGATGCAGGGAGGATGAGCAAAGACAGGAAGGAGGGACTGAGGGAAAGGGAGCTGAGGAATAACGTAGCCCTAGGGTCACCTCTGTGGCATTGTCTGTGTGTGCATGGGGGGGGGGGGGAGTGTGCTACAGAAGGCCATAATCACATAAAATACCCAGGGCATATTTGGAAAATATCCCCGTGGCACCCTACCTGGCAGACTCACATGGAGGGCACAGTATACAAAGGAACGGGGCGAGGGCGGTGGGCAGGAAGGGCAGACGGGTTCTCTTCAATGCCTCACCTCAGTAAGACCAGGTAACAACTCCTAACTCTAGGGGCTCCAGCGCAAGGCTGCACTTTTTCTCCCTTGCCCTCCCTTGCCCTCGCTGTAGGACAGATGATATCGAATCCCTGATCCTCCTGCCTCCGCTTCTCAAATGCTAAGATCCCAGGTGGGGACCAGCAAACCTGACTCATGCGGTGCAGAGATGGAACTCAGTGCTAGCCAAGCCCTCAGCCCATGGAGCTTGTCCCTCTAATTCAGTGGTTCTCAACCTGTGGGCTCACAAACCTTTGGTGGTCCAATGACCCTTTCACAGGGGTCACCCAAGACCACCAGGAGACACAGATATTTACATTATGATTCATAACAGTAGCAAAGTTAGTTATGAAGATAATTGTATGGTCGGGGTCACCACAACGTGAGGAACTGTGTTGAAGAGTCACAGCGTTAGGAAGGCTAATTTTAATTCCTATCAGCACAGAGAGTGAAGAAAGGGACCCAGAGAGCTGAAAGGGTTAAATGATAATCCACTAAAGGGTGGGAGGCAGTCCTGAGCTGGGTGCCTCCATGCCCAGAGCCAGGAAACACTATTACAGGATTCTTAGAGAAACTAACTCCCCAAAGAGCTCCGGCCGGCCTGGTGCGGTGTGGACATCCCAGCAAGGCAGAACTCTGTGACCTACAGAGAGAGCCCAAAACCAACCAAAAGAAGAGCCCTAACCATCTGGAACATTTTTATGTCACCTAGGCCGTCAACTAGGCCATAGGACGTATCCCTCACTGATAAAGTGTGCAGACCGAGGCTCACCCCAGCTCACAAAGCCTCAGCTTTCCCTCCTCTGTGGGGCCTTTTGACTCCACCGGTCACAAGGAACAAACTGGGTTTTCATCTTCCAGGCAGCTCTGTCCTTTCTAACGAGGATGGAAGAGCCGAAAGAAAGGCAAAGAAAGACCATGGGACCGTCCCACCAAGGTGCTGACCTGGACCCCAGAGAAGACCAGAGTCCTAGCCCTCAGTACTTGGGACAGAGTGACTAAGTCTATGACAAAGTAGTTACATTCAAGGAACTCAAGTGCACCTCACAGCCATTGTCCTTACAAGACAAGAAGAAGCAGAGACCCACGGTGCAGTGGATGACGGCCCAAGCTAAACTACAGGTCAGCACACGGGCAGCACAGCAGCCAGTACCTTCAATGGTCCCCCACTTGGTCTTCCTTCCCAGGATCCTCTTGCCATTGACTTGATACTCGTGGTCGCTGCCCACCACGGCAAACGGGATCATCTCCTGGAGGAGAGGTGGAAGACTGTGTTAATCACGTGACCCCCGGATCTGAACCTGGAGAACTGCAGGCCTTGGCTGGAGAGGACCAGGGGTGGACGTATGGACCCCCATCCTTTTCCAGCTCGGAGGCTACGCCCCCATGGTTTAAAGCCATCCCACCGCTGCCCCCACCCCCAGCATCCCGTTGACCAGCTCACCCGGAACTTCTCATTCACCAGTCGGTCCTCTGAATCCTCATCAAACTCCTTCTGGGGGTACACATCAATGCCATTGGAGAGTAGGTCTGCCATAATCTGGGGAGCACAGGGGTGTGGTCCTGAATCAGGCTATCAGCCACCAGGTGCCTGAGTCATGAACCCTACAGAGGCTAGCTCGGAGTGGCCCTGCACTGAAAACATCTAATTTCCTAAAAAGATTCGTTTTATTTTTATTTCAGTGTTTTGCCTGTGTGTATGCACACACACCACATGCATGCCTACTGTCCATAGAGGCCAGAAGAGGGCACGTTGAATCCCCTGGAACTGGTTGTGAGCTGCCGTGTGAGTGCCGGGAATAGAACCCAGGTCCTCTACAAGAGCAGCAAGTGCTCTTAACCCCTGAGCCATCTCTCCAGTCCCACACTCACCCCTTTGGGAGACAAAGTCTCCAGCTCAGGCTGTCCTCGAACTGGCTGTGGAATCAGGGATGATCTTGAACTCCTGAGCCTCCTACCTCTACCTGCCAAGTGTGGGTGTTACAGGTTTGTGCCACCATGCCCAGTTTTATGTGGTGCTGAAGCTAGGGCCATGAACCTTCTCTCTGCTAGGCAAGCTCTCTGCCAACCGAGCTGCATCTCGGCCAGACTCTCCAGTCCTGGTGCCTCTGTATCAAGAAGGGACTCGCCTGGCCAAGGGGCCCTGCAATCTCTGTCCTGAAAATCTCTCCCCATGTTTCCTGTGTAGCTCGTCACTCTTCCACCCAACCCCGGAAAACAAACAAACAAACCTCAGGGTTGCTGAGTCCTCTTTCCTAGAACCCTCTAAGGACCAGCATGGTCCCCTCCTGCAGCTCAGGGGGTACCTGCCTGCTGAGATGCTTCCCACATTCATGACAACCCAAGTGGGTGGCCGTCGACAGAGGACATCCCAGGACACAGCTGTCTCATTTGCCCAAGAAGATCCAGGCTCTCATACACTGGAGAGCCTTCTAGTCTCCAGCAGAGCATCCCTGTCTGACTACCCTCCCCTATGCATGCTGGGAAAATCCCTGACACATGACCGGGAATGGAGGCCCTGGGAGCCTCTGGAATTGGATTTAAGGCTGGAGCTGCCAGGAGGTTCTGAAGTATGGCCCAGGACTCGTCACACTGCAGATGCCCACAGGGGCACCCCTGTCACCCAGCCAGTGGTGGCTTCGACCATGGCAGAGAGGGAGGGAGCCACTGAGGTAAACTTGCCCTTTTGGTTTTCCTTCCCACCTGATAAAACCCAAGTGTGCTGGGTCCGACAGCCCCCAGACATTTGCCTCTCCTTAGTCTACTCCAAAACCTGAGGCTGCTGGAAATGGGAGTGCCAGGCAGCCACCCAGGCTGGGGGTCCCCCAAGGCTGAACACACACTGTAAAGGGCTGAAGGGTGACTCTATCACGTATCCCCTGAGCTGGATAGTCCCCTGTTGGCCCTATCATGTGTCCAGGCAGTCCTTGAGGGAGAGGGGGCTGAGTAGAGGCTGTGCATCCTACCCGTTGTTTGAAGTAGACCCTCTCCTCCAGGGTCAGTGTGTCAGCCTTGGCGATGACTGGGACGATGTTGACCACCTTGCTCAGGCGCTTCATGAATTCAATGTCCAGGGGTCTAAGCCTGAGACAGAACAGTAAAATGAGACGCAGCTTTGGGGTCCCCTGTCTCGGGGATCACAGTGGAGGCCACATCGGTAGAGGGGCACGGTTGGGGTCTGGAAGGGTGCAGGGTGAACACTTCCCCTATTGAGTTGAGGTTGGAAAGCTGGAGCCAAGCTGGCTCTAAGTCCCCTCATCCGCCACTGTCAGAGCCCAACTGGCCCTGGACTCTGCCCAAAGAGTGACTTGGCTCACAATCATGCCTTAGGGCTCCCAGTGTCAGGGAGAAGGGGAGACGGTGTCCAGAAGCTATGGGCCCTGGGACAGGCTGACTGTTCCCCAGCTCAGCTTGGCTCCAGAGAGCCAGGGTCTGATACAGGAGCAGGGAGGAGGCTGCGGGGAGGCGGCTGGCAGAACCCAGAGTGGGCATCATTTTCCTGTTGAAACTGCGTTTTCTCCATAGCAGTATTGTCTGGCCCAGACAGCCTGTGGGAAGTGAAGCTGCAGGCAGAAGTCTGAGCAAAGATGGCTAGAAGCCACTGCTGTCCACGGGGACTGAGTGTCAGGGGAAGAAAACTAGGCGAGGTGCCCAGCTGGGACCCTAGCCCAGAGGGTCATCACTGGGGAAGCACCCTCGGCTCTCCCTACTGAAGCCACGTCAGTCCTGTCTCCTGCTATCATCTTGGCCTTGCCCCAGGTTGTGCTTAGAGAAGCTGCAGAACCCCAAATGAGCCAGCCCTAGGTGAGGAGGCCTATGGCACCCCCTGCCATGAATGGGCTCTTGTTGGCCCCACAAGAGATGGTCACTATTGGCAAGCTCAGACACCCATATTTGCATTTTCCAACCAGGCCCCAGCGAACCCCATGCCATCTAGACAGGGTGCAAGATGAAAGATACCCTCCAAGTCTAAGCCTGGGAGGAGCCTGGAACAGCCTAGAGTATATAGCCTCCAGCAGCTGTGGCCAGGAGGCACCAAACTTGGGAGCCCTCAACGAGCCATGGCTGCCTCCACAGGGACCGGCCTACAAAGAGTCAGGACAAGTGACAAGGGTGTCCAGCAGGGAGAGGAACCTATGTACTGGGGACAGATGCAATTCACAGGGAGTCAAGAACCCTGGTCACTGAGACCAGCCAGAGTTCGCCTGCCCTGGGGTAGGGAAGACTCTGAAAGGCACCTGGTGCTCCCACACCTCAGATGCCCCGGGAGCACTGTTGGCAAGGACAGGTTGTGGCACAGAAGACAGGGGACATTCACTGTTTTCTGTGTCTCACACAGCCATGTTCCTCAGGGGCCCAGGAGGTAAGAGCTATCCCTAGGCATGGATGGTCATGTGACTGCTAGGGTTACACACACACACACACACACACACACACACACACAGAGCCCGAGAGTCTCATTCCATCCGCAGAGGCTGTCTACCAGATTCTAGACTGGGGCCTACTCAGTCCTCAGCTTTCTGGACAAAGAGAAGGCAGAATGGGCAGGGAGCCACCCAGCGCAGAGGTCACAGACCCTCTATGGACACAGACACCCACATAAGGGCTGCCGACACAGCCCCAACTCAGTGTCATGTCCCATGCCCACCCAGCCCCCTCGCTGTGCCCAAGGGCTGGGCGGACAGAATCCTGCATGTAGCCGCAGCAGTGTTAGACACAGGGGCTCCCACCACCGAGACCAAGGGCCCCGAATGGGACGTACGAGTGGCCAGTGGCCGGGATGAAGTAGAGGCAGCAGTGGACGCGCGTGTCAGGGATGCGCTTCTTCCTGTTGATGTTGACCTCCTCCTGCAGGTATTTCTCATACTGGTCATTGATGAACTTCATAATAGGCTGCCAGCTGCATGGAGATCCGGGTTAGCTGAGCCAGTGCCCATGCGGGGGCGTGTCCTCTCTAAGCCCCCAAAGACCCCACCCACAGCTGGCTTGACACCCATCTGACTTCACACAGGAACCGTTGGCTGTTGCGAAGAGAAGCCAGCCTTATCTTAGACTGTTCTGCCCAAACTCCCCATGCTGATCTTTGTCCTGGGGTGGGAGGGTGTGATTCCCAGGTGACCCCATTTTGATCTGGAATGTTAGACCCTAAAGGTGTGGCTTTAGGGTTTGGAGCGATCTTATCTGGGTGTCTGAGCACAAGTGGTATCTGGGATCCTGAAGCTCCAGGAGCTTTTCCACCTGAAGGAAGGTTCTTCGAGGTCACCTACCAGTTTTCATTGTTGATGTGGTCTCCGAAGCCTGGCGTGTCAATCACCGTCAGCTTCATCCGGACCCCCTTCTCCTCAATATCTGCATAAACCACAGCACCCTACGTCAGAGGAATCACCCAAGCCCTCAGGTTGCCTGACCAGCCTTGGGTGTCCCAGGATGGGCTATGATGGCAGCCGAGGTTATACCAGGGAGAAACCGACCTCTAGTAAAGAAGTCTGGATGGTGCCTCAGCCTGGTGGGGCCCAGACTGTTCCTACTCAGAGTCTCAATGTTCCCAGAGGGGGCAAGGTGACATCTCTAGTGGGACACCCTTGACCCTACACTCTGGGAAAAGTGGGTTCATACACCCAGTCTCAGCCCCCACTTCCATGGAACTGACCGTGGGTAATGGACTTGATTTCGATCGTCTTGGGGATGCGTTCCTCTGAAGTGGGCTGCACGGACTTCCGGCTGATCTTGGACTTGAAGAGGGTGTTGATTAAGGTGGACTTCCCAAGGCCACTCTGCCCTGGGGAGAGAAGGAGAGGCCGGTTGGCGGGCTCTCCAAGAGCATAGCTCATGGCTATGTTCCACTGAGACCCCTGGCCTCACAACATCCTTAGATAGCCCCACCTGGGCCGTCACCTCCTCAGTAGAAGTCCAGGGTTGAGTTTAAACCCACAGTGTGGGGCTCTGGGCCCTGGTTTAACTTGGCCCAACTCCGTCCTGGTCCTAGAGAAGCCACCCAAAGCAGGAAGAGACACCAAGACAGAAGAAGCTGACAGCCCCAAAGACAGGTGTAGGTTGTCTGTGAACCAGGGCAGAGGAGACACACATAGACACAGTTCCCCAGACAGACAGATGCCCTGCCATGGGAGAACCACCAGACTCTACTCGGTTTAGGACGTCAGCCTATGGGAGGTTTTTACCCAGATGCCACCCTGGCATCTGCCCTGTTCTGAGCAAAGCCCTCTTCTAAGAATGAAAAACCGGACCATAGGCCAGGTGTGGTAGTGCATGTCTTTAACCCCAGGACTCGAGAGGCAAAGACAGGTAAGATCTCTGTGAGTTCTCATGTGTGGGGTCCGAGGGACTTCTGAGCTTGCTGGACACAACCCACTCAGGTGGCACTAATTGTCCACCTACCACTGGTGACTTCGAGCTCTCCAAGGCCACAGGAGAAAGAAGATGGCTACCACACCCCACTTCCTGGGTGGAAGTTTAGATGAACCTCCAGGAAGCCTCTAGCCAGGCCTGGACATGAGAGCTGAGTCCCACTCCGGCCCAGAGGCCAGGGCTTGGGCAATAACTAGCGAACACTCAACACAACTCAGATGTGGATGCCATTGTTACTGGTCACAGAAGGCTTACAACTCACGGAGATCTGCCTGTTTCTGCCTCCCAAGTGCTAGGATTAAAGTCATGGGCTACCCCCACCCAGCTGGGAACACAGTTTGAGAGCTGCAGGGCCTCGAATGGCAAGATGGGCTCGTGGCGGGCAGAGGGCCTGTGACACTCACCGACCACCATGATGTTGAACTCGAAGCCCTGTTTCATGGCCTTCCTGCGCATCTGCTCCAGGATAGAGTCGATCCCCACGTAGCCGAAGTCCACGGGCGCCTTCTCATTCCGGGACACGGGCGCTTGCTTGAGCATGGCATCTCTAGGGCTGTCAGCCATGTCGCCAACACAGCTGGGAGCCACCTCGGAGCCTGCAGAGGGAAAAAGTCATTAGAATGGGACGTGCAGGCAGGAGGGGGAAACCAAGGCTGCCTAGCTTAGCAACTTGCACAAGAAAGTCCTGTGGGACACCTCAGAAGTGAAGTCCCCTGTACAGTTCCATTCAATAGGCCATCACCCCTCAGCCACCTGTCCCTCGGGGCTATCTCTGCTAGCTTTGCCAACAGGGCGCTCTCTGCACACCCTTCACGCCTGCTCAGATGGCCTGCAGTACCTGTGCAACCCAGAGTCCTTCCCAGTCCAGCAGGTGACCACAAGCTGGTCATGGGAGGGGTGGTCTGATCTTTATCTGCCTTTTCCAGAACTGACACACCCTCACTGGGGAGTGTCTCTACTCCCAAGCACCTGACCGATACAGTCCTGAAGCAGGACAGGCTGGACACCAAGTGCCCCTCACTCTCAGGTAAAGGTCAGTTTGGTTAGGAGGTCTGTGGATTAACTGAAAACCCCAGCTTCCTTCAGCAGGTCAGCATGGTCGGAGCCCAGGCCTGGGGGACAATTCAGACAGTGGCCCCTGGAGACCCTAGGTGTGCCCACCCAGCAAGGACGTGCAAGGCCGGTTCACCCAGGTCTGGCTGAACAAGAGGCTTATAGTACACCGAACTGCTATGCTGAGAGAATCCTTCAGGTGCCGCTCGGAACCACAACCACCCGGGTGGCTGTGGGGCTGCCGAGGTGTGGATGTTGCATTGTTGAAAAAGTCTTTTTTTTTTTTTTTTTTTTTGATTTTCGAGACAGGGTTTCTCTGTAGCTTTTGGTTCCTGTCCTGGAACTACCTCTTGTAGACCAGGCTGGCCTCGAACTCACAGAGTTCCACCTGCCTCTGCCTCCCGAGTGCTGGGATTAACGGCGTGCGCCACCACCGCCCGGCCTGAAAAAGTCTTAAAGTCACCTCTTGCACGGAAAATGTCAGCACTCTCAACTTAAGACCCCTTGGTCCAGTCCCCCAAACATGGACAACATAGACGAGACACCAGCTGCTCCCAAGTCCCCTTCCCTTCTCCAACCAAGTCGGTTTTTTTTTTCCATTCTGTGTTGTGCCCTGCCCCACCTCCAGGGAAGGGTTCCCCAACTCTGACCCTGGGTCGCACTGCCTGGAAAGAGGAACTCAATGCATAAGCACACATCTTTCCTCAGAAGTGAGGGGCAACCAAAGGTGCTTGCTGGGGACATGAGCTCAGGAGGCACTCCCCGTCCCCTGCCACCTCCCAGGGGAGCTCTCCTCTCAAGTGAGCAGGCCCAGGAAGCAGCAGGAAGGCGGGCCAGTAAGTACCACACAGACTTGTGCAGGCCTTGGTTACACTGTCCCTCCACCTCCAGGGGAAACACTAAACTCAAGCTGACTTGACACCTACATCCTCAGCGAACTCAGCCCTGGCCATCTCTGGACTTATGGCTTTTCTCTCCATTCTATTGGCGTGGCCACCAGGAGCGAAGCCGGGCTCCCCAAGCTTGAGTGGCAGGAAGGACAGGAGAAGGCTTGTAAAGCCAGCTCCAGGAAGGAGGCACAGGACCACCCCAAAGGCAGTGGCTCTACTGCATCAATCGCTTCCTGTTTCTCTGCCTCCATAGGGTTCAGTCACCTCATTTCCTGGCATTGGGGGGCGGGAGGCACTAAACAAGAGAATCTTGTAAACACACCAGGAGCTTCCAGAGAGTCCACATGTGTGTGTCCCCAAACAATGACACAGGCAGGCCCTAGGGGCTAGTGCCTCCCATCAGAAGCATCCCCAGTGCAGGTCAGGGCCATAGTCCTTTCTCCCCAAGGCTTCCAGAGTGCCGGCTCCCCACTCAGAAACACTCTTTTCGGTTTCTAGCATCTTTAAATAAACAAAGACGGCACAACATCTGGCCCCAGAACCTGTGGCTTTGGGGCCGCTTCCTGGAGAAGGACAAGGGGCCCTGCTTTGCCGGGCAGCGGTTCAGGCCTCCTCCACGTGACTGAAAATTGCTTCCATCTGTCTGAGACCCACTTCGCCCTGCCCCCACCTCTCTCCTGAGCGGTGAGAGGAGGAAGGGCTGTCCCCCAACCCTCTCTAATCACATCCAGGCAAGGAAGGCTTGCCTCAGCCCCAGGTGGCCCTTCTACATACACCAAGGTTCATAGCAGAAACTCAAACCAAACTAAACACTCAGCCTGCCAGGGGCCCTGCTTGAGAAATAATAAGAACACAGTAGAGCCCCAGCCTCCCCCAGGGCTCTGGAAGCTCTTCTGGCAAACCCCTGTGACCCTTCCCACTGGGGGAGCCTCCCTATCCACCTGCCTGCCTGATTGGGAGGTAGACCCTCCACCTAGGCAGGGTTGCCTTTGTGATCCCAGCCCTAGGTCTTCAGGACTGTGAGTGGCTGGAGCCCTTCGCAGACCCAATGTCATATCATCACCCATATCACCAGACGCGTCCTGAACCTGCACAGCCCAAGGCGCAGCAGCTCCTGACCACTTCCGCCTTTAGAACAACGTGCGGTAAAATTTAGCATTTTAGCACAGGTCATGAGGGTTGGGCTTCGTACCTTGTAAGGACTCCACACTGCCCTGACCAGTCTCCTACCAGTCTCGGGCAATGTTCATTCTGTCTAAGATCCTTGGATAAGCAGGGGTGGATGATCTCTGACTTTTGGCCTGTTTCATCCAGAGCAGTGTCCTTAAGGTTCATCCATGCTATAGAATGGCCCTTTAAAGGCCGACGATATTCCTTTAATGAACATTTAGTCTTTTTTTAAAAAAAACTCAATTCATATGATTTTAATTTTTAAGACACTTATTTTTAATTATATGTATGCATGTGTGTCTGTGTATGGGTATGTGTGCCTGAGTACAGGAGCCAAAAGAAGGCCAGAGGAGGACATCAGATCCCCGCTGGCAGCTGTGAGATGCCAGATGTGATGTTGGACTCAGTCCTCTGGAAGAGCAGCATGTGCGCTCTCAACTGCTGAGCCGTCTCTAGGCTCAGCACAGGGAGTCTTTTATCTATAGGCATTTGAGTGATTGTTTCTGGCTGGCTGGTGTGAATACCATGGTGTGAACACGGGTATGCAGGCGCTGTTGCGAGCTTAGGCTGGCTCTCCCCTTCTCCCCACACCTCTTCCCCTTGGGCCCTCTCTTATACACAGTCTGCCTTCAGATTCACCGATTCCCCTGCCTCGTGCTCCTGAATAGTGTGATTCAGGCATAAATCACCATGCCCAGCGAGACGGATTTGGACAGACACTTGAATGTGAGCTGTTCTATTTTGAATTTTGAGGAACCAGAGAATGCATCCACGTGACTTCCAAGCACTGGAGACTGAGCTGGTGCAGGAAGGCTGCACTGTAAGACTCTATTGTACCTGGTTTCGGTTTTAAACCCCCAAACGTTCCCGGCAAGAGTGCGAGGCAGCTCGGAACCCCCACCTCACAGAGGGGACAGCGCTATGCACTGACCCTTTTCTGAAACACCTCTGGATGTCCAGATGAACAAGTAAGACCTTTGCTGAACTTCTCCCTCCAAGAACCTCCCCCGTGCCTCACCTGGGTATGGACAGTGAGTCCTCTGACACCTTCCCACTTCAACCACCCAAGGCCACAGCCTGCTCAGGGGGCATCCTCACACCAGCAGGGGTGAAGGCACCCGCCACCAACCCCCATGAGCCATCTCTGCAACTCACAAGGCAGAGAACTGGCTCTCTGAACTCGACATGAGCGCTGTGGAATGGGTGCATGCACAAGCAGACGCAGACACGCACACACAGAGACAGACGACAGACAGAGTGCTAAACTGTTCACAGATGCAACACACAATGGCGTGGCAGGCGTATCTGAGGGAACACCGCTCATCCACAAGGAGGGGTAAAGTTATGAATGAAAAATACCATACTGAGGGGCTGGAAAGACGGCTCAGAGGTTAAGAGCACTGATTGTTCTTCCAGAAGTCCTGAGTTCAATTCCCAACAACCACAGTGACTCACAACCATTTGTAATGAGATCTGTTGTTTTCTTCTGGCCGGCAGGCAGAAATGTGGGCAGAACACTGTATACATAACAAATAATAAATAAATCTTTAAAAGAAAGAAAAAAAGAAAATACCATACTGAGCTACAGAACAGATACTCCAAGGCATGAATGACTACAGGAAGCCCTCAGAAGAGGCAAATCCGCAGGGGCAGTGGAAGAGGAGATTATTTAATGAGTGGAGTTTCCATTCACAGTGATAAAACTGCACTGGAATTAGACAGAGGCAGTGGTTACATGACGTCATGAGTAAACACCCCTGGAAGTGTTTGCTCTTCATGGTTGGGGCGAGGGAATGAGGGAAGGGGGGCGGGCACCAGGCAGGTGTTTATAGCACAGCTGGACAAAGGGTCCAGCCAGGCCACCGGCCAGCGCACAAGCTCAGGATGCCTGAGTCCCAGATGCTGACACTCAAGCTGAGGCCCTTTGGCAGATGCTAACAGGCAATGTCCTGAGCAAGTGGCCTGTCATCTCCCAGCCAAGGGTGTTCCTGAGGGGGTGGCCAGCTACCTTTGGGAGACTGACAGTGTCTCTGTGGGTCCCACTGTGCACACAGGTCCCATCTACCCCCTCCTGCCCCAGACACCTGCGGGGAGCCCCGCGTTTTCTCCAGTTGATGGTAGGTACAACTGGGCCCCAAGACACCACCATCTGCAGACAGACTTATCCACTGAGTAACAAATTCTCCCCCACCCCAGGCCCTGCCAAAGAGGACAGGATTATGTCACCCTTCACACTTACTGGGACAGGGCCATGGGCCACCGATCTTTGGGAGGGGCTCCCAGAAAGGATGGGCCATGGCTGACCTTGACCCGCTTGGCCACAAGAATGAAGGCCCAGGCCAACAGGCTTGTAAGGACAGACAGGAACCAACACCCAGGAGCCACCCATCTGGCTTCATCCTTCCTGCTGGCCTCGCTGGTCAGTATTCCAGAACTGTCCACTCCCTAACTGAACCTTTGCCTCCCTGGCCAAATGTGAGAACCGCTATGCTGGGCAGGAGCATCTGTGTGGTGCCAGGGACAGCCCAGCCACTCTCGCCCTCCCAGGACAAAGCTCTCAGAAAGTCAGTGTCATTCCATTATCTTGTGTCAGCACAAGCCATGCCCAGCTCTTAAGAGCCAATACTGTTGTCCTCACACACCTTGTTCAAGCCCTACTCCTGTGGCTCAGCAGAAAACAGCGCTAACCTGTGCCTAGCATCAGGCATGACCAGCAGGGCCTACTGAGTACCGAGACACCAGTCCTTGCTCCATCTGCTAGCCTCCCAGGCCTCTGGGGTGAGAAGAATCCGCACCCATCGCCAAAATGTCAAGACCAACCTGGACTTGTGGTATATGAACACCCCTAAATATACCACATGCTCTCTGGGTGGATGTTCTGCCTCAGGTCTCAGTGTTGTTGGGGTCTCGAGCTCAGCCCCTCTCTGGGCCCCAGAGGCTGAAGGCAGAGCCCAGGATTGCCAGAACCTCCCACCCAGCTGGCTGGACAGGTCTCTCGGGGTAATGTCACTTTAATTCAGTAGTCTGAGAAAACACACCCCAGGGCCAAAGGGATGAACGTGTTCTTCAACACCAACTACTCTAGGCCCCAAATAGGGCTCCTGACTCCAGGGTTCTCCTGGCCTAAGAGATCATACATCCAGAACAAACAGGCCAAACCAAAACTCTCTATAGGACCCACACCTGGAGCAGACATCAAAGTGTCCATTTAGGGCGTAACTCCACTCCAGGAGACCCACAAAGGCTCAGAGGTAACTGTGCCAGGTGTGCGGAAGTGCAGAGAGAGGAATGAGCCAGCTCAGAAAAAAAAAGGTGAGGGGGAAATAGCCACACGGTGGGAACCTGGCACATGCAGAGGTGGGGGTCTCTAGAGCAGGAATTGCCCTGGAGAGTCAGCTACCAACAGTCATGACAAGCGTGACTCCATCTCCTCAGAGACCAGGACCACGACACCGAGTCATTCAGCAAATACATACCAAGGACTTAGGAAATACATACCTAAAGCACTAGGAAGAAGGTGAAAGGTCAGGCTTGGGCAGTGGGTGGAGGGAGCTTTACCGGCAAAGGCTCTAGATGGAGCCAGGACAACCTCCACAGATAATAGCTCAGCGGTACAGGAATTTATGTCACACAAGGTGAAGACGCAGGGGCTGGGAGATGACTCAACGGGTAAGAGCACTTGCTATGGAGTGACAAGGATCTGAGTTCAAGCCCCCAGCACTCATGTAAAAGTCATGCATGACTCTACGTGCCAGAGATGGAGGCCGTGGAGACAAGGCAGCCCAGAAACCAGCTGGGGCCCAGAAACCAGCTGGCCGGCCAACCGAATTGAACTGACAGAGTTTCAGGATCACTGAAAGACCTTGTCACAAAAATCAGACAGGAAGATGCCGATGTGCTCCTCTGGTTTCCACATGCATGTACATCTGTACACACATACACGCACACAGACACGGACACACACACGAACAGACACTTTAGGGAACACATGCATGTACATCTGTACACAACACACACGGACACTTTAGGGAACACATGCATGTACATCTGTACACAACACACACGGACACACACAGAGACATGGACACTTTAGGGAATACATGCATGTACATATGTACACACACAGAGACACGGACACTTTAGGGAACACATGCATGTACATCTGTACACGCACACACACACGGGCAGAGACACGGACACTTTAGGGAACAGAAAAATACTTAGGCTCATAGACCCAACTTAAGAGATAACTTGTAAGCCTCACATGGTGGTACATGTCTGTAAAACCAGACACGAAGACGAAATTGAGAGTTCGAGGGTAGCTCGGCTACGAGTGAGTTCAGAGCCAGCCTGAGCTACATCACGAGGCTGTGTCTCAAGAACACCTGGGGCTAGCAGGGCACTAGCTTTGCACACCCAGGGCCCGGGGCTGCATCCTCAGAAGTAGGGGGTAGGGTGGGGGTGGAGGACATAGAGGGCGGGGCGGGGTACAGGCAGGCTGGGCTGAGTAAAGGCCCATTGCCTGAGTTATCTCAAGCTTCCAACGTTTTATACACACAGAGACCATCTGGGTCAGCGGGTCCCGTGGCTGGAGAGGAAGGTGAATGAAGAAGAAACAGAGAGCTAAGGAACATGGGAGGAAAATCGGAGGAATCCGTGTAAGGAGAAGGTGGGCTGATCCTCCTCCTAGAGAGGGCAGGCTTCACTGGGCTGTCCCCACACCGGGCTGTCTCCCTGAGAACTGTGTCTTTTCCCATCTTCTCAAGGCTGCCTTGCACTGCGCCCTGTCCCTGCTGACTCCCTGGAGCACCCTGCACAGCTCATAAATGTCACAGGCGGCTTCCTGTCTTGTTCCAAGGATGGAAACACCGCATACAAATGATCGAATTTTGCAAATTCATGTGCCCGGTTTCAAAGGCCGGATTTTTAAAAAGCAAATGGCTCATCTAATTTGATAAGTAAGTCAAAATCGAATTACACTTCACACTTTGTTTGGGGCAGGAAGTGTCTCCTTGGAGTCTGGTTAAGAACATGAATGCCAGAAATATGAGACTCCTCCCCCTGCCCCCTCCCACCAGACCCCACTTGGAAACTCAACACAACTCCTTGGCCTCTGCAGAGCGAGGGCTGGGCAGAGGGAGAGCTTCCCACCTCTCCCAGCTGGAGGGCCTTTCCCAGTCCAAGTTCCAAGAGGGGACTTAACACTGCCCTGATGTGGTTTCCGCAAGCTGTTCTCTGCTGGGAGATGCCCGTGACCTTGCGACCAGTGAGGGCCTGGGAGGGACAGAGAGGCTCGCCTCAGTCCCACCGGCTCCTCTTTCATTCAATGGGGACAGGGTGGGGAGGTGTGGAGAGGCAGAGGCCCTAGGCATCCCAAAGATGGAAGTAGGGTCCCCCCACTTTGGCTGCCAGCCAAGCTCCCCTCCCCCAACCTCCCCTCTATTGTGGGGAGGACTCTCAAGAAGTCCTGTATTTCTGCCAACGTGGTTTCAATTGGCCCCAATCCACAGAGGCGAACTTGGACCAAGTCCAGGGGCGCCCCACCCCCTCTGAGGAGGCCTCTTCTGGTCTTCCTTTTCAATTTCTCACTAGGCAGGGCCTATTGAGACATCAATCTTAGCTCAGGGCAGGCTCCAACCTGCAAGCCCTCCTCATTCATTTCCTCAAAAGCCATTGCAGACTTCCACCACCACACCAAGGCCCCTGCGGAGCCCCCAGGTTCCTGGGTCGGAGGGAGGGCCCTCCTTCTGGCCCCATTCCCGCAGTAGTCTGCCAAAGGGCAGAATCAGGAAGGCGGCCCTGACTCTGCTCGCCCCCAGGAACCCCTAACTGCAACAGCTGCACCCAAAGATCCGGCCCTACCCGGGACCCCACTGAAATGTCCTTCTGGCTGCTGGACCACAGATGCCCTTTGCTCTTGGCAAATGTCGACGGAGAAAGAAGGGGGTGGAAGAGAGCACCCTCGATCACCCCCGCCCCGCCACGGACTGGTGGACACTGGCCATTTATTACAAGAATTTCCTCTTATCAGTGATGTCCCCCAAGGGGAGAGGGGACAGAACTGCTTCCCTACCCTTTGACCCCTCTCCTATCAGCAGGCTGTCAGCTGTTGATATACACCAGAGCTTGGGGGGTGTGAAACATGGGCAAAGGCTCCCCCAATTTATGAAGTCACTTGAAATAACAACAAGCAGACAAAGTCCCCCTGCCAGAAATCCTGTGGACAAAGGCCTCACCCCAGAGATACCAAGTAGGTCCCATCTGTGCAGGTCTGCTGAGAACGATGAAGGCTTCCTGATGTCTGGCTCACCCTCGGAGGGGGGAAGGGACTAAAGACAGAGTCTTAAGGGCCAGGTAGAAAGAAGCTAGTCCGGTATGGTGCAAGGTAGCCTGACCACGGGACCCCTTAAAGAAGAAACCTCTGACTCTCCAAGAAGGCAGGAGAACACAGAGATGAGTGGCTCCCAGCTGTGGCCCCAGATCCCTGTCTTAGGGAGGCTCTAACACTCAGGAATTCCAGCCACTAGTCTGGGGACCTGCAGACCTCTGTACATGATCCCTGTGTCTCAGCTTAGAAGGTGGCCCACCCAACTGTGTCTGCCTCAGGGAGGACTTTCAGATGCCTAAAAGTCTTCTCTGAGGAGAGTCAATGGACTGAATGGGGCAAATGCATCATGACAGCCTATGACAGTACCCAAAAGGACAAGCCAGCAGTGTCAAATACTACCTGAACTGAGGATAAGGACTGGTGGATGGATGGGTGGATGGGTGGATAGATGGATGGATGGATGGATAGGTGGATAGGTAGGTGGGTGGGTGGATTGATGGATGGGTGGGTGGATGGATGCGTGGGTGGGTGGATGGGTGGGTGGATGGATGGATGTGTGGGTGGGTAGATGGATAGATGGATAGGTGGATAGGTAGGTGGGTGGGTGGATTGATGGATGGGTGGGTGGATGGATGGATGGATGGGTGGATGGATGAATGGATAGATGGGTGGATAGGTGGGTGGGTGGGTGGATGGATGGGTGAGTGGGGGAATGGGTGGAGAGTTGGGCAGATAGATAAATTCTCATCATGGCTCAGTAGGCAAGTTCCAGGGCTCTTTGTGCCAGGTCCTGTACAAGGGAGGCATTTGCTATCTATGGCCACAGCCCCGTCCAGGTCTGTGTGTGCAAGAACCACCTGGAAAAGTGCATGACCTCTAACCCCATCCCCTCGCTACTGGAAACGGCACCTTCACGCCATCCAGCCGCTACATCATGGTGCCCTTCCTTGCCATCACCACAAATCTAGGCAGGGTCTCTCGTTCAAGGCTGTGCATGCTGTTAGCTCTGACATCCCATCTCCCAGGTGCACTGAAATCACATGTTCCTGCACGTCTGTACCTGGATATGACACAGGTCCCATGGAGCCAAACGGCTTGTGCTTTACCCACAGAACTGTCGCCCCAGCCTCAGAAGGGCAGTTCTGACACACACCCTAATCTGGCTCTGGCTCTGCTTCAAACTATAGCTGGTGTCCAAAGCACCCAGGGCAACTCAGGCCCTTTACCTTCTCCCACCTGTCATACCACGGGACGGTGGGGCTGAGTGACGGCATCCTCACGTATCACACGAGGCGATATCCTCTCATGAGACAACGAAGACGCAGGGTGACAGCTACAGAACCCACGACTCATGCAGCTGTTGTCAGTAAAATGCACACTCCACCCCCTCCACTTTCCAAACATACAAACGCCTTCCAGTCTCCTCTCAGATCTTCAAACGAGGCTCCTCAGCGTCAGCCTGTCTAGAACATTCTTTCCCTGCTGCTCCTGGGACACCCCCCCCCGCCGCCATCTTCCCAGGGCTGCTGATCTATGCTGGTGGGTTTCCCTGCTTTCCTATGCTGCACGGTGCGCAGTAAACATGCCTTGACTGTTCGTGACAGAACAGCTTCTCACATCCGAATCGCAGGACACTGCGAACAACTGGCTGGCTGGGCGCCTGGCGTGACTACCTGCTTCCCTTTCTTCAGGACCTTCTCTTTCTCTGTTCCCCCATCAGCCTGCTTGCCCGCCCCCACCCAGGCCTCCTAAACAAAGTGCTCACTCGTGCCTTCCCAGGGCACATGTGTGCACATGCATGAATCTCTGTGTGTGCTCCGGCACCCAAATGTGATACTAACAACTTCGGATGCTGTCACCTGTGGGAGCTGAATAGAGCCCAGGAAGGGAGCATACTAAGGAAAAGAGGTCCCAGGAAGCTTAAATGAGGGTCTAGTGAGGAAAACTGCTCAGAAGTATTGATGGGGTCAAAGGTGAGATGAGAGACTGGGGGTCAGGGTGGCTCCTGGCTGGGCTTTAGTTCTATCTCCTCTCTATGTCACCTTAACGCCAATGCTGGGGGCTCAATGCCAGGGTCTCGGGAAAGCACTCACAGCAGGGTTCAGACCTGAGCCCTGAGCGAGAGAAGACACCACAGCAGGACAAGCAGGCAGCAATGGAGGACAGGATCCTCACCTGGGCCTCCATCACTGAGAACACTTTTGTCCCATTCAGTGAAGCCTGGCCTACTATGCCCCATAGCGGGATTGTGTCACATGACCATCAACTAAGCACTGTCTAGAAGAAATACCACTGCTACCTGGTTCTTCCAAAGACATTGATGCTTGAGACAGTATGTCTGGCAGCCCAGATCTCAGCAGGGCTCACACAGGTTGCAAAGTGAATCAGTGGTTGAGACATAATAAAGAACTCAATGGAAACACCCCCCCCACACACACACACACACATCAAGCCGGGCCATTGGCACTGCCTGCACAGTCACTGGGCAGACTTGCCTTGTGTGTGTGGCTCTCTACAGTCTACCAGCCAGTCACAGTCACTGCACGGCTTCACACAGCCGCCCTCCCTGTCCGTATGCAAACAGTAATTAGCGACATCACAAGAAGGCCGCGAATAACACGGTTCTCAGAACCCAACAATGAGAGACCGCTCAATGAGGAGGTACAGGGGTCTCCAAACTGCTGGGGTCCACCATGCCCCCTCCCAGCTCACGTCCCCGGCACCCTCAGCTTCTTCCTCCACCTCTTCCCAGAACCAGGACTGAGCCAGACCTATTACGGGATGTAAGTAACCGACCTCCAGGAAAACTGTGTGTCCTCCACTGGATGGTCCTCAGCCAGAGCCGGAACCTGCAGCCTGGGAGCCTGTCTTCTCCCAGGGCCCCTTCAACCCTGGCTCTGGGAAGGAACAACATTCATATGGTAATTTCTCCAGGAACAACAAGGGCTGGAGACAGAAGGAGGAGCCCTGGCAAACTTCTGGAAGCTGTGCCCAATGGGCCTTCCAAGTTGGCTGTCCCTAAAAAGCGGACACAAGGGTGGGGCTGAGTCACAGAAGGATGGGGGTGCTGCAGGTGGCGGGGAGCGAGGGGGGAGCACGAACTTCACAGTGCCTGTGGTTGGATGGTTATCATTTATTTTTTGGTTTACTCTGTGGTGGTGGTGGTGGTGGTGATGAGGGTAACCAAACAGTCCAGAAATGCTCCCCATAGACGGTGGCCCCATGGACACCAAGCTCCCCTGCATGCATACACTGCACCTCCCCTAGGAAGGCTGCTTCCCTGGGTTGAAGCCTGTACGGTGTGTGGGGGAGAGTTCGTCCTCACCTCACCCCACCCCATCTAGACATCTTGATCAGGTGAGCTTTCTCTGTAAGTTAAAGAATTAAGGTTGGAAAAATCTCCGGGGTAAGGAAGAAACCGAAAGTTGACTGTCCTTGTGTGTCTGCGGCTCCTCTCCCTCCGCGTCTGTGTACCAGGGACCTAAGTCATAGTAGGCTTTCCTGTCCACTTCTCTCCCACTGTACCAGCCCACCGCCTCCTGCAAGGAAGACAGAACATGCGCAGCCTTCAGTTACCCTCGCCACCACTTTCTGGGCCCTGGACTGGCAGAGGAATCCAGAAATCAGGGGCCTGCTCTTTGCTTCCCACCTGTGCCCCTCACCACACTCCTCAGCCTCTGGGGATACAGGGAGGCTTAGGGCACCCTGAGGGTGACCCCTTGAGAGAAGGAGAGGGAGGGGGCTGCTCAGAGGCAGCTGGAGCAAGCATGGTGCCCCTCACCAGGCCAGGGCCATCCTCAGCTACCTGGCTTAGAAACACTGGTCATGTGACCCAGCAGTTTCCCAAGAGAGGTGGAAACAGACATGGGATGAGGGGAACCTGTGCTCGATACTCATAGCAGAAGCACTCATAGTGCCCCAGAGTGGACGCTGGCCTAAGGGTCCTCATCTGACAGCCATGAACACAAAATACGGTCCCACCCTGCAATGGAGCATCCTTCCTCCACGAAAAGAGGTACAATTGCACAGGGAAAAAAACAGCACACATGTGGTTCAGGTCTGTGGAGGTTTAGGGACCCAGTGGGCACCCCTGAGTGTGTGAGGGGCTTGTCCATCTTTTCTCTACTTGCTTCTCTGGAGAACTGTGATGCGCATAGAATCTGCTGGCCTCACTAGACAATCCTGCGCTTAAGACTGAGAAGTGCGAGGTCATCCTCAGCTACATAGAGAGTTTGGGGCAACTAGGCTACATGAAACCCTGTCACAAAAACAACAGCTGTACGATGGCCTGGCAGTGTGCGCACATTCTCAACACACGAGTGGGCAATGTCCACCTCACCCATAGCTGTCCATGCCCAGCCTGCAGCCCCACGAACAGAGCTATGTGGCTCCCACAGGGACAACCTCCCCATGTGCAGCCCCCGTGAGAATAGGCTCCGAGTGGCTTGCCTTTTCACCACCCCCCTCCTCGTGGTCATGCTCAGAAAGGTCTGTGGATTTTAAAGTGTCCCTGTGTGCCATAGACTGGAGTCAGTCAAGTCCCCAAAAGACACTTTTAAATAAAGGAGGGCAGCAATAGAAACAGCCAGGCACACAGGAAAGGGCTAATTGTAGGTTCCAACGTCTCTGGGCAGTAACGACACTAGGGAAAACCTCCTTCTCATTCCTGTTCCAAAGACTAAGAGCCCAGGCCTTGCAGCTCTCTGCATCCAGAGTCGAGGGATCCAGAAGCAGGGGCTGCTGGGCCCCCAACAGGGGCCTTGAACCCCAGGAGGGCATGACCTCCTCCCAGGAGTAGGGTGAGCCCCCCACATGTTAGGGCCACATGACACCAGAGGGAGAAGTACCTCTGGATGGTCCAAGGTTAAATGAACAGAGGGACTGACTTAACAAGGCACAAGGTGGGGGCGTTCATAACTTCCTACACTACCCCAAACTCCCAGGCCTCTCGGGGGGTCAGCACCCCCAGCTCCCATGCACTAGGAATGGAGAAGGCTCTGCTGCTGCCTCAGCAGACAGACCAACAGTGCCACCCAGGCAGGGAAGCTACCTGTGTCCCGTGTATCCTCTTGAATCTGATAATGGGCCTGGCTGGGGGCAGCAAAGTCCTCCCAGACAGAGACCTGGTCACAGTCACCTTGGCTTGTCCTCCATGGGACAGACGCTCCACGGCCCTTCATCTGTGAACCAGGGAAAGCAGAGCAAGGTGGCTGTGGCCCCGGGGCAGCCTCAGGGTGCTATAGGAGGTGCCGCCGGGAGTCCAGACTACAGTTAACACTGAGCAGGCTAGGAGGCGGGTGCAGGAGAACAGCTGAGCACCAGTCTGGGAGCAGCCTGGCTGTTCCCAGGCGAGCAGGAAGCAGGCAAGGCCTGAGGGAGGGTGGTGGGGGAGTGGCACTTGGGACACCAGCTTTTAAAGTAGCGGTTGGTTGTGGGGGCACCCCGGACATTTCCTTACTTGCTTTCCAGGATCCGGAGACCCACACTCTCAACGTTCTCCTCCACTCCCTGAACACACCTACGCTGCCAAACCCCGAGCAGCCCCTCCCCGCCCTGCCGTCTCACACCAGAACTATCTTGGCTGCAGCGCAGTTGAAATCTTAGGGCCCCAGGCGCCACCTCCACGTCACGCCCTGGGACTTATTGCCCAATAGGTGCAGAAACTTCTAGAAGACCTATCTTGTGTGCTTGGTGCTCAGCAGCAGCTGCAGCCCAGGGCGCTTAGACCTCTACTCTCCATATCCTATGTGAATAGACTGGACTTAGCTCCATTCACCCTGGAAAGCTGCATAGAGTTGTCAACCGAATGAAGTTAGCAAGAGGAACAGAACCTGGCCGCACAATTCCGAAATGTCTACGTCCTGACGTCATGTATATCCTTGGGGGAGAGCACTGAGACCAGGTCTCATCACGTAGCCTAGGTCAGCCTCAAACTCGCGTTCTTCCTGCCTCTACCTCCAGACTGCTAGGGTGACAGGTGAACCACTCCAGTGTTAAAGCTTGCAGTGAGTTAGTCTCGAAGCCAGCTTGGTGCCAGAAGCTCACAAGACACTGGCCTGGGTCCTTCAGGGACCTGTTGCATGTCCCACAGCAGAGGCAGCCCCAGTACCTTGACCCTGGTCTCCTGACCCACAATGGGTCTCTCAACCACCCTGCAATGGTTTGGAAGCTTCTGCCCCTCCCCCACTCTCTCTCCTCTTCACCTTCCTAAACAAACCTTCACTGGAGCCAAATCAGGCTCCCACATCTTGACTTTAGGTCTTCCATGTTGAGCTAACCCTACTTTATCAAGGTTTCAGGCTTTACCCAGGATGTTCCACTCTCTGGGAGCTGAGCCACCCTCTTTTCTGCCTTCCAGGGTTCTCAGCATCTTTGGGGTACTAAGTATAAGAGTGAAGGTGGGCACCCCATAAACCTGGGTGGAAAATACACTGGAGAATGTCACAACTCTGCCATTGTCCAGAAGGGCCTGGCACGGTAGTGGCTGAACTGATAGCCAAGGGCCCAACTCGCAGGGACAACAGCCTCCTCCCTCCCAACACACGTTCTGCACTGGGCACGCTCCAGAAGTCACTAGCAAGAGGAAGTCACAACTCTCCAAGATGCCACTGGGTTCACTGGGTCCCTGGGAGCCAGGCCAACCTTCCCACATGGCGGCAGAGACACAGAATCAGCCTCTCAGGTTGTTAGGGATTTTTGACTTTGCTCAGGGAGGCTCAATGGGGGAACCTCATTCACAGCCTAACCAAGTTTGTACTATAAGCTTGGCTTAGCCTTTGATAAGGAAGAGGCTCAGGGCTGGGGAGTCAGTTCACTGGGCCAAGGGCTTCCGGCACAAGCATGAGGATTGGAGTTGGATCGCTCAGAACCCACTGAAAGACGGGTGTGTGGTGAGCCCTGGTAATCCCAGTAATCCCAGAACTGGGAAGGAGGCAGGTGGGTTCTTGTTCCTGGACAGGCAGCCTGACTGAGTGGGTAAGCTCCAGGTAAAAGTGATGAGGCCTATGCCAAAATACAAAAATACAGTGAGATAGCCCCCAATCTTGACACGCACAAGCGTGTGTGCACACATACACGCACACATGTACACACACCAAGCAGAAAAGCCAGGCACCCCTACAGAGACATCAGTCACCAAGCCACCAAGCTTCAGTTATGGGAGAAAGGCAGGGAGGAAAAACCCCCTCAAGGTCCCTAAGCTAACCTTGGTGGAAGCACAGAACATTTGGATCGAAGCAGAAAATCTGAGGTCACACAAGGCTGGCCATTCATTCACTCAAACATTAACCAAGTGAGCACCTAGGTCATCCAGAATGGGGACACAGAAATCGATAAACCTTAGTGGCCACTGAGAAGGGCAGGCAGGACACTAACATTGCCACGGAACAGGAGGGCCAGCTGCAGCCACATTCAGGGCCAGACTAAGCAGGAGACCTGTGTGGCACTCAGCTGGACGAGGCTTGCCTGGCAGGACCTATCTTATCTCCCCCTCCAGTGGTGACAGGCACCTGGAAGGAGGCCTGGGAGATAAGAGATCCTGATAAGGACAGAGTTCTGAGAGCGTTCCACTGTGAAAACACAACTGTCCCCACGACCTCTGGTGACCAAGGCATGCTCGGGGCCCAGCACCCAAACGCAGGAAACCCTGCATGGTGGCACGTCCCTGTCATTCCAGCACATGGGGGGCTAAGGCAAGAGGCCGGCCTAGGTCACAGAATCACCAAAAAGGAGGCGGAGTTACAGCTCAGCTAGTGGGGTCCTCACTTAGCATGGGGTGCTTACTTAGCATGGACGAAGCCTTGGGTTCGGTCCCCAGGAGGATCAGAAGTACAGGCCATCTTTGGGCAGAGAGGGTAGTTTAGTCCCTGCCTCAAATGACTCACAGATCAGGGCGATGTCAGGCCCAGGATGAGGACCTGCAATTGACTGAGTGTCAGTGACTTGGTATGGGTCCTCAAGTGGCCAGCACCTCAGGGTGCCCCCCAACAGCTCTTGGCTTCAGGAAGATGCTAAGCAATTAGGAGGGGGCGGAGTCCAGGGCAAGATCCACCCACTGTACACATATTAGAATATCTGTAAGATGGTGCTTAAGCCAGCTGCCCTAGCCCCACGGCCAGTCAATAGCCTTGTATCTTAAAGAAAAATTTCAGTGTGCATGCGTGTGTATGTGGTGTGTGTGTGTGTGTGTGTGTGTGTGTGTGTGTGTGTGTGTGTGTGTGATGGCACAGTGCATGTGTAAAGGTCAGAGGTGACAGTTCTCTCCTTCTACCCTGTGGAGTCCAGGGACAGAACTCACACTGTTAAGGCCGACAGCAAGCATCTTGTTTTGTTTAGTTTTTCGATATGGGGGCTTTTCTGTGTAGGCTTGGTTGTCCTGAAACTCACTCTGTAGTCCAGGCTGGCCTCAAACTCGGAGACCTGCCTGCCTCTGCCTCCTGAGGGCTGGGATTAAAGGAGGTATACCACCATGACCCAGCGTGACAGCAAGTATCTTGGCCCAGTGGGCCATCTCACTGGCCCCAGGAGTTTGTGTCTTTCACGACCCTTCCTAAAGGAAGCCAAGGCCCCAACCGCGGGAAGAAGTGAGCTGGGTACAATAGGAGGGTGAGCTCATCTTGCAGGGGCACCAGATGAGTGCGGACAGCAGCTCAGGGCGGCTGCAGGGAGATGAGATCAGGCTCCGTGGTCTTAGTACAAAGCCCTCTTGACCAGGCTCCCAGCCTGGGATGGTGAGTTCCTCTGGGTGCATAGCAGAGAGCAGACTGAAGAACCACCAGCATCCTCAGGCACCAAGGCAGGCTCAGCGTGCAGCCAAGTGGGTGGGGTCTGCAGGGCAGAGTGCAGAAGCGCCCACCTCCCCAGATGCAGGTAGGAGCCCCCAGCCCCACTCCACTCACAAAACGTAGAGCGTGCAGCTCTGCAGAGCAGCCGCCCTGAGAAGTCCTCCTTGGGAAGGAGGCCAAGGCTCAGGAGTTCCTAAGGGCAGGTTTCTACCTGCCCGAGGAACAGAGGGAACTCAATAAACAAATCAAAGCTTGATGCTGGGAGCAGAGTCTGAAGAGGTGCCGGCTACAGGGGGAGTTGGCTGGAAACACCTCTAAAGACCAAACTGGAGGAAGTCGGACGCTCTTGGTGGAGGACCTGGCAATATTGGCCTAGTCTACGGTGAAGGTGATAGTGAAGGTGATGAGGGGAGGATGGTAAGTAGGCAGGAGCCCCACCTAGCCTCTGCCCCAACAGCCACTGGGTTTTTTTGCCTATTTGCATTAAAATAAAGCTGTTCTTCCCACACACAGGGTCAGGGAGTGAGAGAGGAAGCCTAGAAACTTCCGGGGTGGTGTGGGAAAGCAGATAGAGACTGTGCTGTGTGGGGAACGGGAGAGCGGAAATGGAGCCTCGGTGCCGGCTTCCTAGAGACCTTTGACACAGGCAGGGAATCTGTGCCGCCCCCAGGCCGAGGGGCCCTCTCTGTACAAGGGGGCCTCGGCCCCAAGCAGAGCCACCCTATCTGACAAGAGCATTGACATAACAGGAAGTCGGGGAGGATATTGTGGCAAGGAAGGGAGGGGGTGGGGAGCAGAGGCAACAGCACTGGGGTTGCCCAATGAGTAGCGGGCTCCTACGGCAAGGTCCCAGAGCTCTTCCCACAGCTAGGGAGAGCGGGTCTGGGGCTCAGAAGACTCCATAGGCCAAAGAAGGCCCTGGACTTGGCATGATGGGTCTTGTCTCACACTTGCTCACAGGAGCTGGCTTCCACCTAGGGTCGTCACCACCCTCCACACAGGTTCTTCTTCGTACCAGCTCAGCTGTCACCGTGATGGGGTCTACCCGGTAGACACAGTAGATGGCACAGAACCTGGGGTGAACCAATATGGAAATGACCAGTGGTCTGAAGGGGCGGGCCAGGTCAGTCACAACTCAGGACCCCAGTTCGGGTCCTACCCAGGCATGGTGCTACACACCTATAAATCCCTGCATTCAGGAGGCTGAGGCAGTAGGATTGCTATGAGTTCAAAGCTTCCTTCTGTAGCTACCCCACACCACGAAAGAGACCCAAGAAGAGAAGGATGAGCTACCTTTCCCAGCAGGCCTCGGGTGCAGGCTGGCTGCCTATCCAGAGGTTTAATAAGCACATTTTCCCTATTTGCTGAAAAGGAGCCCCTGGCTGCCAACGGAAGCTGAGCAAGGCGAGTGAAAGACATCGTGTAGAAATGCCCCAAGAGCCCCATGAAGCTAGAAGCCAAGTGTGAATGAAGGAGGCCCCACACCATTGCAGGGAACGTTGCTGTCCCCTGGATCTTCCACATGAGATCCCAACCAAATTCCATCTCTGCCCAACACAGAGTGGCCAGAACCCGCTCCTGGGCTCCCCCCCCCACCCCCCGGCCCGGCGGTCCATTTTTCTCAAAGAAAGGAATCTCACACTCCTCTCGGGGAGCAGACATACTGCTCCCCAGGCCTCTGACCAAGAGCCAGCAGCTTTTCCGAAGAACTGGGGTGGGGGTGGGGGGTGCTTAGGCGGTCTTCCGGCATTTGCTGCTGTCTCTCTGTGTTTGGGTGCCAGCGACCACTCTCAGTGCTGGCTAGGGTCCCTCGCATGGTCTTAGCTGCAAACCCTGCTGGAGGACACTGCCTGCCCTGGCTCTGACATACAGCACAGGTTCCAACACATGGCTCCAGAAGGCAGACACCCCCATCGCACATTCTCTAGCAAAATAGATGCATACCAAACCCCCACCCCACCCAGCAACACCCTCCTGGGCTCAGCACATCAGCACATCTCAAGAACCCCAGGCCAACGGGCGGTACACATATTTGATGGTGGGGTCCCCATCACGGTTCACCCCTGCGGTCTCTGATTTGCCACCTTTCTCAGAGCCGGCAGTAACTAGTTTCCAGCCAGAGCTGGAAGCCGCCCACTCTTAGAAGCTGATAACTCTGGGTAGAGAGATTTTTGCAAGAAGCATCCAGTTCACCTCTCCTCCTGCCCTGGCTGGATATCAGAAGCCCCTTGTGGGGCAACGTGCTTCAAGACACTCCCATCACTCGGCAGAGTTGGCCAAACGTTTACAAAAAGATAGCTGTGACCACACAAAGTCCCTTTTTCTTCTATTCTGCGATCGAAAATCTGGTTCCCGCGTGGAGACCCGGCATCCCGCCACCCATTCTCCCAGGAACCCAGGGCTGAGCTGCCAGCCAGAGCCCCCAGGCTCCGGGGCTACCTGGATCCCAGTCCCACTGCACCCATCAGGGCCGGCCAGGCGGGCCCCACCACCTGGAGGCCCCCGGAGCAGGCTGTGAGAGGGTGGAAGAACAAAGAGCGAGGACTCACCCCAGCAGCTGAAAGTCGGGCTGCCTGGACGCTGGAGCGCTGCGGCCCGCCCACCGGGTCACATGGCTCGGAGCCGAGCAGAGGATCAAAGGGGCTTTGTGGCCTCGGAACAAGGAGCCTCCCAGAGTGTGGGGCAGAGAGGTAGGAGGGCTCAGGATGGCCTGCAGAGGGAGGCTTGCTAGGGAACTGCTCCGAGGGGCAGGGCGAGGGGACGAGGAGGCGGGGAGAGGCGCACCGGCTGCAGGCGACAGCGGCAGGGTGAGCCTAAGGCCTCCGCGCTCAACACACCAAGGAGCAGTCTGGGCCACTAAGAGGAAAATGACAGGGTACACAGGATGGACCTTGGAGCCCTGCTGCCCTAGCCTTTAACCTGTGTTTGCCCAAATCTGTGCCAGCCCAGAACCATGCGACCTCTTCCCAGCCAGGATGGCTTTCCACTGACCCTGGGCATGGTACCAGGCCTGGCTCCACCCCACACCCGGTCAGATAACAGGCACGCACCTTGGTTTTCAGGCAGCCTTCTGTGTTTTGGTAGGGCTCGCCTCCTTCTCCGAAGCCCTGACCCCCAGAGGCTTCTGGGCAACTGAGACAGCACAGGCACCCTGCTTAAGAGGGCTCTGCTGGCTGCAACCGAAGGAGGGGAAAGCTGGAGAAAAAGGCAAGACCCCGAGGGGCTGGGGCTGGGGCTGGGCTGGGGCTGGCTCACCCTGACTCTCTGCTCTGGAGCCTCAGGGACTCCGAATTATTCTGACGCCTGCTTCTTCCCACTGCTCCCTATCCTCCTTGGGGGCTGGGCAGTGAGTCAGTAGTCTGCCCCTCCCACTCCTTACAGACCCCTGTGATGTTCTGGGACCCTGAGAGGGATGAGCCAGGGGGTCCAAAGATAGGAGCTGACACTTCTGGGGCTGGGGCTAGGGCTGGGCCTGGAGGATGGGATCTGCCAGACCCCATAACCTCTGACCTGGAATGAGTCACTCCCAGGCTCAGGCATGGCCACGGTGGCCCTAGGCCAGCTCCCACACTGGGAGTGCTGGGGTAGGATTGGAGGTTTGTTCAGAGCAGGGAGCAATTGGTTCAAGTGGAGAGGAGCCTTTGGTAACTCTGGAGGGGCCTCAGGGCCAGTGACAGATTTCCCCATGTGACTTCAGTGCCCCAGTCTGCAGGAACAACTGCCCCAAAGGCTCCCCGAGATATGCACAGAATCATATTCCACCCCCGTCCAGCTCTGTTCTACCAGTGAAACACGGAACCCCCAGGCGTCTGGGCCATCATGCAGATCTTGGGAATCTGTCTTCCCTGTTTGGAGCTGATACACCAACTCCAGTCACAGCTAGAACAGCGGGTCCCTTCAAACCAGGAGGAGCTCCCTGTCTAACAACTTCCTCCCACCCTCCTGTCACCGAGCCCTGGCAGTCCGTACAGAATGGCGCGGGGTGCGGGGGTGGGGGGACGGGACTCCTATCAACCCACATCAAAGTTGAGCACCCACTGTCCTGCTGACTCTCCCTCCTGGGGACACAGAGCTTCCTCCCTCCAGAACCTCACACAGCCCCCACAGCTCTCTAAGGCCCCCTGTGTCAGCTCTGGAGATTCCAGGCCTGGGAAGTGAGCGGCACAGGGCGCCTCCTACTGCTCTGACCCTCATCTAGCGCCATTAAATGGGGGTCTCCAGATCATGAAGGGGGCCACAGGTTATAAAGGGTCACTTTCCCAAACGTCCATCCGTCCATCCACAAGTTGAGAGGTTCTCGGCTCTCCCTGACTGTGATCCAAGTACTATCCGGCCCTCTGGCACAAAGCCCAAGATGCAAGTTACAGAAGGAGCCTTACACTTCCAGCTACCACAGGGGGAAACTGTGAGGAATCACATGGCCTGTTTTAATTGATCTCACAAAGCCAAAATATTATCAGTTCAAGATGTCATTGACATGAAAATGGCAGAGATATTTCACACACTTCTTCCTTTCCGTGCCAAGATCCTGGAATCCAGAATGCATCTGACTGACTCCTCTGGTGCACTCTCAGTGGCAACCAGGCCTGTGTCGGGGGCATGACAGCCCTGGGTGCTGGACAAGCGGGCATGACGGCACCCTGTCGCTCTTCTCACTGCAGGGTCACTGATTCACGAGTCTACTTGGAGTCCCTGGTCACTTCTGGAACCAGATCTACAAGCCACATTTGGGGTGAGGGCACACAGCCCACCTAAACCCACGTCTCCCGTAAAAACACATTGAGGGACTGGAAGGACACATATTGTAAGCCTGGCGGTGGTGATGCACACCTTTAATCCCAGCACTCGGGAGGCAGTGGCAGGCAGATTTCAGTGGGTTTGAGTCCAGCCTGGTCTACAGAGCGAGGTCCAGGACAGCCAGGGCTACACAGAGAAATCCTGACTTGGAAAACCGGGGGGGGGGGGGGGGAGCACACTTCAGTACAGAAGGAGAACCTGAGTTTGGTTCCCAGCACCCATGTCAAGCAGTTCACATCTGCATAAAACCTCAGCTCCAAGGGGATCTGACATCTCTGGTCTCTGCAGGCATCTGCACTCATGTGCATGTACCCACTTACACATCTGCACTTGTGCATGTACCCACTTACACATCTGCACTAGTGCATGTACCCACTTACACATCTGCACTCATGTGCATGTACCCTCTTACACATCTGCACTTGTGCATGTACCCACTAACACATCTGCACTCATGTGCATGTACCCTCTTACACATCTGCACTCATGTGCATGTACCCTCTTACACATCTGCACTCATGTGCATGTACCCTCTTACACATCTGCACTTGTGCATGTACCCTCTTACACATCTGCACTCATGTGCATGTACCCACTTACACATCTGCACTCATGTGCATGTACCCACTTACACATCTGCACTCATGTGCATGTACCCTCTTACACATCTGCACTTGTGCATGTACCCTCTTACACATCTGCACTTGTGCATGTACCCTCTTACACACATCTGCACTCATGTGCATGTACCCACTTACACATCTGCACTTGTGCATGTACCCTTTTATACACATCTGCACTCTTGTGCATGTACCCTCTTACACATCTGCACTCATGTGCATGTACCCTCTTACACATCTGCACTCATGTGCATGTACCCTCTTACACATCTGCACTTGTGCATGTACCCTCTTACACATCTGCACTCATGTGCATGTACCCACTTACACATCTGCACTCATGTGCATGTACCCACTTACACATCTGCACTCATGTGCATGTACCCACTTACACATCTGCACTCATGTGCATGTACCCTCTTACACATCTGCACTCATGTGCATGTACCCTCTTACACATCTGCACTTGTGCATGTACCCTCTTACACATCTGCACTCATGTGCATGTACCCACTTACACATCTGCACTCATGTGCATGTACCCTCTTACACATCTGCACTCATGTGCATGTACCCACTTACACATCTGCACTTGTGCATGTACCCACTTACACATCTGCACTTGTGCATGTACCCACTTACACATCTGCACTTGTGCATGTACCCACTTACACATCTGCACTTGTGCATGTACCCTCTTACACACATCTGCACTCATGTGCATGTACCCACTTACACATCTGCACTTGTGCATGTACCCTTTTATACACATCTGCACTCTTGTGCATGTACCCACTTACACATCTGCACTTGTGCATGTACCCACTTACACATCTGTACTTGTGCATGTACCCTCTTACACATCTGCACTCATGTGCATGTACCCACTTACACATCTGCACTTGTGCATGTACCCTCTTACACATCTGCACTAGTGCATGTACCCACTTACACATCTTCACTTGTGCATGTACCCACTTACACCTCTGTACTCATGTGCATGTACCCTCTTACACATCTGCACTCATGTGCATGTACCTTCTTACACATCTGCACTTGTGCATGTACCCACTTACACATCTGTACTTGTGCATGTACCCTCTTACACATCTGTACTCATGTGCATGTACCCACTTACACATCTGTACTTGTGCATGTACCCTCTTACACATCTGCACTCATGTGCATGTACCCTCTTACACATCTGCACTCATGTGCATGTACCCTCTTACACATCTGCACTCATGTGCATGTACCCACTTACACATCTGCACTTGTGCATGTACCCACTTACACATCTGCACTTGTGCATGTACCCACTTACACATCTGCACTCATGTGCATGTACGCACTTGCACATCTGCACTTGTGCATGTACCCACTTACACATCTGCACTCATGTGCATGGGCTATGCGAGACAGTCTTAAACACAGATCCCAGAGCAGTGTCCCCAGGTTCACTGTCAGGAAGGAGAGTTTCTCTTAAGGAGTCAACTCAATGAATGCCTGGCCACATACCCTGCAGACTGCGCCAAAGACACCATCAGCTCTCTACTGGATGGCCCTCGCATTCATACGAGCTTGAAGGGACATGAGACGATTAGCCCAAGTCACGGGGGCGGGGGCAGCTGCTGGCCCGACTCACTGCATGTTCCCCTGTGTGGAGCTCAGAACTTTTTTTGAGTAGACGCCCCTAAAACTTGAATCTGATGAAGACTTGGGGGTGAGGAAGCTACCTGGGGTCATGTACAACTGGATTCAGAAAGCAAGTGGGCACTCAGGCCAAGACCCCTAGAAAAGAGCGAGAGAGGAAGGGGTGACGGACACCCAGGCTACTTCCATCCCTGGCCTTCCGGAGCCTGGGTCTCCATCCACACATTGGCTTCCGCCCCATGCGTATCCTTCCAACAGCCAACTCATCAAGCTGTGTTTATTTATTCTAAAGTCACATAGGAGCACACTTTAAAAAGAATTCGGAGAGAGAGAGAGAAAGCAGACTAGTGGTGGCCAAGGGTGAGGGGTTGACATGGGGCTGGCTCCTTAAGATGTGGGGTTTCCAGAGTGGTGATGAAAAGATGCTGGCACCAGAACGGTGCTGGCTGCGCAGCACTCAGGCCACGTCTGCTATGGGCAGGGGTGGGATTGGGGGAGTATGGGCAGGGGTGGGGAGGAGTGAGTATGGGCAGGGGTGGGGTGGGGAGGAGTGAGTATGGGCAGGGGTGGGTGGGGGGAGTATGGGCAGGGGTGGGTGGGGGAGTATGGGCAGGGGTGGGGTGGGGGAGTATGGGCAGGGTTGGGGTGGGGGAGTATGGGCAGGGGTAGGTGGGGGGAGTATGGGCAGGGGTGGGGAGGAGTGAGTATGGGCAGGGGTGGGGAGGAGTGAGTATGGGCAGGGGTGGGGTGAAGGAGTATGGGCAGGGGTGGGTGGGGGAGTATGGGCAGGGGTGGGGAGGAGTGAGTTTGGGCAGAGGTGGGGAGGAGTGAGTATGGGCAGGGGTGGGGTGGGGGAGTATGGGCAGGGGTGGGATTGGGGGAGTATGGGCAGGGGTGTGGTGGGGGAGTATGGGCAGGGTTGGGGTGGGGGAGTATGGGCAGGGGTGGGTGGGGGAGTATGGGCAGGGGTGGGGAGGAGTGAGTTTGGGCAGAGGTGGGGAGGAGTGAGTATGGGCAGGGGTGGGGTGGGGGAGTATGGGCAGGGGTGGGTGGGGGAGACCCGTTTACATTCCCCATGCACTGTCAGCCCGGGATAGCCTCAAACCCCAGGTCCTCCCGCCTCAGCCTGCCTGGTGCCATGGTGACAGATGTATATCACCCCGCCCAGGTAGAAATATATGTGTTTTAAAAAAAAGAGAGAATTGAATATGGGACTGAGAATATGGTTGAGTCGACAGGATGCTTGCCTGGCATACACAGAGCCATAGGTCCAATTTCCCAGTACCACGGTAACCCAGCTGTGGTGGCAAATAACAGAAGCAGGAGGATTAGAGTTCAAGGTCATCCTTGGAGGAAAGCCTGGGCAACACGTGAGACCACATCTTTAAAAATATTTTTAAAGACTTAAATACATCATTTTTTTCCTCTTTTTGGCCCAATGTATTTTAACATTTTATGCCTTAAAGCTATAATGTCTTGAGACACACCAGAATGACCGGTGTCCTGTCCTCGGCCTGAAGGGTGCTGTGACTTCACCTGACAAGGTGACTTTTGGATCTGAATCCAGACAGTGGCACAGAGTGACCAGATGGGCCAGATGCGAGCACAGCTGTCCTGACCAGAAAGAGAGGAGGTTTGATCACAGGGTATGAGGTGACCAGGAAGTGACAGAGGCAGAGATCTGAATAATGTGGCCACAAGCCAAGGTGTGCCAACAGCCACCGGAGCAAGAAGAGGCCAGGGACAGATCTCTGGAGCCTTCTGCAGGAGCAAACACTTTGGCATCGGTCCTGTGGGCCGGTTTAACATAGTAATGTCTGGTGCTGCAAGCTGCACGATTTCTGCACCCACGTCAGTAGCCATAGAAACTAATGCGACCCTCTAGCCCCTTTGATCCACAGAACTTAAAGGTTAGCACACAGGGGAGGTACACACTCAAGCAGTGCAGCAGGATGCCGTCCTTCAAGCTCCTGAGTGGACTCCTGGGATAGTTCCAAGCCTGGTCCACATCCGACAAGTCTTACCCTAAAGCAGAGGAAGCCCCTAATCTTTTGCCAGGCACTTGGCTGAAAAAGCACCCCCACCGAGTCCTTGTCCACGCTGTCCCGGTGGGAGCAGCACCCACAGTCCTTCTTGGTGACAGCAGGGACTTCCACCTCCTCTGAAAAACCAATGTGAAGACAAGGCCAATACATACCCATTTCAGAGGTTGACACCTGCCAGGAAGCGCAGGACACCCACACGTCGCTCTATATGCAGAATCAAGCCAGCAAGAAAGAGGGATGGACGCACACGTGTGAGCACGGTGCACGTGTGGACGGACACACACACTCATTCTCTCCCGGTAGGCACCTGGCTTACACTGAGCTCACCCTCCTGCCAACTGCCTTCCATCCACCCAGGCAATAGCGAGTGTGGCAGATGCTTCCAAACAAATGCCCAGAAAAATATCCCTCCCGCCCTCTGAGGCTCTAGTGCGGGAGGCCAGGAGCAAGGCTGGCATTTGCAAGTGGGCTGTGTGGCACTATGGGTGCCCCAGGGGTCCGTCGTGTGCCTCTTATACCACCAAAAGCTGCAAGAAACACCCTGCCAAAAGGCCTTGAGGGAAGGCCAGGAGCGGACGTAGTGACGCTAGGGAGGGAGAGGCCCCAGGACGTGTCTCACCAGTGCAAACAGTGGGCCCAGGTGAAGCTATGCTGCCCCAATCTCCAGACCTGAGTGGCCTGCTCTGCTCTTCCAACTGTTGATTCTCAAGAGCCCACTCATGTCCCCTCTTCCTAGCGCCCACTCACTCTTGGTCCTGGCCATCTGGCCTCTGCCAACCACACACCTCCAGGGCTCTGGAGGATTCCTCATGGCCCATCTCAGTCCACGCCCAGAGATCCTGAGGACAGCCCTTGAAGGACCTTTCCTGGGACCTATTTCCCTCTCATTTTCAATGTGGCTACCTGGGGTGACCTCCCCCCTGCCTCCTTCACGTGTCTCTCCACACCCCTCCTCCCTCCACAGGTCCTGTGCTTCCTCCCCAGGAGAACCCATATGCCTGAGACCCCAGCTTTGGCTGCCAGTGCCCTGCTTTCTCCCACGTCAGTCCCAAGACTCTGCCCATCTCCTCAGGTCCCAGGGCCCTGTCCCGCCAGTCCTAATGCTTAGCTTTTCCAGTGTAACAGCTGCCCTTTCCTGCCACACCCCGTACAGTTGGTGGCAATGCCCATTCTGCAATCCCTCAGTGTTGTCTACTTCCCCTCTTCCTCCTTTTCCCATACAACTTCTACAGCAGAACTCTTCCTTGGGGCTGAGCACCCCTGTACCCCGGTTCATCCAACCTCAGCCTGCGCTGTTTTCTAAGAACACACACTGCACTACTCCTCAGCTGGGCTCTATGATTTCCCAGACACCACCACCTCCAGGATGCCCTCCCTGAGTTCACCAGCACAGGTGACATTCCCCACCCCCAACCTGGGTCCCTCCACAGCCTGGAGGACTTGCTGCTGATTCTACCGGCCCTGTCCCCTCCTGGTCTCCTTGGTAACCACAGGGCAGGATAGGCCCATTTCCGCTTTTCTAAGAAGCCCCACCCTTCCCCTCATTAGAAAGCAGCAGCCAGATGCATGCGGGCCTTGGTGGTGCACACCTGCGATTCCAGAATGCGACAAGCCGAGGCAGGAGGACTGAGTTCTGAAACCAGCCTGCGCTATACTGCAGGGCCATCTCGAACACAGAGGTCTGGATCGGTCGTGTCTTCTATATTTCACGCTATCTTTTTGTCTTGTTTTGTTTTTGAGATGGGGTTTCTCTGTGTAGCCCTGGAATTCAGGTTGTACTGGAAATCTATAGACCAGGCTGGCCTCAAACTCACGGAGATCTGCCCACCTCTGCCTCCCCAGGGCTGGGATTAAAGGGCTGTGCTACCACTGCCTGGCAACTCTATGCTATCTCAGCCTGAAGCGTGACCCTGGTTCCAGCCTCTGCCACTCCCTCCCATTGGCCCTTCACCTCACCCCAAGCAAATGCAGCCAAAAAAAACCACCAGACCCTCAGGTTTCCAAGGCGACAAGTCCCAAAGCACCCAGGTGTTCGGCCCTGTGGGCTCCTGGGCGCCAAGAGAAGACTGGCAGGCTGGGTACTCCAGGCTGCTGCCAGGGCAGCTCCTAGTCTTCCCACCCTGCAGTCAGGACGGTACCCACACACACACTTGAGGTCTTCAGATGCTGGATTTTAGACCAAACTCTATTTTGGTGTTTCTGATGGTGCCCCAGGCCCAGGCGATGGGGAGGGGCAGAAAGGACAAGCTATTTATTTGGCTTCTAAAAATGGGCTCAGTAGCCAGGCGGTGGTGGCACATGCCTTTAATCCCAGCACTCGGGAGGCAGAGGCAGGCGGATCTCTGTGAGTTCGAGGCCAGCCTGGTCTACAAGAGCTAGTTCCAGGACAGGAACCAAAAAGCTACGGAGAAACCCTGTCTCGAAAATCCAAAAAAGGGGGGGTGGGCTCAGTATAGTCCCACTCTCATTCTGAAGAGCATAGCACTGTCCATGTAACATAGGAAGTGGGACCCCCACCTGTGGGGGAGCGGACCCCAGTTCCTGTCATCCACCTAGTCCCTAATATGTAGCTGGGATTGAGAACCACTGGCTTAGGACCAAACGTGGGCACACACACTTCTAAGAGTTGTGCTAAGGTTGGCTGAGTGTGCTGAGACCCGAGGGGGATGGTGTCGTTTCAGAGTGGTGACACCACCTCCCCTTCAGATAACCTCGTATCCTTTGGGCAAGTTGCGCCCTGGCATGGAGCGACTGATCCTGTTCATGAGCTACCAAGTTACATGAGAATTGTAGCTGGGCAAGCATCCTAATCTCTAAGAGGGGGTTCTCGTTTGCTAAGGAGGAAGAGGGATACCCGGGAGAGTGGAAAGATGGCACGGGCAGACTGGCTTAGCAGAGGATCCCAGAGGAGCAGTCTCCTGGGCTGGCGAGGAGGTGGAGGGTGTGGTCACAGGCAGCTGGGAAGAAGGGAGTGGCTACCACTGGGCACAGACCAAAGCTCCCTGCTGCAAGAAAGGAATAAGCAGAACCTGCTGCTGCCTGCCAGCTATGCTTGTCTGTGCTTGAAACCGTGGTGTCGCATGCAAAAGGTCTTCTGGGCACGTTTTCTCTGCAATCCATGTTAACACCGTTGGCGCTGGGAGAATTTTATCCCCGCGTACAAAGGCTAGGGCCCTGGGTACCTCCCTGGGTACCTCACAGACACAAGCCCTCACCCAAAGGCCAAGATGGGAGGCTGAGAAGATGGCTCGGAGGGTAGAGCACTTGCTGCAGAACCGTGAGGACCTGAGTGTGAATCCCCAGCACCGACATGAGAGGTCATACGGGCTCCAGTGCTGTGGCAGGCACGGACAGGAGGATCATGGGGCACTCTGGCTGCTGGCCCAGCTCCAGGCTCGTGAGAGACGGTGGAGAGTGGCAGAACATCCTGCTCTGGCCTCCGGGCACACACACATGCAGGCACTGTGCAGAGCTGAAGGTCAAGACTGAGTGGCACGAGATGGTCACCTGCAGCTCCTGGCTAGGGCCTGTGGTACAAAGAACAGCCAGAGTCCCGGGATCCAGTGCCCCTTCGGAAGCAGACCTCACACACAATAGACTTGAAGGGGTAAAGGCCTTTGCAAGCCATAGAGAAGTAGGAGGCTGGAGACATGGGCGATGGCAAGTGACAGACTGCCTGCCCCTCGGCACGTCCAGTTCGGGACACAATGATTACAGAGGCTGGACAGCAGGAAGCTGTTCCATCCATACCCATGCAGCTCAGTGAAAGACTGATTTTTGGCCACAGGCAAGAGCCTGGAAAGGGGAGAAGGGGACCAAGAGAAGCTCCTGCTACAGGCTCAGCATCCAGCAGAGGAGCCAGCAGTATTCCACAGCACACTTGGTCAGGGATGGAGGGGGAAATAAGAGGGTCCAGGTCTGCTCACACTGCCCTCCTGGGGCCCACACACTGCCAGGGAGAAGAACACTGCAGATGAGGAGCAGGAAATCAGTGGGGGCTGTGCCCTTTGCATGACCCTGGGTATATATTCGCGAATCTGAAAGTCCACACTGCCGAAAAAGAAACAGGTGGCTAGCCCACCCTCACCTCCATTTGTGAAAAGGGAACTAACAGTTTTGTTCCCAGTTTGTTTCCCACTGGGTTGCGGGGGTGGGGGAGAGAACACGTTCTTCCAGCCAGAGCTGGCAGAATCTAGAAGCATCTAGAATCTTTCAGAGTTGCAGCCCTGCCGGAGAACGCCTCCAGGCGTTCCAGAACAGGATCACCTCCCTGGCTGTGTGTTTCCGGTCATACACTGGATGACTCAGTGGTGACAGAGTCGAAGGTGTGTTATCTCCCTCAGTCAGGGGTCAGTCAGTAGTCGAACTAGGTCAGGGTGTCCACAGGCCTGTCCTTGCTTGAGCTTCTGGGGTTGAATCTGTTTTCTGGCCTTTTCTACCTAAACTTCCTGGTTCTCAATCCTCCCTTTTCCTTCGGCCTGGCCTTTCTCACACTGTACTCCAGGACACTTCCCACTCCGAAGGACCCTTGGGTGGCATTAGGCCCATGTGTATCTCCCTCAGTAACCCCATGAAGCATGCTTTCGCCTCACATCCGGCCACTGCAGCAAGGCCACGGGCAACTCTGATCCCAGTAGACATGTAAGGGTTGGACCACAGACCTGAGTCTGTCTACTTGGACTCCAATCCCTGCTGTCTCTAAGATGAGGAGTGGTATGCCACCTCCTCATTGCTGCTCTCAAACCTCACCATCTTTCCTCTTGGTCACCTGGCAAGGCACCCACGGGCAGGGTGTCTCCCATGAGCACCTGAGCCCCATACCCGCGGGCAGTTACAGCCCCACACACCATACAGCGAGCAGATACTGCGGGCTCCTCAGCCAGGACATGCCAGAATAAGACAGAGGCAGGATAGAAAACCAGGCCAGAAAGCCAGGAGACATTGGGAGGGGAGGGAGCCCTCCCTCTGGAGTCTGCAGTCTCCGGTTCAAAATTTCTGCCCAATTAACAACATTGCAATGACGGGTTTAGCAGGGAGACCACATTCTTTTTATAGGGAGATATTTTCGTGTAAGAATGTGAAGATAGCAATGAGACATGCTTCAGGCCTGAGCGCAGACGCCCTTTGAGTATGGCCCGGCCCTGTTCCCAGAAGTGAACCCCCAAATTTCTGGAAATCTCACAGGCAAGACTAAGAACTCCATTTACAGTAAAAACTTGCTTAACTCAGGCGCGTCCCTGCGGTGACCTGGTGACCTGTTGTCAGCTGTAACCTATAGCACCTGCAAAGCCACACCGAGATCTCACCTCAGTTCCTTCCCACAAAAGCCGTATCCCTCGCTATCAGGAAGAGAGCTAGGCAGGGCCCTCGAGTAGCCCACAACCCCCGACTGAGGACCTGTGTTCAGTTCACTGATAAAGTCTTAATGAACTCTAATTCTCATAGGCTCAGCCTGAAATTCTTTTTGTACCAGAGTCAAGCCGGGAGTGGTGGCGCACGACTTTAATCCCAGCACTCAGGAGGCAGAGGCAAGCGGATCTCTACAGAGTAAGTTCTAGGACAGCCAGAATTACATAGTGAGACCCTGTCCAGAAAAAAAAATTGCCATTAGTATTAGTCAGCATCCAGCACACACTGGCAGCTCCCAATGTGACCTCTGACCTGGGGCAGGCCCTGGAAGATGCTGCCTCAGGGGCCTGGCTGCCCCATGGGCAGGAGGGGCAGGCCCACAGGTGTATAGCAGGATAGACCTGGGAGACAGTGAGGCCCCGGGCAGAGAGATGGCTCAGCAGGTAACGGGCTTCCTGCACCAGCCTGGTGACCTGAATTCAACTCCTGGGACCTACATAAAGATGGACAGAGAGCTGACTCTACAAAACTGCCCTCTGACCTCCAAGTGTGTGCCATGGCATGGGCATGCGTGCACATACGTATATACATGCTAATGATGATAATAAATGCATAAAAGGGTTTAAAAGAGTCTTCTGTGCTGGAGGGACGGCTCAGGGGTAAAGAGCACCGGCTGCCCTAGCACAGGATCCAAGTTCAGTTCCCAGCACCCACATGGCGGCTCTCCACACCTGTGTCAGAGCCCCCCTTCCCAGGTCCAGGGGATCCAATGCCCTTTTTTGACCTCTGTGGGTCTTAGGCAGGCATGGGTGCTTAACACACATGAAATAAGAATAAATAAATCCAGAGAGAGAGGGGGGGGCTCCCTACAGACAGCCTCCACTCTGGATCTGAGTCCCTCAGCCTCCTCCAGGATCTCTGCCTCTGAGGGTGCTGGTGCGGCAATGGCGGCAAGCAGGGTGACTGGAGAACCCTCACTGGAACCATTGGGAAGCTCTCCCCTCATCCGTCCCAGACAGAGAGACCCCAGGAGAACAAATGTGGCCTTCCTGCATGGAGGTGGGAGACAGCCTCTCCCAGCCCTGCTCACTGACTCCCCACAGAGGTCCGGCTGGGGCAGGGCAGTGTTCTGCTTTTGGCCAGGGCTACGGCTCACTTCTCCCTGTCTCTGGCCTTCCAACCACTTCTGCAGCAGGCCTTGCTGGGGCTGGATGGCTGAGATGTAGCCCAGGAGTTCTGAGCTACATGACGGAGGCATCAAAGCTAGACTGTGTGACCTCAGGAAAGTTACTTTGCCACTCTGGGCCTGTTTCCTAGAGGTTGTCTTCTATAACCTATGTGTGCTGGAGTCTCCTCCAGGGTGCCTCAGCCCTACACCCTACATTCGCTCCACAGCACAATCAAGGCTTCTAGAACCTCCACCCACGCTTCCTCTAGGTAATGACATTTGGGCTTTGGGTGTCCCCCCTCCCTCCAACCCCGCCCTCCAGTGCCCTGTCCAGTCTGGAACCCAGCTGTATAGTTCAGGACTCCCAAGTGCTGGATTACGGGTGTAGCCACACCATGCCCTCAGGACTTGCTGCAGCTCGGCCCCAACCCAGCAGCCCAGGCCTTCTCCGGGGTCAGCCCCAAGGCTGCAGGAAGCCTAGCGGCTTTCAGTTGCTTCCAAGATAGAGGAACTGATGCTCCTCCCCCGCACCCTCCTAAGCTTAGCCTCCACCCACGGGGCCACTGCAGCCCAACAGGCAGTAGGTGGCAGAGGCCAGAAAGGTCAGGCCACACCCCTGCAGGGAAGACAGCTGCTTCAAGCACAGGAAAAGGAAAGAGGGGAAGCGGGGGGACCCTCCCCTTCCCCCAGTCACTGGTGGCATCTAGGCCTCTTCTCCAGGAGGCCCCACCCCCATCCTACCTCAGGAGATTCTCTGCCCAGCCCAGCCCCAGTAATGAATCCCACATTGACTGCCTCCCTCCCCTCTGCCCTCAGTCCTCTCAACAGCTGGCCCACAGAAGGTGCTGGAGCTGAGGTGGAGAGGAGCTTGTAGAGTCCCACATCCCGCCCGCCCTTCCTCTGCAGATAAGGCCTCTCTGTTCTGGCCCTGGTCCTGGGAAAGCTGGGGTGGGGGTGGGGGTCACATTAACCCCTTCATGAGAGCCACATCTTCAAGGCTTCCTGGTCCCAGCAAAGGTGCAAACCATCAGAGCACAGACAGTAGTGAGCACCAGGAACACATGTCCTGCAACAAAGGCCATCCACCAATCAGCAGGTGACAAATGGCCAGGGAAGGGATTCAAATTTAAACTATCCATTTGCCTTACCCAACAGCTGTGTGTTCTTAGAGGACTTGTTTAACCTCTCTGTGCCTTCTGTTCTTTCTCTGTGAAACGTTGATAATGGTAAGAACCAGCATGACAGGGCTGACGGACTCAAGGAAATTCTGACTTTAGGACATTCTGGGGCCACAGGAAGCTCTAGTTACCATAGCCACTTGACTGTGATAGATCACGTCTCAGGACAGAAGCTCAGCAGTGTTGGCTTGGTTAGCGCTTGGATGGGCAACTGTCTGTTGCCAAGGGTAAGTCCTGCTTCCTGTCAGCCCTGTCCCCTCCGGCAGCAGCCAAAGCTGGACTTGAGTCTTGGTTGCAGACGGTGACCTTTCTCTGAGTCAGAGAGCACAGGGACCCCTGGGGCTGTTCCAGTGTCCGGATGTGAGGAGGCTGTGTGACCACTCTGACCTCCTCAAACCCTCTTCTCTCCCCTGCTCCAGATCTAGCCATGGAGCCCATGGCAGCCTGAGCCCTGACCCTGTAGGGTACAGGGCCGTCCTTGCATCTCCACCTCAACAGGAATCGATGGGCTGTGTTCCACACATCCAGACCAGGGTTAGCAGGGCCACAAAGCCCCGAAGACCCTCCGCCAGCCTCCGCAGCCCCGCCGCCAGCCAGCCCTCTTTACCCAGAGTCCTGAGAGGTGATCGAAGCGACACAAACACAGAGACCCTGCAGCATATGTCCCAAGCCACACTGCTGGCAGGTGCTGAGGCTAGAGGCTGAGCCCCTGCCAATCTTGCTCTAGAAAAGATGCTCAGGTCCCAAAGCAATGCACATGGATAGCAGGCCAATGCGGAGGGAAGGCCCCTGTCACAGTGCAGGCCTCCCAGAGCAATCCCATGGTGCACCAGCCCACCAAAGCCAAAGCTGGGAACTGCAGACAAGTGTAGTGGCCTGGCTCTGCCAACACACAGGAGGCCGAGACTGTCGGAAGTCCCACTGGGTATTTCCTCTAGGTAAGGGGTCTTCTCAGCTGAAGGAAGGGCTTCATTCCTACCTGATGAGTGAAAATGATCAGGAGAGAAAGTGCAGCACAGAAATCCACACGGGTGACGTGAAGGCCAGCGCCTGGGCTAAGGTCCCTGCGAGGAGGAAAAGACAGGGATCCCCGTGGACGCGGAGGACCAGCCAGCACAGTGCGTGCCAACGCTTCTCTTCCTCTGCACACTCCACCCCATGGGGTCAGCCTCTCAGCCATCACGGGCAGCTGGCCACACTTGAGTCTCAGCCCAACCCCTCTTGAGCCCTAGAAAGCTAATGGGTCAGTGCAGGGCACAGCTGCTGCGTCCAAGGAGGCCGTGCCAGGCTCGAGGGTGACTGGGAAGTAGTAGCTGGCGTCCTGTGCCTTCTGGCGGCTAAATGAGAGGTCTGCACAGATCTGGTCAGAGTACGGGGAGCCTTGCTCCCTCCATTGCAGGATGGCCATCTGGACAGACACTGCTCTGCCTCTCTTGTCCAGCCCCTCGTGGACTAGGGAATCCCTTGCCTGCTCTGTTGGAGCTGGGGGACACCACTTGCTCGCGCTTCAGTCTTGGTGTGCCGACAACAGGGGGTTACCAGAGGGGTTTCTGGCTAGCAAAGAACTCCACAGCAAGGATGGGCCCAGGGGCCAAGGACAGCAAGGAAGGGGTCGTCCGTAACATCCTTGGGCTGCCCCAGGTTCAGGGACAGATCATTTTGAATTTCAGCAAACTCTCCCTCGCAGCTAAAGGCATTTGGAGCCCAGCTCTCTGCTGCCCGAAGCTTAACACAGCAGCTAAGGCAAAGCAGGTGGGAGCCCTGGGGAGGGAGGGGCTCTTCTGAAGAGTCAGCAGTGCCTTCAGTGGACTGTCCTCTCTCAGAGGGGACAGGGACAGAGGTTCCCTGTGAGAACAGAGACTGTGATGGCGGCAGCTCCCACGCCAGCAACTCTGGGTCCACCCCCCTCTTGATGGCTTTCAGGGAAAGCATTCAGTCCCTGTCAGCATCCTGAGATCCAAGAATAGGCTGAGAAGGGAAACTGTCACACAAGCCTCTGGTGAGCGCCACCGTTTCCGGTGCCTCACATCACTACCCCCCCCCAAGACTTTCCTAAGCCCCACTCAATTCTTCCAGTGCTCCCATCTGTGAAATCAGGAATGGGCACAGAAGGGTTAAGCAACTAAATGTTGACACACAGCAAGAGAGCCTTCCTCTGTCCACCCACTCCAAGGACAGAGGTGACACAGCATGGATAAGTCTCCAAGAACTTCACATTCCAATCGGAAACAGGAAGCCAGGGAGCAGGCCTTTGTTCTGTCTCTGGGGCTCGTCATTCCCACGTCTCAGCTGGAAGCCTGGACCGGCTGCAGTCTTTGAGTGGGTGCATGGATAGATGGGTGGGCGGATGGTTGAATGGACAGACAGATAGACCAATGGGTGGATGGATGGACGGATAGACAGATGTGTGGGCGGAAAGACTGACAGATGGGTGGATGGATGGATGAATGAATGAATGGAGAGGGATGGATGGATAGACAGGTGGGTGGGTGGACGGACGGATGGAAGGATAAATGGGTGGATGAATGGATGGATGGACAGATGGATGGATAGACAGGTGGGTGGGTAGACGGACGGACGGACGGATGGATGGAAGGATAAATGGGTGGAAGGATGGATGGACAGATGGATGGATAGACAGGTGGGTGGGTAGATGGACTGATGGATGGACAGACGAATGGACAGACAGATGAGCAGATAGAGAGATGGCCACATGTGCACTCACACACAAAAAGATGTAAAAATATACACACATGAGGTCATCAACCAGGCATGGCAGTACACATCTGTTAACCCCAGCACTTAGCAGAGGAAGCAGGACCATCAGAAGTTCAAGACCAACCTGAGCTACATGAAAGCCCACCTCAAATTTAAAAATGAACGAATTAAAAATACTGAGTGTGGTGGCGCATGGCTCCAAGGCCTTAGCAGAGACAGGGGAACCGTCTGGAGTCTGCAGCCAGCCTGGCCTACAGAGTGCTACCTCAAAACAAAAAAAAAATAATCAGGAAAAGCAGGGGCTTCCCAGTGAGAAGACAGCACTCCCGGCAGCCCTGCCTTGCCTGGCAAAGAGCAGACGCAAGCGCTGCTGGCAGGGCAGGTCTGGTTAAAGACTTCCTCAGCAGACTCTGGGAGGCGGGAATCACTCCTCAGAACTATCCCCGCGCCAAGAACTGGATGTAGGGCAGGCGCCACCATGGTCCCTTTCCCAATCCCAACACAAGCCACCGCTGGCTGCAAAGAACACTGGGGTTCAGCCAGGGTTTGTGTCAACATGCTCTGCTTCGTCCAGTCTGCTGGGGATCCCCCACCCAGGCAGGCACGACAGCTCCAGGAAAAACACGCAGACACGGAGGGAACTCAGGGTATAGGAAGGCGGGCTGTCCTCGGCCAGATCCCTGGAGTCCTCTGGATCCAGCCCTCCAGGGGCGCTCGAGACCTCGGCTAGTTCCACTGACAGGTGATTCAGAAGAGGAGGGTGGGGTGGAGGGCTCCAGACTGATGATGGAGGGTGGCTTGCACCCTCACTAGGTCAGTTCCTGCCCCTAATGCCACGATGAAGGCTGGCGGAGACCGGACACCTGATTCACGGGTAAGAAAGTGGACAGGAACACACCCTTTCTAGACACCAGTGTGCAGGGTGTTAACCCCACCACAGCAGCCATGGTCACCGTCCTCACGGGGAAACAGTCACAGGCCTGCCTGCACCACTGACCCCTGAGCATGGAGTACCTGTTTCTACACAAGGAGACCCAAAGGTTCCAGAAAGCACCACCAGTTTGTGGGTGGACACAGAGCAACATATAGATCACAGCCCTCTCTCTTACCACAGCATCATCAATGGGACTGCATGCCCACAGGTGGCTGGTACTGTCGACAGTCCAGGGTGCACCAGGTCACCGTGTCTCAGACAAAGCCATTACAGGTGTCCTTTAGCTTCCTTGCATATGTCTTTGCCCCAAGACATCTGGGGCGTCACAGGTCTGGCTTGCATCCTACTACTGTCAGGTTTCTGCTGTGTGACCATTTGCCAGCAACTCAGCCTCTCTCTGGGCCTCCTAAATTTCAGAGTGTGTTCGAGGAGACAGTAGAGACGGCCCAATGGATGGGCAAGCGGGGATGAAAGGCTAGTTCTGGGGCAGCCATAGGATAGGATGGCCAGAGTACAAACGGTGTGCCTGGATACCAGAGCTGACCAGAGTGCTCACTATATAACAAAGAGGCTAAGTCCAATTCAAATACTGACCTGGGCAGGTCCAGGCGACCAGACCCTGGGTGCTGCATGGCCCCAACATCAGGACAGAGTGTGACATCAGAGCTGGCATTGCCCAGGTAGGTACGGTACGGGAAGGCCAAATGGAGCAGTTTAGGTACCTATCCACCATCTTCCCCTCGCCCCAGGCAAACAGTACCTATCCACGGCACAAGCCTGCCACCTGGCCTTGGCATCCTTGACACAGTGATGTAGCCCCAAGCCAGGGATGGAAGCCAACCCTGCAGCAGAAACACCGTTGATTCACCATGCCTGCCAGGCACACAAGGAGGGTGAGGCGGGCACCTCCTACATTCTACAGCAAACCCTGGAAACCTGCTGAAGGGTGTCTCTACATAATTCAAGCTAACCTTAAACTCCGAATTCTCTTACCTCAGTTTCCCACATACAGGAACCGGAGGTATGCACAACCATCACTTGCCTCTTCTGTGGTTCTAGAGCATTCTTGCCCTCCTTCTGTGTTCTCCCAGTCTCCCATCAGGTTGGTAGCAACAGGCCTGCACTGCCTCTCTCTCCTCTCCCCACCTCGTTCACGATGTAGGGGCTGCTGCAGGGAGAAGCGTACTCTCACACGACCCCTCACACACAGTGATTCCCACCAGAGGCCTGTGCGAGGGTTCACTCACACACACCCATGTGAACACAGCCTCTCTTCACCCCCGGCACCAACTGACCCCCGGCAACCCATCCATTGCAGTCACAGCAGCTCGGCTACCTGCCGCTTCTGCCTGGGTGCCCTCTGTGACCGCTTCTTCAGGTTCCCACCGCAGCGTCTTCTCCCAGAGGCATGAATGACAAGCCAGTACTCCCCTGCCACCACAGACAGCCCATGACGAGGGCCAGAGAGAGGTCTCCAAGGGCCGTTGCTTGGTAAGAAGGACTGATTCCTGTTAGCTACCCCCTGACTTCCACATGTGTGCTGTGGCGCGCACACACTAAATAAAATGTATAAATAAAATTCGAATGACCGGGATGGCAGACACTCACTGCTGCTTGCAGAGCCTCCATAGGCAGGGACTTTGGCTGTGTTGGCTGGAAAGGACAATCCCTCTGAGGCCACAGCCATGAAGCCAGGACCAGAGTGAGGCAGCCAAGGAAAGGCCCACCGCTCCCCAGCAAGGTGCAGGCACTGTAAGCCCCGGCTGTGGTCCCTGGAGGCGCCCCAGTTACAATGGACAGAGTGGCTTTGGACGACGTGAGACCACCACACACAGCCAGGGGGCGCTCTTCACACAAATCGCCTGGATAGCTCTCTTGGGGCTGTGGTGTGGTGGGGTTGTGGCTGTCACTGTAAGGACAGACTGCAGGGGGCAGCGTGGGGTGAGGACAGTCATTCACGGGAGGGCCAGAGGCTGCTTCCTGCCATTGGGACCCTACTCAGTCTGAACTGACTGGACGGTGCAAGAGACGTTAGTGTAGTCGGGGAGGGCTGGGCCTCGGCAGGAGCCTCACAGAGACAGGTCTCAAGCTTGGCAGTGACTGGCCATGGTGACTCTGAACCACAGAAGGAATAGGTCACAGAGACAGGCCAGGAGTCCAGCCTGTATCGCATGGACTTCCGGAGCTGCTGGCTTGCTTCCCTTGCAGCTGGTTTTCCTGGGAGGCCGGTGCTGCAGACTCAGTCCCCGGCCAGCATGACCTCCCACAGCTGGGCCCTTCTTCCCATGCTTGGATATGTGGTGTGGGCCCGTGGGGTCCTGGGGGAGGGCAGGCCACCAGGAACAGCTGGCTGAGGGAGTGGGCTGGGGGTGAAGAGCTCGCTTTGGCCCAGGTCCCACTGTGTACGGGCAGGCTGAGACTCACAGGGGGTTATACGGTGTCACTCAGTCCCACACAGATCCGGATCACCTATCCCTTCCTTACCGAGGGGAATCGAGGCTGGCTCCTACCCTGACAGGCAGGATCCCAGCCCCGGCTTCCCCCACTTCCTCCTGGGCACTGAGCCTGCGCTAACTTCAGCCCTCCCTCAGCACCCAGGCTCCAGAAGGACCTAGATTTCCGTTGGCTCGAGGCCCCAGCAAACCACTGCTTAGCACTGCTCTCTGCAAAGTACTTTGCTTTACTTATTTATTTAGATGCAAGAGTCTCATGCTGTCCAGGATGACCTCGAACTCGCTCCGTAGTTAAGGATCAGTCTGGATGTTTAGCTTCCTGCACTCGGTTTACACAGCACTGGACACTGAACCCAGGGCCTTGTGCATGCGAGGCGAGCACTCTACCAAACAAGCCACGGCCAGCTCGAAAACCTGTCAGTGCAAAGGACTTTCCAGCAACCGCCTCTCACCAGATTCTTCCCAAAGTCTTAGGAGGGAGGAAGACGCCAGTCGGCCCACTTTATAGACATGTCAACTGAGTCACAAAGAGAATGCCAATGCCAAACACTGCAAAGTCAGCAGAAAATATGGTGGGCGGAGGATTACCTCTGACCATGTTCTAACTGGTAGCGCCCAAATCAGCCTTGGGGACATGTGGGTGTGGGGGAGGGGGACACAGGGGAGGGTCCTGAACAAAGCAGGAGGCACAACGGACCAGCAAGTTTGGCAGTTTAGAAACCCGCCTCACACCATAGCAACGCCAATGGACCAAGGTCAAGCAGAAGGGACCGACCATTCCCTGCATCTCTGCCTCCTGTCCAGCTATCCTAAGAGCCACAGAAGAGTAGCTGTCACTTGCTGGATTGTCCATGGATACCTCCAGCTGGGCCAGGAAAGTCAAGCAGAGGTTACCCCCTCCTGCAGTGTAGAGACCGTGGAAACCGCAAGCCTCTTCACCTGCCAGCTGAGGCATGCGTCAAACCCTCCAAGCTGAGAGGCCCGGAGTCCATGACTCACCCTCTCTGTGCCTTCTCAACAACCACCTCGCTCTTGGAACATGTAAGAACACAGTAAGTACTCAGAGTTAATTAAATATTAATGCGGCCAAGAATAAGAGGCCGCGCTCCCAAGCTGTACCTAAAATGGAAAGCTCTAAGCATGGCAGAACAAAGCCAAGGCCAGCTTTGGCTGGGCTGGGCTGGGGCCCTCAGCCACCATCCTGATGATGTCATGCTGGCACCTGCTTCTGAAACACATGTTTGGACTTTCCAGGCCATTTCCCCCTCCCCCTGGCCTCCCCCATGCTTCCTTACTCATTCTCTCCTTTAAGGGCTGTTCAGAAACAAATCTCACAGTCCAAATGTGTCAGCGGCTCCCTGGAAGTGTCTGCAGCCACGAGGGGAGGCCGTGAGTGGCAGGAGAGATCACTCACTGGGGGCCTCGGGTCTCGGGGTGCAGAGTCTGGGAGAAGGCTAAATGGGTAACTGGAAATGGCCAGGGCTCACCTCCATGCCCACGCCCCATGAAGACCCAGCCTCCACAGCATGGGTCCCCTTTAGGGGATACACTTCTTTGGGGTGCGTGAATGAAGGCCAGAAGTTACCCCAAGGGTCATTCCTCAGGGCAGCACCAGACACTTTGCTTTAGAGATAGTGCCTCTCACTGGCCTGGGGGTCACCAAGTTGGCTGGGCTGAATAACTGTTGGGCCCCAAGGATCTGCCCGTCTCTGCCTCCCCAGTGCGACCATGCTTGGCTTTTCTCAAGGGTTCTGGGCATTGAATTCAAGTACCCATGCTTGCTGTTGTGGAATCCAACCATGTGGTCACAGCCTTGCTGAGGGGCCGCCGCGCCGGTGTAGTGTGGTTCTCCTGAGTGGTCTGCAGCCAGGTGGCAGGAAGAGGGACCAGTGGCTTGTTCCTGCTAACAGCTTGGTGGAGACATAGCATAACCTTTTGGGTCTCCCATCTGGGTCCCTAGCACTGGACCAGAGGCAGGTGAGCAGAGCCAGGGGACAGCAGAGCTGGGGACACTTTCTCTGCAGGCAGAGGTGCTCTTGGAAACCAGAGTTTTCCCCAAAAGACTACCCATCCGCACAGAATCCAAAGCCACGCAGGGGAAAGCAGGAGGGCAGAGGGCTTCCCTGTGCTGTGGGCTGCGGGCGGGTGGCTGAAGTTCTCTGATCTGGGAAATGATGGGCAGCAGAGGACAGTGCCCCTTTCCCGGATCTAGCCTCACGAACATCACCTTCTCATCCGTCAGCGCCAGGCCTGGCTCCCAGGGACAGCAGGCCCAGCAGTAAGGACAGACATTTTCTAAATCCTTCAGGCCTCTTTCTCTTACCCAAGCTAGCCACACCTCAACCCCTCCACCCACAGCTCTGGAGGCCTGCTCAAGCCCAGAGCCTGGAAATGAAGAGACAAGGCCAGGGGCTCCTCCTAGTCCCCTGGGCCACATCAGCTGGCTGGCCTCCCAGGAAGCCAAGCAGGTCACAGGCTACTGTCCTGGCTTCACTGTCTGGCTCCAGGACAGGGAGATGACAAGGCTTCTGACTGCTTCTGCACCTGAGGCTCCTAGGGTAGAGGCAGAGGGCCTGGGCTGAGTCCCAGGAGATCTGGGTGCCGTTCAAGGCAACAAATACCCAACACAGAGCTCAGTTCCAGAAAGACGGAAAGGAGAGCCCGGGGGGCTCATAGGATCCTGAGCAGCTGGATTGTGAAGAGGAAGTGGCTAGTCTTTGGAGACCAGGCATCCTGCGACCTGCACCCTGGCGTGGTTGCAGGAGACCCCAGAGAAAGAGGGAGGCCAAGGTGTGCAATCTCTTAGACACTTGCTGTCCATCTCTTCCCAGGTCTCAGCATTCAGCTCATTCCAACCAGAAAGAGGCCTATCCTGTTCCCAGGATAACTGAGGAGCCCTGAGTGAGATGCCCAGTGCCAGCCAAAGTCTACCCTCCACACGAAGGCATTGCGTGCTGGGATGTGGTGATCTCCCATCCTGGACACGCGGCGACAACGCCACCCAGCAGCAGTCACAGGCACAACAGTCACCATGCAGGGTCACTCTGCGCAACCAGCAACCAGGACCCCATTCCCACCCAGCCCAGGAGCTCCTGCTCCACCTCCCACGGCAACAGCCCATCCACCCGTCTAGTAGATGCATGGGCAGGCATAATCCTATAGGCCGGTACTACTTGCTCACTGGCCGGCACTGCCTCCCATCCACCCCCCCTAGAGCAGCTCAGTAGCCAGGCTCCCCTGGCATGTCAACAGGCAAGTGCTGGGCACCCTCTGGGACTGCCAGATCTGGAAAATGGGCCACGTGGGAAATGGTGGCGGGGGCTCCTGGAGTTATGGTGGTCAGTTACCAACTTCTTCCACCCTCCTGAGATGGAAGGGCTTGGGGTCCTGGCAAGCTAGGCCAGGAAAGCCACCCAACTCCTGATGCTTGAGGGATAGGAAAGCCCCTGGCTAGATGTTGTTACAGGAAGAAAGAGAAAAGGCGTCTGGTCTCTCAGGCAGACAGTCAGCATTCAGAGATCAGAAGGATTCTGATAGAAGTCTATAAATGCCCTAGGGAACACCCCACATCAGCACACTGAGCTTAGAAGCCCCAGAGCCCCCAACTCAGAGTATCACCCACCAGTGAACCCCAGAGTGCTTAAGACTCAAAGGCAGAGGCTGGGAGCTGCCTGAGGCCTCTACTGAGAATGTAATGTACCAAGGTCAGTCAAGCAGATTGCAAGAGACATTTAATGAGCCAGGCCTTGGTGAGGGGAGGCGAACTTCCTGCTCCCCAGGTTCTCCTCAGGGCGGGTGCTCAGCTTCCCACACACTGGCCTGGGCCATGCCCCATCTCCTCCTTCCCTTAACAGAAGGTCTCCTGACAGACTGGGTAAGTAGGCATAGCCAAGCAGGGTTGTGGATTCCAGGGTGGCCCTGGTTCTTCAGTGCTAAAGAATGAGGGCCTTGGCCCCGCCAAGTTTACAGGTTCTCTGGGGACAGGACTCCCCACCGTGGGTCACCATGTGTCCGTCACACCAGCGCACAGGCCTGGGGGAGGGTCTGGGATTAAAGGACCACTTTCCTCAACCAAGGCCCTGGCTCCTCCTCTATCTCCTCCCCAGCCTCGCCCCACACCGGAAGACTACTGCACCCCACAGGCAGGTTTGCCTCCCACAGTTCTACCCCTCATGCTGAGGTTACCTGGGGGCCGTGATGAGCTCTGAGGGCTGGGTTTCCTGAAATCGGGATGGTCGGTAAGACAGTAGAATTGTGTGGGGCCTCACTCTGGGCACATCTCGACCGTCTGTAACCGGAGCCAGCTGTGACAAGGACCGGCTCCCCCACCAGTGAGCAGATAAGAATTAGTCAGCAGAACAGCAAGCCCAGAAGGGCCTGAAGACAGAGCAGTGTCAGGCGCAGGGTCCTTCCACAGCCGTCATTTCCAGAGTGGAATACAGACCCTGCCTCCTCCGGGGCTGGGCAGAAGAAAGCCTGCAGGGATCGGCCTGCTGCTCACGGAGATTGTCACCCCTCAAGCTGGGTCCCTCTGGTGTGGTGAGGGCATGAAGACACAGCAGAGTGCAGCTGGGGTATGGCTCAGTCAGTAAAGCGTTTACCACAACACCCGTGTAAAAAAGCACCGTGAGGGAGGGGGAGAGTGAGATGGGGATCCCTGGGGTTGCAGGCCAACCAGGACAGATAAGTTCAGAGTTGTATTCATTGAGACCACCCTGTCTCACAAGGTGGAAAGTGGCAAAGGAAGACACTGGCAAGGATGCCCAGCACGGGCACATACAGGTCCCCATCCTTGGCAGGGCAGGAGATTAGCTATGCGAAGAGGACTGGCCCTGAAGACGGGCATGGGAAGATCCACCACAGACTGGGCCCCGGTGTGAACTGCATCCCTTTCCTCTGCCCAGCAGAACAGTAAAGCACAGATGAGAGGAAGTGCCCAGAGACAGTTGTTAGAGGCAGCCTTCCACCAGGTTTAGGATGCCCGTGGCAGGGGTGGGTCTGTCCAGAACCCTGGGAGGCAGGAGAGAGGAAGCCACCACCCCCAGTTTGTCCTGTGCACCAAGGCTTGGTCCAGCTGAGGGAGCAGGGCCCTTTGGCCAGCTCATGAAGGCCCAGAGCAGAAGTGGCTTTGGCAGAGCGGCATTGGTGGGATTAGAAGAGGGAATCCTCAAGGCCTTGGAGGCATGTCAGCATAGAGTGGAGGCCAGGGGACCCGTCAAGAGGCCATGAGGGAAAAGCTGTCTTCCTGGACTCTGTACTTCAGGTGCCACTAACCCCTAAGCACTCACCCTGGGGGTACAGGCTGCAGAAGAATGAACCCACCTAGCAATCAAGCCTGCCACAGGTGCTCATCAAGGGAGCTACGACCATCTCTAACCTCACCAACCAACAACCTGGGCGGCAGGAGTCCCTTGGCCTCTTGGTGTCCCCTAGGAGGGAAGGATTTAGATCTTGGTCATTTAAGATGCTTTCTAGTAGCGGACAACAGGGGGTGAGCGGGTACAAACAAACCCTCACGGGAACTCAGGCATGAACGGACATACGTGTACCAGGAAACAATTGCAAACCAAAACAACAGCGCTGGACCTCGGGCCTCATAGGAAGCCAGGGCTCATGCTGACCGGCCATCAGAAGCAAGCTCACGTCCTGTACAGACTGATATACGTCTGTTCCTGCATCCATGCCTAATCCTCGTCAAAGCTGTCCCTCACCGCGCCTGCGGCACAGCGCTGACGCCACCTCACGTCTACTAAGTGCCTACTATGTGCAGCTCGGCGTACCATCACAATACCCGACACTTCTCCGCACTTCCTTCCGCTAATCCTCCCAACAACCTGGTAAGTGGGGAAACTGAGGCACTGGACGTGAAACTGGCCCGAGTCTTCAAACCAAGAGCGTCAGAGCCAAAATTCAAATGCAAGTTGCGATATGTTTACCTGGGAATATTCCTTTATAGTGTGTGCATATATGTCACTGTGATTGGTTTAATAAAGAAGCTAGCCAGGCAGTGGTGCATGCCTTTAATCCCAGCACTTGGGAGGCAGAGGCAGGCGGATCTCTGTGAGTTCGAGGCCAGCCTGGTCTACAAGAGTTATTTCCAGAACAGGTTTCACAGCTACAGAGAAACTCTGTCTCGAAAAACCAATAAATACATAATACATAAATTATACATAATACAATAAATAAATACATACACACATACTTAGAAGCTAACTGGCCTATAGTTAGGCAGGATAAGGTTAGGCGGAGAATCAGACTAAGAGGATGCTGGGAAGAAGGGAGGAATGAGAGAAGTCACCAGGAGACGCAGAGGAAATAGGAGATAAAGTTGCCGTGGTGGGTAAAGGTACCGAGCCACGTGGCAGAGCGTAGATAAGAAACTTGGGTTAATTTAAGTTATAAGAGCTAGTTTGCAACAAGCTTAAGCTAGCAGCCAAGCATTTATAATTAATAATTAGTCCCTGTGTGGTTATTTGGGAGTGGGCTGGCGGGATGAAAAACCCCACCTACTAGGCTGACTGATTCTTTGTTTTGAGACAGCATCTCATGTAGCCCACGTTGGTCTTGACATACAGCCAAGTATGGCCTTGAAGTCTTGATCCTTTGCCTCCGCCTCTTGGTTGCTGGGATTACAGCCATGCACCACCACATCAGGCTCGTGTGGTACCCAGGTCTTCATGCTCACGCAGGCAAGCACTCTACCAGCTAAGCCTCATCCCCAGCCTTCCGGGGACTCTGACCTCCAGCTCTAACGCAGGTCATCTCACAATGCCCTGGGAAGGTAGAGACAGCAGGATTTTTACGGGCAAAAATAAATAAATAAATGAATGAATGAATGAATAAATTAATTAATTAAAGAGAATACCCAGCTGAAGTAGAGTCAGAAGTTTGAGTCAGTAGCTTATTTGGGCTCATGGCTATAACATAAGAGAATTAAAGGCTGGGGTCCCCTCTCCCTTTTCATCCCTGGATGAGGTGAATAGAAATTCAGAAATTAAGGGGTTCTGGGACTCAAAAATCCTAGGACTGTACAACACAGAGAGTGGGTGCCTGTGGGGGCCTGGACACTGGTGGGGGGCAGGTGGCATCTTCGGGGCTGGGCTCCTGGTCTGGAGCTTTAGGTTCAGAGGAGCTGCTTTGGGCCAGAATGAGGTGCCCTCCCATACTCGAGCAATGCCATATGGCCACAGCCTAATCACAGGGCTGTTGAGGTCTCAGGGCTAAGCTGACCTGCCCTCACCCCAAGAGCCACTCAGCTTCAAAGGCAAATTAGGCCCTAAACCACAAGTCTACCAGGTTAGGGCCAGGGCTAAGGAAGCACAGTGGGGCTAAGTGCATGCAGGGCGGGACTCTGTGCCTAGAGGAAATTCTGAATTTGTTCACCGTAGAAGCTTGCTGTATAATTTCAGTCTTTGAACATACTTTCCTGTGAGGTTAGAGACATGGCTCGGTGGGTAAATCAACCAAGCACACAGACTTGTTAGCAGCACACACGTTAAAAGCCAGGCGTGGCATCACAGCACTGGGGAGACAGAAATAGGAGGGTTCCTGAGACTTGCTGGCCAGTCAGCCTATGGCGGTGCGCCAGGTTCAGTGAGAGACCCTGTCTCAAAAAGTAAGGCAGAGAGTGATTGAGGAAGTACTCAGTGTCAGCTTCTGGCCTACGTACATGCATGCACACACACACACACACACACACACTTATGTGAACACATGCATGCACACACATGCACATATGTACACATACACACCATTGTATTAATGGGCTGAGGCTGTAACTCAATGGTAGAACACTTGTCCCACACAAAGCCCTGAGTTCCATCCCAGAATTGGAAGGGGGAAAAAAACCCCAAAAAACAATAGCACCACAAAAAACCCAACAGTATTAAGACACCATTTGTCTGGATTCCCGAATTATTCTGCACACCCCCGTACATTCTGCCCAGCGCCTGTGCCTCATTCATCTCGCACCAACTTCCAGATGTCCTTGGCACCCCCCAGCCTGCACATCTGGAGCCCACCCTAAGGCTTACGCTGATCCTGCCCACCACCCCACCAGGCATCTCTAGCCCAACCACGCCTCTCATTTCTTCACCCCTCCCACTCTCGGTCTCACTGCCTGTCACTCATCTCCTCCCAGGCAAGCATGCCACTCCTGGGGACACAAATTTGTCTACTGTGGACAATCACTGTTGTATTCCTTGGCGCCCTACACGGCTAGCCTGTGACAGGTCTCGGCCTTTTATCCCTTCCTTTGTACAAACCTGATTAACCTTTTAAACATTTTAATCTCATAGTCATAGCTTCTAAGGACATAGCTCTGTTCTGACATAGACTTCCCCAAAGACTTGTCTTTCACACACGTACACAAATATAAAGAGAACGCGGCATGGATCCCCACTGAAAAGCATTGGTAGGATAAGGCTACCATTCATCGCAGGGTGAGCATTTGGAAGTCTGGACAGAAATGCAAAGACTTAGAAAGGAGTAAGATCAAGGTCACCTTCAAAAGCTCGCAGTGAACACTGCGAATGTCTGGATCTTGACCATAGGTAGACATGTGTGGAGCTTCAGGTGGTTAGGTCACGGGGGTTGATGGGGTCGGGTGGAGAGGGTGATCTCTAAAGGGGACATTGAGAACTCAGCACCTCTGACTCTCTGCTTCCAGCCACAGCAAGGTGAGCAGTGTCCGTGGCCATGTGCTCCCACCATGATGCCCTCTGTGGCTATAAGGGGCCAACCAGCCACGGACAAAAATCCCTTGAACTGAGTTGAGACAAACCTTTCTCTCTTACAAGCTGTTTATTTTGTCATGGCAAAGGAACATTAACATAGTTTGCCGTAATATGATGTATAAAAATGTTTTTGTATGTTAAATGTGGGATTACCCCTGTAATTCCAGCATTTGAGGAGTGTAGGTAGGAGGATCAAGAGCTCATAGTGATTCTGAGGCTAGCCTGGGCTACAAGAATGGAAGACAGGGCTGGAGAGATGGCTCAGCGGTTAAGAGCATTGCCTGTTCTTCCAAAGGTCCTGAGTTCAATTCTCAGCAACCACATGGTGGCTCACAACCATCTGTAATGAGGTCTGGTGCCCTTTTCTGGACTACAGGCATACATGCAGACAGAATATTGTATACATAATAAATAAATATGAAAAAAGAATGGAAGACAATAGACACAAAAGGGCATACATAGCATGTGACCCTGTGAATAAGAAAGCTCCAGAACAGATGGAAAGTCCCAGCGACAAGTGGGCAATGCCTAAGGCTGGAGGCAGAGCACTATGGCACCTCCTTCTGGGGTGGTAAACATTTTCTTAAATTGGCTATGGAGGAAGCAGAAATGAGAAACCACATCTTAACAAGTAGGTGGTCTAGGCAGGCTGCTGGGTCTCAGGATTGTGAGTGGTAGTTACAAAACTATGCTGCAAATGGTGGCCTTGCATGGAGGCAGGGGGATCAGGAATTCAAGGTCATCTTCGGATAGCCACCAAGCTCAAGGCCAATCTGGGCTACAAGATTGGGGCCCAAAAAAGAGAAGGGAAGGGAAGGGAAGGGAAGGGAAGGGAAGGGAAGGGAAGGGAAGGGAAGGGAAGGGAAGGGAAGGGAAGGGAAGGGAAGGGAAGGGAAGGGAAGGGAAGGGAAGGGAAGGGAAGGGAAGGGAAGGGAAGGGAAGGGAAGGGAAGGGAAGGGAAGGGAAGGGAAGGGAAGGGAAGGGAAGGGAAGGGAAGGGAAGGGAAGGGAAGGGAAGGGAAGGGAAGGGAAGGGAAGGGAAGGGAAGGGAAGGGAAGGGAAGGGAAGGGAAGGGAAGGGAAGGGAAGGGAAGGGAAGGGAAGGGAAGGGAAGGGAAGGGAAGGGAAGGGAAGGGAAGGGAAGGGAAGGGAAGGGAAGGGAAGGGAAGGGAAGGGAAGAGAAGAGAAGAGAAGAGAAGAGAAGAGAAGAGAAGAGAGGGAGGGAGGGAGGGAGGGAGGGAGGGAAGGAAGGAAGGAAGGAAGGAAGGAAGGAAGGAAGGAAGGAAAAAGACAAGTACACATAATTCTGAACATTAAATAAATGGGGGCACTGGGAAGAGGCTCAGTGAATAAAGTACTTTCCCCCAAAGTATGAGGACCAGAGTTTAGGTCCTCGCCTGTAATCTCAGCTCTTGGGAGCTCTGGAGCAAAGGAGCCAGCTAGACCCAGCGAGCTCTGGGTTTAGTGAGAAACCCTGCCTCAATGTATAAGGTGGAGAGAGATTAAGGAAGACAAGGACACACACACACACGTGTGCCTATGCTCTGATGTAAAATGTATTTCAGTTACTCTCCCGAAGACTCCAGATTTCATGCTCCCGAGACTTAGCATCCTGCCTAGACCACTGTCCGCCCCCGACTCCGAGGCAGAATTTCCCTTCCTCCAAGGCTGCAACAATGGAAGGTGGGTAGGTGGCCTCGTTTCTCAGAGTACGGGGTCCTCTGCACATGTCCCTTTCAGAATCTGTGTCATTCTCTAATGTACAAGTGTGCATCCAGAGTGGTCCAGGGCCTCGCCTGGTCCAACACATCTCATATACCTGCAGACAGGACCATATCCAGGACCGATGCTGAGGGCAGTCATGATGCCCTTCCCCCAGAAGGTGCTGAAGCACCTAACTCTGAATGGCCTGGGAGATTTTAAACATATGAATGAATAATCTTCTACAGGAAAAAAAATGGGGGGTCATGGGCTCTGGGGGGATGACTGCCGCCTGGGCATGAAGGCCTGATTCAGAATCCTCAGACTTGACATTGAAAAACAGCAGGGACATGCATGTGTGTGACCCCAACTCTGAGAGTAAGGTGCAGACAAGAGGAGGGCTGGGGCTTGCTGGCCACCTAGCCTAGTTACACAATGGAGCTTCAGGTTCCGTGAGGGACCGCCTCAAGCAAATAAGGGGACCAAGAGAGAGAAACACTGGGCACACATACAGGCATACACCACATACGAAGACATGTTTTCAAAATTATTGTTGCTTTTTATGTGTGTGTATATGTGTGTGCATGTGGGGGGCGCATATGTGCGTATATGCATGTGTGTATATGTGTGTATGTATGTGTGCGTGTGCATGTGTGCGTGTGCATGTGTGCGTGTACACGTATATGTGTGTGTATGTAAGGTCAGAGGAGAACTCTGTGGAACCAGTCCTCTGTGATCATCTTTACATGGGTTCCAGGAGTCCATCAGGCTTTCATGGCAGACACCTTTACCCACTGAGCCATCTTACAGATACATTTTTACAAATAATACACATATGTATATATGTACACATAACATATTGAGACAAAGTCTTCTTATGTGGCCTGAGCTGGCCTGGAATTCACTATGTAGCTCAAGTTAGTCTCAGATCCACGACCCTCCTGCCTCAGCCTCCCAAGTGCTGGAATTACAGGCATTCACTACACACCCAACTAAGCAATAACAGGTTTCTTTCGGAGCTGAGGATGTTGGGGCTGTGCCTGCTAGGCCAGCACCACACCACCAAGCTATATCCTCAGCTACATCCTCAACCCTAAAAAAATAAGTTTGGGAGAGTCTCTCTAAACTCAGAGCCCCATGGAAAATAACTTTAAGTGGTTTTTCTTTTTCTTAAGTGCTAGACGCCCACAAAAGTATCAGGCCCAGATGGTTCCACTAGTGAGCGCCTTAAGAGTTTTAACAAAGACAGGACTGTGCTGCTGTGAAAGCCTTCCAGAGGGAGAGGAAGAGAGAAAAGCATCCAGGGTGTTTCTGCTAAGCCAGCACAGTGCTGTCACCAAAAAACAAAAATAGCTCCGCACACACCCCACACTGCCACTGCCGAGCCAGCTCACCACGAGCATCCGTGAAAAAAAAAAAGAGAAGAAAAAAAACCCAAAACCCCAGACCCCACCACAATGCTCAAACTGAAATAAATTCCAGCAGATTAACGACATCAGTACATAAAAATAAAACCACAGAAACATTAGAAGAAAACATGGGTGAAATTCTTGTCTGTAATCCTGGAATGCAGCAGCAGGACATGAAACCCAAAGCCCAAAGCAAAAGCAGAAGCCTCACAGGACGAGCCTTCGAATTTTCTGTCTGGAAGAGCTGTAACTATGTGGGGTTAACGGAGGGACCCCTTAAATCCCGTACCGCTTTAACCAGCCTGGTCTGCCTAGTGAGAACATATAAATACCAGCCAGCTCTCTGGCTGAACTTCTCATGTGCTGGAACCATAAGTCTGATCATCAACAACAGCTCAAAAAACCCTTAAAAACAAATCACAAGGCTGGCACGGTGTCAGCGGTAAGAGCTCGAGCTGCTGTTGCAGAGGACCCGAGTTAGGTTCCCTGCACCGCATGGCAGCTCACACTGATCTGATTCCAGGGAAACTGAAGCCCTCTTCTGGTTCCCACAAGAGCCAGGCACGCCCGTGGTGCACAGACACGCGTATGGGCAAAACAGTCATATGTACAAAATAAATTTTTTAATTAAAAAATTATTATTTTTTAATCAGCAAGAAAAGAACAATCCAGCTCATATAAAAGATGCAGGTGACATATGCCTTTTAGTCCAGCAGAGGCAGAAGTGGAGGCAGGTGGATCTTTATGAGTTTGGGCCCAGCCTAGTCTACACAGCGAGAACATATAACTAAGACTGAAGTAGTTTTGAGGTGAACCGCCCCCCGGAGATCCACGCGTTAAAGTCTGCTCTCCATGGGAATATCATTAGGGGAGCTGAGCCCCATTACTGAGTGGAAGAGACTCTGGTCCCTCGTGGGACAACCTGCGTAACTCCAGCTCCAAAGAGCCCTGCACAAACACCCCCATACCCCCACACAGACACACACATGTGCCTATTAGCAAAAGAAAATTTAGCTGTGTGTGGTGGCGTATGCTTTTAATTCTATCTCTTGGGAGGCAGAGGTAGGTGGATCTCTGTGAGTTCAAGGCCAGCCTGGTCTACAGACTGAGTTCCAGGACAGACAGAGAAACCCTATATTGAAATAAAATAAAAATTTAAAAACTGGGTGAGGTGTGCTCATCTCCAGAGACTGCTGATCTCCATCAGTAGGAAGATCAGATCAGTGCTACCCTCCACTATATAACGAGTGCAGACAGCCCATGATGCTGGGGTTAAAATCGTGTGCCTGGCACGCATGATGTCCTGGGTTCAAGTCCCACCACTGCAAAGACTATGCTAAATCTTCGAAGCTGAAAACAAAGGCTCGTGCCGTTCCAAACAGAAACAGAAGCAATCTCCGTTTCCTCTGTATTCTCAAGACGACTGTAAAGAGATTTTCTTCCTTTTATTTTTTTCTTGGCCATGTTAGGGATCCAACCCAAGGCCTCAAATGCTAACCCAGAGCTCTACCACTGAGCCAACACCCCAGTCCACTACACAGACTTTTTGACAAAATCTACACACACGCACACAATTCCAAATGTCGACAGCATGCCCAGCTGTCGGCGTGGCACACCCTCCTGAAGATAGCGGGGGAGGGAGATGGCTTCCTTTCCAGGCTTTTGGGGATCTTTAGAATTTATGATCTAGCAGTGAGTAAGAAAGGCCTTTTAGAATACTTGACAGAAAAGGGGAAGGGAGAAGACGGGAGCCAGGGAGCAAGACAGCGCCTGTGCATACCCACCAGTAGGTGGCCAAGGCACATCGACTAGACCTCTGGACTGGGAGACCTGAAAGTTCTGTTTCCTCGGGTCTGCGTGCAAGGCACAGCTTCTATTTATTTATTTATTATGTATACAATATTCTGTCTGTGTGTATACACAGCTTCTTTAATAATGGCTGGGCTCAGTTTTCATATCTGTACTTAGCATAAGCCTCCTTGGTGCTGGGTCCCAGTGCCACTCTCCGTAATAATGAGGGGTCACACCCGCTCTGACCACAAGAAACAAAAGGGCCAGAGGGGTAAGTAAGTCATCAGGCACAGGGCAAAGCAGGAACAGGATCCCAGGCCCCGAGAACAAGCAATGTCTGCCAGAGCTGATTCTGCTTCCGTCAGAGCCGCTGTGAACTATCCGAAGGGAGACGGACGACATTCTCTACCAAGAGCCACTGGGTAGAACTCAGCATGGGCCAGGTATGGCGCTGTGGTTGTGGGCCCGTTTCCCTCTCTGGGAGACAGAGACAGCAGGCACCCACCTGCCCCCACACAAGGACTTCCCCAGTAAGTTGTTGGTCTTGGGAAAGTGAAGTAGTCAGAAACAAAGGGCATAGGTTCCTATCACCCCAACACCTTCCAAGCTCACTGGTTAGTAGTTTGGGATTTTTGTTTGTTTTTTTAGGATTTTTACATTTTTAATTCTCCGTTATGTGTCATGTCTGGGTGGACGCTGGAGACAATGGAATCCCCCTGCTTCTGGCATTACATGTGGCTGAAAGTCACCTGATGTGGGTGCTGGGAACCAAACGCAGGTCCTCTGCAAAAGCAGGAAGTGTTCTTAACTGCTGAGCTACCTCTCCAGTCCAGAGAGAGAGAGAGAGAGAGAGAGAGAGAGAGAGAGAGAGAGAGAGAGAGAGAGAGAGAGAGAGAGGAAAGAGAGAATGATTGTGAAGTCCAGAAGGGGGCATCAGATCCATCACAGAGCTGGGGTTACAGGTGGTTGTGAGCCACCTATGGGAGCTGGGAACTGAAAATAGCCCCTCCCTCTGCAAAAAACAACAAACACTTTCCCCCCTTTCTTCTAATTTATTTGTTCATTTATTTATTCATTCTTTTTTTTTTCCTGGAACTCGCTCGGTAGACCAGGCTGACCTTGAACTCACAGAGACCCACCTGCCTCTGCCTCTCAGGTGCTGAGATTCATTCTTTTTTTTTTCCTGGAACTCGCTCGGTAGACCAGGCTGACCTTGAACTCACAGAGACCCACCTGCCTCTGCCTCTCAGGTGCTAGTGCAACAAGCGCTGTTCACCACCGAGTTATCTCTCCAAGGCTCCCCCTCCACTGGTTTTATTGTTGAGATGGTTCGTACACCTCAGGCTGAGCAGCACTCTTGATTTTCTCGCTCTACCCCCCAAACACTCCCAGCCTCATTTTTCACCCTCTCCTATGCCCAGTGTTTGCAGAGAACTGGACGGAAGCCAGGTCTTGGGTCCCGACGTCCATGGTCTGTTGACCACGGGATGGTAAATGAGTCTCCGTAATGGGAGGTGGGAGTGGGTGGGGGCAGCACCGACCCGGTCCACTGCAAGCCCTAGAGGAAGTGGTGTGGAGCCCTTAGTCTACTTTCCTTTGCAACCCCCAGACTTGAGGCTCTAGGGACAGGGCCAGCATATGCCATGTGACATTTTCCTTGGCCACCAGAGTCTGGTCAGGGGCTGGCCACACCCAGGATGTCAGCTAAGAGCATCAATGTACTCCTCCATGGCTGAAGGTGCCCTCCCTCGAGCCACACAGACACACTTGACAGCCCCACTGCCATTCAGACCCTGGATCCTAGCAGCCATCCAGGGCCTGGAGGCTGAGGATGTGGGCATGGTTCCTCCTTGGGCAACTGCTTCGTGTAGGGGGTGGGGGGGTTTATATAGTGCCCTGTGCTGTAGCCAAGCTCAATCAATCCCCAGGAACCCTGGGTGGTCAGAGCCTCAGCCACAGAATCGGAGGGGTGGAGCAGGACCCGTGCCCCAGGCAGGCAGCTGCAGCTGTCTCTCTATTTAAGGTATTGCACAGCTGCTGGGCTGTGATCCGTGGAGAGGCCTGCCTCTCCCTCATCACTGCACCCTTGGCTCTGCAGACAGCTGGGCGGCAGACAGCTGGGTAGGCAGCCAAGGAGGGACTGGGCCTGGACCCTGGAGCCAGGGTCTGTCTGCCTCTACCTTGAAGGAGACCCAACCAGCCTGACCGCTCTGGCCCCCTAGTCGTCCAGTTTCCCAACTCGGCCTAGGTGGGAACAGTCTGGAACAGCTCAGACTGAGCACGTCCATTCTTTGGAGGGAAAGACATCCAGTCCCAGGACAGGACCACTGTGGCAGGGAGCAGAGGGTCACTCAGGTGTGACGGGGGCCTAGTGGGAACAACTTTCCTGCAGATGTGGCTGGGTCTCTCCAGAAGAAACACAGGAGGCTCCTCAGGCCCCTGTGAGCAACTTCTCTGCTGACCTCATGAAGCACAAGCAGGCTTTCATCCTAAGCCTTGAGCTGTGGATGAACAAACCCATCCTGAGGAAAGCCACAGTCCATGGTCAGCCAGGGGGTCCCCATAACCTGTAGGGTGTCCTGAAAATACAAAGGTTGGGGTGCCTCCTCATCAGTTCTCATGGTGGTTGCCCACTCCCCAAACTTGTGAATGTATCAAGTCCCCAGGCTACTTGGTGTACTCTTCCCCATCCCTGGTCGGACTTTCCTGTCCTTGAGTTCCCTATTCTGTGACCCACTGGGTGGCCTCAGAGAACCTGTGCTATGATTAACCCCCTCCATGACACAAAGGACTTGGAGCCCCACTGTCTGCATGGGGCCTCTCCCCTCTCTGACCCTAGGACTGATGTAGACACAACACCCAGGGACACATGAGAGGAAGTCAGCCACTCCTCCCAGGCAAGGAACCAGAGACCACCCTGAGCTTCAGAAACTGAGGCAGGCTGGGAAGTGGAGGTGATGGTTGTGAACCAGTGGGCTCATGGGTGCAGCCAGGGCACACCCAGGAACTCAGCGGGGCCTCATGAGCGCCAGAGAAGGCAAGGTACCAGACCACGAGAGAGTGGCGAGCAAGTGCTATGCCTGCCTTATAAGGCAGCCTGGGGAGCCGCCAGTGTGGCTGTGTGCCAGAGGGAGGCTGTAGCGGCTGGGCCGGCACCCTGCCCTGACAGCAAAACCCATCACCACCCAGGGATCTATGACACCAGGAACCCACCATATATAGGGGGAGCTTAGAGCCCTCCAAGATCCGGAATAAGAGAACAAGGCCCGGAAGCCTCGGCTACCCCTTCCCTTTGCTATCTAGGTCACCATACTCCTTCTAAGACTCTGCCAGGGAACACCCTCCCCAGTGCACCCTGAGGAGCACTCCACAGCACTGCAGGGACAGGCAAGTTTGTGGGGGCAGGAAGCAAGGACCCCTACCTTCTTGGTCCCTTGGGGGTCCTGTGGGATCCCCGCGTGGGCCTGCAGCAGCCACCAAAATGCTGTCACCACCCGCCAGTTGTCACCATTATTTTATTGGGCATCTGCGATGCCCAGGTCACTTACTAATCTCCTTATGGCACTCTATAAAACAGACAGCAGTCTGAGTGCTGCCCCTAGGACACCAGTCTCCAGTCAGAATCCTGAGACCGTACGGCAGGATGTTCAGGGTAATGAAAGCCTATGGTTAAATTTTAGCTTTTTCCTAATGTTCACATTTTCTGCATTTTGAAAAATAATAAACTACTTATTGTACTATGGAAATCTGTTTCTGCATGGAAAAAGAAGCTAGCAGAGGAAAGATGGTTCGTACACAAATAATTTACATCCCAGGCAAACACAAAGACGCCTCAGAGTCATAGGAAGGGAAGTCCAGCTACAGGAAAGGATGGGTAGGGGTTTGAGGAGTATGTAGGAGTTCGACAAAACAAAAACAAAGGTCAGGAGGTCAGACTTGAGGGCTTGCAAGGAAGGTGTGGGAGACCCAGAGAAGAACTGAGCAGGTACAGCTAAAAAGCAGGAAGGACCCTGCTATAGGGTGTCAGGCCAGGGGTATCAAGAGACCCCATGTGATGTGGGACTCCCCTTTGTATGCTGTGAGAACGACTGGTTAATTAATAAAGAAAACTGGCTTGGCCTGATAGGGCAAAAGAACAGAGCTAGGTGGGGGTGGGGGAGGACACGGACGACTAAACTGAATGCTGGGAGAAAGAAGGGCGGAGTCAGAGAAAAGCCATGTAGACCAGCTGGAGCCAGGTAGAACTTTACCTGGTAAGCCACTGTCATGTGGCAATACACAGATTAATAGAAATGCGTTAAATTAAGATGCAAGAGTTAGCCAATAAAAAGCTAGAGCTCATGGGCCAAGCAGTGTTTTAAATAATACAGTTTCTATGTGATTATTTCAGGGCTGAGCAGCCAGGAACCAACAAGCGGCCTCCTCCTCCAACACCCATGGATGGGTGACCAGAGGAATATGGAGAATGAGATGTAGCTCAGACAAGTTGGGGGTCAGAGGAGATGGGGCAGGGCCCCCCAGAGGCATGCCATAGATTTCCAATAGGCTCCCTGGGGAGGGCTCTGCCTGCTCTGTCCCTCCCAGCCTTGCCCTTTGCCGAGAGGAACAGCACCATCTTGGGGCTCTGGACGACTACGAAAGGCCTCCTTTGGGGCAGAGGGTCCCCAGCCATTGGTAAACGCTGCTGTGTGAGACCAAGGACCTAGTTATCCACAGCCTCAGCACCCACATGGTGGCTCACAACCAACCCCAATTCTAAATCCGAAGGGTCTGATGCCCTCTTCTGACCTCTGCAGGTATCAGGCATGTACACTGGACACAGACATACATGAAGGCAAAGCAATCATACACGCAAAATAAAATAAATAGATCTAAAAAACAAAAATGAAAGAAGGTGGATACCTCCTGAGGAATGACATCTGGCCTCCACCCTCACACACACATGCACATGCTCACATACGTGTGAGAACACACACACACATGCATACATGCACATACACACTCGCACATGCATGCATGCACATACACACTCACACAAGTATGCATGCACATATACACTCACACATGCACACACATGCATACACACACTCACACATGCATGCATGCACACATGCACATACACACACACATCACACACACACACATATCTTTCTTCACCCTAGCCTACTGAAATCCCGCCCTCCCCAACAGTTTCCACAAGGCCGTTTTCACTGTCCACCCACCACCTGCCCACAAGCTACTGAGGGCAGAGGTTGTAGACTCCTCGCTGTGGCTGAGGGCCTGGCACAGGCCTGAATGCGGTGTGTGAGCTGCATCTCATCAGAGGACAATCAGCATCCTTAAACAGACCTTCCGCACCCCACCCCAAAACCAGGACCACCTCCCATGCATCCAGCACCAGCTGTGATCAACTGCTGGGTGGCTTGGTGCAGCTGTCTCCCTCTCCCACCACATCCTGTCTGAGTCAGCAGTGTGAACAGCTCATCTCAGGAGAGAGATGTATCTGGTGTCTTTGGAAGTCTCGAACCAATCAGGGACTGTGAGGAAAGACAGGACACTGGCCCCTCTACTCAACAATTGTTTCCCTGACCTGAGTCTGGACAATGAGTCTGGGCAACTCTCAGCAGGGTCAAGTCTAAGACTTAGGGAGAAAGGCACAGCCACACCCAGGCCTGGAAGGACCCATCAAAGGTCCATGAGAACCCTGAGTATTTACAGGCATTCTTTACAGATGGACGAACTGATTCTACCTGAGCCTGGGCACAAGGCTCGGCAGTAGAGCACTCACCGGGCATGCACAAGTCCCGGGGTTCAAATCCCACTACAGGGAAAAAAGGTGTTCTGACTACACATGTAACATCGTCAGTTTTCAAAAGGAACTGAGTGCTGGCATAGGCTACAACATGGAGGAGGGCTGAGGCCACTGTGCCAGACAGGATGAGTATGCCATGGACCCTCAAACAGAACCAAGTGTAGGGCTGTCAGGACCCGAGGCACGAGGTATAAGGAGTCGGTTCACAGGGAGCAGAGTTTCTGTCTGGCATGTGGGAAAGTTCTGGAAAACCCTGGAGGTGGTACTGGTGGTACAACCCGAAGGTACTTAACAGCACTGAGCCGCACATTCTCACACGGTACAACAGCCAACAACACAACAACGGCTGTGTGTGTTTCACTATACACGGTACAACAGCCAACGTCTGCTGTGTTTCACTACACACAGTACAAGAGCCAGTGTCTGCTGTGTGTGTCACTATGCACTGAACTGCACACTCACACAGTACAACAGCCAACAATAACACAACACAACAGCTGTGTGTGTTTCACTACACACTGTACAACAACCAACGTCTGCTGTGTTTCACTACACACAGTACAAGAGCCAGTGTCTGCTGTGTGTGTCACTATGCACTGAACTGCACACTCTCACACAGTACAACAGCCAACAATAACACAACACAACAGCTGTGTGTGTCTCACTCCAGGCACTAAAGCAGAGAGAGCAGAGATGGGCGTTCTCTGCTTCCTGGCTGTGGCTGTGCAGCTGCCGGCATGCTTTCCCCGCTATGATGACAACATCCTCTGGAACCATGAGCCTCCTAAAGCATTTGTCGGGTATTTTTGCCGCAATAAGAAGAGCCACTTCTTATTGTGTAGGGAGGCAGGAGGACAGGACGCCTCCAGTGCAAACCTCAGGACCCACATTCCTCCTCCTCCGTCCTCATCTCTGGGCCCCCACCAGGCATTCAGGCAGCAGTTCCTCGCAGGCAGAGATCTGCCTCCCAGAAGCCCACCAGCAACCTAGCCATCACCGGCACACGGCTTGTCCCATCCCACGGAAGAGCACCAACTACTGCCCTCCCACCTCCCAGGCCTCCCAGGATCACATGACAGAGATCTGGCATGGCCCAACTGTTGGCCACCAGGAGCTTGGTGCCTCAGAGGTGCTTCCCAGCCGCAGACGCCTGCTGTGACCCCTAAGCCTCAGGACACAACTCTACACATCCAAGTGCACTCATGAATGCTCACACACATTCACACAGCACACAACCCCTCCCCCCGACACGCACACACACTGGATCTCTTTCACGAATCTCACAGAAAGATCCCATCCCAAGTACGCAGCCTGAAGACCCAGCCCGGGGTTACTCACCCTCCTGGTTCCGGTATGGGACCTCAGCCACAGGGGGCCTGGGCTCCAACCTGCTCTGCAGCTGAGACATCGGGGCCTCGGAGTTCTCCAGGGTCTGGGGCGGGAGTGGGCAGTTGGGTGCCTCGGCTGGCTTGGGCACCTGGATCTCTACCCTCTTGGGGGCTGCTTCAGTGACAGGCATGGTAGGGACCTCGGGGACCTTGGAGACAGGGGTCTCCACCCTGCGGTGCACTGGCTCCTGGGGCTTGACAATGGTGATCTCCGTCCTCCGCGGGATGGGCTCTGGTGTCTTGTGGCCCAGGACTTCGGCCCTCTTAAGCCCGAAGCGCGAGGGCCCAGCAGCTGAGCCCGTGCTCTCCACCTGCTTGGAGGAGATGTCAATGGATAGCTCAGTGCGGCGAGACATAGGCTCAGGTGCCTTGGGCCCTGCAAGCTCCACCCTCCGTAGGGATGGCTTCGGGGAGCGCTGGCTCAGGGAGTCTACAAGGCGAGCAGCGGGCTCTGAGTTCTTCACGCCCAGGTCCTGGAATTTCTGGCTGGAGCTGGCCACCGTGGTTCGAAGCAGAGGGGTCTGGACCCGCCGGGGTGGCGTGGAGTTGGGTGGCTCAATCTCCTCGACTTCGAACGATCTCTTTAAGGCTGAAAGAGAGAGAGGAAGAGTGGATGCGGTGTGCACACTTGCAGAGGGACCCTGCAGTACATGGTGTATTCTGCGTTTCAATAAAAAGGGTAAAGGTGCCAGACCAGGAGAGGCAGGGAATCCCAGCTACTTGGGAGGCTGAGAAAAGATCTCAAGTCTAAGGCCTGTCTGTGCTACAGACCAATATCAAAGTCAACATAGGTACCTTTGTGAGAGAGAACCTGTCCCCTAAGGAGCGAGGGGCAGATACAGCTCCATTAAGGAGTACTTCCCCACCACGTACAAAGCCCTGGGATCGATACCCAACACAGTCAAAAGGGAAAAACGAAAGGACATAAACACACTTGCTAGGATGCCACAGAGTTCAGAAAGCCACCTCCCTTTTCTGCCTACCCATAAGAGAAACAGACAAGTCCATTGGAGGACCTCCCCCAGAGCACCAACTATCAGGAGGCTGGACTGAGAGGAAGACAGCCTCACGGCCCGCCATCCATTCTGCTGTGGCTACGGCCCAGACCGCACAGCCTCCCTCTCTAGAGACAGCCATAGGATGCTCTGACATAGGACTCTGGAGTTCCTCTCCTGTGGCTTTTCTTCCTTCTTCCTCTCCTCCCCTGAACACACACAGCCTCCATCAGTCAACAGAGCACCGCCAGCCATGAGCAGTGACACCCCATGACAATATCCCGACAGCTGTGCTATAGAGAATACTATTACTTGGTTGCCAAGATGATGGTGGCACAGGTCCTTAACCCCAGCACTCAGGAGTCAGAGACAGGAGGATCTCTGAGTTCGAGACCAAACTGGTCTACAGAGTGCGTTCCAGGACAGCCAGGGCTACACAGAGAAACCCTGTCTCGAAAATCCAAAAATCCAAAAAAGAAAACAAAAGCAAAAGCAAAGAATAGTATTCCTGGGGCTGAATAGAGCTCCGAAGTGCAGGGCAGGTACTGCTCTGGCAGAGGTTCGATTCCAGCACTCACATGGTAGCTCACAACCACCCATGGCTCCAATTTCAGGGCATCCCGTGTCCTGCATGCATGCAATGCACACATATTTGCACAGGCACACTCACATACACATACAGTAAATATTTAGGAAAAGAGGAGTATTCCCTGCCTGGCCAGCATGACAGTTTGGCGTGTAAAGGTCCTCATGACCAAGATTGACGACGACCTAAGTGCCTCCCCAATATCCACACGCTAGAAAGAAGTGACCCCCCCCACAAGCTTGTCTTCTGACTCACATGTACACATAACTAAATAACAAAATGCCATTTTAAAAAGAATACTATTTCCCTGGCAGAGAACACCCTGTGATGTGCCCAACAGGATGGAACCACAGCACCTGTCTCTGAAATATCACGTTGTGAGTAAGCCCTCCACACCTGCTCCCTAGGCTCGGTGCACACTCAGCGGTACACACTCAACGACTTCCTCGCTCCTGGCCCTGTCCATCCAGTACTCCTGGCCGGCCAGGGTGCTGACGACTCTGCTGGGTTGACACCACCGCCGGGGTCTGCTCCCGGGATCGCAGCAGTGTGGCGGCTAGGAAGCCTCCATACTCTTGTCTATGCAGCCACCAGCGAAATGAGAAGCAGCTGTGTAGGTTGGCCAGGCACAGAGCGGGAAGGGCCCACGTGGCAGAACACTCAACAGCTCTGGCTCCAGACAAAGCAAAGTCTTCTTCACCAAGCCCCGAACTCAGATTTCATGGGACCCCATGGTGCCCTCTTCCTGCCCACGGCAAAGAGGACCAAGAGCTGGCCCAGCCCCTAACCACAGCCCCAGGGTCACATGGAAGGGCCCCAGTTCCAGCCTTCTCCCATCCCTGTCCCCATCCCTGTCCCCACCCCTGTTCCCATCCCCACTCCCAGGGCTAAAGTACCAGACTTCCTTTAGAAGATTACAGGCTGGGACTGAAAAACTGGTCAATAAAATGCTACCAGAATCCACATTTTAAAAAGACAGGTACCAGGACACACCCTTGGAATTCCAATGCTCGGAAGTGGAGCTCAGTGGGTCCCAGAATTTAACCTCTGATTTCCTTAGCTAGACCCTGACTCAAAACCGACTCAGAGGTCAACTCTGGATGAGCGTGTTACACGGACACAGACACACACACACACACACACACGTATGTGTGTGCGAGCATATTATATGCACATTACACACACATGCAAGCATGCGTGCATACACACACACATAGGGGCACACGTGCGCGTGCACACACACGCACACACGCAGTCACACGCCCATACTGTTGGTGTCAGAATTTCTTCCCTGGGAAACATGAACAATGTCTCACAAGGTCCCAACAACAAATTAAAATAGGATTCCCCAGCTGCCCCTGGGGAACTGGTGAGGTAAGGGGCTACCTGTGAAAACATGGGTGACCCCAAAACAGCCACACGAGAAAGTCTTTACCCAGAATGAATGATGGCGTCCCCACAGCCACATAAACGGAGCCCCCTCAGCTAACTTTCTCCAGCCTATATACACTAAGCCCTTCTGGATACCACCAACAGCAACTGGGGAAGAGCTGCTTACAAGTAGCTAGGAGGAGAGGCTAAAATCTCAGGTGAGGAGCCAATGCCCTCCCCACCTCCCTCCTTCTCTAGGGAATGTCAGTGGCACACTCCTGATGGGCCTTGCAAGCAGGCACTGCTGTGGCCAAGGCAGCACTGTGCCGTGTGAGGCCACACTGTAGGGGTGAGGGGCAGAGAAAGCCCAAGCTCCTGGGACCTGGCTCCCCAGACTGGGGTCCCCTTTATAGTGCTGGTTGCCCTTTGCTTCTGAGGGACACAGAAGGGAACAAGGCCCTGGGCTGCTGTGTTCAACCATCCCAGATGCCCAGGAAGCAGGAAGGGGCAGTTTCCATCTGATGGATACCAGTTGGCAGATACCAGCTGATTGACTGGCTGAGGGGGGGTGTGGACTCCAGGGTGCCTGTCTCTGGCGAACCTACAATCTGAGCTTCTCACCTTCCAAGAGAGTCTAGAACACTGGAGTTTTATGATTCCCCTGCTATTAATTGATATATTTTGTTTTTTTTTCCAGACAGTCTCGTGTAAGTTGACCTCAGACTCAATCTGTAGTTGGGCTGACCTTCCTTGAACTCCTGCTATCCCGTCTCCACCTCCCAAATGCTCAGATTACATAGGTGCACCACCATGCCCAGGAAATAAATTTGGAAGCCCTAAGAATTCTTTCTTCTTGTTTTTTGTTTCGTTTTGTTTTTTAAAGTAACTTCGTGTATGACAAATAAATGTGCTCTACCACCAAGCCACATCTCTAGTCACAGAGTGCAACGACCCCCACCCCCACCCCTCACTGCCCCCTCCCCATCCTCAGCAATGGGATGGAGCATTGGACTCCGCGTGTGCACTCCGCCAGCGGTCTATATTTTCATGAGGATTTTGAAGGTTGGCACAAAGCAAAACGGAGCAGAGTTGACCGAAATGGCATCCATGGGCCCCAGTCAGCCATGATCTCAAGGTTTCTAGGCCCTTGACCATCTATACAATGTGCACACAGACAGGAGGTGCCTACCTTGTAAGACCATCCCCAGATAGCACCCGCCCTCCTCAGAAGAAGAAGAATCAGGTCACCAAGCCAGCTCGTTCCAGGTTTTCTGGACCCCATGCTGTCCACAGCACGCCTCCCTGCACCACTGGTTTCAGCGAGTACACTCAGAACCAGATATGGCCTACCCACAGCAACACAATCACCTCACCAACTTATAACAGTGCGGCCATGGGCTTCTAACTGCGGGCACGGAGCCCAGAGGATGAGCCTTGGGAGCAGGGAGGCAGTGCCTTCACCCCATCCAGCCCAACAAGCCCCAACTTCTTCAAAGGTTGCATAGAGGCTTAAAAAGCAGCACCCCAAAGACCTGTACAAGTGAAACCCCACAGAGCCTGTGGAAGGGACCTTGTGGGAAAGGGTCTTACAGACATTTGGTGGGGGGAGCTGGAGAAATGGCTCAGTGGTTAAGAGTATTGACACAGGTTCAGTTCCCAGCACCTTCATGGCAGCTCACAACCGTCTGTAACTCCAAGATCTGACACCCTCACATAGACATACATGCAGGCAAAACACCAATGCACATGAAATAAAAATAAATAAATTATATATTAAAAAAGAAGAACATTTTGAATTTGGGAGAGACACCGAGCAAGTAGAGTCCTAGGAAAGGAAGGGTATAGGATCATCCGAGAGCTAGAGAAGCCAGAGGACAGTCACAGATCTGAGGGATGCAGCCCCCAGCCCAGGAAGGCCAAGGACCACAGCTGCGAGAGGCAGGAGGTACCTCCTGGGAGGGCCTGTATAGAGTGCAGCCTTACTGACACCTTGAATGTAAACGCCGGAACTAAGACTGAATATGCCGCCTTGGTGCCGGACCTGCGTTACAGCAGGCGGGACGCGGGTACTGCGTTACAGCAGGCGAGACGCGGGTACTGCGTTACAGCAGGCGGGACGCGGGTACTGCGTTACAGCAGGCGGGATGCAGGTACTGCGTTACAGCAGGCGAGACGCCGGTACTGCGTTACAGCAGGCGAGACGCCGGTACTGCGTTACAGCAGGCGGGACGCGGGTACTGCGTTATAGCAGGCGGGACGCGGGTACTGCGTTACAGCAGGCGGGACGCAGGTACTGCGTTACAGCAGGCGGGACACGGGTACTGCGTTACAGCAGGCGGGACACGGGTACTGCGTTACATTAGGCGGGACGCGGGCACTGCGTTACAGCAGGCGGGACGCGGGTACTGCGTTACAGCAGGCGGGACGCGGGCACTGCGTTACAGCAGGCGGGACGTGGGTACTGCGTTACAGCAGGCGGGACACGGGTACTGCGTTACAGCAGGCGGGACGCGGGTACTGCGTTACAGCAGGCGGGACGCGGGCACTGAGTTACAGCAGGCGGGACGAGGGCACTGCGTTACATTAGGCGAGACGCGGGCACTGCGTTACATTAGGCGGGATTCAGGCACTGCGTTACAGCAGGCGGGATGCAGACAGCCGTAGGAGAGATGAACTTGGAGTGGTGTGAGGCTATCAGGCCCTTCCTCTCTCTCTTGGAGAGCCTCTGTGAAGCCCCCCAAAATGGCACAGTGCCCCACACTGCAGTTCCACCACGGAGCATCTATCTGTGACCATGGGACCCTCTGTGGATCTGAGATGACTACATATCAGAACCCAAGGACTGGCTTGGTAGCAGGGTGGCCTTGAACAGACCCAACAAGCTAGTGTATCCATGGAGCTGGGCAGGGGGCACCACAAACTGTGGGCTCCTGCACACAGACACATTTAGGACCCAGCCGTACGGGAAAGGTCTCCACACTGCCCTTGGGAGCTAAAACAGTGCCACCAGCCCTTAGAGCAGGAAGAGGCCCTCCTAGCCCTTCACCACCCAATAACACTATGGAGGACTGGCTCACCCCCCACCAGGCCAGGCTCAAGTCTCACCTCTTCTCTGAGCCTCCTCAGCCTTCACCCTCCTAACTTGAGTCAACGCCTATTGAGGAATCCCGTGCTTCTGGCCCACTTCTGGGATTGTATCCCGTGGAAATAGTCCGAAGATTTATGTACAAAGACATTTACGTCAACACGAACATGGCACATGCTGGAAACAATTCAGACTTACACGCTAAAATCCCAGAGTCATCAAAATCACATCACGGAAGATGAGAAACGCTGAGAATATTAAGTAAAAATAGCAGGCTATAAGCCACGTACACAGACCCTAACTTCCATCCCAGGCACATATGCAGTTTGCACGCACACAGGCGCTAGCACCCACTCAGGAATGACGGCCTCTAGACGGAATGGCAGTGGGTGTTCTTCAGGTCCTCCTGTCCGGGCCTGACACTCCAGTGGTAAACGTGGGTCACTAAGACTTCCGGGACCCAAGACTGAGGAGATGGTTGTGAGAGTTGCGACCTTAGGTTCGGGATGAAGCTTGCCAGCCAGCCCCAGCTGGGGAGGTGGTAAAGAACTCGCTTTGTAAGCAACAGGACAGCAGTCAGATCCCCGGAAACCATGTGAAAGCCAGGTGTGGTGATCTGCATCCGTAACTCTCATAGTGGCGCAGAGACGGGAGGATGGGGCCGTTGGCCAGCCAGTCCAGCTAAAATGGCAAACTCCAGGTTCAGTGAGAGACAACTGAGAGGAACTCAGGCCTCCACAGGTGTTCACAGGGGTGACGACATCTGCCACGCCCCCCCCCACACACACAATATCCAAGGCCCAAAACAAAAGACATTTTGTAAAGACACACCTTGCTAGGAAAAACTCTGGTGCTTCCGGACAACTTTGCACACGGCCCCACGGGCCCCAAGCCGACACTCACCTCCCAGCTCTTTCCAAAAGCAGGGGCTGAGCACAAGCCCCTCCCCTTGCTTGTCCTTCAAGCACCACGTCTCAGCTGCTAGGCACAAAAAGAGGCCAGCCTCTCCTTCCAGCTGTAAAACCCTTCTTCCCCAGAACCCGTGGGGGGCCTATGCTGGAGCAGCCAGGGTCTGGGCCTGCTTAAGGAGGAATGTGGCAAGCACAAGGGACCATTGTTAAGGCCCCTGCTCTGACCACGGGCTGCGGGAACCTCTCAACCTTTGCCGGCTTCTGAAACCGGATCGAACACTTCCTGGTGCACGGACTGCTGCGTTGGGCCTGCTCTGAGAGGGGAGGCCAGGGAAATCAGCTAAGCCAGGCTCTAGCATGAGACCACTGTCTCGCAAGGATACAGAGGAAGGCAAAACAGTGCCATATGCAGCCCCTGTGGGAGGGAACAGCATAGGAGCACAGCTCGGCCTCTAAGACACCGTCTCGGGTCAAACAAAACCTTTTCTTCCCAGGAGCTGCAACATACAGGAGCCACTAGGAAGGCAGAGTCAGCAACAGAGTAAAGCGGTCCACCCACAGGTAACAACGCGCCTGTATGAGGAGTTTGTGGACGCACCTGTATCCAGAGGTGGGCTTTGGACCAGCAGGCTCCTCCGGCTGCGACCGCCCTGTCTCCTTCTCAGACTCCTTTGAGAACCGGCCTCAGGTCCAGATCCTCACTCTGAGAAAGCGTGGGGTGGGGCGGGGCAGCAGGCAAGGCCTTGGCCTTGGCAGAGCTGGGGCTGGCTGGGAGGCCTTACCCTCCTACTCTTCCTGAACTGGAAGCAGCAACTCCCACCCTGCACTGGGACTGGAAGCCCAGAGCAAGGGCCCCAGGCCTCCTTTGCTGACCTTGTGGTTTGTGAGTCTCCTTCAAGTCTGATAACTGAAGACTTAGAACAGTTGGAGACACAAGGAACGTCTTTGTGCTAGAACGCAGGGCCTCACCAAGCTGTGAGAGTGACCTGGTGCTCCAGTGACAGTGACCATGACACAGGTACAGACCGCTGCAACACTGTTGTTGGGAGTGGCTCCGCAGGTGGCCTCCTCTCCTGGCTGAGACTGCACTTGCTGCTCACACACACTGCAGGTCTTTACCTCAACTCAGGTAGCCTGCCTCTGCTCCACCTGGGGTCTGAAGGAGACCACGCCCTAGTCTTCCCCGAACTGGAATATCAGCACTCCAAGGCAGCAAGTTCTGGGGCCAGTTTACAGTCCGCAGGGCTCCCCAGGACCGGCTGAACACTATTCCCTTTCTTGGTCTTGTCCTCTCTATCCTATCCCAACATGGGGACCCCCGTGGCCACCTCCACCTTAGGTCCCTGTCTCAGGAGCTACTTTTGGAGGCCTGGGCTGCTGGTGGTGTGGGTAAAGTCAGGCTGGGTGAGTGGAGGCAGTTGGGGGTAGGGGACAGGCTTAGGACAAGGAGGATACAGATGAGTGACAGGGGGAGGGATGTCCCTTCAGGAAGCAGAACCAGCCCCAAAGGATGAACTTAAAAATAGCCCGGGTAAGCAGAGCCTGTACCGGAAGTCTGTAAACAGCTATTGTTCCCAGCCACGAATCCCTACCAACAACCACATGGGTTATTTAACAAGGCTTGGCCAAGTCCAGATAAAGACAGAGGAAGCTCTTCCTCCTGAGAGCGCAAGCTCTCAGACACCTCAAAGTCCAGGGTCCCGGAAGGAAAGGGAGAAAGCAGGGGCTAACACCAGGGGAGCCTCCCCTCCCGCTTGCGATGCACCTTCCTCAAGGCCAGGTCCTGCTGTGTCCAGCAGACAGACCCTGGAGAAGCCACCTCTGCCCAGGGCTCCAGCATGGCAGCCAAGGGCTCTGACTACCCTGGCTTATCTGTACACGTGGTCCACAGATGGAGCTTTCTGAGGCTCATGACACTAAGGTCATGGCCCCGAGAGTCCTGTTCCAGGATCCCCGCTGCCTGCCTTTGGAAACCTGGCATAAACTCACAAAGCTCTAACCTGAATCTCTGGGTGAGGAAAAGGCTGGACGCTTCCACCCACCCACCTCTAGGTATCCCTGAGAAATGATCTGCCAAGGGGTTTGGGGCTCCAAGGACAAAGCCTTTCCACTGAAGCTAAGGGCCAATTCTGTGTCCTCTCCCCCCTCCCTACTCTCCCTCAGCCTCTTCTCTTCCCCCCCCCCCCACCTCTTCTCTCTTGGTTCTTTGAGACAGAGGCTGTATATAGCCCATGCTGACTTCAAAGTCTCAGTGATCCTCCTACCTCAGCCTCGAGTGTATGTAGCACCAAGCCCAGCTCCATATACTGCTTTCCGGTGACTTCAGAAATAGACTTCTTTCTCTGCCAAGGTCACTCTGGGCACTCAAGGTCCCCCTCACTATCATGCTCAAAGGCAGGCTGGGCACACTCTGAGATGATCACGTGAACAAGTAGGTCAGAGACATCACATCTCTGCCCCTGAGATAAGGCCAAGAGAAACAACGAAGAAACACATAGAGGCACAATGGGGGTGGGGTCCCCTCCTCAGTCCAGCCCACAAGGCAAGTGACCCACATCGCTCCTTTCAGAAACCAAGTGTGGAAATTCTTGCCCAGGCAGTCCACGGGCAGCTGTAGGTGGTGGAGACCTAGCTCTCGGGATTCCCGCCTCTGGCTTTTTTTTTTGGCAGGCTGGAAAAGTGCTCTACTCCTGGGTCCTTCCTAGGCATCCTGCCCCAACTTCACTCTGTTAATTTCTTCTTGGACAAACCAGTCAAGCAAAGGTGTAGGATGAAGTGGCTCCCCGGTCCAACCAGCGACAGGCTCATGCGCCTGGCATCCTGGAATCACAATGGCCTCCTCTAGACCCACTACCTTCTTCTTCTTCTTTTTTAAAGATTTATTTATTTATTATATACACAATATTCTGCCTGCATGTATCCCTGTGGACAGAAGAGGGCACCAGATCTCATTACAGATGGTTGTGAGCCACCATGTGGTTGCTGGGAATTGAACTCAGGACCTCTGGAAGAGCAGACAGTGCTCTTATCCTCTGAGCCATCTCTCCAGCCCCTCCACCTACCTTCTTTAAGGTGGGCCAGGGGCACTGAGATAGACAGGGCTCACCCAAATGACGCATTTATGTGCTATCTTCTAAAACCTACAACTATGGTCCTGCTTGGGGAGAATTTCTCTAACTCAAGTCAGGGTCTGAAGGACTGCCCTGGATTAGAGCGGACCCTGAACCAGTGACAAGCGTCATCATAAAAGATGGGAGAAAACAAAGCTGAAAAACCACACACATAGACAGACAGCCACGTGAGGGTGGAGACCAGGATGCCAGGATGAGTCTGCCAGCTGAAGACCGCTAGCAGCTTCCAAAGCTGGAAGAGGCACCGGGCAGAACATCCATCCCTCCCTCTGGGCCTGGAGAACATCCTAACACCACAGTCACCTCGAGGTGGGACTGCTGGCCTACAGGGCTCTGAGAGAACACAGCGTGACAAAGGTAAGCCCCACGGAATCTGATGCTTTGAAACAGAAGCGCCAGAAACGAAGGTGCCCCTGAGAACTCAGAAAAGGGAAGAGGAGGCTTGTGTGCAGCCCTGCGGCGGAGCCTGTGTGAGACCCTGCATGGCAAAATTCGAGGAGAAAGAGAAGGGAAGGGGTTAAGAAAAGGGGAGGGAAAGAGCTGAAGAGGGAGAAAGGGTCTTGAGCCTGCTGCAGCCACTGACTGGCTTTCTGTCTGTTCTGAAGCCACCTCTCCATCCTGGCTTGTAAGTCCAGAGAAGGAACACTATGCCCTGGGTGGGCCTCCTGTTTCTCGCAGCCCACCATGCTCCCTGCCCAGCTTCACATTACTGAGCACCATTAACAATGACCCCTTTGCTGCCGGGATCGTCAGTGGAGGTGGGGTCCCCTCCTTATCAGTCCGTCTGCCCCAGCTCGCACACTGTGGACAGACTTACGGCTCCCCATCAGAACCCAGAGTTCCTAGCGGGGCTGTGAATTTCAGGGTCACTCTACCTGCAGAAGATGTCCCCCCTGGCCACACACACACAGAAGGACTTCTGGTGGCCACATAAAGGGTCAGGAAGCCTCCTCACAATTCCACAAAGATATCAGACAGGCAGCAAGAAACCTCTGCCCAGAGCTCAAGGGGGACCTGAGCAGACGCCCTTCCCCTGGGAGCTTCCAACTTTCTTCTTCCAAAGCTGGCCAAAGCCCCTCAACGAGGTTGCTTTAGTGAAGGGTGCTCTCTTTGTAGGCTTTAGACTCCTGCCTCCAACCTCCCACCTTGGCCCCTCCTGCCTAGAGCCCCAGGGTCATTCCAGGCTCACCATAAACATGGCTACAGGATGCAGACTCCCTTTCTTCTTTGCTAAATTACAGCTACGGGACTCGAACACACCTGGAATCACCAGCTGCTGAAAGAAAAAGGAGCCAAAACTAAAAAGATGTGGAAGAGTTGAGGAAGAACTTCCTGGTTCAGGATGAGGCTGCGGGGAAGAGGAAGCCACTCTCCCAAAAGCTGTGCAGAGGTGGACATGACACCGAGGGTTTGGGTTTTGTTTTTTGTTTATCAGAAAGAGCCTTATATTGCCAGGTTTGTCTCGAACTCACAACGCAGGCGTTTGAACCCCTTGCTCCTGCCTCTACCTCCCAAGTGCTGAGATTTGGGGCATGTGTCACTGTGCACATCCAGAAGTGGACACGGAATGGACACAGACGTGGACAGGTCCCTGGAGGAGGGTCTGGACGTTCCCTGCTTTGGGGGAGGGGAGGGGATCATGTGACCTCTGAGTCCCCTAAGGTCAAAGGTTCCTAACTAAAAGGCAGCTGGTGAAGGCAGGAGTGCAGCCGCGGGAGGCCTCCGACTTCAACAAGAGCATCACCTGAAGCTCTTAGGGTAGAGGTTAGAAGCCCCGGGGGGGGGGGGGGGGGAGGCAAACTCTCCTAAGCTTTAATGGGCCCACGTCCTTCCTGCACTTAGACCCTGTGGTCCTGTCTGGGGACAGAAAGCTGAGACTCCAACTCCAGGCCAGAGCACAGTGCAGCCCACTCACCTCATCTGCTCCCCACCATCCAACACCATCAGAAGGTCTCCGACTCCCCAAACTGCTCTCCCATACTCTGAGGCTCTTCACAAAGTCTCATTTCCCATGATCCTCCGGGGGGGCACTCCAAGAACCCTCCATGGAATGAACATCAGTCAGCTTGTCTGATATAGGCCTGACTGGGTCCAGCCTGGGCCTTTCCCATGCTTACCTGGGGGACCAGGAGGACCCAGAAATCCTGAGGGAGACTTTGGTCTGTTTCCACTCTGAAGCATAGAAAAGAATTGCTAGGCAAGAAAGAACCAGTTCTCAGAGTCCAGTTTTCCGGTACAGCCATTCCTTCTCTGTCCTGCCACTAGGCCCTGGACACACGGGTAGAGACCAGTCCTGACCTGCCTGATTAGAGCAATTCCCTCCCTCCTTACCTCACCCACCATGGGAAAGTCTCAAAAGCACTTTAAAAATGGAAAGCAAAAGGCAGAAGCAACCCCTACCACCAGGGGCCACTTGGCCCAGGTGGGACCCTCCATCAATCATACCAGCCCTCATGTTCAGAGTGCCAGATGGGGTGCTCAACTCTGTGGCCTGAGGCCCAGGCAGATATGAGCTGCGGCCTAATTACAGGGCACAGTGACCCCAGGGGGCAGAGTTCAGGCTCCGGTCACAGCAGCACCCAGGAGCCAGGGGAGGGGTTAGAGGCCATCTCTTGACAATCACACCCAATGTTCACCCAGCGGCCTGGAGGTGGGGACAGCCACAGGGACCACACAGCCCTGCCTGTCCCCGCTCAGCCTTGCTTGGCTGGGTTCCACTGAACATGAGGATGGGGTAGGTTTATTCTCTGTTAGGCCTCAAAGACATAGAGCAAAGGAGGATCATGGGAAACTGAGAGTGCCGGTGGGTTTGCTGTGTAGGAGAGGCCCCAGCTGGACACTGAGAAGATTCCAGAAGGAGCTGGCATGAAGCAGTCAGGGGTGGAAACTAGACAGGGCTGGGGAAACGGGGGACCTTCCTAAAGAAACTCCCTGGGGTCCCCTTCTGTCAGCAAAGCACTGGACACTCCATGAAATCCTCTTGAACAGAACCATGTAAGAGCTGGCCATAGTCCAGGGTTCCCATACTAACCAGTTCTCAGGAGCCGAGGCTCAGGGAGGAGGACTTAGGACCAGAGGGACCTTCCGAGGCGCAGTCCTGGGAGAAGGGCCAGCGGGTCTGGGGAGGAAAAGGGCCGGTGGGTTTGTCTGGAGACTACGCTTTCACACAACAGGTGCAGGAAGGAGGCAGCTAAAGTTTGTCACAAAAATGTCCACCTCCACCACAACTCGCCCACCACCCTGTCTACCTACGCGGAAGTTGGACCACAGCGGTGTGCTGCAGCAACAGAGATATAGGGGACAGAGCCTTGATTCCCTTTGTCCCTCCCAAGTGCAGCCTCTCAAACAGCCAAGAGGAAGAATGCTATATCATAGTTATCAGACGGACCAGGAGGCCAGCAGCCACTCAAGGAAAACATGAGTACATCAGGTCTGTTTTCCGGCTGCCCCACTGCTCAGCCTGGGCCTGAACTCCACTGCCCGTAAGATCTGTTATGTTACAGACTCAATATATCCCCAAAGGAGAGGTCAGAGTAACACTGGGTATCCATGAAGGCCTTTGCAAATGCCCTTAGGGAGCTCAAGGTGACATCATCCTGGGTTTAGAGTGGGGAGACAGAAAACAAGAAGCCAGGGGCTAGTGAGATGGGCCAGTGTGTAAAGGTGCTTGCTGTCAAACTTGACGACCTGAGTTTGATCCCCTGGACCTACATGGTAGAGAGAGACAGAGAGAGAGAACCAACTTGGACAGGTTTCCTTCTGATCTCCACACGCAAGCCACAGCACACACGGGTGTGCACATGAATGTGTGTACACAAAGGAAGAGAAGAAAAGAAGGTAAAGTCTTCTAAAAATTAAAGACAAACAATTCAGAGACACAGACTAAGATCCCATGAGGCTGAAGCAAAGGCAGAGGGACATGCCTGCACACCAAGGGTGACCCAGTCATCTGGAAGTCACCATGACCCAGAGAGGGCAGACACCTGGCACAGGCTACCCCTCCAAGTGGCAGAAGAACCCTGCCCCACACATCCCTAGGGCCGCATTTCTGGCCTCCAGTTCTGTTTCCGGCCCTTCAGACCCGAGCGGCTGCATTCTCAGCTGCTGAGCTTCCCCTGGGCCTCCTGGGACCGATCACGATCACACTGTCCCCACCGCTGTCCCCGATCGTTCTGTATCTCACACATCTGTCCTAGTCAGCTGTTCAGTCTCAACACCCACTCAGTCCCAGCTCCTCGACTCCCAGCACTATCTTCCCCTGCTGAGCGTCCCTCAGTGGAGACAAGACCTCTCCTCTGCCTCACAGGAGCGCCCCTCTTCCATGCAGGCAGCAAAGTCCTTCCCTCAGCTGCCTGCTCCTCTCAGGTGGACAGACCACCTCTCCAGCCCACATTCACTGGACTGTTTACACCAGTACCAGAAACCCTGGAAGGACCTGTTTACAGTAAATGGAAATCCGAGGTGCCAGAGAGCAATCTGACTGATCCCAGGGCCGTCAATCCACAGCCCAGAGTCCAGCAATGCAGCCCCTGACCTCTGACCTGTCTTCAGGCACCTGGCAGCTGGGAACCAGGGGATGTCAAGCATGAAGAAACCTCCTCCTGTCCTCCCAAGACACTGCCTGAGAGTCTGTCTCAGCAGGGACCAGGCCCACCAGACTGAAGCCCCACTGAGGGAGGTGTTGGGGAAGTGTCAATACAGGAAGGAAGAGCCTGTAGTGATCACAGGGCTGCTGGAACCATTCTTTTCTCAGCTAAAACAAAAGGGAATTTTTAGCCAAGTCGTCTTTTGTCCTGGGGAGCTCTGTGGACTGCCCAGAGCTGGGGGGTGATTGTATGAGAAATAAAGAAATAACCAAGACCATCTACATCCCATGGTGGTCCAGGTGCAGGGCCCTCTAGCCTGGTTCCTGAAAAGGAAGTTCCCTTCCATCCCAGACACAACAGAACACAAACTGATCCAGCCCTAGCAACTTCTCTCTCCTGTACCAACCTGATCGAGCCATTCTAGGTATTGGACACAAGCCTGGCAGGGATGGACACACTCTGGACTACACGGTGATCCAAACTGCTCCTGCAGAGGTGGCTCCCAGCAGCCCTCACTGCAAAGGTGACACACTCCACCCAGCACCTAACCCTGAACTGCAAGGATCACACTTTGGCACCCTGGCTGTCCTCCTCCTGTCCTCCTCGTGGCTGGACTCCCTTCCCTGACCTCTGCTCCCTCAACCTTCAAATCAGACGAGAGGTTTGTTTGAGTAAAATTACTTTTCTTTTTGAAAATTAACTTTTAAAAATGATAGCTACTTTTTCCCCTGACTATAATACAATCTAAGCACGAGATAGAAATGTGCAAAGAAAGAAAGAAAGAAGTCTGTAACCCTACGATACAGATAACGCGCAGTATCTTCACAGGCGTCCTTCACTCTGCCGTGATCTCAGGCACATCCAGAGCTGCCTTGCACTTCTCCAGGTAGCCGGGTGGTCAAGGCCGCCCACATTCCTGGGTCCTGTTTTTCAAATTCTCTACAGTTCTCATCTTCTCGCTCTAAATGAGTCATTCCGCATCAGAATAACATTCAGAACATAAAGCATAGTCCCTAGTCAGAGGATGGAGGACCTGAACACCCCAGGCTTTTCCCAAGTGGCAGCAATTGGGGACCTCTGCCTTGCAGGGGGTTCACAAGCCTCATTCACTTCCTGGCATCTTACAAAATGCAAACCCAGCGGCCCACACCATCCTGGAAATGGCCCTGCCTGTGGGCACCCCAGAGCTACCAGCTCAGCAGCTACCCCACTCCCTGCTTTCCGGCAGTCACTGGAGGACAATGTCCGGTTTCAGCTGCCACAGATCCCAACAACTCGCTAGGCAGTCACAAACTGAAGGGCACCAGAACGAAGCTACCTAAGGGGCACTGCTGGGGACAAAGGGAGCTCGTGAGTCACAAGGTTGTGGCCCACAGCCAGGGCCTGAAAGGGAATTGGCTGCATGTCCCTCCTGCAGGAAACACATCACAAATGCAGCAGCGTGCGCACACACCCATCCTCCAAGCCACTGTCACCTTCCTCCAGCTGACAGTCACCATCCAGCGAACAGGAACCTGGCTTCCTCATTGCTGTCCTCTCTATATTGCGCCCTGGCAAGGGGAGGCCTAGGGGGCTGGAATCTCTCAAGTCAGGGGTGACTGAGCACTTCCCACACGCCCTCACTCCCCAGACACAAGTGCGCACATGCACACACACATACGCGCACACACACACATATACACACACACACACACACACGCAGGCGACAGCCAGGGCAGTAAGTTACTCTTGTCCCCACATGACTCTAGCACAGATAAGAGAAGCCTGCCATTTGTTTTGTTTTTTGTTTTTTGAGACAGGGTTTCTCTCTGTAGCCTTAGCTGTCCTGGAACTTGCTCTGTAAACCAGGCTGGACTAAAACTCACAGAGATCCACCTGCCTCTGCCTCCCAAGTGCTGGGATTAAAGGCACGTGCCACCACCACCCGGCAATTCTTTTTATACTAAAGGAGGGGGTAAAATATTACAGCCCCTGATTCATCTCCAGATCTTCATTTTTCTGCCCTGCAATAAGAAACATCAGGCAGGGCATAGTGGAGAATGTGGTGTCTCTAGGCCTAATGTAGAACCAGGACAACATGCCCACTTTCACAGCAGACGGGAAACTGAGGCACAGAAAGGTGGAAGCCTTGTGAAGTTCTTTGAGCTCAGAGTTGAGTCACACACTCTGTCCTCATGTCCCCTGAGGCCTCTGGGAAAAGCTCCAACTGCCCCCACTACACAGCCCGCCAGGTGAGAGCAGAGCTCCTGTTTCACCGATGTAAGACTGGACCAAAGCGGAGGCTGCCCCATCAGCCCCTAGGCTCCGGACCTCAGATACCCACTCTCTCCTGCTAAAGGGACTGAGAGTTCCATCATACTCAAGAGCCAGGCAGATGAAAAAGGCAAAGATTCACAACATGACGGTGGCACCTGGAAGGGACTAGGGCGCAGGTCTCAGCACGGGAACTGACAGCCAGAGGCTAAATGGCTAGGACACACGGGGTCTGCCAGGCAGTGCCTGCCCACACTTTAGCAGCAGCCGCAGAAGGGTTCACCTTGCTACATCACGGTTAGAGGAAATGGGCATGACAATGAGGAAAAGCGGGTGGAAGGGATGTGCCTGGGAGCTACCAGGAAACAGCTGCGAGGGCCAGGACCAAGACTTGGGTCAGAGACAAAGAACGCACAAGTACGGGAAGAGACACAGTCCCCTTCCTCACCACAACCAGCCCCTGACAGCTGGCTCCAGGGCAGCTGTTCCCAGAAGCCTGGCTTCCTCACTTAAATACCAGCAGAGAGGTAACTGGGAGAGCTGCCACAGCCTGACCGGATGTTCAAGACTGTTCCTCGGGTCGGAGGAGTGTTCCTGCCCCGTCCCTCAAACCCCGCTGTCTGCAGCCCAGCTTCTCTGAGCCAGGACCTGGCCTCCTCCCTCCACCTTCAGCTGTACCAGGCAAGGCTGCCTGTGGTAAGAGAATGAAAGATCCCAGTCTATGGTCTACTTCACCCCCAGGGGCCCCTGGTGGCCAAGGGTTTCTTTTGTTGTTTAGAAAGAAAGAAAGAAAAAAACCAGCTGCCTTTCCTGGGGTTTCCGGAGGGAGGGCCCGGCTTGAAACTCGCAGTTGCTGGCACACCTACAGCTGCTTGCATACCTTCAGTTCCTTGCACACCTTCAGACGCTTACACCGTCAGCTGCTTGCACACCTACAGCTGCCTGCACACTGTCAGCTATTTGCACACCTACAGCTGCCTGCACACTGTCAGCTGCTTGCATATCTTCAGCTCCTTGCACACCTACAGCAGCTCACACCCTGGCTGGGGTTCCACACTTAGGACCTCTCCCCCACCCAACTTGGCCTTCAGCTCCGTGTGCCTCCTGGCTGGGAGCACAGGCACAGAGCCCACATCTCACAGGCACAAGCATGAGAATTTTTCATGTGGCCAGGTTGGCCTGCACAAGAGGCCCACCCATTCCTGCTGAGCACGCCAGGTGCGGGCACCCGGTGGCTTCTGCAGAAACAGTGGAGAACCTGGGAGTTTTCATTTTGCACTTAAGGAAAAATCCCATAACCAGTTCATTTTCAGAGCGGTCCAGAGCCTGATCCATGATGGAGGACAGCAGGCAAGGGACATTGGAGTCAGGAAAATGAGTCCGTTTGTACCACAGATGCTATCTGTCCCTAGAGGACACAGGGCAGGGGCCTGACCTTCCCTTCGAAGGGAAGCAGCCCACCCACATGAAAAGCAAGGCAGAGTCCTCCATCAGAGTCTGTTTCCTGAACCCTGAGAGGGTGAGCCCCTGCACAGAGCGTAGAGTCCACGAGGATGCTGGCTGCAGCAGGCTGGGGCCACATTCTCTGTCTGAGACTGACCACTCTCTCGGCCTAAACGGAAAATGAGACAGGAACCGTCAATGACCACTGTCAACATCCTAGAGGTACGGAAGGGGTCCACCTGAAACCCAAAGTGACTACTTCCCTCGTTCCCAGAGGCTCCCTCAACTGCGGTCTCCCATAAGGAGGTGTCCAAGTCCCTTCTGCAAGGGCCTGTGAGCTCTTCATTCCCACATTGTGGGTTGGGAGTGGGAAACCAGGACCCTGTTTAAAGGTGTGGCATTGGTTGTATAGAGTTCTGGAGTCCCAGCTTCTCAAAGGCGAGACACTGTAAAAGGGGACAGGGAACAATGCCAGGCCCCATCTAGCAGCAAGGGGCAGCTGTCCTCAATCCTCCCCCTTGAGCAGGTTCAGCCTGAGCCCCTAGAGATCCCACCCGACATCTGCAGTCAAAGGAGCAGATGGTCAGTGTTCAAGTGTCTGCACAGTCTCCCTGTAGCCTCAAGCACTTAGTCTTAGAGTCACAAGAAGCTGTAAGCTGTACGGGGCAGGGATGAGGCTGTGCACGCAGGACCACGGCCCTTCAGTTCCTGGACTGTGGGCCAAAGATGCCAGGGAAGAGTGCGGTGGGAAAGGAGCTATTTCCGGGAACAAACCGTGACAGAGAAAAGCCTAAGTGGGGCAGGAGAGATGGCTCAGTGGTAACAGCACTGGCTGCTCCTGCAGAAGACCCACGAGTGGTGCCCAGCGCCCAGAAAGCTCAGAACGGTCTGGAACTTCAATTCCAGGGGATCTGATGCCCTCTTCTGACCTCCTCAGGCATCATGCGTTCACTGGTGCACACACAAACATGCAGGCAAAGCACCCACACACCTAAAATAAAAACAAATCTGTAACAAAGTTTCTCCTTTTGTGATGAGGAGGGAGAATGGGAGGGGAGGGGAGAGGAGAGGATGAGAGAGAGGGAGGGAAGGAAGGAAGGGGTAGAATAGAAACCCCACCTACTCTTTGTCTCCCCCCCAAGGTGTTCCTCAGGGAGCCAAGGGGACAGGTTTGGGGGGGGGGGCTAAATGTTTATGGTTCCCATAGAAAGCAAGGTGGTGCTGTCTCTTTCTGTAAGTTCTTGAGATTGTCTTTTAAAAAAAAAATGGGAACAAACTGGAAATTTGTAAAACATCTGCTGGTTCCCGACAGCATGGAGCCTCCAAGTTCTGTCCAGACCAAATTAAACAGTCAGAGCCCAGAAATGCCCTCCGGTGCCTGGGCGTGTCCAGAGGCCAACTGGCGGGTCTCTCTAGCCAGAGAGATGACAAACCCTTGAGCTTCTGAGATTGTGTTTGCAGAAAATTCCATGAGACTCCAAATTTGGGAAAAAAAACTAGAGGCCTTTAGAAAAAGACAGCCACTGCTCGGCCAATCCTCCCACCCCTGGCTTAGTCAAAAGAAACTACACGAATTTCCTTCCCAATGAATGGGTCTTTGGGGGTGGATTTATGTCTGTGACCCTCAAGAGGCTGAGGCAGGAGGACTTCTGTGAATTTGATGGGCGACATAGGGGGAGGAACTGTCTCAACTATCCTACATTCCCTCAAAATGAAACTGCCTAGGGTTTCAAGGTGGACCACACCAAGAGTCCTGTGGCTGCCCAGTGCCCTTACCCAGCCACTGTGTGTGAGCAGACCACACACATCTCCGCCATAGGGCCCCGATCCCAGAAGAAAGTGCCTGGGCCAGTCTCACAGAGGTGGAACTCTGTCCTGGGTTTAGGTGTCAATACAGATCCTCCATGCAGCAGACTAGCCCCCGACAGACAAAAGTGGGTGGTCACGCAAGCCACCAAGGTCAGAATCCTAGCGTGACCTCTTCTGAAATGGGAGGTGGAAAAAGGAAAGGGGACCCAGCTCTGTCCTCCTGGCACCAGAATGTCAGGCCAAACCCTGTCCCCCAAGAAGGGCAGGCAGAGGCCACATTCACCAGGTGGGAAACTCCCTGGCTCCTAGACCAAGCACACAATCGAGCGCTTGTATTCTCTTTGGGAACACCAGTCCTGGGTGGTGGTAGGTACTTTCAGCACATAAACAGGTCAACCAGGTTCTAAAGAACATCCAGACCAAGACAGAGGACTCCAGCTGACGTGGGAGTGATTTCTTATTAATAAAGAAACTGCCTAGACCCATTTGATAGGCCAACCCTTAGGTAGGCGGAGTAAACAGAACGGAATGCTGGGAGAAAGAAGCTGAGTCAGGGAGTCGCCATGGTTCTCCCACTCCAGGCAGATGCAGGTTAAGATCATTCCTGGTAAGCCAGCTCATGGGCTACAGCAGATTATTAGAAATGGGCTAATCCAGGTGCGAGAGCTAGCCTAGAAGAGGCTAGATAGAAATGGGCCAAGCGGTGTTTAAAAGAATACAATTTCCATGTAATTATTTTGTGGGGGCGGCCGGGTGCTGGGGACGCAGCCCCGCCGCTCCTATTTCAACATCCAGCCAGGGCAATCAATCCCTTTCTCCATGTACCAAGTACCCCACAACCCTCAACTCCAGGCGCAGGGTTCCTTAGGGATATGTAGGGGGTGCACAGCTGCCACTGGTACCCAAGCCAAGTAAGTTGAAGATGTGTAGATTTGGCTCCTTGGCCCTCCGGTATCTACTGGATGGACAATCACACCTCAGAGCTGAGTGTGCACTATGCCTCAAGGCCACTCCACTAGCAGGGTCCCCAGCTTTTCAGCCTTGAGGCTCACTTCACAGCCCATCACCAGGTGCATGCCCGGGGACTGTCAGCACTCGGCCCTGCAGATGGACATGCCGTTCCCTTGCCTGTGATGTTCTGGTGGGAGAGATATTGGGACAACCTCCCAGGAAGAAGGACCCTGCACCCCATGTGACTCTGACCTCCATGGAGAATATCAGACAGGGAGGAGGAGGGGCTCCCCCATCCTGCTTCATCTAAGGTCAGAGAGATTCCCAGGAGAGTTCTATGGGTACCAAGTCCCCTGAGACTTGCCACCATCAGGGGTGACTATGTTATCCAATCTTGTCCCCATAGTGGGCTCAGACAGTTCTTGTCTGTAAGACCTTCTAAGAACTGAGGATCTATATGTCTTGTACAAACATCTCCCGGTTCCCGTAGCTGCTGCAACCCCCCCAACCCCAAGAAGCCAGTTCTGTACCTCAAAGAACACCCCCCAAAACCTATCAGATCATCAATCACAATGGAGGCTCAAGTGAGCTGAGAGACTGGCCCTGAGCCACACAGCTTCCAAACAATAGAGCAGGCTCAGCCACCAAGTGCCCAGGCTGCCACCATCACTCCCCCATAAGACCTCTCTCTCGGGCTGGAGAGATAGCTCAGTGGTTAAGAGCATTGCCTGCTCTTCCAAAGGTCCTGAGTTCAATTCCCGGCAACCACATGGTGGCTCACAACCATCTGTAATGATGTCTGGCGCCCTCTTCTGGCCTGCAGACATACACACAGACAGAATATTGTATACATCATAAATAAGTAAATAAATATTTAAAAAAAAAAGACCTCTCTCTCAATATAAACTCCACCCCCTGCCACAGCGCTTCCTTCGAACCCTTCCTGAAATGCCACATGCTTCAGAAAGGATTCCTGGCTGATGTCCCTCAGAGGGGGTGTGCCCACCCCCACTAGATGTCTGACTCAGGTAACCCTTTGTGGGGTACTTACACACCTACCCTCCCTAATGTCTAGTGAACTTGTTCACACGGGAACCATTGATGGGAATCACCTGGTGTAACAAGTTGAGGATGTCAAAAGCTTTGGGATTCACAGAAGAGGCCAGCCCCTCTTCATTACAGGAAGCCCTGGGATTCCCCTCAGCCCCTTCAGTGGCGGTAGAGGCGGCGTTCCCAGGAGCTGGAGTGTTGGCTGAAAACCTCAGGAGTCATCGCATAGAAGGCCCACGGGTGTTAGTTAAAAGGACAGGCCCACAGCTACCTGCAAGCAACAGGCCCTTCGTCCAGGGAGCGAAGTGGCACCTGGGTCCAGCCATCACCTCCACCTTGTCCCAGAGGTGGCTGCACAGGCCCTGCCTTCTTGGCCACCTCTCTATTGAGGGGAAGAAGTCCGGAAGAGCTTCCTCCGGGACACCGGAGAAAAGCTTTGCCACTCGGATTGGAGTGTCTGGGCTTCTGGGCCAGATCTGTTTCAACCAACGTCAAGGATTGACTCTCAAGATTGTTCTGGGCATGCAAAACTAGTTACAGCAAACTCTGGTGAGGAGAGCAGGCCAACAGCTGGCACTCGAAGTGGCTTTTGTTATACAAGGGCTCGGCCTATAACTGTGTTTGCGATAACGACTCTGGCCTTCGATCAAGAACACCATCCAGCTGCCCCGTGCTTCATCGCGAAAGGAGAGGGGACTCCACTTGTAACCCAGTCACAGGGAATGGCGGGTGTCACTCACGGGAGAGAGGTGGGTGCCAGAGTGATCTCATGGGGAAGGGCAGGCTAAAAAGCCAACTAAAAGTCCTTTATGTTGAGAAATACGAGAGTAGAAAATCACAGACAGATGAGAAACTAGCAAGATTAAAACCTCCATGAGCAAAATAAGAAATATTTTCCACCCCCGGGGAATGGGATAGAGGGGGAGAGGAACACCTTTCTTGAAAGGACACAAAGGCCAGGTACCCAGACACGGGAAGTTGCCACTCTCTCAGTCCCAAGGGACAGAAAACCAAAAGTTCGAATCCTCACGAGACCTCCTGATGATCACCAATGTGACCACCCCCCCCCCCCCGGTTCCTGGGGGTATAGTGACAGGATGGGATATACGGGGACAGATGGAATTAAACAGAGAAAAAAATGGAAGGAGACGTGAGGGCCCAACAAAAAGACAGGTGTGTGATGAAGACACAGCCCTACCTGCTCCTACTCCACACAACCACACCTTATACCCACCAGCCCCTAGCAGGGTAGGCACGCTGCTCTGATCTGGGGAGTCTAACCCACCAAGGGCCACTTCCCTCTGTCCTGTAGTGTAGGATGCTCCTGCGTGGTACAGCTGCTAGCTCCAGACTGCCTGGATCCGAGGAGCAGCAGGCTCTCTGCTCAATTTAAAAAAAAAAAAAAAAACCACCCCCAGAGATACACATAGCTCAGAACTAACCCTGTCCTGCGAGGAGCACCTGGGTCCCACCCCCTCAGCAGGCCACAGTGCCCCATGCTATGAGCCTGTCTGTCCAGGCTCACAAAGGGACTGTTGGGGCCCAGCAGCTGCAGTCAACCTGGCTCTTTTCTCCCTCCCCCTTCCCCAACTACCTGGCAGAGGCCCACATACCTGGTGGGTGGAAGCATGAGCCAGGACGCTTCTCCGGCTGGCTTCCTCAGCTGATTCTGGTCACACTGACATCAGGGAGCACCTGACCTCCTGTGGCTGGGCTCCTCTGAACAAGCTGGCCCCTCTTCCCAAGAGTCTCTGCTGCTCACTGCCTGTGGGGGCAGGCTGGCCAGAGAGCTCTTCTCCCCTTCACACACCCTACTTGCACTAGAGATCTTGCCTCCCCATCTCCCAACTGCTAGTTGGTCTCCTGTGTTGCCAGCTTCTATCACCCGTGCTGGGCTGGGTCACATGGTCCCCGTCCCTCCATCTGTCCAGTTGTCTTGGGCTGTCCAACCCCCACGTGCACACCCTCTCCACATACCAGCTCAACTCCATACTCCTAGGACACTGAGGGGCCACTTTTGGGGTCCTTTGCTCAATGCACAAAGTGAGACAGCCAGTGCACAAGTGTCATGCATGTTTATACACGTGCGTGCACACACATACACACCAGCAACAACTTCCACTGTTGATGGCCAGGGGCTAGTAATTGCTGGCCACTCAGAGGCCTGACCCTATTCCCCAGTTGAGCTGTCAGGGTCCCCAGTAGGAAGACTGGCATTCCCAGGAAAGCAGACGGGAGGCCCCATCACTTAAGACTGCCAACCCCTATACCAGGGTGCTCTCAATGAGGCCATTGTCTTGGATTAGATTTGAGGGTCAAGAAGCTGGCCTGGGAGGCAGCCCAGTCAGGGCATGACATCGTCAGGAAGGAAGGAGCGGCCAGCCTCCACTTCCACAATGCAAAGGGTACCAGCTGCTGAGATGGGCACCATCCCTAAACTTCTCCCTCCTCAACAAGACCTTCTGCAGAAACCCCTGCAGAAAATCCTCAGGAATGCCTCCCAGGCCTGGAGTAGAGCGCATACACAGAAGAGACCAGGGCCTATAAAAGGTGGTACATCCCCTACCCCTCTCATCTCCCTCTGCCCCTCCTCTCCCCGCCAGACTTTGGAGAGAAGGGAACTGACTGGCTGACTTTCAGATCACAGTCCCAGGAGAATGAAAGTCCCGAGAGTAAAGGCGAGGTGCACAGAGGAGCCTGAACAGTCACTAGGGCATGCAGAAGACAGAACAGAACAAAACAGGCCCGGGAGACCCAAGAACAGACATGGACTCCAGGAGGTCCAGGCGGTCAGAGACACAAGTTCTGCCTAGAAGCAGCTCTGCCTTGTATAGGCACACATATGGCAAACGCTAGAATCTAAAAACTGCCCCCAACACTGAGGTGACCAAGTGGATGTGATATCCCAGGCTCCTCAACGGCCAGCGCCTGCCAACACACCAGCAACCACCAACTTCCCAGACTTTGCACACACATCCCAATACAGAGCAAAGGCTCTGCTCCCCAAAGAAGTCACCCAACTCAGAGACACGGAAGACCTCGGGTGGGCTTACGACAAGCCCCCTGGTTCCAGCATGGGGCCTTGAAGCACCCCCAACTGGTCACTTGTAGGGCTAGGGCTTCTGCTCTGGAACCTGGCTAACTTTGTGCAGCCCTTCCTCCCTCGCTCACAGCCCACCAGAGGGCTCTGCCCAGGGCTGCCTGAGAGCCCCTCAGAGGGGCGGGGGCTCCCGGCCCGGCAGAGTCAGGCCCGCCCCTCGGAAACCCAGCCCCAGACGCGCGCGGGACACCATTGTGTAAGCCTCCCTTTCCACTGGCTTTATTTACTCCGGAGGAGGACGCAGGACTCGGGGCCACCGCACCGGCAGTGGCAGTCACGAGGCCTCTGGAAAGCGCGCGCATGCAAGCCCAGGGCGGGGATGGCAGGCCCACTCTTGAAGAAAACAGACCCCAAGTATTTCTGCACTTTGTAAACTCAGGACCAGAGACGAAAGTGTTGTCCTTGCGCGCTCACAGGGCCCCTCTGTCCCAAAAGGCTCTTCCCTCACAGATAGATAAAGATGTCCCAGGCTTGGATCTGGGATATGGGATATCCCACCCTGGACCCTGAAACTTGCTGGGCTGGGATCCCCTTGGATGCAAGGGGCCTGACGGCTGATCAACTTTGGCAGCCCTTGCCAGCCCCGGGACTGGGCTCAACCCCAACCCCGGAGCTGGCGTGGGGGAGGGGAGGACGGTCCACCCTGAGGATTCAGCCGCCTACTGGATCCGAGGAGGGGAACTAACTCCCACGCTGAAGAGGATTGAGGGCGAACACCCAAAGAAGAAAGCCCACTGATTTCTAGGGTGGAATTGCGTTCCCCGGAGTAGTTCCGAAGAAGTCAAGCCAGCCCCAGAGGAGGCGACAGTCGCTGGGCAAACACAAACAACAATAAAAGGAAGAACACCCCAGAGGCAATGTGAACCTCGGGTCCCCGGGGGTGCATGGTTCCCAACCAGAGGGTCTATCAACTACAGGATCCCTAATTAGGGCTCTTCATGTAGGCAACACTAGGTCTGGGGGGCAGAGCCCCAGGGTGAGCAATCCGGGGTCGTGCCTCTCCTGTGCTCACCCCTGTCCCGTTCCAGGCCCGCCTGGAGGCTCTTGCCCAGCTCGCCAAGCAGCCGCTGGGTCGGGCACCCACCTTCAAAGTCTGAAATGATCCCGTCCAGCTGTGCGTTGACGGCGGGGTCGGACATGGTGGCTGGTGCGCAGGGAGTCCCGCGGAGCCCCGGCTCTGCGCGCTCCCGCTCCCAGTGCCGAGCTGGCCGCCGGAGCCCCTCGGCCCCCACGGTCGGCTGAATGAATGGGGGAGGAAGGCGGGCGCCGGCCCCTCCCCAAGCACCCGGGCCCCCGCCCCGCCCCCGCCTCCCGGCTGGATCAGGTTCCCGCACTCCGCCGGACTCCGCGACTCCGCACTGGCTGTTGCGCCCGCCTGTCAAAACTGGGCGGAGGGGGGGATTGGAACCAGAGCAGCTTCTACAGGGACTGCGGAGTCCCAGGCACACGACCTGAGCTGGCCCCCCTTCTCCCTTCCTGGCGGGTGCCCAGGGGACCGCGACAGACACAGCCTCGGCCCCTCCCCCTCACGCCCCTCCGCGGCCAGATGTGGGCGGATGTGGAGGATGTGGAGGCCGGGCCACAGCAGCGGGCGGGCGCCGAGGGGGACGAGATTCCTCCCCTTCCCTGGGCGCAGTGTTCTTGCTGCCGGAGGCTTTATTTACGCAGCCAAAGTTCGTGAACGCCTCCTTCGCGTAAGAGCACTGGGCCTGCAAGGGTTAAGGGGCAGCGCTGGGCTAGTGCGTGTCCGCAAGACCCCACGCTATTGACTACAGGGCTGAGGGTCCTGGGAGTCCCCCAGCATCCAGTACATCGAGGACTGCTACCCCCTCGAGTCCCCGGGGGTCGCTGCTGCACCCTTTGGGTAGGTGCTACAGAAAGCAGAGGGCAGGGAGAGGCGGCCCTTCAAAGAGTCGTTCCCGCACCCCTCCCCCCTTCCACTGTAAGGGCTTCCTGAGTACAGAGAGTGGACCGCGACCTTCCCTGCAGAAGAGAGAAACTATAGTTCCTAACATCAGAAGAAAGGAAGAGGGCTGCTCCTGGGCCCTTTCCTCATCAGTGGGTACCCACAGCTTGGCCTTTCTCTGTCCAAGCAGCCTTCACACTTCAGACATCCCTGGGCAGTCAGATAAAACCATGGGTTAGACACAGAAGCAAGTCACCAGTTACCAGGAAGGGTCCCCAGGGAGACCGGGGTGTTTCTCCGCTTCCTGGCTGAGCCAACAAGTTTCCCTTCGGACAGTCCACTGCCAGAGCGCTACCTCGGACTCAGGACCTCTGTGCAGACAGAGCTCTAAGGATGCATAGCAGGAGATAAGTCCCTGCCAAGTGGGTGGGTAGCCTATCCCCTGGTCCTCAGTGGTGACAAGTGAGTCGCTGAGCTGTCCTGGCTCTGGGTCTGCTTCCTCCATCACTATAAAAGTGTGGTAATGGGGGTGGGGTGGGGTGCTGAGACCTGCAGAGGCAGGTGAGGCTTTGGAGGTCTCTGTAGGAGAGGCCAAGCCTGAGCTAGGTTTAATGTGGTGTTTTTTGTTTTTTTTTTTTTAAGCTCCTGGAATAGAGTCCGGCCTTTTTCAGAAAATCCACCCCTCCCTCCCTCCCTCATGCCTCAGATGGTTTAAACTATTTTCAACCAAGTGAGCTTTGTGGACATGGGAACTGCAAAACCACGGCCATTTTAGAGGCCCTCACACAGGCATCCTTCTGAAGCCTGACTTCCAGGGCACCCCCAACCGCTGTTGTCTGGACCTGGACCTGCCTGGCAGTCTGACCATCAGCCCGTCACCTGTGTGTCCTGAATTTGGGGATGCTGGGGTCCAATCTAAGAAGTTAAGGCCCACAGCACAGAGCCCTGGGAAGATGCCGGGTCCCTGGGACAGCATCCAACCTGGGCAGGCAGGCGGGCGTTGTTCGCTTGTGTTTTTTATAAAAAGCACCTGGTAAGTGGAGACACGCCCGTGCGATTGTTCTCCCCAGGGCAAGTGCAGATTAGCAGAGGGAAGCTCATTGTTGCTCAGCCTGTATCCAGGCACACCACAGGGTTCCAAGAGAGCCCAGCCAGGGTGCAGACTTCATGCAGTGCTCCCCTCAGGGACTCCAGAACACCCCTTGCCAGAGTGGCTGCGGAACTCTGGCAACCCAGCCCTCTGCTTCCTATCCCTTCCCTGTAACCACTCAGCCCTGTATCAGACCTGGGAATCCGCTAGATGCCCGGACTCCTCCATCAGGAAACCAAAGCAGGTTTGGCCACCCTCCCAATAGGAAGTTCACCCTTGTGTCTCTTTTCTTTCTGTCCCTAGAGGACATGGGAAACAGAGGGCACCTCCCTTCTCACCATAATTACTTTCTCCTAACTCCAGAACAACCCAACTGCCACTGGGCCTTGCTTAGCTTGAACCCACCCCCACTCCCCCATCCCTTTCATCACCCCAACTGTCCCCTAGATAACATGCTTGGCTGTGGCATTCTGGGATTTTCAGAAAGATGGTTGGCCACTCAGTCCCCTTTCTAGGGTCTAGGGGCTCTGGCCTTGACCGTGGTTGAAGAAAGAAGTGTAGGGCCCAGTGTTATATAATCCAGGCTGCAAGAGGCGGCAGGAGACCTAACCAGAGGGGTGCTGTGCGCCAGGTGAACGCACCAACAGGACAGCGGCATGCTCACAGACGTGCCCCCAAAGACAACATGTGATTACCAGACGCTCAGAATGTGACCAGACACAGCCTAAGGGGCCCTGTGGATGCGCTACAGGTAAGGAACATCCCAGAGGCTACCCAGGATCAGCCGGGATCCAAAGACCAGATCAAAGATAGAAAAGAAAACAGAGTCAGAGCCCTCTCTAGTCAGAAGCCGAGAGGGGCAGCCACAGGCCAAGACCACACAGCCCTGCAGACACCATCAGAGTATGTGGCACACGCTGGCCTTGGAGGGAACAATTTGGCTGTGGTGTGAAGCCAGCCCGTGTGTGGAGTTAGTACACAGACCTGAGCTCACAACTGACCCATCAGGTCAGAGAGTCCTATGACAAAGAAGCCTCCTGGTGCAGGTGGTGGCCTGGACTGGTCAGGCAGCTCCCTGTCATGGGGGAGGGGCTAAGAACGAGAGTCTAGCTGGTTCGCAGAAAGGAAAGCACCGGCGAACTTTTTTCCTTTTCTTTCCTTTTTTTTGTGTGTGTGGGGGGGGACGGCATGGGAAGAAGCCCACAGGTCCAGCCCTGGGGGACGGGGCACAAAAAGCCTGGGAAAAAGGGTGCAGGAAGGGCTTGCGGAAACAGTCGCTTGGCATGCGCACCAGGGTCCCTGACCCTTGAGTCCAGGTACAGCCTCAGTCGGAAGCAACTCAGCAGTGGGGGTGGCCTCCTCAGGGAGGTCGTGGCTCCCTGCCCAGTCCTATTGCGCCTTTGGACAGGATGCTCCAGTCAGTGAGTGACAGGACCGGCCTCCTCACAGCCCAAGACTGCTCAAGGGCAGAACCCATATGCCTCATCTCCGTGTGGGCCTGTCACGCTACAGGTATAATGCAAGTGGTCGTAGGACGGTCCACGGCCCCGAAGCTGTGGAAATCACCATCCTGGCAAAATGGAACTACTGTGGCCTACCCAGATTCTCAAGCCAAGAATCTCCATTCTTTCCTTCATTCTCAACATCATAATGCTGGCCAGGGTACTCCTAGAACATCTGGGGACCAAGATAAGCACCGTGCTCTAGTTTCTAGCTGGGTGCTATTTAACAGTGGCAGTCTGGGGTTTAAAAAAATAATAGCATTTGCAGGACCTGAAGCATCTGCCTACGAGACAAGAGCTCCCATCTTGGCTAATTCCGAGCTGTCAGTGCGGCATCTTCACCAAAGCCAGGAACATGGGACTTCTCCCACACAGATACGAACAACAACAGACTGGGCCGTGGCTCAGGAGTGGAGCTGGAGTGTTACTTAGATTACTTTGAGTAATTTATCTATTTTCAATCTTGTTTGTTAATTTTGTGTGGCTGTGCATACATGTGTGCCCCAGCGTGAGCGTGGAGGGTCAGAGGGCAACTTAGGGGAGTCAGGTCTCTCCTTCCTCCAAGTAGGTTTGGGGGACTGAACCCAGATCGTTAGGGTTGGCAGCAAGCGCTGAACTGCCTCACTGGCCTACTGTTTTCCTAACTAAGTAATGCGTGTTTTCTTTACGTGCTTATTCTGGTTTATTTGTTTTAAAGACAGGGCCTCACTGTGCAGCACAGGTTGGCCTGGAACTCACCCTGTAGCCCAGGCTGTCCTCAGCCTGTGACAATCATCTCAGTGTATGGACACACCACGGTTTCCTCATCACTCAGGAGACACTGGCGTGGCTTCAGCCTTCAGGCTGCTGTCATCGCAATCCACACATGGAGATGCACGTATGTTCGCACCCCTGCCTCTGGTTCTTTGGGGACAGACTCAAGTATAATGGCAAGATGGTGTGATAATTCTACATAGTTTAATTTTAAACAAAAACTCAAATATTTTACTCTCCTTTAAACTTACTCTATGAGAAAGAGTTTTGCCTGAACTGCATGCATGCAGGAACCCGTGGAGGTCAGAAGAGGGTGTCAGATCCCCTGGAACTGAAGTTGTGAGCTGCTATGTGGGTCCTGGGAGCCAAACCCCGGTCCTCTACAAGAGCAGCAAGCGCTCTTAACCACAGGGCCATCTCTCCAGCTCCTATAATTTATTCCTAATTGGATAAACTCCTCTAGTTCATAGATGACTATGTATGTAATTTTACTTCGTCACACAGAGTTGAATAGTAGCTGCTTCCTGTTGCTCACAGCCACCACCCCCTGACTGCCTTGGCTCCCCGCCACGGCCCCCCAAGCTCCCCGTCACGCTCCCTCATGCACCCCCACACTCCTGACTGACATCCCCCCTCACTTTCCTCTCCCTTTCCACCTCCAGGCTCACCAGGCTTCCGAGCTTAGATGGGATGTCCCATCTGCCTCCTTCACACTGTACAAGCCCCGCGTCACCTCTGCCAGCTGCCCTGGCTTCATCCACTCACTAAGTCCACTGGTCCCCTCTCTGTTCCCACGCTACCTCCTGTCCTAGGACGTTTGTGGCGGTCATTTCCTCTACATGGGCATCTCCCGCAACTCTTCCCCGCAGCGGCTGTCATTTCAGTCTCTGACAACAGAATGGCCATCCACGGTCCCCACCCACTAAGACCTCAGACACGGTTGCTCCCTCACCTCCAGATAGGCCAGCGGGACTCCCAGCTAGGGTTCAGTCCCACTGAAGGCAATGCCCAACTTTCTTTGCTAGACAACAGAATCCTTGTGGACTCCTGATGGAGGAACTGGTCCAAAAAGGCACGAAGGACGAGGAACACTCGCACGGACTTTGCACACTACACTGAGCCACCCCAGTCTAGAAGAAACAGGACGCCAGACAGAGTGCTGCTTGCACCTGGGCCACTCCAGGGCCCTTTCTGTCGGGGCAGTCTCCAAACTTGGACCACCGAGCTATCCTACGGGCTGCAACTCTGAACCTTCCCTGAGGCAGCCCCCACGGTGGGCACAGCTGACAGCCAAGCATGTACGGGCCACAAAGCCCGTCCCACCATCTGCCCAAGACATAAGGCTTCCCTTCACAGATTCACATGACTAACCTTCCTTAATTTCCCAGTCCCCAGCTGGGCCTGCCTCACGCTAAACGTTTACAAAAAAGCCTGACCACAGCGCCTGGGCGCTTATCTCCCAGCCAGGGGCTTTTTAAACAAAATACTCATTCCTCTTGCAAGTCTTCTAAATGCAGGCTCTTGAGTCATCCCAGAGGTTCCTGGCCTCTGCTCTGCTCTGGGCTCCAAAGGCACCTCCACCCCACGTCCCTGAGGGCAGCATCCCAGTGCACAGCTTACAGAACCTCACATCCCCGACTCTAACAGGGCCGAAAACTTCAGCGGTGCCTGGACTGCTTGCTTCGTGTCCCTTGCAATTCTGACAGAGTTTTGTTTGTTTTTGTTTTGGGGGTTTTTTTGTTTTGTTTTGTTTTTGACAGAGCAGCCCAGGCTAGCCTTAAAATCTCAATCTTCTTGCTAACCCTGCCTTGTGCTGGGATTGCCCACCCATGTGCTACCATGCTTAGCTTATCCAAAAAAAAATTCAAGTTAAAAAGACATGAAACCCATAGAGCCTGGAAGCAAGAGAGAAAGGGCCTTCCAAGGCGGAGCCCTGGCCCCTGAGCTCTGAGCCCAGCTTGTCTGATAGCTCACCCAGTGAGCATTGATGGTGAATTCATCATCCACGCCAGGGCCATCATTGTGAGTGATAACCCACATATCAGGGAGACATGATGCCCTTCTTTCCAAGTCTCAGGCATCCTCCGCCATCACCCCTGTTCAGTCCTCACAACCCTGATTTCCTACACAAGCTCTGCCATGGACTACGCCCCCAGTGTCCTTGCTCCCCATCACACACTAGAATACAGAGATGTCCCCAGCATCCTAGCCCGCATCTGAGGCTGGGGATGCTGAGATAGGGGAGGGGGCCCAGCAATGGACACACTGCCTTGAACCCTCCTAAGATCACAAAGGCACACAATGGGCCTACAAGCATGCTTAGGCTGGCCCTCAGTCTCAGGACAGTAGCAATGAAGCTACCCAGCTTGCCCCTCGGGCTGTGCCAACTGCAGACACCTCGCCCTGCACTGCCAGGACTCTTGGCTGGACCCCATCTCCATCAGGGAAGAACAGGCTGTTCCCAGGGGCCTGCAGTGTTCTGGCCTCCCCCCCACACACACCCTCTCTAAAGCAAGCACCCTTGCTCTGTGGGGTCTGAGGCCGGAGGCAGCTTGCCACCGCTGCAGTGTGGGGACCAGGGCTGAGTCACCAGCCTGCCCTACTTCCACGTCAGCGTAGCTCAGGGTGAGAAGAAAACATTCGTTTTTAAAATCGCCACAGCTACCCCAGTGATACCTCCCCAGGGAGCACCCTTCCCCACCCATGTCCGTCGCCTAGGACCCTAACAATGCCCCTGCCAGTCCCAAGGTGGGACCCCTACAGGCAGAGAGATGACTCAGCCAGGAACAGGGACCAACCTGGGAAGGGCAGAGAATAGAAACCCTCCCTCACCTGCTGCACCACACAGAGGGGCTGCAAGGCTTGTCTGCCCTCCACAGCTCTGCTGAAATCCACCTCCCCACACCTGACTGACCGCCGTCCACTCTACTCCTCACCTGACCCCGACCGCCGTCCACTCCACTCTCCACACCAGACTGACTGGTGCGGTCACCCACATAACTGGACGTCAACTTTGCTGTTTGCTGAACAGCTAATAGGGAGGAAGTAGGAGCTTGCGTTAATGAAAGCTCATCCTGGGGTCCTGGATGTGGGGGTGTCAGTGCCCCAGTCGGGAGTACAGCAGATGGCACAAGTGTCTGCAATGACAGCTGGCCTATAGGAACTTCAACTCTCCCCCTCCTCATCCACTCACAAGAGCGTGCCAGGTCAACCCGGGAGGCCAAAAGGAAGAGGGACTGGCATCCAGTCTGCGGGTGTCCAGAGGAGACGGCCTCGGTCCTGGAGTCTACACCACACAGCCTTGGAGACCTCCTTATAGCATGGGCTTGGACGTGGTGACTCTCTCAGATACATCTGGACTGGGTTTCTACCTTGGCCAGTGCGATGGCTGATCTCAACTGTCTACTTGATGAGAATAATCTCCTAGAATAATCTAGAAGAGCCTCCAGGAATGTCCCTCGGATGACAAGCTTGGTGGGCAGAGGTGCCTGTCTCCCAGCCCAACAACCTGAGTGTGACCCCTGGGTCCCACGTGGGAGGGGGAGAAAGGGACTCAGCAAGTTGTCCCCTGAGCTCCACATGTCTGAAATGGCATGTTCATGCCGTCCACGCACCAAACTGATTAATTTAAAAAAGGAAGAAAAGTGAGCTGAGCGCAAGTCTCCGATGCTCTTTGCCAGATTTTGGTGCAGTGTGGTCAGCTGCTCGGAGCCCCTGCTGCCAGCAGCGAGCTCTCACCGTGATGGACCGTCCCCTTGATAGTCCAAACACTTTCTCCCTAAGTTGCTTTCCTTAGGTATTTGATCACTGTTACAAAAGTCACTCAGGGGACCAGTGAACTGGGAACCAGAACATTCTAGGGCTTTTCCCAGAGGGTAAAGCCAGGCCCAAGGGAGGGGCGTTGGGGGTGGGTGCTTAGCTCTGGCTGCTCACTGGAGCCTTCCACGTTCCCTGTCTACCAAACACTGTTGTTTCCTGCTACGAATTACACCCTAGGCTCCCACAGTGGCTCTGTGCGAGAGTGGCAGCCGGTTCAGGCCAGCCTCCCTCTGACAGGCTGCCTCAGTCCAGGCCCATGACCTGCCTGGGAAACAGGATGGGGAGGAAGGAGAGCAGTAGGCGGGGCCCTGGGGATAATGTGGGGCTGCTTTCTCCGGTTGGCTGTGCCTTCCTTGCCCAGAGTGTGGCTGAAGCCCCAGGCAGACTAAATGAGCCATTTGTCCCTCATGTGAAGCGACCTCCGGGACTAATGAGTTTGCTGCTAACACACCCAGCTGCTGCTCTGTCCCTGTTCCCCAGCGTGAGTCACAGCCGGATGACTGCGACAGAGGGCCCTTGCCAGAGGCTTGCCAGCTCTGCCAAGCAGTCTGAGTAGAGAGAGACGACACAAACGGCAAAGAACCAGACCCCTTGCCTGGGAACCCAAACACCACTGTTGCTGCTCTATACCTGGGGGTCCTCCACATTTCCAAGGAACCCCTAGCTCCGCGGGACTAAGCAGGGAACAGACAGTCTTACTGGAGAATTGTGCAGCAGAGAACTGAGTGAGAGGCCTAACAGGTGGCAGAGCATGGCCTCTGGGGGTCAATTACCACGGTCACACTTTGGGGTCCAAGTCCCTTGGGAGATACCACCTCAGACAGGCTTCAGAGCTTTGTTAATTAATAATAAGTACTGTCAGGGATTGGGTGGATCACAACCGTGATTCCATCTCCAAGGGACTGACACCCTCTCTGGCTTCTGTGGGCACCCACACACATGGCACACACATAGAGCTAGACATGAAAAAAATCTTTTTAAAAAATAAAAATAAGGGGCCGGAGAGATAGCTCAATGGTTGAGAACACTGGCTGCTCTGACAAAGGACCCAGATCCAGTTCTCAACACCCACGAGGTGGTTCAGGATCTGACGCCCTCTTCTGGCCTCTGTGGGCACTGCACATAGATGATGCACATACATACATGTAGGTAAAACTTTCACACGTGTAAAATTTTAAAAAAATCTTTTTTTTTGAGACAGGATTCCTCTGTGGAGTCCAGGCTGTCCTAGAACTTGCTCTGTAGACCAGGCTAGCCTCAAACTCAGATATATCCTAGCCTCTGCTCTCAAGTGCTGGGATTAAAGTCATATGCCACCCCTGCCCGGCTTAAATCTTTTGTTCTAAAAGAAGCACCGCCACTGTCCCCATCCATTCCCCAAAGTCCTTCACCCCTATTCTGTCCTCCCTCCTCACCTGATGCTCCAGGCTTCCAAGCTTATAGTGTGAGGGCTGTCGGGCTTGATGACTGCCCTTCAAGGTCAGAGTGCAGGGTTGCAAACAGACCCAAGCGGAACCATGGGCACTTGAACTACCATTTCCTAGGTCAAATGGATACTCCAGTCGGGACCCACCAGCTGAGCACCCCCACAAACACACCCATGGCTGACCCGATCTAGACAGTCCCTCATGGAAACTGTCTTTTCCAGATGATCCTAATTGTGTCAAGCTGACAATCGGAGCTACCCATCCCTTTAGTCTCTTACTGCACAGGACCCCAGGCAGGGTCTGATCAGGGGAGCGAGAAGCCAGGAGTGAAGCTGGCTTTGACTTCAGTAGGTCCTGCTAGCCAGATGGGCCACTCTCTGCTCTGCTGCTCACACCAACGAGACATTCCTCACCTTCAGGAGCAGGGCGAGGACATTCCCAGACAGGGCCACGTAGGGACCACAGAGCCTGAGTCCCGGTGGCTTGGCCTGGCCCCAGCTGGGCCAAGGTGGAGTCTGTCTGACTTGTGGCGGCCGCTCAAGGTCAGGAGCGTAGTGACGCACACAGACCCAAGGGGAAACTCGGGCACTGGGGGCATCATTTCCTAAGATCAAAACGGGTGCTCCAGGGGCTGGAGAGATGGCTCAGTGGTTAAGAGCATTGCCTGCTCTTCCAAAGGTCCTGAGTTCAATTCCCGGCAACCACATGGTGGCTCACAACCACCTGTAAAGAGTTCTGGTGCCCTCTTCCGGCCTGCAGGCATACACACAGACAGAATATTGTATATAATAAATAAATATTAAAAAAAAAAACGGGTGCTCCAGCTGGGAGCCACCAGGTGAGCACCCCCACACACACACACAGGCAGAAGGAAGTAATGAAACCCACGAGGGGCACAGGATCTCCCTAGTCATCAGCAGGGCCCATGGAGGCAGAGGGTTTGATCACTGGCTTATGAATAATCTAGAATATTCATCTAGGAAAACTTCAAATGCTGTCATACTGAAACCTAAAATGTCAGAGCCTATGTCACTCTTCTGCAGAACCATGTCACTTCTGTGACACCCACTCCTCACCCACCTGCCAGCTGAGCTGCAGCTACTGGACAGCACACGGCAGCTGCCATAGCCCTTCCACAGGCAGCCTGGTCACCTGCCATTGCAAGTCTACTGTGCAGGCTAAGAGTGACCGCCTACCATGTGACTGCCACCTCTCTGCCCACACGCGTGGAGCCTTGGTGCATATGGCAGACTCTTGATGGCCGTGTTTGACCAACTTTTTCCATAGTTACAGAAGCACCTACCATGCATACAGCTGGCCAGCTAAGCAAGATATTTCTTGGCCACCCTGACTGCTAGGTCAAGGCCGGTGGAGAAGGACAATAAAAGTTAAAGTATGGAATTTTCAAGCCACACTCTTAAAAATGAAAAGCACTGTTCAGTCCCATCCCCTGTCCCGTCTTCCTTTCTCCATGGCTGGAATGCAGTCACACTGGGTCCTGGATGCTCTAGGCCACCAAAGGCGCAAACCTGGACTAGGGCATGAGAAGAAAGCAACCTGTCTTGGTCAAGTATCTGACATTTTAGATCATCATCATCTTCAGTAGTAGCAGTAGGGTCCTCTGGCTGATACAGAATGGGGCCACCATCCCACCAGGCTGGGAGCTGCTTGAGGACAAGGTGGGGTCTTGAGCATCAAGCCACGATGACAAAAGAAACAGCAAAAGGAATAGCCACGTGCATCCGAGGCATGATTTGTCTTCTCAGACTGGAAATAGCAGCCTTCGCCTAACAGAGAACACAGCTAACCTAAAAGGGTGGCAGGTGACGAGCACAGGTGTCCCCAGAAGCAGCGAGGGGACATTCGAATCATGAGAGAGGAAGGCAAGGTCAGATGGGACCTTGGCGGGCAGGAAGAAAGCAGGTGCTTCAGGGAGGACGCATGCCCCAGCATGAGGGGGTGCTAAGGCCCGAGCATGGCATCAGACTCCATGCATGGGACACTGAGGTCTTCCCACACTGGCACTGACCGACGCTTAGCTTGAAGGCATCCACGATAGCATGCTTTGGGAGGTGGTCGCTCTGGGATCTGAAGCAGATGGTTGACCCCTCGTTTACTGGCATGAGACCTGTTCTAAGCCGAATAAGGAGATTTGCCAAGGATGGCGGTTGGGTGGGTGCGGGTGCAGGTGGATAAATGTCAGAGCAAAGATTGAAGCCAGGTCCTAACACCTCCTGTGCTCTCTGGCTGTGCAGAGTTGGGCAGCAATGGAAAATCTTGAAAATGAGACTCAAGAATTTGGCAGAGACTCCAGAAGAGAACAAGAACGCAACTTAGTTCAGGATACATGACGGTGCACATCTGTCATCTCAGCTCTCAGGAGGCTGAGGCAGGATTGCTGCCAGTCTGAGGCTTCATAGTAAGTTCCGGGACAGCCTGGGCTACAGAGGTTCTTTTTTTTAAAAAAAAATATTTATTTATTTATTATGTATATAATATTCTGTTTGTGTGTATGCCTGCAGGCCAGAAGAGGGCACCAGACCTCATTACAGATGGTTGTGAGCCACCATGTTGTAGCTGGGAATTGAACTCAAGACCTTTGGAAGAGCAGGCAATGCTCTTAACCACTGAGCCATCTCTCCAGCCCCTACATTGTGGTTCTGATGTAAAATGTCTCCCATAGGTTCATGTGTTCAAACAATTGGTCCCGAATGGTGGCAATGTTTGGGAAGGCTGTGGAATTTTTAGGGGTGGAGCCTTGCTAGAGGAAGTATGCCATTGAGGGATGGGTCTTGAAATTTATAGCTGCACCTACTTCCTGTTCTCTCCCTGCTTTCTGACTGTACAGTGTGACCAGCTAGACTCATACTCCTGTCACCGTGCCTTCCCAGCAGGGACCAACTGTGTCCCTCTTGAACAAAATAAACTCTTTCTTACGTAAGTTGCTTTTCCCAGGACGGTTTGTCACAGAAAAGCAACTCACACACCCTGACTGAACTCAAGGAGATCCAGAGGTGCGCAGCGATGGACAGAGAAGTGCGCAGGGCAAATGAACGCAGTATGGGGCTGGCGCAGAGCGGCAGAGGGGTCACAGTGATCTCAGCGCAGACCGGGGAAAGGTGACCGGGAGCCACTGCAGGTGTGAAACAAGAGTGGGCACAACTGAGCCTGTGTCAGCGAGACAGCCCAGCCCCAGGGACGCCTCCTCTTTCTTCCCAGAACTCCAAGGACACCTACTCAGGACAGAGACCTTGGCTTCCTCACTCTGAGCTCACCTTCTCTCTGCCTGACCCAAGCGACTCTCTGGACAGTGTAAGTCAGCTCCCTATCCTACCCCTGTGCTCAGAGCGTGGCATACACGCATACTAGGAAACAGCAGCTCCCTCCTCAAGAGCAGGAGAAGGGCGCCAGCCCATCTGAGCACCTAATTGGCTTCCTGGATACCTGACTGGCCTGTCTGGAAGCCACTGACCAGGAGCCACAAGGGCAGGGAGCCAGAGTGGTAGCAAGGGCATTTGGGGGACAAGGGGCAGAATGGGGTGTCAGGGGGACGGAGAAACATAAGGAATGGAAGCGGGGTGAAACATGAATGAGAGAGGGCAGAACTCCCCCTTTCTGAGGGCTGGCTATGCCTTCTAAGGGCTTCCTGTGCCTCCTGGTCCCCAGGGACTCACCCCCACCCCCGTCACCTGGTTAATGGATGCTCTGTTACAGGCTGCAAGGCAGTTGCCCCATGGTCCCCCTTCCTCAGGGTGCAGTGTGGACAGAGGGTACAGGAGCCCCCAAGCTCCCTAACAGTGGGAGTCAGCTCTGGGTCTGGATCCACACACCCAGCTCCCATGGCCATCCCTACTGGGTCTCTAGGGGTGTCAGTGGGACAAGAGACTTCACAGTGAGGGACACTCCCGTGCAAGGAGGCACATTACAGTCCCACAAAACACCAGGGATGTCTTGGATTAGAGAAATCGGTGAGGTCAGAACAGTACTGTACGAACAAGTTGTATCCACAGCCCTGTGGAGTGTAGGTATTTTGTTGGGGTTGTTTGGTTGATTGGTTTGGGTACTAGATATTTCACCTGTTAGTTCTCCTCGAGAATGACAACTCAGGGCTGGACCACAGGGACAGAACCAAGGATACTTCTCAGCCTTCCTGGGCTGGCTCAGCCTGACCCCAGCCCCTTGTCCAGAAGGCCTTTCTGGTGTAGTGTAAGGCCAAGGGTCTCCCCCACACGTAAGAGGCCCATGGGGTACACAGACTCGGATCCCTTCCCGGGGTCTTTGCAGCTGTGCGGCATAGATGGATGCTGCGGCCGTCAGGCGCCAGCAAGTGTTGGCAATGTGCTGGAGGAGAAGCCCGCCCCGCCTCCCAGGAGCGACATCTGCAGATCCTCTGCACGTGGCGCTCCACGCATATGTGACTGGCAATCAACAACACAGCATGCCAGGGAATCGGGCGCACAAGCCCACCAGCAGCAGGGTGTCGGTCATCTCCAGCTGCACTCCTGATGCCACATGGAGTCAGCGTCCAGGGAGGGACAAAGAACCCCTGTCTTCATGGTTAGACACACAAAGGGAGACACTGTACCATAGGATATGGTCAGGGAGATCAGTCAAACCCACCAGGGGCTTAGGAAGCACAGGTGTTTTCTTGAGCAAATACAATAAACAAAGCATGACCAGTTGTGCAGATAACCAGCTCAAAAACCATCTTGAGTGCTGTGGGTAGAAATCAGTTGGGTGAGGGTTTGTCTAGCATATATGGAACTCGGGATTCAATCCCCAGAATAAACCGGGTGTGATGGTCCATGTCTCTAGTCCCAGCAGCCGGTAGGAGGCAGGAGGATCAAGAAGTTCAATGTTATCCTCAGCTACAAGGGGGTTCAAGGCCAGTCTGACCTAGATGAGACTAAGAGAGGGAGGGAGGGGAAGGAAGGGAGGGAGGGAGGGAGGGAGGGAGGGGAGGAAGGAAGGGAGGGAGGGAGGGAGGTAGATAAGTAGATAAGGCTTGTTGGTTTTGAGATGAGCATGGTGTCCCATCTCTGTAACCCAGAACTTGATGACAGGGTAACTGTTAAGAATTCTAATCCAGCCTGTGCTTACAGAGACCTTGTTTCAAAAAAAAAATTAAGTTAAATTAAAACCACAAAACTCCACCTTGATCCCTCCCTGGCCCTGTGCAGTGGTAAGGACCTGGCATTTGGAGGTGTTTAGAACAGAAACCTTGGCCACTGTTAGTTCAATGAGCCAGCATATAACTCCACATCTTTATTTTTTTTAAATATTTATTTACTTATTTATTATGTATTCTGTCTGTGTGTATGTCTGCAGGCCAGAAGAGGGCACCAGACCCCATTACAGATGGTTGTGAGCCACCATGTGGTTGCCGGGAATTGAACTCAGGACCTCTGGAAGAGCAGGCAAAGCTCTTAACCACTGAGCCATCTCTCCATCCCAACTCCACATCTTTAAATGCCACTTCCTGTCGACCCTCTGTCCGCATCTCAGAGAGATGCCACCGTAGGGTACCAGCCTGGTTTGAGTAAGTGGTTGCCACAAAGTCCATGGATCAATGTCCCTGATGACTGTGTATCAAGAAGACACTAGACCTCTCCTGTAGCAGACACGATCCATCAATGGTTTGTCCACCATGGTAAGGAGCATAGCAAGAACAGCCGGAGCCAGCCGAGCCCTTACCTGCTCTTCCCAGGATATCCAGGGAGGAGAAATAACAAGCTCAAGGGTTACTTCCTCCCTCCACCCCTCCCCCCGACAGCTTCAGAAGAGCTGCCCCTCCCCAACCAGCCCATAGCCATGAGCAGCACAGTGTGAGGGCAGCCAGGGCTGGAGAGGCTGGGCATGAACCCAACCACCATGTATGGGATCATTCAGTCTTCAGCTAGAAAGAGGGTCCAAGCCCAGCAGAAGCTTCAGGGAAACTAATTTCCTAGGCACCAAGTACAAAACAAAGGGCCTAGGTTTCTAGAAACTCTCTTGATGCCAGAGAGAAGACAGCAACTGTGGAATGAGGGAAAGTAAGGCAAGTAAGTCCCTTGGCTCCGGGGTGCCTTTGCTCTCTCATCTATAAAATGAGGTGGATGCTATCTCCTTCATATCCTGAAATGAAAACATGTTTCTATCTGTCACATGCTGAGAACGGTGTTGGCCCAGAGGTTGGGGGACCTCAACTTGAGCAACTCGGTCGCTAGGCTCATGATTGCGTGCACACGTGTATGTGCACAAGTTACACACGCGTCTGTGCTTACGCATGTTCAACCATCTGCTCACACCGTCCCAGAACCTGTGAGGTATTCAGTTTCCAAGTCTGGCCTCAGACCGAATGAAGCTGGGGTTCTGTTTCCATAGGAACCGGGGCAGCAGGCTTCCTGTCACCCAGGCAGTTGAAAGGAAAGAGCAGAGAGATGAGCTACAGGACAGAGCCTGGTGACACTTGAGGGGCCTGGCGGTGAGCCCTGCTGAGCACAGATCAGTATGGGGACACTTGGCAACTCAAACCCTTATGAGCTAAGAGTCCCATTGTATTGACAGCTGCTCTGAGATCCCTGCCCTCTCAGCCATCCACGGCGGCCACAGCTTTTCCCTGAAACTTTAAGGCACTACTTCATGAAGCAACCTATACCACGGATGCTAAGAGAAATAGAAAAGAAAAACGCATTTTCACACCTTCTAGAACATTCCAAATATCTAAGACTGCTAGCATGCCAGATATTTGGTGTTCGGAGGAGTTCAAAGGCTCACTCTCTGCCCGACACAGTGACCTCCAGTCCTGTGGCAAGTGATCACAGCTCCTTAATTTCCTTCAGCATCCTCTGTCGGTGCAGGACCTGATCCCACAGCCCCACCAGAGTCCCATCCCTGACACTCTCAACCTCTGTGACCACAGAGGGGCCTTCCTGCCCGCCCCCCAGCCCAACAATCCTCTCCTAGGACTGACCGTGACCCCTCCAAAAGGTACCAGGAGTCCAGGCTTGAACTCAGTACCTGTGACTGTGACCCTATTTGGACATAGGGTAATCTGTAGATAATGTGTTAAAATTGGGGTATAGTAGAATGGGAAGGCCTGATCTAACAACCGGAGAAAGGCAAGGGTAGCTTAGACACACACACACACACACACACACGTATATATATACATTCACACACATGCAGACAGACACTCATACACAGATAGACACATACCAATAAACACACATACACATATAGACACATGATTCACACAGACATACATACATAAGACACACAAGCATGTAGTCTCCATCTCTGTGCCCCCCCTCTCACACACACACACACACACACACATAGAAAGCCAGATGAAAGAGAAGAGAAATAGGAGTTATACAGCCACAGGCCAATGGATGCCAAGAATTCCTGGCCACCACCCCAAGGTGCATCCCTCAGAGCCTTCAAGAGCGGTCAGCTCTGCCCACACTTTCCTTTCAGACTCTGTCCCCAGAACACTCACAAGACAACCCTGATGTTTTAGGCAGCTGCTTTGTAGCCCAGTACCTGGCAGTCCCCCCCCCACAAACTCTGCCTCCCCAATTTTGTTTCATGGTTAAGGTCACACACTGTTCACTCTGGTCAGCAAAACCTGGTGGATTTTCCCATGTCCCACCTACAGCAGCTGGCCACTTGTGCACGTGGGGGCCCCACATGACCACTCCAACATTCACAGGGTCATTCAGTTCCCTTCCCTGAACCTCACGGTATCCGGGGGACCCAGGGTCAGTCAGAACCTGTGGGACAGTCAGCTACCCCCCTACCTCAGCCTGCTAAAGGGCTGGGAGTACAATATGTTTAGCTCAGAAACTGTTTTAGCTAACAGGTTCCCTAAGGCTCCTGGGCCAGCTGGGAGGTTGGCTATGCTGCTGCTGACCAACCCTTCCTGGCGTGGAACCTTCTAGGCTCTGATCTTGGCTGAGATTCCAGGGACCGGACTGAAGGCCATCTCTGAGGTCAGCCTTCCCATTGCCCACGGTGCACAGAGAAGAGGGCACCCTGGCCTTCAGGGTGTTGACAAGACCCCTGGGGATACAGTAGTGTCTCCCAAACCCTTCAGAGACAGCGGTGAGTCCTTGAACTGCCCCACATACCTGCTCTTCAGATTGAGGCTGCCCTGCCCCACCCCCATGCTCTGTTGCTGCGAACGAACAGCAACAAAACATGGTTTTATGCCAAAGGTGGGGCGTACAGCTTCCCAGAGCCGGTTTCCTGCCAGGCCTAGGTACTGACCAGGGGGGTTCTGGCCCCTAGCTGGCGTGTGTGTGTGTGTGTGTACATGTGTATATGCGTATGCATGTGGCGTGGTGCATGCATGTGAGTGTTTGTGTGTGTGTGCGTGCGTGTGTGTGTGTGTGTGTGTGTGTGTGTGTGTGAGAGAGAGAGAGAGAGAGAGAGAGAGAGAGAGAGAGAGAGAGAGAGATCTCATGTACACAAGCATACTCAGGCATGCACACCCTTCTGAATGCAGCCTGGAAGGGTGGAGAGGTATGTGGAAATTCTGTCAGACAGTCAGGGAGACACTGAAATTAATATGAGAGCTATATGCACACACACCCCCATATCTGCACCACATACACACATGTCGCTGACATTTCTTTGACTCTGTGTGCATCTTACACTTGGGAGACAGGACTCCAATGGCTCCTATACTCGGTGATTCCCATCAGTGCGTCCAAGAGTGGGAGTTGGTTCTCCAGGACCCACCCAGCCTCCTGTCCCCACCCTGCTTCCTCTCCTCGGTTCCTTTCACCCACGCTGGTTGCTCTGACCCCAACCTTTGAACCTGGGTGTGAATCATTTCCTCTGTCAAAGGCGAGCGTGCGTGCCTTGGGGAAAGGAGAGAGACGGGGCCTCCTTCCGGATCCAGTGCATGTACAGGGGCTGGAGGTGCAGGGACAAGACCTGAGGACACACACACAGGCTGGGTTGGGGCAGAAGACTCCCGCAGATGTGTGGGCCTCTGTCAGAAAGCCCCTAGCCTGCGTCAGCCCTCCTTTGCTCTGGGAAGTACACGGAGAAAAAAAGGTCGGTGCCTTTGAGAACCCCCTCTGCGGTGGTTTGAACAGAATTGCCCCAAGAGGCGTGCTTGAATGCTTGCTCCCCTGTTGGTGGAACTGCAAGGGATTAGGGGGTGAAGACTTACTGGAGGAGATATGTCACTAGAGCTGGGTTTCAAGGTTTCAAAACATAACCATTCCAGTTGGCTCTCTCTCTGCCTCCAACTTGCAGACAGGATGTAAGCTCTCGGCCACAGCACCGAGCTTTCACAGCGCCATGGTCCCCTATGAAACTGTAAGCAGGTCCCCCCAGAAAACTCCTCCCTTTTTTAAGTTGCCTTGGTCAGGCGTCTCTCTCCACCAACAAATATAACTAAGACAGAAGGGTCAGTGCCCTTGGGAGCCCCCTCCTTCCATACCTGGGAGCAGATCCTAGGGCCCTGGGCACACCGGGAAAAGCAGTCCTGGGGTGCTGAAGCCTGGCCTAAAGAAGATGCCATTTCATCCCTGGTGCTGGGCAGAAGATAAGAGAAAGGGGCTGGGCCCTGAACCAAACCATAGCTGCACAACACCCAAGTCCCTGAAGGCCAAGCCCCAAATCTGGGGTTGCTGGAATGCGCTGTTCCCTCTTCTGGTTCAATGGTGGTGAAACCGTGGCAAGGAATCAGCAGACAGACAGCTCAGGATGGTGGTGGGGCCCTAAAAAGCCTCTTCAAGGTGCCTCTCTCTCTCCTCTAGGATCTAAGAGCTTCCTTCAAGGGTCCTGCAGCCCGGGTCTGGGCTCTCAGCAAGCCCAGCAGCTCTCTCACTGGGATCCTTAGCGAGGCCTCTAACCACCCGCGGCTTCTGTTTGCCTCTCCAATAGCTCTCTGCCTCTTTAACCCTTCTTGGCCATTCTTTTTTTTTTTCTAAGATTCATTTATTTATTTTAGGTATGAGTGTTCTAACTGCATGTATGCCTTCATTCCAGAAGAGGGCATCAGATGGGGCTAGAGAGATGGCTCAGAGGTTAAGAGCACTGGCTGCTCTTCCAGAGGTCCTGAGTTCAATTCCCAGCAACCATACGGTGGCTCACAACCATCTGTAATGAGATCTGGTGGTGCCCTCTTCTGGCATAGAGGTGTACTGGCAGGAAGGAAGAGTGTGTATATAATGAATGACTAGACCGTAAAAGGCTAATCAACTCAATTATAAAATGGTTCACTGAGCTGAACAGAGAATTCTCAACAGAAGAAGTTCAAATGGCCAAAAGACACTTAAGATCATGCTCAACTTCCTTAGCGATCAGGGAAATGCAAATCAAGACAACTTTAAGATACCATCTTACACCTGTCAGAATGGCTAAAATAAAAAACACCAATGATAGCCTTTGCTGGAGAGGTTGTGGAGAAAGGGGTACACTCATCCATTGCTGGTGGGAATGCAAACTTGTGCAACCACTCTGGAAAGCAGTGTGGCGGTTTCTCAGGAAATTCGGGATCAACCTACCCCTGGACCCAGCAATACCACTCTTGGGAATATACCCAAGAGAGGCCTTATCATACAACAAAAGTATATGCTCTACTATGTTCATAGCAGCATTGTTTGTAATAGCCAGAACCTGGAAACAACCTAGATGCCCTTCAATGGAAGAATGGATGAAGAAAGTATGGAATATATACATATTAGAGTACTACTCAACAGTAAAAAACAAGGACTTCTTGAATTTTGCATCCAAATGGATGGAAATAGAAAACACTATCCTGAGTGAGGTAAGCCAGACCCAAAAAGAGGAACATGGGATGTACTCACTCATATTTGGTTTCTAGCCATAAAAAAAGGACATTGAGCCTATAATTAGTGATCCTAGAGAAGCTAAATAAGGAGAACCCAAAGAAAAACATATAGGCATCCTCCTGAATATTAACCTTCATCAGGCGATGAAAGGAGACAGAGACTCACATTGGAGCACCGGACAGAAATCTTAAGGTCCAAATCAGGAGCAGAAGGAGAGAAAGCACGAGCAAGGAACTCAGGATCGCTAGGGGTGCACCCACACACTGAGACAATGGGGATGTTCTATCGGGAATTCACCAAGGCCAACTGGCCTGGGTCTGAAAAAGCCTGGGATAAAACTGAACTCGCTGAACATAGCGGACAATGAGGACTACTGAGAACTCAAGAACAATGGCAATGGGTTTTTGATCCTACTGCACGTACTGACTTAGTGGGAGCCTAGGCAGTTTGGATGCTCACCTTTCTATACCTGGATGGAGGTGGGTGGTCCTTGGACTTCCCACAGGGCAGGGAACCCTGATCGCTCTTTGGGCTGACGAGGGAGGGGGACTTAATTCGGGGAGGAGGAGGGAAATGGGAGGCGGTGGCAGGGAAGAGACAGAAATCTTTAATAAATAAATAAATTTTTAAAAAATGAATAAATCTTTAAAAAAAAAAGAGGGCATCAGATCCCACTAGAATGGTTGTGAGCCTCCATGTGGGTGCTGGGAATTGAACCCTGGTCCTATGGAAGAGCAGCCAGTGCTCTTAACTGTTGAGCCGTCTCTCCAGCCCCTAATACATTTAAATCTTAAAAAGTAAAAGGGAGAGACGGCTCAGAGGTTAAGAGCATTGCCTCCTCTTCCAAAGGTCCTGAGTTCAATTCCCAGCTACAACATGGTGGCTCACAACCATCTGTAATGAGGTCTGGTGCCCTCTTCTGGCCTGCAGGCATACACACAAACAGAATATTGTATACATAATAAATAAATAAATATTTTTTAAAAAAAGTAAAAGGGAAAATTTGTTTGCAGACCCCTGGGAGCCACTTAACTTTCCCTGCGGCTTCCTCCCTACAGTCTGTGCCTGTGTCTGAAGATTTCTTACCACGACTGTGGTCACTGTGCACGTGTGTTTGCGCCGTGGCACACGTGTGGAGGTCAGAGGCCAGCTTGTCCAATCAGTTCTCTCCTTCCGCCATGTCGGTCCCAGGCCTTGAGTCAAGCTCCTTTATTTGCTGAGCCTTCTTGCTCACCCTGTTTTTTCGGTTTTTTTTGAGACAGGATCCCATGAAGCCCCAGCTAACCCCAAACTGGTTATGCTGTTAAGGAAAGCCTTGAACTCCTGATCCTTCCAGCCTCAGCCTCCCAAGTGCTGGGTTTTTTACTCTGCAGCACCACGCCAATTGGGTTTGAATAGTAAGCCAGTCTTGGACTGAGTCCAGCCTGGCTGTGAGCTATAACCCTTTGCAAATGTTGTTGTTGTTGTTGGTTTTTTTTTATTTGCCTGCTTTGGGTTAAACATTTTATGGGGGATACTGACAAGTGTTTTCTTTTTTAGTTTATTGGTTTGGGTAATGTCTTTGTTGGAGTAATTCTGGCCTCCTACAACGGGCCGGGGGGGGGGGGCCGGCTCCGCTCGCCGCTGTCTGCTAAAGCTTGCATACTGTGGGCACCATCTCCCCCGTAAGTGTCTGATAAAATCCACCAAGGGAGACATCTGCCTCTGCCTCCAGAGTGCCGGGATTAAAGCCGTGCACCATCATTGCCCGGCACCATTAAGCACCACAGACAGAACACTATTCTGGTTTCTTCTAGACCCCTTCAATGTTGATTTTTGGTGGTTATTTTTTGCTGGGACTGAAGGTGTGCACAACAGCCTGCCCTTCTACAGGAGTAGATGACCCGAATTGCTAAGAGGGACTATCTCTATCCCAAAGCCCCCTCTGCCTTCTCTGCAGCTCAGTGGTCTAGCTGAAGCTCATGGCTCTGTACGTCTTAAAGAAACAAAGAATGACCTTATTTTTTCTCTTTTTCCATTTCCTTGATTTCTGCCCTTATCATCATTACTTCCTTCCTTCTACTGACTTGGTGGCTTAGTCAGGGCCTGGTCAGGAAACAGCCTTGTATCAGCGATCTTAACCGCAACTAATATGGGGTATGTGTGTGGGGAAGGGGGCGCTCATGTGGGGGATGGAGGGCATGCGTGTGTGTGCTTGTGTGTGGGATGTGTTGCGTTTGTGTGTGGTTTCTGTTTATCCGCTTGTTTTATTTCTGAGACATGCATTTTTGTTTTATATTCATTTATTTTTGTTTTATATGTGTGTGTTTTGCCTACACAAATGTCTGTCCAACATGTGCATGCGTCCTCGGTGCCTGTGGAGGTCAGAAGAGGGCTTCAGATTCCCTGGAACTGGAGTTACACATGGTTGGAAATCCCTACAAGGGTGCTGGGAACCTTGCCCAGGTCATCTGTAAGAGCAAGCAGTGCTGTTAACCACTGAGCCATCTCTCCAGCCAGGAAATATGGTTTCTCTCTGAAGCCCAGGAAGATCTTGAACTTCCGGTGTGTTCCAGGTTGGCCTCAGACTCCTGGGTGTGAACCCCAAGTGTGAGTGACCACACCGGCTGTGCAGTCATCAATCAGCAAAAGGTGACTGACACCTGAGAGGGTTTGCCGTCCACGCTGGACAACTAAAGCAGTCATTGTCACACGGCATGTTCTCCACAACACCCCACAAGGACTCAGTTCAGGGACACACAGGAAGACACTAGATTCATCCATACTAGGGGAGCTTGGCGCACTCAGCAATGAGCGCTGCACCCTTTCAAACCTCACCCTCTGCCCGGTCGTTCATTTCTAGTCTTCAGAATAGGCTTCCGAGGGGCTGGAGAGACGGCTCAGATCATACTACTCTTGCAAACCCGGTTTGGCTGGCAGTTCACAGCCACCTACAACTCTAACTCCTAGAGAATCTGCCTTGTCTGTGCACCTGCAGACATGTACACACGCACACATGCGCCCACACACACGCAGCACACGCACATGTACACACACACTACACACATGCGCACACTTAAAAAGAACAAAAATAAATTAAAACAATCCTCCCGCTAGACTGGCAAGTTTAAGCAAAGGGCTCCCGGTGTTGTAGGAACTGCTTCAGCAAATGAGAGCTGGACCCCAAGAGGGTTCCCCAATTCACGGCTGATTAGTCAGAATTTCCAGAGTACCAGACTTGCTGAGTGGCATCCCAGGAAGGGCAGCCTTGAGGAACTGAACCCCGAGCCATGGAGGCTTTCGCTGCCTGCAGACAAATGGCGGTGTCAGAGCTGGTCTGCCCCACAGAGCAGCAGTCCCCGGCAGGGAGGGGGGCTGCCTGGTGCTCGGGGAAGCCGGCGCCCCCGCTGTGTTAGGAGCACCCTCGTGTTATAAGAGGGTCCCAAGAGAAACAGTCTGTTTGTTCTACAAATATATATGTACAGCTCTTCAGTCTACAGTCATGCCAGAAGCTACAGCCCCAGGAAGAAATCTAACAAACACTCACAAGAGGCCCTCTGTGAAAACCACAAGCAATGGATTCTCTCGACAGAGGGACGGGAGACCTTCGCAATTCTATATTGGTGTGGATGCGTGGAGGGTGTGGAGATCGGAGGGCAGTTCTGAGAGTCAGTTCTCTCCTTCTGTCATATGGATTCTGGGATCTAACTCAGATCGTCAGAGTTGGTGGCAAGCATCTTCACCCTCTCAGCCCCCCAGCCCCGAACACTCTCTCTCTCTCTCTCTCTCTCTCTCTCTCTTTCACTCCCTTCCTCCCTTTTCCGCCCTCTTTTAATTTTTATTTATTTTTTGAACCAAGGTCTCACACTATAGCTCTGCCTGGCCTCAAACTTACAGAGATTCACCACAGGTGCATACAACCAAGTTGGCCTTTTCTTTCTTTTTAAAAATTAAAAATCCTATTTACATGTGTGTACGTGTGCCTGCCTGTTTGCATGTGCACCACTTGCAATGCTGTAGAGGCCCTAGAACTTGAGTTACAGGCACTTGTGAGCCACCATGTGGTTGCTGGGATCTGAAGTCAGGCCCTCTGCCAAGAGCAGCCAGTGCCCTTAACTACTGAGTCGTCTCTCTAGTGTTCGTCGTCCTTATTTTCTTAAAATAATTTATTTAAACTTACTTTATGTACATTGGTGTGGAGGTATCAGATCCCCTGGACTGTAATTACAGAGAGTTGTGAGCCACCATGTGGGTGCTGAGACTTGAACCTGGGTCCTCCGGAAGAGCAGCCGATGCTCTTAACCATTGAGCCCCACTCCTCTCTTTATTATTCAAGACTCACTTAGCCCAGTGTGCCCTCAAACTCACTGTGTAGCTGATGACCTTGAACGGATCTCATGCTCCCATCCCTTGCGTGCTGGGGGACAGGCATTGTCTATCACCATGCATAGGTTCCATGGTGCTGACTCCTCCTGCGTCCCCAGTCCTCAAATGCTTTTCAAGAGAAGTCCCCACACCACACAGCATGGAAAGATGTCCGTAGGAGTAGCTGAGCCACTACAAGGACACAAAAACCACCGACAACGTGGACACTGACCCCCCCTTACACCAGACCCAAAGCTGAGGCCTGAGAGCTAAAATTGCAAACATACTAGAAGAAAACTGACTGTTCCTTTGCAGCCTGGCGCGAGATGATTCTTACAGTACACAGAGAGTGAAAACCACAAAGGGAAATTACAGAATGAGACTTCAACAAAACAAGGGGACACCTTCTACTCATTAAAAAATACGGTTAAGCCAAAACCGATAGCCAAGGTGCAGGCCGGAGTGAACTCTCCCTAGAGCACCCATCTGACCAAAGACCGATATCCAGAAGTAATGAGGAAGAGTGGAGTCGTCCAATTCGAAAATGAGCAACAGATTTCAGAAGGATACTTGACAAAGGAAAAATATAGGAATAGCTAGGGAGGTCATGAAAATGCGCTGGGCCACATTAGTCTCCAGACAGATGCAAAATGAAAGCCAGAACGGGACAGTTCCACCCGCCCGCCAGAATGACTAAAATTTAAGAGTGACAGCAGCAAATGTTGGCACGCACACAGAGCAAGCCACTGCTGGGACTGAAGTCTCATGGCCACTTTGGGCGAAGATCTAGCAGTTTCTTCCAGAATTAGACAGACACTGATCCTAAGGGCCAATCAGGCTAGGCATTTCCACAAAACAAATGAAGGCAGCATCCGGAATAAGACGCTCATCATAGGGTCCCGACCAGAAGCAACCAGAGGAAACAGGAAAATGTAAAAGCCACAGAAGGGTCAGGCTAGGAGCACAGCCCAGTTGTAACACGGAACAAGTCACGGGGATCCACAGCAGCAAGCGGGACTCTGCCAGCATTTGAACCAGATAAGGGAATCCAGCCAGGGTGGGGAGATTCCCTGGAGAAGACAAAGCCAGCAACTACAAAGAAAGGGACAGGGGACTCTGGGGTGATGCCAGTGTTCCATGTTGTGGCTGCGGTTGAGCCACACAGTGCATCTACCAGTCAAAATTCACGGGACAGCGCACCCAGCATCTGAGCAGCACAAAAATACGGAAAGAGAATCGCTGTGGTTCACGAGAGACATGGACAGAGCGGAGTAACGGTCACGTGTGCTGATGTCTGTGACTTATTTAGACTGTCTCCGTAGCCGGTGGTGGTTGCCTGATGGAGGTAGAGGGATCAGAAGTTCAAGGCCAGCCTCGGCTACAAAATGAGTTTGAAGGTAGCCTCGGCTACGTGAGTGAGACTCTATCTCAAAGGCAAATTAATTAATCAGTCAGCACAATATGTCTGGAGAGAGCCCGACTGTTGGTGGACGGAGGACGAACCTAAATGAAGGATGAAGGGCGGTCACAATCCCATCTTTCCTTTATGTCTGAAATATTTCTCAGGAAGTTGGAAAAATGTGGCCTGGAAAGATGGCTCAGTTGGTAAAGAAAGCCTATTGCGCAGGACCTGGGTTCAATTTCCGGCACCCACGTAAAAGCTAGATATGGCAGCCTGTGCTAGTATTCCCTAGGGCTCACACAGAGGGAACTGGCTCCCAGAAGTTGTCCTCACACGCACCATGCCGTGTGTGTCACACACACACACACACACACACACACACACACACACACACACGTCGTTTTTGAAACCAATGGTGTGAAATGATAGCGGAAGACAATGTCAGCATTCACACACTAATACACGCCAACCACACAAACACACAAAGTAAAGTGAACTGAAAACCTTGAGAGATTGAAACACGTCAAACGAAAGCTAGAAAAATAAAATAAAATACAAAAAGAATCTAGAGACATCGCCCCCCTTTTCCTCCAGACGCCATCCACTTAGAATGGGAATTCGGTGGCCTCCCCTCAGCCTGATGCAAGTTGTCCTGGGAGCAGCAGCACAGGCAGCAACAGCAGCAGCAGCAGCAACATGTAGCCCCACTTCTGCAGATCCAAGGAAAGTGTCGCCCAGGTATACTGGGTTTATAAAAGCTTGCACCGCCCCCTGCTGGACGAAGGGATCACTGCAGTTGCCCCTCTATTTCCTGCAGATAGCAAGCTAGCCCCTTGCTGGGCCACCAACAAATACCAAGCAAGTTACGGAGCTGTTGATGCATAGGCATTGCCTGTCTGTAGAACACACTATATCCACACTGAGTATCCAGTTCCTGGAGGATAGCTTCTACCCACTGGAAGACTGAGGCTACCCTCTCCAGGCAGAACACCAACAACCCCCCACCACTGCCAATCCCGTCTTCCTCTCTACCTTGGGCTGGGGCACTAGGCAGAACCCTGAATGTGCAATACAAACTTTCTTATTTTTTAATAAGAATGTTTATTTGTTATTTTTATTTTATATGTGTGGGTATTTTGCTTGTATGTGTGTCTGTGCACTGTGTGTACCTGGTACCCTCAGAAGCCAAAAGAGAAGTTACTGGAATTGCAGATGGTTGCACCTGCTATGTGGGTATTAGGGACCAAACCAGGATCTTCTGCAAGAGCCTTAACTGACCAGGCAGGGCAGTGTATGCCTTTAATCCCAGCACTTGGGAGGCAGAGGCAGGCAGATCTCTGAGTTCGAGGCCAGCCTGATCTACAGAGCAAGTTTCAGGACAGTCAGGGGTACACAGAGAAACCCTGTCTCAAAAAACAAACAAACAAACAAGAAGCCTTAACTGATGAGCCATCTCTCCAGCCCCTGTCGTTTTTGTCATTATTGACAGCAATGCCCTGTGACATCTGTCATGAACGAGTCAGCACACACATGGCTGGGAGAATCTGCTGCTGAGGACGCCAGCTGGACTTACCCAAGTCCAGACTGAGGGCTGCCCACGAGCACAGGGGCAAACAGAACACGGAGGGGGTAGCCTGAAGGAAAGGTGCAAAACAGAAAGATGGACAGTGGCCGCTCCCTTCTGCTTCCACCCAATCAAAGCAGGACACCAAGACCCCAGAACTCAGGAACTGGGGAGATTGTGACTCACACCACTGTGAGTCAGGGACCAATTCTTCCCCATCCCCACTGTGCCCTCATCCAACCTCAGAACTTTTGTTCTTAATGTCCTCTCCACTTTTGGATTTTGAACTGTTGGTTTTGTACAGCTGTTCAGATCCCAAGTCAGACCACCCTCAAGGAGAGGCTTTTAGTAACTCCCCCAAAACTCACATCTCCACCAGTTGATAAAGAACCTGCCTTGTGAACATGAGAATCTGAGTTCAAATCTCAGCACTGACCTCATAGACATGGTGGATCCTTGAAGCTCGCTGACTATCTGATCTAAGTGACAAGTTCCAGGCTAAGAGACGGGAGGTGGATCTCTGAGTTCAAGGCTAGCCTGGTCTACAGAGACAGAATCTCTGTGTGTGTGTGTGAGCGTGAGTGTGTGTGTGTGTGTGTGTGTGTGTGTGTGTGTGTGTGTGTGTGTGACAAGGTTTCTCTGTGTAGTCGGACTCAGAGATCCATCCACCTGCCTCTGCCTCCCAAGTGCTGGGATTAAAGGTCTATGGAGTGAGTTCCAGGACAGCCAAGGCTATGCAGAGAAATCCTGTCTCAAAAACAAAACAAAACAGCAACACCAAGAAAGAGATTCTGTCTCGAAGCCTAAGGCAGATGGTGCCTGAGGAGCCGTAAGAAAGGCTGTCCTGCATCTGCTCAGCACTGTGTGACAGGCAATGCTGTCCCACTCCTCATCAAAAGCCGCAAAACCAGGTGGGTGCTCAAGGGGAAAGACAGTCCATGGGGCACAAGAAAGTTCTGACAAGACAGAGCAAATGAGGAACTATAGCCAGCATATATAAATAGCTCCCTCAACTCAACTACAAAGCAATCTGACTCAAAAATGGGCAAAGAGCTTCGCGTGGTGGTATACATCTGTAATCCCAGCACTTGGTAGGTGGAGGCAAGAGGATCCGGAGGTCAAGATTATCTCAGTTGCACAATCTTATAACTAGACCAATGCCTGCCAGGCACAGTGTGAACAATGTCCCCACCAACCCCACACTCCACACTCCCCCACCACCCCACACACCCCACACCCACTACCCCACACAGTCATATCTGTGAGACATGGCTCTTAGGCCATTGGCGTGGCTCAACTGGTAAAGGTGCTTGCCACCAAACCTGAGGACTTGCGTTCTGTCTCTGTACCAAATGGAAGAGGAGAACCGAATCTCTTCCCGTTGTTCTCTGACCTCACACCTGCCACAGCACGCATGCACATGCACAAATAAAAGCAAATAAGACAATTTGGGGGAAAGGAAAACATGAAAGTTTCTTTGCAGATACAATGTGTCACCAGACAACAGAGGCAAAAGCCGGAGGGATGGGACTGAGAGACAAGCAACGCTGCGGCTGCTGCAGCCACCAGGAGCTGAGAGAGGACTGGGCCAAAAAGCTTCTTGGAGCTTCGGAAGGAGCCAGCCCCCGCCGCTCACGCGGCACCTTCTGCTTCTGATTTCCACCCCAGAGCTAACCAGAGTCCCACATCAGTCACAGCTGGGGCCTGTTGGAGGCTTCAGGCCAGCCCCCAGGCCCTGGATAAGACTTCCTCAGAAGTGGAAGATGAGGAGGGACAGAATGCTGGAGACAGGCGGGGCAGTGAGAGGTGAGGTATACTCTCCAGGGAGCCCCCAGTTCCTGCCCTATCCCAAGACAGGGGTCCATCCTGAGATGAACTGGGACCCTGGTGTGTCCGCTACACAAACCAGACCCAAGCCGGAAGCACAGCCCCGATGCCAGGATGGTGGGGACCTTCCATGTGTAGACTCATTACTGGGCAAGGCTGTCCAGGGTCCCTGTCTGTGATGGTCTCCCTGGCCCAGCCATTGTCACCCTCCCTGTTCTCCCAAGGCCTCGATGAGTGGAAAGTTCCCTTCTTAGAGAGTCAGCCTCCCCCCGCCCCTTGCTGAAACACAAGCACTTGGAACAAGATAAAACTGCTCTAATGTCTAAAAGCCACAGAGCCAATCCAGAACAACGAGAAAAGAAACCACGCCGACCCTTGGCTGGAGAAGCCGCATTCCGTACCTCTGAGGCCTGCCCCTGCTCAGTGACTCACGCCAGCTCCGCAAAGGAGCCAGAGGCATTTGCCTAGGGAAATCTCTGAGAGCCAAGGAAGACCCTGGGCCAGTTTCACAAGGCAGGAGAAGGAAGAGAAGAAAAGGGAAGGACGGGGCAGAGCTAAGGATGCTGACTCTGGCCCTGAGCCTCTTCCCTGAAGCTGGGCAGGTCCCATGACCCTAACCAGGGCAAGGCCACACCCTCTGCCACACCTCCTGAACAGCAGTCCTGGACACACTTCAGCCACCAGCCCTTGGGGCGCCAGCCTGATCTCCATCCATCTGGACGCAACAATTGTACCCCTAGTCCATCACCTCCGGAAGTGCAGGGGAGGATGGACCAGCTCGCACACCACCCAACACCAAGACAGAAAGGCAGGACTCAGCACATCCAGCTGGAAGGGGGAGCCACCCAAATGCACACCGAGCACCCGGAACGGGGAGGGGCTCAATCTCACCCTGGAGATTGGGAAACTGAGGCCAAACCTCACAGTGATCTGCAGGAGGCCGCCTAGCAAGGACTGGGGTTATAGCCAGGGCTACACCCGACCCCGCTTAATCGGCAAGGGTGAGAAACACGCTCACTGGAGGAGTGGCGGGGATTTTCCTCTTCGCTCCTAGTCTGGCTGTACACAGCTGAGTTTTGGAAAATCACATCCAAATGAGGTGCTTTTTTTTTTTTAATCTCCTAAAGTGCCAGTTGAGCCTAGGATGGGGGCCTGCGCCTGCGTATTAGCTACTCAGGAAGTCAAAGCAGGATGACCATGGATTCGATATCAGCCTGGGGCACACAGCAAGACTATGCCTCGAAATGAAAAAGAAATGAAAATGACTGGGAGCATAGAAGTTGTAGAGCAGCTGCCTGTAGTGGTCACGGTGCTGAGAGCCGTTCCCAATTCCCCCAAACAGGGAGGGAGGAAGGACTGGCCTTCGGCCCTGGCCCATCCTCACAGAAGGTCCCACCTGGGCATGTAGTCATTGGCAGTGCTTGCCTGGGATGCACAGTGCCCTGGTTCCACCCCCAGCCCCCCAGTACCCCAGCATCCCAGCACCCCAGCACCCCAGGGATAGAGGCTTAGGAAAGATCAGGAGTTCTGTGCCACCCAGGGCTACACAGGGAATCTGAGGCCAGGCCCCTGCCTCAAAGCAAACGAAAGGAGAAGGCCCCACTCTGGTCTGGTGCTGCTCTGTCCTCGGCTGAGGGCACCGGCGATGGCTGGGTGGTGAGGGCCAGGATGCACGGTTCTCAAAGGTTGCTTTGTCCAGTGTATAAAAAGCTCTGGTCAGCCTGTGAGGCTCCAAGCTTTCACCCCTGGGTCTCCAGGGAGCCGCTTCCCCTTTATGCGAGGCTCTCAAATACCCTGTTGTCACCCACCTGGGTTGGGTCTTGTCATCCACAGAAGGAGGATTGGGCTGGGGGAGGGAGGTGTGGCTCAGTGGCCTAGTGTTCCAGAGAACCCACACCCCAGCATAGCCACACAAAAAAGTGCAGGCCCCTGCCAGCCAGACACTAAAACAACTGTCATTTACAGCTGGTGACAGAGGAGGTGTAGGGCCAGGCTATCTGAGGGGGACACAGTACCACCTGTCCAGGCCTCAGAAGTTGCTGGCGTTCTCTGCCATGTCACCCCTGCAAACTGGGCACAGCTCTGTACCCATCACCTCCAGCTGGTCACGATGCCAAGCCCAACACAGGCAGGTTTCCCCTCCCATGTTTTCTGTTGTGCCCATCACGGTCACCGCCATCTTAGTGAATGCCGGCCAGCTTGACACGGCATCAGAAATCACAGAATTGGAATCGGTGGGGTCAGGCCATCCCTCAGAGGAGCCCCTGAGATGTGCCTTCCTTCCTTCTATCTGACTTCTTAGAGACCCCTATCCCTGTGCGTGCACACAGAAGCAACCAATAGCCCAAGGCCAATGACACTTTTGGGTGGGGCTTAGTCTCACCGTGACCACAGGACACGGGTCTAGAGTAAGGGTCACATCCCTAGAATTCCCCACCCACACAATCCCGGGGCCTGTGACTCAGATGTTGATGGCAGAGGAGGCAGTAGTGACCTCAGACGTGGATGGTCCCAGCAGGAACCGGCAGCTTAACCTGGGAACAACTCGACTAGGATGGCTAAGAAAGGGGAGACCCCGTTCTCTTCCTTGAACTGTTTACACTGCTGGATCTCTACCTAATCCAAGGGGACTGCAGGAGTGCATGGCCACTTGTGCACTCACGAGTGTGCCCTGGGGCCACATGCACACACACACGCACACACACACACACACACACGAGGGTGCACATGAGTGCATACACCTCCTCCAAGCACTGGGAGCCACCACCTCTATAATCAACTGTCCGAGAGGCCCAGCAAGGCTATTTCAGGAGAAGACCAAGGCCAGATGATGGGCAAGCAAGCCAGGCTGCCTTGGCCCTGACGCAGAGCCCATCCCCACCACCCACCCTTCCTGAGTCTCTAAATTCACAGTGGTCACAGACGTAAAAGCAGCATACCGGAAAATGAAAGAGAAATAGCACAGCAGAGGAACCCAGTTTAAATAAAAGCCAGACTCGGCAGGGCTTAGTGGGAAGCGGCATTCCAGCTCACCAACGAGGAATAGTCAGCAGAAAAAGGAAATATTTCTGTAAAAGTAAGTGAACTTGACCCTGGGTGCCCACTTCCCGAATCACCGGTGAAGCCACAGCTCGACGTGGGTCAGGTTCAGAGATAGGAGCCATGGGACAAGGAGGGCCTACCTGTGATGCGATCTCTCTCCATTCCTACGGATGTATTTACAGCAGGCAGACGGGATGCCGGTGTCCCCTGCGCGGAGGGGTCCTCCTCCCCGTTCTCACCGTGTCACCCTCCCTCTCTCTGCCTCCTCCTCTTCCTCCAAAAACACTCTTTGTCTGGTCTAATTTCTTCAATCTGTTGCAATCACGAACAGATCCAAATTACCACATTTCCATGTGGTGGTCATATGTCTCTGCTCCGAACTGAAGTAGCATTGTCTCTGCCACACAGGGGAGAATAGGGAACACGAGGGGAGAAACTGAAAAACGGAAGGGGGCTCTATGGGATCCTGGGGAGTCCCTGGGTCCTCTCCCTGAGCGCGGGACCAGCTGCCTGGCCTTCAGTGTGGTGGCCTCAGCCGTCCAGCGTGCAGCTTCCGGCAGCGCCTCCTCTCTCCGCCCCCTCCAGCCCCCGCCGCTGGAGTCTGGCTGTTCCCTTTTAATATCCACTTGGAGATGCCTAACTTAGGCTCTTGGAAACCAACTCGTAGAGTCAAATTCCTGGCCACTTCCAAAGGCTTTCATTTTCCTCCCGTCCAGCGATGCTGTGAATTTTTTTTGGGTTTTAAACGTTTAAAAAGCCTATTTCCTGCCTGCCTCACCTCACTCTGCAGGGCCAGATCTCAACCCCGCTACGGGCAACCTATCTGGGTAGGTGGTGGTCACCTCCCAGACCGAAGGACAGGGAGAAGATACCTGCCCAAGACAAACCCTGAGAAGGTCCCCTTGTCCTGTGAGCCTGCAGCATCAGAGGGACAGGCTGCCCCCACCCAACGCTCCCAAGAGGCTGAGCTGGCTGGAGGCTTTCCTGGAAGATTCCCACCCCATACACATGAGTCAGTCAGTCTCAGCTGTCCCTAGGGAGGGAACACGTCCTCCGGCTGCGATTTCCCCAGACTCAGCGGCTCTCTGAGAACATGGCTGGCCCCGGGGCTCAGCTCTATTTCCTGGTGGCCACCTGGTCCAGGGGCTGCTCACCTGGTAGAGGTAGGAGGAGCCCTCAGCACCTGCTCAGAGCCCTGGCTGGGTTGATGGACTTAGCAGTACCAGTAGGAGGATTTAGGGGAAGGACCCCAGGGTGTAGGACATCCTTGTACCAAAAGATCATTCAAACCTGGTGGCAAGCGGGGGCTTTGCTGTCCAATCTCTACTTAAAGAAAATGTATTCCATGTCAGGGTTTCTATAAAAACGGTATCTCTTTATTGATTTGGGTTTTTGTTGGTATTTTGAGCCAGGGATTGGAACTCTAAGCAAATCAGACTGGCCTTGAACTTGTGGAGATCCTCAGGGTTTTCATCCAGAGCACCAGGACTACGGGCATGTGTCATCCTGCCTCACTCAGACTTACAGTGTCTCTTGAAAAAGAGAGGGCACATGGCAAGCCTGGGAAAGCACTCATGCCTGGCCACTGGATGCTCACTAGCCCAAACATCACAGCCTTCAGATAAGCCATCCACTGTCCACTGTGCTCGGGTTCCCAAGGCCAGCATCCTCCATCCCATAGCTAAAACACCCCCAAGCCCAAGATGCCCCCTCAGGACCATCCTCTCCCTGTCTGGGGCAGGACCCCAAATGCCCTTCCCTAGACAGTAAGGCATCTTCCTGTGGGAGTATGCAGATCATTTCTAGCCTCCTGGGAGACATCAAGTGAAATGTCCCTGCCAGGGAGCGTGGAGTGGAGCCTCAAAGGGCAGCCTGCACCGTGAGAGAGCTGGGAACAGCCTTAGTGGAGAGAGGCTGGGGCACGGGAAGAGTTGACCAATGGTCCCCTAAGAATTCACATCCTAGAACCCATGACTGAGGCCTTGTTAGGAACGGGGCTTCCGATGAAGACTTTATCCCTGCACCACTCAGGTGTCCCGAAGGCAGCAGCATATGTGTCCCTAAGGGGGATATTTGAGGCTGGCGATGTGGCTAAGTTAGAAGAATGCTTGCTTCATAGACACAAAGCCTTAGGCTCCACTCCCAGCATCACAGAAACCAGGTGCTTTAGTGCACACCTGTAATCCCGGGACTGGGAGGGTGGAGGCAGGAGGATCAGGAGTTCAAGGTCAGTTTGGTTAGGTGTACAAGCCAGCCTGGGCTACATGAGGGGGGCCAACGAGATGGCTTCTTGTGGGAAAGGTACTTGCCACCCACGCCTGACCTCTGATCTTCATACACGTTCCGCAGCACTCAACTCCCAAGCACACAATAAATACACGGAAATAATTTAAAAAAAAAAAAAACTTCTTAGAAAGAGGAAGAATTCAACAGAGAAGTTCTTTTCTGTGCAGCGGACAGTGGTTAAAACAGAAACTCACAGCTGGTTGAATTAATAGAGTAAAAGTCGCTCAGCTGCAAACAGACAACAGACATTTAACATCCCACATCTTCCCCAAGGCCCAGGGACCAGGGGGGGAGGTTAGAAGGCAGGGGGTAAGACCGGAGGTCAGGGAGGATGGATCCTAACCGTGTCTCCAGACACAACAGCACAATGAACTTATAGCAGCTGTAGCTGTCTGCATAAGACCTTCTAGAGGTCAAGAGGACGTGTCCAGCATAAAGGGGAGAGGGCTTCATGAGCCTCCCACCCCTAATTGGGGAGTGACGGCAGTTGATGGGTGGAGTCGGTTTTTCTAAAGGGCGTGGCACCTGGTAGGCCAACTGTGTGCCGGTAGATGGTCTCACGCACACACACACACTCACACACACACTCACACACACACACTCGGAGGTAGGTGGGTGGTGTGGGAGGTCCTTCTGTATATGTGCTGCTTTCATTGGTTAATGAATGAAGCCACTTTGGCCTACGGCAGGACAGAATAGAGTGAGGCAGGAATTCCAAAGAGATAGAGGAAGAAAGAAGGCGGAGTCAGGGAGATGCCATGGAGCCACCAAAGGAGAAAGACACACCCCTATATAGTTTCTGTGTGATTATTTGGGTCTTGGCGGCCAGGAAATGAACAAGCAGCCTCTACCTACAGGTGGGCAATGAAAACTGGAGCTGATGAATTATTTAATGAAAAAGAGTGAACACAAGAAGTTGGGAGGGCAGGGAGGTGGGGATGTGTCTGGGAGGAGCTAAAGGGAAAGAGATGGGGGTGAAGAAAGAATTCTTGAAAATTTGTATTTTTCCCAGCATAATATCTTTATTAATTATTTGGGAGTTTCATACTATGCACCCCATCACACTCACTTCCCCTTCTTCCCGGACCCAGCCTCTCACCTGTGCCCCCCCAAAATAAACAAAAAAAAAACCAAAATACCACGTCTAATTTGTGTTGCCCATATACTCACTGGAGCAAGGTCAAACTCCCAGTGGCCAGCCCCTTAAAAAAAACCCGAGTCCTTTCCCACCCCCACCCCCACCCCCACCCCCACCAGAAGCAACTTAGTAGCTGCGCATCAGTCTCTTCACCACATGTCCGTACCTTGTGCCCAAGCAGGCCAGAAGAGGGTGTTGGGTCCCCGGACCTGGAGCCACTATGTGGATATTGGGAATTGAACCAGGGTCCTCTGCAAGACCTGGCTCTTTAACTGCTGAGTTTTTGCTCCGCCCCTCCCTAACTCTGACCTGCGGGTCCCTGTCCCCCCAACCCCCACTTCCTCCTCCCAAGTGCTAAGATTACAAGTGTGTACCACCCGGGCCTGGTTTTATTTACTCTTTCTTGACTTTGACAACAGACTCCTTGATGGTTTTCTGCTTATTAACACAATGTCTATCCATTCTATCACAGTAAGTACAAAAAAAAAATAGGAAGAGGAAATCATTTCTTCCACACAAGACTCCCCAGGCCCAACTCCTAGGGCAGCAGAAAACCAGATTTGAGAGGCCGTGAGCACCAGTGGCCCAGGACGGCATGTGGGCCCAGGCTGGGGCTGGTGCCTCCTGCAGATGCCAGGCCATCCACGCCCTTGGGCTCTGCAGTCACTGTGCCCCTCAGTTTTTGAGGACCTAGTTTGTTTCCCCTCCATGCCTAAAAATCTAAGCACTCTGGCCCGGCGAGGGGAGTAATTTGAAACCAAAACCCTGGCAGTGCCAATGGCTCAGACGGAACCTACATTTGTCATAGGCGGAGGCTGTGACGAGAAAGGGTGAGAGGCAGGGCAAGCCCTGGCTACAAGAGCCAAGAGATCCACTGCCCACACTGTGTGTAGGTTTTAGGGGCAACTCAAGAGCCACTCATGGCCCTCCGGCTCCATGGTAACACAAGGAACTGTGGCGCTTACACTCAGGAAATGCGGTAGCGCGTGGGGACTAGCTTAGCTTCAACAGGTTTTCCAGTGAGGACAAGGCTCGCTCTTCTGCGGAGGCAGGACCCCCAGCACACAGCTCTGGAGCATCTCCCTATGCAAGCCCAAAGCCCCAGCTCTCACCCCCACCCTCTCTGAAGTTAGGTCAACACATCTCCAGGCCCTTCCAGTCCGAGGTCAGCATCCTGGCCCCCACCAAGCACTGACCCCCACCCATGCCCCAGATGCCCCGGCCACAACATGCTGTGATGTCATTCACAATTCTACGACCCTCTCCAAGCTGCAGGTGAGCTCACTGGGCACAAACCCACCTGAAGGAGCAGCTCGGCACTCAGGCATTATCGTCTCTGTCAGGAAGCCTTTCAGGATTGCTTCCTCCTCTCTGTCCTATCCCATAACACGACTTGGCTCTCCCAGACAACTCTGCCCCTGGAACTTTCATGGTGTGACTTCTCCTGAGTGGACCGTCAGGCCCCTGAATTAAAGTGTCAACTCCTATGGAGCCAAAGGAAAGGGTACAGGTGACTTCAGCAACCAGGAACTGGGACCTTAAACCACGAGGATTTTCCCAGACTGCATCCGACAGCATGCCCAGTTAAGATGCCAACATGCCATCCTAGCTCCTTGGACCCCTTCTGGGGGGCATAGATCTGCATACCCAACACTGGGGGGGGCAGAAAAAAAGTACTAGGTGATCAGGCAGCCCGAGTTACTGTCGGTAACCTGGAGACCCCAGGGGAACAGGAAAGGAAGGACCGTCACATGGCTGTGACCAGTCACATGGCTGTGACCACATGACAGGGCCCAGGGAAAAGGGGTTGTGAAGGGGCTGGGCTCTTGGTGTGCTGGGGGGAGAGGTCCTGCGTGGAGGGAGGTACAGAGCCCAGCAGAAAGGATACTGTACCTCTGTAGGCTGGTTCCTGCCACTTGCCTCGTACCCTCCCTCAGGGCAGGGACTCAAGAGCACTCAAACCCAAGTTAGAAGACCCTATAAATGCCACTTAAACAAATGACATTTGGAGACCTGGCGCGATAGCTCAGACAATAAAACACTTGTCTTTCAAGCACGAGGACCTGAGTTTGATTCCCGTCATCCATGTAAAAAGGCCGGGCATAGTGGTCACACCTGATCCCAGTGCTGGGGAGGCAGAGGCAGGAGGGTCCTCGGGGCTCACTGGCCAGCCCAGGCTAACATAGTCCGGGACAATGAAAGAGTCTGTCTTAAAAAGAAAAAGGGGAAAGTAGTGGGCATCGGGTAAACGACAGCCAAGCTTGCTATCTGGCCCCCACACACACAAGCAGACATGTGCACGCACACAATTGTGTGCACACGTACACCTACAAACATGCACACACATACATACACATACTTACACACATGCACACATGTACACACGTGCACACCCTCACACACGTCCACATACATGCATGCATGTGCAAGCCCATATGCATGCCCACATGTGCATGCGTGAGCACACACATACACATACACAGAGTTTCCTATGTCAAGTGTATTGGCACACCCTTGTAATCTCAGCCCTTAGGAGGCAGAGGCAGGAGGATTACAGTAAGTTCTAACCCCACTTGCTTTATAGAGTGAGCTTTAGATCAGCCAGGACTACATACCTAGGGTCTATGCAAAAATAATAATCAATACATAAAATACTTTCATTTCCAGTCAGGTCCCTGAATTAGAAACAAAGGCATTGAGGCTGCCGCCTTGGAGCCAACCCGACTATCCTGCTACCGTACCTGCCAACAGAGTGGGCAGCCGGAAGAGGCCCTGGCTGGGCTGCTGCAGCTTCCCCAGCAAGCTGCTTCCAGTCTGGGGCCATAACATTCCTATCTAGAAGCTTCTCTCAGCTTTTTATTATACCTCAAGATCCGCCTTCCTAAGTAAATACTGGCTAGCTCTGTGCAGGAGTGCAGTGGGGTGGGGTGGGGTGGGGTTGGGGCCTCTGTGGCATGATTTACAGACCACGCCACCTGAAGTTGCCACATTGGCACCCTTCCAGGTCAGTGTGGACGACGACCAAGAAGAGGGAGAAGCAGCCCAGATCCAAAAGGCCCATATTCTTCACTAAAGGTCCTCACGCTCAGCCACCCAAAGCCCCCACCCTACCTCATCCCACCCCACCCCCAGCTGCACTCAAACCAGAGTGGGAACTGAAGCGGAAAGAGGTGTGGAGGTACAGCCCAGGAGTCTTCCACTTCCCACGGGGAGCCCGCCTTCTGCTTGCTCAGTAGGCACCAAATAAATATTTGCTGGATAAACAATGAATTTGAGAATGCACCACGCAGCCAGTCCAAACCAGCTCCTCCCAAAAGGACTGCAAGGCTGAAGATGTGCTCCATCTGCCTTGCTTGGCATGGGAGACATGGGTGGCCAGGAAGCCATCCTGATGAGCAGCACTCCCCCAAGGCTTTCTGTTCCGTGAACTGAAATCTTAATCGTAAGTATGGTGCCACTCGCCTATACTCCCAGCACTCAGGAGGCTGAGGCAGGAGGATCTCGGGTTTGAAGGCAACCTGCACTACATAGTAAGATCCTGTCCCAAACAAACAAAAACAAAACCAAGCAAACATTTGAAAAACGTAAGCTCATTGGGGGCTGGAGAGAGAGCTCAGTGTTGAGGAGCACTTGCTTCCCGCGCAGAGGACCCAGGTTTGCTTCCCAGCAGGTACGTCGGGGCTCATAACGATCAATCATTCCAGCTTCAGATGATCAGTGCCCGCTCGGACCTCCAAGGACACTGCATGCATGTGATGTAATGACACACAAAGCTCACACACATAAAATAATTTTTAAAACAGTCCTGGGCTGGATAGATGGCTCAGCAGTTAAAGGCGTATACTGTTTGCCTGCCAATGGTGGCGCACGCCTTTAATCCCAGGACTTGGGAGGTAGAGGCAGGCGGATCTATGAGTTTGAGGCCAGTCTACAAAGTGAGTTCCAGGACAGCCAAGCTCTGGTACACAGAGAAACCCTGTCTTGAAAACAAAAACAAAAACAACAACAATAACAAAAAACATAGACTACTGATTTTGGGTCCTGGCACCCACCTCTGGTGACCCACAATCACCTTTAACTCCAGCTCAGGGGGATCTGGCGCCTCCGTAGGCACCTTCCCTCACATACCCCCCACATGCACATAGTTAAACATTTTTTTAAACAGTCCTAAGTGCCTAGTGGACAGCAACTGCCGAAACCCTCTGTTTCCTCCTGCTCCTCCCTTGGCCTTCTGCCCTAGGAGACACACGGTTACTTCTTGGCCAAAGTAAAAGAAGTCTACTACTTCTGTTTTAAACTGGCTCTTTTGCCCGGCGGTGGTGGCGCACGCCTTTAATCCCAGCACTCGGGAGGCAGAGGCAGGAGGATCTCTGAGAGTTTGAGACCAGCCTGGTCTACAAGAGCTAGTTCCAGGACAGGCTCCAAAACCACAGAGAAACCCTGTCTCGAAAAACCAAAAAAATAAAATAAAATAAACTGGCTCTTTTGGCTAGTCCCACTCGCTCTGTGAAGTCCGATCCAACGGCCAGCCATGTGCCCCATGCATAGGGGACAGAATGGCCACGGGCATCTCCTAACTAAACGTAACAGGCTAGGCCAGCCAGTGTTGTTCAGGATCCTGCTTAGAACCAGCAAGACATGGAAGCTGTTTTCCAGAGAAAGCTCCTGCAGAGGAGAAGAGAGCAGGCTAGCCCAGGCAGAGGTGACTATCCAGGGGGTGTAGGCTGCTCCCTGGCACAGACGCGGTACTTGGTACCATGAACTCATCTCTGCACAGGGAGGAGCCTGCAAGAGGAAGAACAAGCAGGGGTCTGAGGAGACAGTGGAGATAGGGGCGTGGCCCAAAACATGGTCGGCTCACCTAGGGTCCCCAGAGGGCAAACAGTCAGGGATTGGCCTGTGTGGGGCGAAGAGGCAGAGGCCAAGGCTGATGTGAAACTCCTGGCTTGAGGACTTGGGTAGGCAGTATCCTGCTTCGTTTGTGTCAATTTGACAAATTTAGACACATCTGGGAAAAGGAAACCCCAGTTGAGAGAAGGGCTCCATCAGACGGGCTGTAGGCGAGCCTGTGGGGGCATTTCTTGATTAATGATCGACATGATTGGGCTCAGATCACTATGGGCAGGTGGTCCAGGGTGCTGTAAGAAGCAGGCTGAGCAAGCCAGTAAGCATCCTCCATGGGCCCTGCTTCAGTGCCGGCCTTGGGTTCCTGCCCTGACTTCCTTCTGTGACGGACTAGAATCTGTGAGGTAAAATAAACCCTTTTCTCCCCAAGCTGCTTTTAGCCCGGCGTTTGAACACAGAAATAGAAACCTCTCTGAACAGGCGGTGAAGCTCAGGCATTGAAGAAAAGCGGGCGTGGGGAACCACTGGGTCGGGGCAGAAGGGATGAACCAGGGGTGTCCACAGGAGCCCAGAGGCAAGGCCCTCTGCGACCTCTCCCTCCACCCGCTCCCTTCATGTGGCACACAGTTAACATGGCCTGGCACAGGGTCACCGGCTGTCAATGCTCACATCCACAGTAGCTCCCCCACCCACCCAGGACAGCAGGACACACAGCCCTGAGAAACAACAGGACACGTAGGACAGGGCCCCTTCTAGGGGTGGCAGCAGTTGACAATTAGTTACAAACAAGCGTGCCTGGGAGCAAGGTGGCTTCCCTAACAAGGAGTGTGTAAGGGATCAAAGGGAGCCTGGGGCACCAACCAAGGGAGGCAGAGCACAGCCGTTGGGGGAGCCTTTCCCATCTCCTCACATCAGTGTTCCCACACGGTATGTCAGGGAGAGACCCTTTCACGGAAGGGACATCTGTCCAGGACAGACAGGAAGGTGTCAGAGTGCTACGTGACTCCGTGTCGCAAATCCACAAATGGGGGCACTTCACACATTGGAACTCTCTTCTCTCGCGGCTTTGAAGCCAGAAGTCCAAAATCAGAGTGCAGGCAAGCCACGTTTCCTGAAGGGCAGCAAGGGGGAGCTGTCCCTGGCCACTTCACAGGCCATCTTATGACTGGAGTACTCTAGTCCCTACCCCTGGCTTCACCTTCCTGTGGCTTCTCCTCCAGTCCCTGGACTTGGTAGTTTGGGATGACCTTATCTCAAAGTAATTGGCCGATGACGTCCGCAAAGACAAGCATCTTAGAGATGAGTCAACCGATGGCGGGATCAGACACAAAGCCACAGACCTCGAAGGTACTGGAAGGCAGAAGCGGCTCCCAGCACACACCAGATGGCACGGAAGGCTCCAGGGATTTGGGGCTGAGGTAGAGAAGCCCCGAGTCAGCCCAGGAAGTGCTGTGTGAGCCGTGGGAACCAGGGCAAAGGTCGATGAAGGCCGTCTGCCCAGACAGGCCGCTTGGAGCATAGGAAGGAGACGAGGGTGGGAGAACAGACCAGAAAACCACTGGGAAGGGTATTGTAGCAACGTCCAGAAGGGCAGGTAGGTATCAGTTCATCCCACTCCCCACCTAAGGAGGTGAGCAGAAGAGCCTTCCCAGCAGGGTCGGTAGCAAAGAAAAGATCTTTAGAAGTCCAGCAGGGTGAAGGGTAGACAAACTACCCGCTCTCAGGAAGAATCGGTGAGCCAAAGCCACGAGGGCTTCCACAGTCCAACCTAACCCATAAAAGCTGTGACATAAGCAAACAGCCAACAATTATGTGACACTGGTAGTATACAGGGGATATGCAATTATGTGATGCTGTTAGTATACAGGGGAGGTAGACTATCCAGAAGCAAAACATAGATATCCCAAACCTAGGCTATATTCCGGTTCCACAGTCACCCTGGCAGGAATACAGTGAGGGGAAAATTTCCTAGAGGTTTGGGTACCCTGCAACATCTCACTGCTAGAGATGGCTGGTAGGCAACTCTGTGTTTGGGTATCTTATTCTTTATAATCAATTGTTGTTTTGTTGAGGGGGGGTTTCACGTAGCCCAGGCTGACCTTGAATTCACTATGCAGATAACGATGACCTTGATCTCCTGATCCCCCAGCTTCTACCTCCCAAATGCTGGGATAACAGCCATGTCACCACACTGAGCTGGTCTGGGATGCTTTTGAGACGGTCTCACATTGTAAGCTGGGCTAGCCTGAAAACTGTGTGGCCAGGCTAAGGGCAGTTCTTCCTCTCAGACTCCCAAGCGTGGGGATTATTGGGCATGAACCACCATGGCTGTTCTTTTTTTAATTAATGAGATTAATGTTGGTACTTCTGTCTAATATGCACAAGGTCCTAGGTCCAATTCCAAGTACCACAAAAATACAAATAAATAAATATGGAAAGTAAGAAAACGCAAAGCTTTATTGCAGATGTCACCTGAGATAAGAGACTGTAACTTGTGCCCAGACCTAAACGACTCAGAAAGAACAGAAAATGGACCCAACAGTCCCCATTTCTCCCCAGGGAAGCAAACAAAAAGTCCTGGACAGGAGACCAGCTAGGGTGTGTGACCAAGGTTAGAAAGAAGACAGGGGCAAAGGGGGGTCCCAAGTAGGGACCTGGGGTCTGGCAGAGAACCCTTCTGGGGTCAGGGCAGCAGGGAGGCAGGCCTCAGAGATGAGATGAGAACAGGAATGGGTGTCCCACGGGAGCCGGCAGAGGCCCTGGGGAAGACTGTGTGTGTCAGCAGGCAGACCCCATGCAAAACCAGATCACTGCTCGCAGCCTCAGGCTCCTGCAAATTATGCCTTAGGCTTCCAAGCCGAGCAAGTCCAGGCTGCCAAGTGCTGACGGCACAGAACTGGCTGGCCTGAGCCTGGGGAGGCAACAGCAGAGGGAGACCTCATGTATGCAGCCCAGGGTACCAACTCTCCAAGACCTGAACCCCTAAACGCCGCCTATCTCCAACCCTTTGGGTCAAGGTGGCCAACAAGAAGAAGGAGAAGCAGAGAAGAGCAAAGCAAGGGGCCCCAAGCACAAGGCGTCCAGACACACAGCAGTAGCAGGGCTGGCTAGTGGTTAGTGGGTCTCGTGGCTACGGTGGGCGGGGTGCCTCTTAACCGCTGAATTGCTCAGCGGCCCAGCCACCTCCAGCTGGGGCATCAGCCTCCTCTCCCGACACCCAGACTCATCACACATGGCACTCAGCACCAGACTGGTACACCATCCACATCACACACGTACTCAACCCCAGGGCCACATTGGCACACCATCTACATCACACATATGCTAAGCCCAGCGCCATCCCTGACGTCACCATTGCACCCTGCGAAGAGCCAGTCACCCTCGGCCAGGCCACACTCAGAAGATGGAGCTAGGAGAAGCAACACAGCCTTGGGGATGCTTAGAATTCTGGAACCTTGGGCAGCCCTGGTTGGTCCAGAATAGTCTGTTTCCATAGCTACAAATTTATATAACAATTTATGTTGGATTTCATTGAAAGTAAATTCTGTGCAAACCAACACCTAAAGCCTCCATTTCAATGGCTGATGGGCACACGCGGCTCCTGGCCACCCTCCCCACAACACAAAGCAAGATGGTCCAACCAGCAGAGTGTTCCTCTGGCAGCGGGCCCAGGTGGTGGGATGCCCTTGTCCCTGGCCGCTCCCTGCCTGGAGGGAGTCCTCCATGGGGTTGGGACTGAAGAGCTTGGCTCTTGGGGTAGTGTTGATGACAATTTGTCACTGTGGGTTTCCTTTGGTGTCTCATGACAATGTCTGCCCCTGTCTGCAGTAACTACCTATTCTCTGCCCTTGTATCTCCTCTGTTCACCCCAGCTAGCCCCCAGCACACTTGCATAGATGAGAACATGACCTCAAAAGAGTATCATTTGCTACGGAAGCGGGTCCCATCATCTCTGGCCACCAACAGAGTCTCCTTCAAGCTTCGGAGAGGAAATTCCTTCCCAGGTGATCCCAGAGCCCTAACAAGGGCCCGTTTGTCTCCTCTCCTCCAACGGTTATTGGGGAGAAGTTTGAACACTCAGAAGAAGCAGAAAGAACAGCACGTGACACCCTCCTCCCTGTACCAACAGCCCACTGCTGGAGCTGTCCACAGACACTGAATGGGCCACAGTCAAAGACACCCTTCTACAGTTTATTCGCCGCAAATAAGGTCACCCTGCTCTGCCCACTTCCTTACTTCTCTATCCTGTGCCTGGGGGTGGCTATCTGTGGTGGGCAAGCTGTGGCAGACCCTAGCCTGGCTACCTGCATAGAAACATCAAATACAGGCACCACAGCAAGGGGCTTTACCCCGCCAGGAAAGTCATATGGGGAGTCAGGTCTCAAAGGCGGCCAAGATGTGTGCGTGCAAGCAGCTTACCTGGGCCTGTGGGATCCGCAAGCCTCCGTAGGCGGCCGCTGGAGGTCCGCGTGACTCCTACAGGCAGAAACAAAGAGAAAAGGTCACACAAGGCCGCCAGGCTCTGTCTCCTGGTGGGTGGCAAACACGGGAGTATCCCCACTTCTGCACCTGCCACAGGCTGCAGAACCAAATAAACCCAGACAGGTCTCCACCTGTCCCTCAGAACGATGACAGCCACCCACCTGGATGCTTCACACAACTGACACAGGACCCATTGTGCAGATCAGGGAGCTGAGTCTCAGGGTAACCTGCCTGGGGCCACAGAGCAACCAGAAGCTGGAACCATAGTGAGATTCCATGTCTGGGTCCAGGTCAAATATCCTCACAGTGAGGATTGCTAATGGAGAGGGGCTACCTACCGCTCAACCTGGACCAACCACTTAAGGCCCATACCTGGCTGGGTGGTGGTGGCACAGCCCTTCAATCTCAACTCTTGGAAGGCAGAGGCAGATCTCTGAGTTCAAGGTCAGCCTGGTCTACAGAGTGAGTCCCAGGATGACCAGGGCAATCAAGACTATAGAGAAACATTGTCTTAAAAAAAAAACTCACACCTGCTCAATCAATAGCGTTTCCCCAGACACAAGGACCAGAAGCTCCATTCATCCTCCAAGTCATCCTCCCTCCAGACTGCATTGAGGGAAGGTGGGATGCTCTCTCTCTGCCCCAAAAGGGAACACAGGCGAGTCTGGATCCGCTAAGTCTCCGCCACACTCTGCCTCCAGGCACAGGTGCCCCTTGGCTGGCACTCCCTTGTTGCAGAGTCTTGTGGTGGGCAAGCCTTAGCTTGAGGACGTGGTGAGGTGCTAAGCTGAGCACACGCAGGGGCTGCCAAGAGGAGCAAACTCAAGAACCCATGTTGCCACCTTACCATAGCCAGGTCACGGTGTTCAGGGAGTGACCCTCTTAAATGCCACATAACTATCCTTCAGATAGTCACGAGGGACACACCGAGAGGCTATCCCGCCCATCCCAAACAGCAAGATGGTCACCTAGGCTAGACCTAGGCACTTCCCTGTGCCCTCAGCCATCTGACACACATCCTGGCTGTTAGTCAAAGAGGACAGCTTCTCTTTAGACTCCTACATTCTTACACCACTCATCCGTCCACCCATCTATCCATCTATCTGTCCGTTCAACCACTCACCTAGTCAGTAGTTCCTGGCCAGTCTCCCAGGAAGAGGATTATGGTTAGGAAGATGAATGGGGGAAATAGACGGATAAGCAGATGGACTTGTAGGTGAATGGGTGGATGGTTAAATAAGTGAGCAGATAGATGGGACGGATGGATGGATGGGTAGGCGGATGAATGAACAGGTAAATGGGGTTTGTAAGGAAACTTAGAACCGGTCCCTGGAACAGACACACCTTCCGGACTAGGACTGTGATTTAGGTGAGGTGCCCAGGGACACAGAGGAGAAGTGGAGAGAGAATCTTCTCCTGAGTGTGCTAAAGTGTGGGTACCTCACCACCATCAACAGCCCATCCACACCGGATGAGCGACACCGCGTCTGTGGATGAACGCCATCAGCACCACCTTTTCCCACCCCCATGGAGTCAGTCAAGAAACTCCTAGGAGGCACCACCCAGGTCCAGGACCACCTAGCACTGGTGCACAGTCACTGAGTCCCCAAGATAGAAACTGGGGTAAGGAACAGTCAGCCAAAAAGGGCGGCATTGGACATTCCTGTGGCCTGAGTCACTTCCGGATGAGACAGTTCTGCAGGGGATGCTGGGGACAGAGGGTGCCCTGTCCTTCCTCTGGGCCAGCTCAACACCCACACCGACTACCTGCCCTCTGGCTTCAGACAGAAATACAAGAGGATCTGAGTGAGTTAAGCAACCCGGGGCATGTGATCCCTTCTCCCCAAACCCAACTGGGAAAACAGCATGTTTTTGGGTTTCTGGGGCAAAGTTTTTATTTTCTTTATGCTGTTTGTTTTTCTGACTTCCTAAAATGGACATCCCTGCTAGGCGACCCTGCCAGAGAAGCCACAAAGAAGGCTGCTGACCAGGAGGGGCTGAGGGTCTTCTGCATCCCAGGCCTAGGCATGGTCCTGGAAGGAACCCCAGACCGGGAATGGCTCTGGCTTGGACCTCCTCCCACAGGCCTGTGTCAAAGGCAGCCAAGGACTATGATCCAGCAGAGAATTGAGTTATTTTTATGCAACTTTAAAATGAAGAAGATTCAGAAGGAGCAGCGACACACGAAACCTGCCATCTGGAGTCAGCCCAGAGCAAGAGACCGGAGTTCTCCGAGAATGAGGCCTGGCTGCAGATCAGACCTCCCAGGTACAGTGACTTCATCCACTAGCAGCTTCCAGGTCAAAGGGGGCACCACTAGACTCTTCCTCTGGCCCATTAAGGTTTACAGACAAGAAGAACTGGAGAAAGAGTTCAATCTATAAACTGCTTCGCACGAGCATAAGGACCTGAGTTTGATCCCAAGACCCACGTGAAAAAGCCCGTGTACCAGAACATAACCAGCACAGGCAGAAACTGACTCTGGGGCTCCCTGACCAGGCAGCCTCAGCAAATCAGTGAGATACTTTGTCTCAGAAAAGCAAGACAGAATGCAGGTAGCCCTTCCCCTCGGGACCTGGAATGGGGGCTCCAGCTCCAAACAAGCCTAGGTCAGCGGCTTGTTTGCTAGCAGGTGTGAGAAGCCAGACCAGCATCGAGGGCTGTAGGTGGGCCTGGAGTACAGATTCTAGGGATGTCACCAGCAACTACTCAGGGCTTGTCTTCCCCAGAGATGGAGCTGATGAGCTACTCTCTGTCTGTCCATGCCCCCCGCCCCCCAGCATGTGCCCTTGGCCTCTGAATCTGGGACTAAATGGCGCACTATGAAGCTTTGGGGCTGAGACCTGAAGAGCCTCTCTGCCAGCCCAGGGCTTCTGCCCACCCTCTGGCTGTGAATCTGTGAGAATTCCCTCCCTGAGGTATTAGCTATTTTTCTGTTCTCACGATAAGTCGCCGGAAGCAACTTAAGGAAGAGGGCACTTGTGTTGGCTTCCGGTTTCAGAGGAATGAGGGTCCAGAATGACGGGAAGGCGTGACGGCAAGTGGCAGGCATGGAGGCCACGGTGGAAGCCGAGAAGCCATATTCCAACCATAAGGAAGAGGCAGAGCAGTGCGTGAAGTACCATGATGTCTTCTGCTCTCTGAATCTGCCTCCCGCCCCCATGACACACTTCCTCCAGCATAGCTGCCCCACCCCATGACCTCGCCAAACAGCACCGCTGGCTGGTGTTCAAATGCTGGAGATCATGGGGGACGTTTATCATTCAAACCACCATACCTGGGGAGACATAAGACAATCTCCTCCTCATAAGCCCATTGACAAGCCTAAGTCGTCCCCCCCCACACACCGCCAGGATAAACCAGTGGGTTTATTGGTCAAAGCAACCACACTGGAAAGTCTCTGCCCAGCACTGATGGCTCTGAGCCTTGTCGGCCTCCCTCAGCCTGTATACCCTGGCGCTGCCCCACCAAAAGGCCACGTGATTTAGCACAGACTTTCATAAAAGTGGCTGGGAGGGGCAGCTGGAATTTCTGGTGAAGGTTCGGTGACCTTCCCCAGTCTGTCCTGTGAGGAAAGGTCAGTCAACAGTCAACAGGCCCTCCTGGAAGCAGACACAGCGGGTTTGGTGACGGCGGTGGTTATTTTGCCTGGAGGACCTTGTTCTGTAGCAAGATGACTCAAACTACAGCTTCTTCCTCCACAAAAGTAAGGGCTGGGGACAGCGAGGGCACAGATCAAACACTGTCTCACCAGAGGCCTCGGTCTTTAGACCAGGAGATCCCGGCCCTGTATCTATTTCCTCTGTAGAGGGGAGGGCCTGCTTCTTGTCTGGCAGGCCATGAGAGGCAAACCGCTCATCCACTACAAAATGCCAACCAAAAAGAAGTGCCCTTGGTCTGTGGGTGTTAGCGCTTACCATGAAGGCCCAGCTGCAAGACCAGACCCCACCACCAGAGGCAGTGTTGTGTCTTTAGAATCTGTAGCTGGGGCTGGAGAGATGGCTCAGCGGTTAAGAGCCCTGGCTGCTCTTCCAGAGATCCTGAGTTCAAGTCCCAGCACCCAGAGGGTGGCTTACGACCATCTACAATGGGATCTGATGCCCTCTTCTGGAACTCAGGTGTACATGCAGAGAGCACTCATACATAAAATTAAATAAAGTTTTTAAAAATCAAAGAAAATCTGTGGCTCTTACTGTGTGGATTTGTGGTGTGTGTGTGTGTGTGTGTGTGTGTGTGTGTGTGTGTGTGTGTGTGTGTGTGTGTGTTGGCGTTTGGAGGCATGGTTTCCATATCAACAGGATGCGGCTGGGTGAAGACACCAGGCATCACTGCTGCCCCAGGCACCACGCAAGGAGATGAGTATACAAGGGACCTCGCTCAGTGTCAAGCCAGCAAAGGTATCTATCTCACAGATGAGGAACAGGAGTCCAGTGTGTTCCAGGAGGCAGGCGTTCCAGCTGTGGGGCGGCCGTTCCAGCTGTAAGGCGGTCACACCCATCACACAAGTCAGGACCCAGTGAGCGTCTGATTTCCTGCTGCTCTCCCAGGTGAGGTTGTTGTGTAAAATACAGGCTGCCTCGCTGAACTTGAATCTCGGCTGTGAGGCAAACCACCTCTCAGGTGTAAGTATATTCCAAGTGTTTGGGGGGCATTCTTATACTAAACACCAGTCCTTCACGGGTGCACATGTGGAGGCCAGAGGACCACCTCACTCCTAGGCAGCCATCCACCTTGTTTTCTGAGACAGACAGGATCTCTCACCGGAACTAGGGGCTTCTCAGTTTGGTTAGGCTGTCTAGCCAGTGAGCCCAGGGGCTCACTTGTCTCGACCTCCTCAGCACCAGGATGGCAGGCACAGGTCACCGCGGTACTTTTTTATGTGGTGCTGGTGATAAACCCAGGTCCTCATGTTTATGTGACAAACGCTTTACTGACTGAGCCGTGGCCCTTGATCAATCCTCAAGAATCCAAACTTAACCCATCTGAGGATGCGGCGGGTTGGTAGCTGACAGAGATGAGCAGAAAGACTGCTGCTTCATGCTTGGCTTGGCAACGGCTGGCCTTTAGTGGCCCTCAGGCAGGCATTACTAAGGAGGGAGGCGAAGCTATGAGTTGTTCAGGTCCTGCTTCTCTGGAGCCTTAGTGACCATGCAATGATCGGCCACCAAGAACTACAGAAGTCAGCATGGTAAGCTCTCTCAGGAGGCCCTGTCCCCAGAAGACCACTGGAATACAACTGATAGTCACCAGCATGGACCACAAGTCCCCAAAGCCAGCACAGTGGCTGGAGTGGTATTGAAGCAAGACTGGAAACAGACAGACAGACTGAGAGGAAATCCAGCTCAGGTGAGTCCAGCCAGCTCCGGAGTCCTGTGACCAGCAGCCCTCCAGGGCATCCAGATCCCCTGAGGTTTAGTCACACCCCAGGCAAGAGCCCCTGCTCTGGGATGGGGCAGTGACATCTTTCTCCCTGTCATCGAGGCCCACTTCAAAGCACTCGCAGTGACTGTGGAGCAAGCTCCCCTGGAGTCTGCGAGTTCCTCTCATGCCTGGAGAATGATACACGTTCTAGTCCACTGGGCAGCCACTGTCTCATGACAGTGACCTTCCAGTTCTAGGCTCCAGCAAGCCTCCTCACCGGGGAGGCTCGCTGCTACTATCAAGTTGTAGTAAATGCAACAGTTTATTAATGCAAAATGCAAATTTGTAACATGCAAATCACCCAAATACGAGACAGACTTAGGATGACCTCACTGTTCCTTGACATTAAGCTGGGCAAGGTGACTCATGCCTGTGGTCCCCACACACTCTGAAGGCTGAGGCTAGAGGATCCCTTTGAATTCAAGGCCAGTCTGGACTACACAGGAAAAAGGTCTGGCGAGCTGGCATTTCACAACATGACCATATCCTATTCAGACCCTATCTCAGTTGCTCAAGTGTGTCAGAACGCCCAGACTGGGGGTTGAGGGTAACAGAACTTCAATTCCCCCACAATTCAGGAGAGCAAACGTGTTAAGACCAGCACGCAGCTGGAACCGGTTTCCTGTAGAGTCTCTTCATCACCTTGTTGTCCTGTGGTCCTTTTGACACACCTGATGTGGACTCTGGTGTCTCCTCCCCTCTCATAAGGATGCTGGCTCTAAGGACTCAATCACCTTCCCTTGGGGGCTGCATATCCAGATAGTCCCACTGAGGGTTAAGACTTCACTGTGGAACTTGGGGGAGAGCCGGATGTGGCAGTTTGGATGAAGATGGCCCCCACACGCTCATATGTTTGGATGCCTGGTCCCCAGTTGGTGAACTGTTTGGGAAAGATTAGGAGGTGTGGCCTTGTCAGAAGAGCTGCGTCACTGAGGGTGAGCATTGAGGTTTCAAAAGCCCAGGCCAGGCCCAGTGTCTCTCCGCCTGCTACCTGTGGATCAGGATGTAAAGCTCTCAGCCCCTTCCCCAGCACCATGTCTGCCTGTGTGCGGCCATGTTCCCCACCATGATGACAACGGACTCACCCTCCGAAACTGTAACCAAGACCCCAGTTAGATGCTTTTCTTTTTTTTTCTCCTTTATTTATTTATTGGTTTTTTTAAATTTATTTATTTATTAAGGATTTCTGTCTCCTCCCCGCAACCGCCTCCCATTTCCCTCCCCCTCTCCCGATCAAGTCCCCCTCCCTCATCTGCTCGAAGAGCAATCAGGGTTCCGTGACCTGTGGGAAGCCCAAGGACCGCCCACCTCTATCCAGGTCTCCTAAGATGAGCATCCAAACTGCCTACCATATAAATAAACTGGAAGAAAAAACCATATGATCATTTCATTAGATGCTGAAAAAGCATTCAACAAAATTCAACACCCCTTTATGATAAAGGTCTTGGAGAGAATAGGGATACAAGGGTCCTACCTAAATATAATAAAAGCTATTTACAGCAAGCCAACAGCTAACATTAAATTAAATGGAGAAAAACTCAAAGCCATCCCACTAAAATCAGGAACACGACAAGGATGCTTTTCTTTATGAGCATTGCCATGGCCACGGTGTCTCAGCGGCAGAGCAGTGACTGAGACTTACGAAGACAACTGAGTCCACAAGGAGAGGACACTAACCTTGCAGCCTGACTTTCCCACTTAGAGCAAAGGGGGAGCGAGAACACGGTGGTAGAGCGAGAACGCGGTGGTAGAGCGAGGACGCGGTGGTAGAGCAAGCGGGGTGAAGTGGCTGACGCCAGAAACAGGGCCATCCTGCTTCTCAAACACCACGAAGCAATGTTGGGGGACAGGTGTACAGGAACAAGAGGACACAGCTTTTCTCCATACACCCTGTCCTGGTCTCCTAGAATCACCCTTCTTAGACTCTCCAGGCACTCTTTGGTGTGCCCAAGCTGATGTCTTACAGAATACAGGGACAGGGACCTCAGATCTACTGGGATTAAGCTGGGTTCAACCAGAGAGAGCCTAGGAGGTGCTGAGTACAAGAGACAGCCAAGAAGTTTCTCCCCTTCTCTGCCTTGAAAGGTGTTCCCAGCAACAGGTTCTGCCTCCTTGGTGGCTTTGGCTCCTACAAGTCCCCCACAGCTGAGGGTGGGCCCTGGAATCTAGTGTCAGAACTCTCCCGCGGAGCTCTGAATGGAAGCGGTGGTCTGGGGACTCCTGCAGGAGCCGCTCAGCTCAGTGGAATAGAAAGCTATTCCACTTGGCACTGATGCTTATGGCATACCCAGTTGTTTCCATGTGCAGCTCGGTTACGGCTCAGCATCCCGAGGCAGAAATGGAGCCCAGGAATTCTCTCTCCACTTCCGGATCCAGTTCCACCTCCAGTACATAATCCAAAATCATAGACACCGCGGTATTCTGCAGCTCTCGTCGCCAGAACCCCGCGGGCAGTAGGGAGGGGCAGGATTTGAAATGCTGAGAGCCAGGAGCAAGCAGTCTTGGAGAAGCCATCCCAACCGCCAGGGGAGGAACTACACACAGAGGGTTCTGTTCTCCTGCAGCCTGAGTCAGAGATGGAGCTCTGATCACAAGAGCAGGGGGGACAGATCTGATGATGACACACGTTTGCTCTCTCGTGCTACTGGCTCTTGACTGGACTCACACTGCCAGGGCAGCACAGAAAAACTGCACCCACTACTGACTCTCCACAAATCTGCACCCCCCAGGCCTAGAGAGATGGCTCAGCTGGTATAGGGCTCTCCCTGCACAAACACAAGGATCCGAGTTCAGATCCCCTGTGCCCACATCCCGGCATCCATACTCAGCTGGTGTGCAGTTGTAATCCCAGCACTGAGGAGGTGGAGACAGGAGGATCCTGGGAGGTACTGGACAGCCAGTCTAGATTAATGGGTGAATTCCAGGCCAATGAGAGACTCTGCCTCAAAAGCAAGGTAGAGAGCAACTGAGGAACCATTCTCAAGGTCGGTTTGTGGCCTCCAGTCACAAGGCCATCCACTCCCACAGGCAGGAACACGCACATACACGCACCCCCCTCATCCCCTTCTCTCCTTCTGTAGGAATCTCAGCCAACGAAATAAATAAAAACTTCCATCTGACATGGTGGCGCAAACCTTAAACACTGGCCCTTAGGACACAATCTTAAATTCCAGTCCAGCCTGGACTATTAAGTAAGAGTCTGTCTCAAACCCCCTGAAAAGATGGGGGGCCTGTAAGAGGAGGGGAAGGAGAAGGTAGGAAGGGGGAGAGGAGTTAGAAAAGGAAAAAGATGTGGCCACTCAGAAAGACTTAACTTTCTCTTCTCTCCACAGAAAAGGAAACACAGGTTTTGGTGCAGAAGCAGAGCCAAAAGAAAGTCACAAAAATGTTACTTTGGAGAGGCGACAGACTAAATGATACTCTTCTAGATTCCGTGATACTTCCGATACTTAATAGCTGTTTCAAAGGCACAGTCTAAACTGCAGGTGATCCCTGCTCTCAGCAGGCAGAGGCAAGAGGTCAGCTCAGAATTCCAAACCAACCAGTAATACAGAGTGTGTCCGGGGCTCAAGGTGAAACAAGTGAGCAGAATCGCAACCTGGAAACTGCCCCAGCATTTCTGTTGCTACCGTGTGCTGGCGAGGGAACCGAGGGCGGGGGCTCAGGCACTGACCTTCATGAATCCCAGCCCTCATAAGTCCTACCTTATGTTCTCTTAAAGAACTGTTTAAGAGAGCTGGAGAGTCAGTTCAGTGGTTAAGAAGAGCACTGGCTGTTCTTACAGAGGACCGGGGTTCAGTTCCCTGCACAGACATAACGGCTCACAACCACCTACAACTATAGTTCCAGGGAATCCAGGGCTCCTCTGACCACTGAGAGCACCAGGCACTCATGCAATGCATACAAAACCCTCATGAACATAAAACAAAATAGATACATCTAAAAGAAAAAAATTAGTGTTTAAGCACACAATTTGGATTTTATTTCCTATTTGGCTTTTTAGTTCTTCCCGTCATCTATATTGAAAGGCATTCCAGGGGCTGCAGGGGAGACGGCCCAGTTAGTTGATCAACTGCTTGACACACAAGTATGAGCACTTGGGTTTGGACGGCAGCGTACGTTGAAATCCTAGTACCAGGGATGCAGAAACAGGAGGGTCCCTGGGGCTCACTGGCCAGCCTCAGAGATGTCTCAGTGCTTACAAGGGCTTACTGCTCTCACCGAGGACCCAAGTGCAGGTCCCAGCACCCACACTGGATGATGGCCCACAACTCTAACTGGGTTGGGGGGATCTGGTTCACCCGGCCTCTGTTGGTATTAACACTTATGTGTACTAACGCACAGAGAGACAGACATAAACACACATAATAAAAAATAATAAAGTCAGCCGGGCGGTGGTGGCGCACGCCTTTAATCCCAGCACTCGGGAGGCAGAGGCAGGTGGATCTCTGTGAGTTCGAGACCAGCCTGGTCTACAGAGCTAGTTCCAGGACAGGCTCCAAAACCACAGAGAAACCCTGTCTCGAAAAACCAAAAAAAAATAATAATAATAATAAAGTCAGGCGGTGGTGGCACATGGCTTTAAACCCAACACTCAGAAGGGCAGAGGCAGGCAAATCTCTGAGTTCAAGGCCAGATTGCTATAGAGTTCCAGAACAGCCAGGGATATACAGAGAAACCCTATCTCAAAAAAAGAAAAGAAAAGAAAAGAAAGAAAGAAAGAAAAGTAGGTAGGTGAGGGTATTAGACTTGCTTACATACTGTGTTACAGCTTGTCCAGCAATGGCTGTCTACCAAGGGAAGGCCCAAGAATCCAGGAGTTGTTCAGTCCGTAAGGCTGGACGTCTCCGCTGGTCTTCAGCATACACCAGAATCCCAGAGAAGCAGGCTCTATGGCCAGTGAAGGAAAGGACTCGCCAGCAAGAGAGAAGAGAAGTAGGCAAAGGGCTCCCTCATGGGTATCCTTTATGCAGGCTGCCAGCAGATGCAGCCCAGACTAAAGGTGGACCTTCCCACCTCAAACAGGCTGGATGAAAAGTGGATATTTCCACCTCAAATGGTTTAGTTAAGAAAAAAATCCCTCACAGGAGTGCCCAGCTGCTTGAATTTTAGTTAATCTCAGATGTAGGCAAGCTGACAAGTAAGAAAAGCCACCACACCACCTGAGAAATAACACCCGAGGTTGACCTTTGCCCTTGAGGATGTCCGTGCGCGGTTTTTATTCTCTCTCTCTCTCTCTCTCTCTCTCTCTCTCTCTCTCTCTCTCTCTCTCGTGCCTGTGCACACGCGCACACACACACAGAGAATTAAACTTTTCATTGCAAAACCCCTCCTGAAGATCAGTGCACACACCCAAGAGGCACAGGCAACTGACAAGGGACCACCGGGAAGGACAATGGGCACAGAAGAAAACTCTGGCTAGTGAGATTTACCAGCGATCAGACACTGCCAGTCACACCACAGGAGAGCCATGTATGGCTGCCCAAGTGTGTGGGGACACACTGGCCTGGTGCCCCCAAGTCACCAAAGACTTGATTGGACTTGGACTCACCCGGGAGACACACCTCTCTGCCCTGCCCGTGTCTACGTCAGCGTTGTTTAACTGAGGAACGAAGATACACCCTGAATATGGGCCGCACAGTCCCAAAAGCTGGAGTTCTACTGCATAAAAAGGAGCAGGCGAGATGAGAGCCAGCATTCATCTCTCGCTGCCTCCTGGCTGTGGATGGAGTGTGACCAGCTGCTCCATCCCACTACGATGGGCTGGACCCTCAGGCTGTGAGCCAAAATCAGCCCTGCCCTTCCTACATGGCTTTTGCTGGGCATGTCGTCACAGCAACAGGAAGGCAGCTAACACGCGGTGTCACTTCACCTCGGGGTCACTGGATTACACGCATGGGTCCCCACAGAGAGGAGGAGATAGAGGACCGCATGTAGAGAGGCCCTGTAAGGACCGACCAGGAAAACGGCAGGGAGACCAAGGCCAGAGGAACCAAATGTTGATGGCAGGAAAGGCCAGAAAGCCATTACCAACTGGCCTGAGGAAATGAAGTTTCCAGAAGAAATCACTGCAAAGTAACCAGCCAGCAGATGACTCTTGCCAAGTGGCACAGCCGCCAATCGATCCCCATGCCTGGGCTCAGGCTGGTCAAAGGAATAGATGACCCACAGGGACGAAGGAGGTGACAGAGATGGAGAGGCCACACTGGACCCAGCCTCGTGTGCCAGTCACAGCAGGGAATCAAGACAGTAGAAGTTGTTCAGCAGCAAGCCAGCCCTGGGGTCACTTGGAGGTGACAGGCAGTGTGGGGGAACTCTCTCTGTCCATTACACCTCTTAATAAAATGCTGGGGGGCTGGAGAGATGGCTCAGTGGTTAAGAGCATTGCCTGCTCTTCCAAAGGTCCTGAGTTCAATTCCCAGCAACCACATGGAGGCTCACAACCATCTGTAATGAGGTCTGGTGCCCTCTTCTGGCCTGCAGGCATATACACAGACAGAATATTGTATACATAATAAATAAATAAATATTTTAAAAAAATAAAATAAAATGCTGTACTGGGGTCCCTTCGTCTGGCTTTGGAGACACTCACAGGAATGGCAAATATTTTATTGTCATTAGTGAATGGGCCCACGACAGAGGAGAATATAGTCAGGCCGGAAGAGATAAAGCCAGAGAGTAGGCGGAGTCAAGGAGATTCCATGTAGCCTCCGCAGGAGACAGATGCGCTAGAACCTTGCCGGTAAACCACGAGCCTTGTGGTAAAATATAAAATAGTAGAAATGGGTTAATTTAAGATGTAAGAGCTAGCTAGAAATACGCTTAAGCTATTGGCCAAACAGTATTGCAAATAATATAGTTTCTGTGTGATTATTTCCAGTCTGGGTGGCCAGGAACAAACAAGCACCCTCCACCTGTGAGTCACCATTTATCTACCTGAAGAAATGGACATACATGCAAAAAGTGCCAGGACAGAGAAGGGCACCCCAGAGGCAAATGGGCACAACAATTCACTCGGAGAAAACAAACTCTAGAGTGCGGAGAAGTGGCCCACACCTGTAATCCCGGCATTCAGCAGGTGGAGTCAAGAAGATCCGGAGTTCAAGGCTATATGAAACCTGGGCTACAGGAGGCCCTGTCTCAAACAAACAAAACAAAAAGTTAAACAGAAGGAAGAAGACGAGCAAAAGAAGAAAGAAGGCGTTCAGGGACAGCTGCAGACGACAGAGCCTACCAGGGAACTCACAAGTGAAATCCCCGCATGCAGAAGGCCAAGGCAAGAGGATGAGTTCAGGGAAGCAAACGGCATTGAAGCCAGCCCCGACGACAGCTAGAAGCATGGGATGGGTGCTGTAAACACGGGTGCGGCTCAGCTCCGCACCTTCCAAGGGTCACACATCACTGTGGAGGGGGACCAGTGTGGCAGACATGGGTGTCTATTCTGAAGAGCCGTTATTGCTGGCCTTGAGCCACGCGGGTGTCTGGATGCCTGTGGAAGGAGCCCAGCGACAGGAATATGCAACTGTGAAAGCATGGGCTACACCTTAGATAACTGAATGATACATTTCACATGCGTGGGAACAAGCAGGGAGAGCGCGTAACAGTGTTACAACCCTTAGGGTTTTAAGTTTCCCATTCAATTTCCTGTTCACAGAGAAGTCCACTGTGCAACAATCGCCCACGGGCAACAACAGCGAAATAAAGCAAACACATAAAAATAAACAGACAACACAGTCTGTCTCAGAAAGCATTTCCGGGAAAAGCGAAATCAAATAAAGCTAATGTCGGGGTCCAGCAGTCAAGGCTGACCCAGAGCCACCAGGAAGCTCTGCCATCCAGAGTGACTCACCCAACATAGCTGAGGTTTTGCCACACCTTGGAAAGCTGGGAGGCGGTATGATGCCAGTGCCGGCAAGAAGCCACCATCCGTTCCTCCCAGGCCCGTTGGGCTCCTTGCAGTGGCCATCTGACCCAGAACCCCTCAGTTATAGCTTTGCCTAGCTCCCACTACAAATACGAGCCAAAGATATAAAATTATTGGTGAGTTTTACAAATGGCTCCCCCAGACCTCCCTGCGCCAACCGGCCAAGTCCCCAGCACGCTGGAAGGTGACAAGCAGTGGCTATAACCCACTTCCAAGCATCTTGGGTTACAGTAGCCTTATCCCCCTGCTGGGATCTGATCCTCTCACAAAGAGGATTGAGAAAAGAGGCCCCAGGATACAGGGCCCACTGATCTCAGCACAAGGCCTGGGCAGCCCGCCAGATCACCCGTGCCCAGCCCTTCCTGGTAACCATGCTCACCTGGAACTCAGTTCAAACCTGGGCACAGTTGCCACTGCCCCGAGTCAGTGGCTGCCCCAACACGCCTGGCCTGGCACGGACCCAGAGGGTGTTGTCTGCTGTGGTGGCCCACCCTTTGCTGGAGATGTAGGGCTGGGGGCATTAGAGTGTGTGCATGGATGGTCTCGGCATCAGTGGAGGCCTAGGGGAGTGACGGGGAGACCACTGTGGCAGACTGCAGCCGAATCTGGCTCAGGGAAGGCTGGCACACCCGCTGGTCCTCTCCTCGGGATCCTTATGTCAGGGTCAGGTGGGCTGCTGCGGCAAACCTCAGCTCCAGAGAGTCCTTCTCCTCCCCTCTCCCAGCGTTCCAAATGATACTGAAGGTCAGGGTTTGACTGGTGTCTTGGGACCCTGCCAGGGAAGGTCTGGGTCCAAGGGCCACCCCGTGACCCGAAGCTGGGATTGGCTTTCCTTGCTCCTGTTTCCTGTCCTGAGGTCTCTGAGCTGCCAAGTCAGGCTTCAGCGAACCAGGTCAGATCAGTCCCCGAACAAAGCTTGGTTGTTGCCCATCTGCCAAGAGGCCACAGACGAGCAAGGCTCCCGGGGCCGCCACCCCCTCTGATTGGAGTGACTTGGTGTCATCTTCAGCAGGGCTGCAAGGGGACCGGGGCCCAGGGCGGGATTAGAGAGATAAGACCAAGAAACTGGGCTGGGAGCACAGTGCCCCTCAACCCTCTGTCTCCCCAGTGCTGTTGCTGAGAGCAGCCAGGGAGCAGGCAGAATGGAGCCTGGGCTGAGCGGCCCCCAGCAGACACTCTGGAATGAATGGCTCAGAACACACAAAAACTGTCAGGAACTTTGGGGAGACAGAGGCCCCTCGCAGCTCAGCAGGGCTGTTCTGGCAAGGCTAACTAAAGTTCCTGGAGCCAGAGCGAAGCTATCCCATCAGGGGAGACCAGCTCACCTGCCATGGCTGGCTTTGTTGCTGCCACAGACACTGGACGACGCCCTGCGAGCCTGGCTGCCACATGACTCCCTGTGTCTGATACTACAGTGTCAACCAGCTTATACCCAGCAAGGCAGACTTCTTTTAATTGGCACTCTGGGATCACATGACCTGTGGCAGTTCCTGTCAGGACACTGACGCCTCTCTAGGAATCCCTCAGAACAGCAGGGCTGTCTTTGCACAAGCCCCAGGGGGCTTCACCAGGCACTGGTCCTGATGCTTCCCCCATAAATCCCTCCAGCAGACAAGAGCTGGGCTGTTTCCAAGGTAACAGCCCCAACAAACAAGTCTAAGAAAGGCGAGAGTCCCCTCTCTCCCTACCTAAGCATTCACACTCCTTGAGCCTGGGGTGTCTCTCTGGAGCCCCTGACATCCCTAGAGATCCACTCAGCATGTGCCTTGGGGCCTGGCCCTGGGCTGGTCTGAGCTAGATCTTTCTTATCAAAAACATCTTTAGCAAATTGTAGAGCTCACACAACACTGCCCATGGACAAACATGCGGAACGGGCTGCCTGCAGGTTCCATGCACGTGATAGACAGGCCAACCTGAGGAGGGCAGCTGAGCGTTCAGCTGCGGGATGGGCCTTCCACGGCTCCCGACAGACACCCACCTGAGCCCCTCCGCGTGGACAGCCAGCCCGCCGTCGAGCTAAGCCAGCTGCTCCTAAGTGGCAACCCTTTGTCCTCTCTGCGGCCATCCTGGTTTAGGCAGGTCCCACAGGTTTCGGGTAAAAAGTGGGTTACCGAATACTCCATCCAGTACACTGCACTCTCCTCTCCGCAGAGTGGAAAGTCAGAGAGAGGAGGAAGCAGGGGCAGGCAGGGTAGATGGCCGACCATGCCTGAACTTGCCTTCCCACCTCCCCAGTGGTCTGGGAAGAGCTGTCTCCTGACTTGTGCTCAGTCAGCTCTCCTGGGACTAGGGACCTCAGGAGCTAGGCTAGTATGGGACACAGCCCCAGGCCTCTTGAATGCAGGGGAGCATGACTGTGAGAAGACAAGGGGTGGCTGGAGCCGGCACCAAAATGCGGAAGAACCAGAAAGTCGCCCATTCCCACGCTTGCCAACACATGGGTAGCTTACTCAGAGGGGACCTCAGAAGGTGCATCCTCTGCCCTCCCAAAGCCCCCCAGAGCGCTGGGCAGGGATGAACCCTTATCCCTGTGGACCGCCTAGGACTGAATCCCTGTGCAGTATAGAGCTGGCAAAGCCAGCCACTTTGAGAGTCTCCTGAAAGCTACACGAATCGCAAGACAACGCCAAAGTGCACACAGAGATCCACTTGGCCAGTCTGGTTGCTGGCAGCTAAGTCCCCCAGCCTCTGCCACCGAAGACTTCCAAGCAAGCCAAGGGCACTGAAGGGGAATTCCAGGAGACTCACAGGTTGTGGGTAACTAAGTTCAGGACCCCAGAGAACAAAAGGTGTGGCCTGCAGCTGGCTCCAGTGCAGAGGGGCCTCCAAACCATGCGAGTCAAGAGGAGCCTTAGGTCCCCTTGCGCAGGGTAACACACAGCCTCCCGGTCCCTCCTAATGGCCTAGGGAAATCATGCTTGGATAGCAGTTGGAGAGTTAGAACAAGTACTTCTGAACCTGCTCCTGTAGAAAACCACGCTCACAACCAAGCTTTGTCCCTGTTTAACAATGAGACACGTGAGATGAAGTATTCCGGTCCCCGCAGCACCGGGGACTTAATCCCAAGAGCCTCACAGTTTCAAGTTCCCACCTTAACCATTGGGCAACACTGCTACAGCTTGCCGCTGAAACAAAAGGGAAGATGGAGTGTTCAGGAAGGGCTGAGGCTCTAAAAGGGCCGCCAGAGGGTCCTCTAAATGCCCTGCACATTCCCCACCTGGGAAGATCCTTTTTATTCTCCACTGCATCAGACCCCTTATTCCTAGAGGTCACCCCAAAAGCCCCACCCCTTCCTCCCAGGTGCCCTGGGCTGCTTCAGAGGAGACAGGGTTAGCAGTGAGCTGCTATTTTATCCAGATCTTGCCTCCCCAGTGACAAGGCAAGCTCCTGCAAGCTAAGGGCCTGTCCTGCTACTGCGCCTGACTATGGGCACCCACTACACAAGGCATATTTGGTAGCTGTAGGTAAAGCCATGGGGTCCCTCCAGACAGGCTTCTCATCTCCCCTCTTGAGCGGCCCAGGAATGCTCACGGCTGCTCCCTGACCACAGTGTGGCAGCCAGTCCATGTGTTTCATAAAGAGGTCTAGAAGTGATAATCCCACTCCGTCTATGGGAAAGACACAAACTTTGCTGGTTGCCCTTGGATTTTCAGGCGCTGGGGAGATTTTTAACATTCCTTGCTACTTTGCTTGAGTTTCTGGTGGCGATGGCTCTTAGGAGTCAATCTGACTTTGGCAAGAGACCCTGCTCAGAACAGGGCTGGCTCCGGGAGAGCTGGAGGACACTGGTGTGGGCTGAACTCCTACCACCCAACTGCAGCAGAGTGACCCAAGCACCCCTTGGCACCCTGCCAGGCAGGGAACAAACTGGATATGGTCCAGACCCTCCCTCTGCCCATCCTCCAGGGGCCCTACCCCTTTAGGTAAACAGAAGGAAACAGAGAGCTTGCTTTTCTAGGGGCTGGAAGCTGGATTTCCACACACCTATCACAGAAAGTTTCATATTTTTGCAAAAATGTACCTGGTCAAGGTTGGGTAGGCATAGGAGAGATGCTGGGGCAAGTACTGGCCTTCACACCATCCCCAGAAACTCCAGGCTTTAGACTCCCCATTCAGACTTGGGGTGGCTTTCTGGGGTTTGTGCAGTAAGCCAGGCACCTGTGAGCTGGGAGGACCTGGGTACCTCAGTGTCCAGACCCGCCAGTCGGGATGTGTGAGGAGACGCGAACCAAAGCACCGGCATCAGCCATCCCCAGGCCAGCCAGAGAGCCCGGGGAAAGGGCCCCAATGCCCACAACCATTCCAAGCATCTGGAGCATGCTGGGGAGGGAGAGGGGCCCAGTGCCAAACCAGCGCACACACCACCTGGAAGCCCCCACCTCCCCCACCATCCCATCAACAAGTTCTCCTGAAAGAAGCCAGTGACTGGGGGCCAAGCAGTCAAGTTAACAGCTAAGAACCACAGGGAGCTACTGGTCCAGAGGGCTATTCTTTTTAGGGCAAGCTAAATGACCCTCTTTAAGATGAAGTCAAGACATTTTGGTTCTTGAATATGGAAAGCAGGAGGAAACAGAGCATAACCTCAAGGCAGGGGGATGGCTCAAATGACCTCTTCAACTCTAACTCAGTCTCCTGATTCACAGCTCTTATCTTAAATGAACTCACAGGTTCTTGGCAGAATGCTTCCTGTCCAAACAGATTAGGAAAGGAACGTGAAGAGAAGGTCTGTGAGGCTAGAGGAGGCGGACAAAGGATCCAGCCTGGGTCACAAGGAAGAGTGGAGATCAGGGTTGCCTTAACCGGCTCTCACAGCCTTTGCTGGGCTGTCTGTGAAATGGAAGCGTGAAGTAAGAGAGTAGCGAGAGCCCTGCAATACCCCCCTCACACACACACACACCACTACCTGTTAGAGTGAAGTTAGCCACGCTAGAACACTCAAGACATCCCGAGACCCAAATAACTGGCCCAACCCTCCTGGGTGGCCCCGTTTGGAGACCTTCCTGTGCCCCACTGGGCAAATGACTACTAGGAGTTACCACCAAAAAGAGGTGCTGGGGCCTGGTCTAGACCCCTCCATCCAGCCCCACCCCACCAACACACCCGGAAGGCAGCCAGGTGCCTCAAGCGCCACCAATAAGTCAAACATTCCACTGACAGGGCGAGGGGGACGCCCCCAGAGCAGCCCCTCGCTCTCTAGAGTGAGCCAGGTCTGCGAGGGACAGAGAAAGGGCAAGATCAGAAGAAACTCCGGCGGCGCAGAGGGCAAGAGACTTGCACAGCGGCCTCCTCCAGGCCCTGGCGGCCCCGGGGGGTCTGAGCATAGGGGAAAGCCAAGTGCATGGAGAACAGAGCTCACGCGTGGAGCGCCCCACAATCACCATCTGGGGGAGGGGACAATCCAGCCCGGGACTATAGACTGTCCAGGGAGTACAACGTCCCGCGAGGTTTGAGCCACCGGACCGACTTGGTTCCTGGGTAACCTCGTCCACTCCGGCCACCAGCGCTCAGGTGGCACGCGCAGGTCCCCGACGCCGACCCTCCCCACGCCGGGCGCGGCGCCCACCTGAATAAGACTTCTTCATGGTGCCGCCGTGGCCGCCGCTCCCAGGAAAGTGTGGCGGCGAGGCCGCGGGGCGCGGGCTCCCAGGTAGCTAATTCGCGGCCGCCTGAGGGCGGGAGGAAGGCGGGAGCACGGCCGCCCCGCCCCGTCGAGGTGCGCGCCCGCCCCGCCCCACCCCGCGCCCCCACGCAGGTGCGTCCCGCGCCACCCGCCACACCACCCCTCTGAAGCCGAGAGTAAGCCACTGCAACTTTCCCCGGGTTAGGCAGGAGCAGCCGGAGGAGGAGGCACCCGGGCAGCCACGGGCTACCACAGGACAGTCGCGGGGTGTCTGAGGGGTGGAGTGGGGAACGGGACGCTGGATTAAATGAGTCGGGCTGATTACCACCCACAGGTATCGCACGGGCCGTGCTGGCTGCTCCAAAGGCCTGGACCTCCGTGTCTTCTTCCAGAACCTTGGGTCTGGTCATCATTTCTGCCACATCTGATATTGAAGAAGCACCCACTCTCTGCTTGTGCCTGGCTCCATGTCTAGTGGTCCCCGAGTCTCTACAGCAAGGGAATCTGGAACTCCGCAGCTAGCGCTGAGTTCTTACTTTCAAATTCTTAAAAAAATGCATGCATGTAATCTCAACACGTTGAAGGCTGAGGCAGGAGGATCACTGCAAGTTTAATAGCAGCCTGGTTGTACAGTGAGTGCCTGGTCAGCCAGAACTATGAACCAAGATCCTGTCTTTAAAAGAGCAAGCAAACAAACAAAAAGGGGCCAGGCGATGGTGGCTCAAGCTTTTTAAGTCCAGCATTCTGGGAGGCAGAGGCAGGGGGATTTCCAAGTTTCAGGCCAGACTGGTCTACAGAGTAAGTTCCAGGACAGCCAGGGCTACTCAGAGAAGTCCTGTCTTGAAAAACCAAAAGAAAAAGAAATGGGCGGGGGTGAGGGGTGGGCACGCTGAGCGATAGCTCAGTGGTTAGGAGCACTTGCTACTTAACCATAGGACCCTCGAGTTGCCTTCCCAGCACCCACTCGGTGAGTTCACAGTTTCCTCTAACTCCAACTACAGGGGATCCAACACCTTCCAGCAGCACACAAGTGTGAATATACTCACACAGACACACACATGGCTCACGCAAGATGACTCAAAGATTAAATTCACTTGCTCCTAGGTTCAATTTCAGGGACCCACAAAGTGGACCCCAAAAATTGGCATTGCCACAAATTGTCCTCTGACCTCCACATCACCTTTGAACTACGGCGTGCACCCCTCCTCCAACGCACTACAGGCTCACACAGGTAAGTAAACAAAATGTGAACTGATCAAATATAAGTAAATAAAACAGAAAGTAAAAGAAAAAGAAAAAGTCTTCCTATAATAAAACGTTCTTTGTTTTGGTTTTGCGTATGTGTCCGCGTGCGCGTGGACGCGGAGGGGAAAGTGATTAATTCTGTCCCGAGGGTGTTGAAAGCGGTCTATTGAGGTTATGCCAAAGCAAGGCAAACAGGGCTTCGGAGAAGGTGAATGTGCCAGGTAGCTACGGTGATGGGAGGTGCAGGTTCCGGGCAGTATGCAGGGCGTGGTGAAGCCTGGGGCGCCACTGCCTCACCGACTCAAGGCACTGGGAAGGAAGAGCGGGCGATCCAGGTAGGGGCAGAGCTGCTCTGGCACACCGTTCTGAAAAGCCCACAGAAGAGTTACATCACCCTAAAATCCCCTTCCCTTTTTCCTTTGCAGGGAATTGCCGCTTCCCGCCTGAGTGTGGTGGGAAACTTGTCGGTGGAAAACCGAGGTTGCGCTCAGCCGATTTCAGACCACCAATCTTCCCCCATCACCACACACACACACACACACACACACACAGAGAGAGAGAGAGAGAGAGAGAGAGAGAGAGAGAGAGAGAGAGAGAGAGAGAGAGAGAGAGAGAGCCCATTCCAGTTACAGCACAGGCAGCTCAGTTACAGCACAGGCAGCTCCGGTGTGCCTCCTCTCTCTCTCTCATCTGAGAACCTGAACCTCCGAAAGCCTAGGACACCTGCATTGGAAAAGATTGAAGGAATAGATGGGAGAGGGACAAGGTTTCTACGCGAGGGTCCTGGAACTCACTCTAGAGACCAGGCTGGCCTTGAACTCACAGAGATCCATCTGCCTCTGCCTCCTGGGTGCTGGAATTAAGGGCATATGCCACCACAGCCCGGCTCTCATTTTGGATCTTTTAAATGGCTATTTTTTTAAAATGTGGGACAGATTCACTGCCTCTGTGAGTATACCTGACGTCACCAACGGTGACGGCCCACATGCCGCTACAATTCACTAAACAGGCTTTTTAAAGGTTTTTTCAATACTCTGTTCCTCTGCCTGCTGAGTGGTTGGTGACCCCTCACCAGCTTTCTTCACGATCCAGGTCTTGCTGTGACAAACGAGGATTATGACATTCCCGACATGGTGCCACGCTGAGCTCACAATTCCTAAGTGATATTAAGGCTGGGTGTAGGTCCACACCTTTGATCCCAGCATTCTGAGGCAGATTTCTGAGAGTTGGAGGCCAGTGTAGTCTACATAGTGAGTTCCAGGACAACTGTGGTGACATACTGAGACTCGGTCTCAAAAAAAGAAAAGGGAAGAAAGGAAGGAAAGAAAGAAAGAAAGAAAGAAAGAAAGAAAGAAAGAAAGAAAGAAAGAAAGAAAGAAAGAAAGAAAAGCCGGGCGGTGGTGGCGCACGCCTTTAATCCCAGCACTCGGGAGGCAGAGGCAGGTAGATCTCTGTGAATTCGAGGCCAGCCTGCTCTTCCAGGACAGGCTCCAAAGCTACAGAGAAACTCTGTCTCGGAAAAAAAAGAAAGAAAGGAAGGAAGGAAGGAAGGAAGGAAGGAAGGAAGGAAGAAAGAAAGAGGAGCTGGAGAGACCATCTGATGAGATCCAGTGCAGAATACAGTATATATAATAAATAAATAAATCTTTAAAAAGAAAGAAAGAAAATTATCTCTGTGGCTCTAAATAAAACAGGAAGCACATAGCACTGGCCTCAAGATCAGTAGGAAGAATCTGATGGGCCTGGAGGAAGTTGGAGCTAGCCAGAAAGAAACACTCTTGGGCATTGGAGGTCACTTCCTCGTGTGGTAGCAGAAAACTTAGCTGAACCATTGCCTGAAGTGAACGAATAAACCTGTATATTAATGCACTTCCCATGAGCCTTGGGTCTTGGTGCCCTCTGAGTGGGTGACTCAGAAGACTACCTCTTGCCGGTGGCTCATGCTGTGTGAGGGTCCCAGACAGCACAGTCACCTTAAGAGTTTAGGATTAGCTGCGGAGTGTTCCAGGCAGTATATGCAGAAGGTGCCAGCACTCTGCCATCCTCCAGACTCTGAATATGCCTGCACTCATGTAGTGCGCACGCACACACACATGCACACACACACACATGCACACATGCATGTGCTCACACACACAGACGAGTGCACACACACGTATGCATTATCCCAGCACTCTGGAGTTGGAGACATGAAGATCAGTAATTGGAAGCCACATGAGACATCCTCTAAAATAAATAATAAATAAATAAACTCGGAGAAAACTTCTTGCCCCATGAACCCTTTGGACAGTCACAGGATTTCTGAGGCCCCGGAAAAAGCACGTTGTGTGTCTTGGGAAGTCCCCAGTGGTCTCCTGAAGGCCAAGATGAAACAGGGTTTCTCTCAGAAGGTTTAATGATGTCCATGGATTTGGGGGGGGGTTGTTAAAGCAAGGAGTGGGAGGACATCAGGCGTCAGGGAGGGAGAGTGACATTCTTCTAGGTGGTTCCAGCACAATAGACACATTGGTCGAAACTCATAGGCTATAAAACATGAAGATGGAGCCCGGAGTAGACCCTGAGTCCTGCCTGTCTTCCAGAGCAGCCAGCCTGCATCACCGGGGCAAGCAGGCAGTGCGTGTGAAAACGGAAATACCGGGGAGCACTGGGATTTCTCTGTATGCTCTGGGCGACTCTTCTGGAAACCAGAAACGCTTCTAAATGCAAGTTTTATTAGTTTTTTTAAAAAAAAACGTTTTGTGGGTGGGATGTTTTCCTGGTGGGGTGGGTTTTCAGCACACCTATTGAGAACGCCCTCCCTTTGAAAGGAGTTGGGTGCATGCCCTGCATGGGCTGGAGCCAGAAGGCAGTGAAAGGGCCTTTCACCCCCAGGAGCATGAATGCTGGCTGCTCAGGGCCTGACGGTTACTACCTCAGGGGAAGAGGGAGGAGTGCCTCAGAACTGGAGCCAAGGCTGAGGATCCCGCCATGACAGGCCTAAGCGAGGCCGTCCCACTCTCTGGCCACTCTGGCCTGGACTCCTTTTGCCCTTCGTGGTGGGAATAAGGTTTTCATGAGAGCATAATTCCAACTGGACATAGAGGACCCGGCATGCTTTGCAGTCACCTTGAAACATCTCCCACCGTGGGGCCAAGGTCCCTTCCCTGGGATTCTGGGTGGCCTTCAATGTCAGCTTGAACCCATCTCCTAGAGCATGAGCCACCAGCAAGAGGTGGCCTCCTGAGACTTCATCCAAAGCCTGAGGCTCATGGGAAGTGTAGTAACGCAGAGAACGAGGTTTAAAGCCACAGGCATGCAACCCTCAGTGTCGGGAGCCAGAACCCAGGACTGCTTCTTCAGATTCAGCCAGGAGCTGGCCAAGACTGGGCTCAACAGGAGCCGGATCTGCCACCAAGTTTCCAGACCCAAGAGCTTCTGCTTTTAGTCAGTTAGAGCCAAGACCTTACTGAGTGGGACATCCCAGTCTAGCAACTCAGGCCTTCGGTGACAGCAAGGAAATGAGTCCACCACCAATGTGGGATGGACAATCTCTTACTGCCTCATAGCTTGGTGTATTTTGTGTGACTAGCAGAATACCTGAAACTGGGTTCTTTATAAGGAAAAATACGGAGTGGCGGGAGGGTATCAAGCCTGGTGGCTGGAAAAATCTAAACAGCAGGGCACCAGTGTTTGTCATGTTTCCCCACCTGGTTTTCTTGGGGGGTCACCCTAGGCTGTGAGGAGTGGGAGACGCGGACCACACCAAGCCTTCTCAGCAGCCACTTCCCTTGGGAAAGGCCCAAGTCTGTAGCTCCGATCCAAGGTCCTGGCCTTGTTGAAGTTTTCCCAGTCAGTCCAGTTGCAGAGGGGCGGGGTTTGTAGCAGAGCCTCAGCCGCTCACCCCATGCTGCCATCTAAGCCCTACAGCCCCCATCATCTTCGTACTCCTCTGAGAACATCCTCCTTATGGCGGTCTGCTGAGCGGCTTCCCTGGAGGATGGTCCTTTGTAGTCGGAGCTAACCTGCCTGAGCGGCTTCCCTGGAGAAGGTCCCCTGTAGTCAGAGCTAACCCACCTGAGTGGCTTCCCCAGGGGATGGTTCCCTGTAGCAGGAGCTAAGCCACCTGAGCGGCTTCCCCGGGGGATGGTCCCCTGTAGTTGGAGCTAACCCACCTGAGTGGCTTCCCTGGGGAAGGTCCCCTGTAGTCGGAGCTAACCCGCCTGAGTGGCTTCCCTAGGGAAGGTCCCCTGTAGTCGGAGCTAACCCGCCTGAGTGGCTTCCCTGGAGAAGGTCCCTTGTAGTCGGAGCTAACCCGCCTGAGTGGCTTCCCTGGAGAAGGTCCCTTGTAGTCGGAGCTAACCCGCCTGAGTGGCTTCCCCGGGGGATGGTTCCCTGTAGCAGGAGCTAAGCCACCTGAGCGGCTTCCCTGGGGAAGGTCCCTTGTAGTCGGAGCTAACCCACCTGAGTGGCTTCCCCGGGGAAGGTCCCCTGTAGTCAGAGCTAACCCGCCTGAGTGGCTTCCCTGGAGAAGGTCCCTTGTAGTCGGAGCTAACCCGCCTGAGTGGCTTCCCTGGAGAAGGTCCCTTGTAGTCGGAGCTAACCCACCTGAGTGGCTTCCCCGGGGGATGGTCCCCTGTAGTTGGAGCTAACCCGCCTGAGTGGCTTCCCTGGGGAAGGCCCCTTGTAGTCGGAGCTAACCCACCTAGCGGCTTCCCCGGGGAAGGTCCCCTGTAGTCAGAGCTAAGCGCTGCCGCTCTGGCCTGCTTGACTCAGCGTCTTTGTTGCTGACTCTGCTCCGGCTCCGGCTGTTTGCAGGGTCTGATGATTGAGGCCTTGCCGAAGTGTGAAATTTACAGTAACCCTGTGCACAGGCTCTCCAGGAGGTTCCGTGGGTGTGTCTCCCGACACCACCTTCCTGGAAGACACTCAGAAAAAAAAAAAAAACGAGAAGAGCTTTAAGACGCTCGTGTGTTTTTGTGTCTGTAGTTACTTTTTTTCCTGTTGCTGATCTGAAATTGATTTCTTAAATATTGCCCCATGGGCCTCTGCTTTGGTAAGAAGGATGGACAGATGAGTAGCAGGGGGTGGGAGGTGGAAGGGTGGGGGTGGAAGTGGGGGGTTGAGAACATGCAGAAGGGTGTGCACAGTCAGAACGAGCAGGGGTGAGACAGAGAGACATGAGCAACAGCTGTCAGAGCAGCTGGTGCAAAGGGCTTGCGGTAGGGGGAACAGGAGAGGGGGCAGGGTGCTCCTTTTTTTTTTAAGGTTTTATGAGACGGGGTTTCTCTGTGTAGCCCTGACTGTCCTGAACTCAATCTGTAGTCCAGGCTGGTTTTGAATTCACAGAGATCTGCCTACCTCTGCCTCCTCCTCCTGAGTGCTGAGATTAAAGGTGTGTGCCACCATGCCTGGTTTTGGTGTGTGTGTGTGTGTGTGTGTGTGTGTGTGTGTGTGTGTGTGTGTGTGCACCATGACCACCCAGCAATATGTGGGCTCTGAGCACATGTACCCCAGTTCTCATGCTTGACTGGCAAGCACTTCATTCACGGACCCCCCACCCCCGCACCTCTAACTTGGCACTATGTGAATGTCTTCTATGGCTCTAATGTCTTTCTTGTTGCTTTGGTTTTGCTGAGACAGTCTTGCTGTAGCCTAAGAGAGCCTTCACCCCCTCACCTTCCTGCTGGGATTACTTGTGGGCACCGCCAGACGGGGCTCTTGACTCCAGAACCCTTTTTTTTTTTTTTTTTTTGGTTTTTCGAGACAAGGTTTCTCTGTGGTTTTGGAGCCTGTCCTGGAACTAGCTCTTGTAGACCAGGCTGGTCTCGAACTCACAGAGATCCGCCTGCCTCTGCCTCCCAAGTGCTGGGATTAAAGGCCTGCGCCACCATCGCCCGGCTCCAGAATCCTTTTATCACAGGGTGCCCGGAAGCTTCTGTGGAACCTACTTTGGGAGGCTGTACAGAAAGGTGGCAGCCCCACTCTGGCTTTCTCCATGCTGTGCTCAGTATCTGCTGTGGGCCAGGTCTGCTCCTTGCAACAGCCTGGACCTGCATTGCCTCCATTTTGAGTCTAAGTGTCAAGAAAGGGTGACTCCACCTGGTCATTTTCACAAGTCTTCCCTAGGAAGTTGCCATGTGGAAAGACTCCTGCCTCTGTCCCTGGGTTCCAACTGGAGCACAGTGTCCCCTGCCCATGACACTCAGCCCACTTCGAATTGACCCTCAAAATGTACTGTCCCCAGCCCTCCCTCTACCATCCCCAGCCCTCCCTCTACCGTCCCCAGCCCTCCCTCTACCGTCCCCAGCCCTCCCTCTACCGTCCCCAGCCCTCCCTCTACCGTCCCCAGCCCTCCCTCTACCGTCCCCAGCCCTCCCTCTACCGTCCCCAGCCCTCCCTCTACCGTCCCCAGCCCTCCCTCTACCGTCCCCAGCCCTCCCTCTACCGTCCCCAGCCCTATCTATCATCTATCTATCATCTATTATCTATCATCTGTCTATCTATCAATCTATCTATCTATCTGTCTATCTATCTGGTTTTTTGAGAGAGGTTTTCCCATGTAATAGCCCTGGCTGTCCTGGAACTCACTCTGTAGACCAGACTGTCCTTGAACTCACAGAGATCCTCCTGCCTCTGCCTCCCAAGTGCTGGATTAAAGGCGTGAATTTATTCTTGTATAAATTACAGTAAGTGGAGAGACTCAAGATATCTATGTTTCTGACTTAGCTGCTCCCTGCTGGCATGCGGGTCCCTCCCTGGGAGACCAGGCAAGGGTGGTCATTGGCTGACACCCTCAAAGTTGCAGATGGAGCTGCCTCTGACCCATGGCCCAGTCACCTCTGGTCCTGCTCACTTCCTGCCGCCTTTGCCTCCCAGGAGGATGATAAAGAGTGTGATGTCACTCCAGGGCATGAGAAAGGAGAAGGTCTGTCTGCCTTTCATGCTGACACTTCCCCGGTACCCCCCTAGAGGGAAGCTGGGACCTGAGAAAAACCGCTGGGAACCCCAGCTGTGCTGCTCCTTTCTGGCTTATTTTTTATTCGATTTATTGATTTATTTATTTATTTTGAGACAAGGTCTCACTCTGTACTCCAGTATAGTCTGGAGTTCATTCATGGCAATCCTCTTGCCTCAGCCTCCTGAATGCTAGGATTACAGGTGTAAGTATCACACTTAGCTTCTAATGGCTTTGTACGCGTATGTGTGTTGTGTGGAGGTCAGAGGTCAACATCAATCTCTAACTTGTTACCTTTTTCTTATTACACTGAATTGTGCATGTGTGTGTGTTGTGTGTGTGTGTGTGTCCATGTACACACGTCCTGGCACCAGTATAAAACAGGGAGTTTTCTCCTTCCACCACATGGAAGAGCAGTCAATACTCTTAACCACTGAGCAATCTCTCCATCCCCTTCCATTTTTTTTTAACTTTATTTTGTATGGTGTGAAGGTGTCAGATCCCCTGGAACCGGAGTTATAGTTGTGAGCTGCCGTGTGGGTGCTGGTGCTCTTAACCACTGAGCCATCTCACCAGCCCCTTTCTCCCATTCCTAAGATCCATTGTTTCTGGGGTTGTTTTCCAGGAACTGCATCACCCCAAACCCCACCCACCCCAGCATGAGTGACAGCTCAAGAAAGCATCCCAAGAGTTCCCATCCCTGCCAACCTTCCCCTTCCCCTATATTCCAGCATCCTCAAGATAACACGCACCTGGGCAGAAAGGAGACAGAAGTCTGATGACCTCCCTCTCTGCTGGAAGGGAATGTTCTGGATTCTACCCTGTGAAGGTCTGGGATGATGACAACTATGATCCAAGATGGTGACAGTCATGTGACATCAAGAGACCAGCGCTCCACCACAGACTTCACCTCAGCTCTCTAGGTCACTCGTGAACAACCTCTACCTGAAGATGTTAGATATCCTTTCTTCAAACACCCCACCCCACTAGCTCAGCCTCCCTCTGGGCTTCTCTTGCCCCAGGCCTGACTCTTGAGCAGCCAGAGGGAGGGAAAGGTAGTGTCTCCCAGAGAGCTTCATAAAACAAAAGCTTGTCATGACTCAAGCATGGTGACACACGTCTTTAACCCCAGCACTCAGGAGGCAGTAAGTGGGCCGATCTCAGTGAGTTCAAGGCCAGCCTGGTCTCCATAGTGAGTTTCAGGACAGCCATGGCTACACAGTGAGACCCTGTCTCAGAAAACAGAACACTTTATTCGGGTTAACCAAAAGCTTCTCTCAGTTGAGACGTGGAACATTCCCCAGGTCTGATGAGCCTTTGACCAAATCATAGTTTTGCCCCACATCAACTTTTGACACGATCCCTCACCATCTGGGATAGCTAGACTGACCTCATAGCTGTGGTGCTTGGGACAGCACATGAATTATTTGGTGGCTCTCTTCCTGGCCGCCATCCCAGGCCCCTCCAGCCTTTCTCAGTGCACAGACAAACAACAAAGAGTTAATGAGGGATGGAAAGGTGGCTTCTGGGAGCCAGCCTGCTGGAAACCCAGCCCCACTCAGGCCTCTCCACAGGGGCTGAGCCTGACAGACAGAGGAGCCAGGTGTCTCCTCTTATCACGCGAGCCATCACCTGGGAGGGTGAGAAAATCCTAATTTGTTTTCATTAAAACATAGATAAATAAAGGGCCTGCCAAGCAGCAAGGAGGAAGGCTGGGAAACAGGCTGCTGCCCTCGGGGCCACAGCTGCAGGTGGCTGAAGGTCACTGCACTTGTGACAAGGGTCTGCTGAACCCTCCAGGGAAAGCTCTGGCTCTCCAGCCCACTCTGGGCCGTCCTCAGCAACGGTGCAAGCATCCCTGGAGGAGCTGTGAGACCCAGAACAGGATGCCCAAATGAAGCACACTTCTGGCAAGCGACAATTGATTGTGCAAATGTGTGCGCATACATACATGCATCCGTACATGTAAATGTGTGTGTATATACATGCTTCCATACATGTAAACATATTTACATACATGCATCCATACATGTAAATGTGTGTATACATACATGCATTTGTACATGTAAATGTGTGTATACGTACATGCATCCGTACATGTAAATGTGTGTATACATACATGCATCTGTACATGTAAATGTGTGTATACATGCATGCATCTGTCCATGTAAATGTGTGTATACATGCATGCATCTGTACATGTAAATGTATTTACATGCATGTATCCGTACATGTAAATGTGTGTATACATACATGCATCTGTACATGTAAATGTATTTACATGCATGCATCTGTACATGTAAATGTATTTACATGCATGCATCTGTACATGTAAATGTATTTACATGCATGCATCTGTACATGTAAATGTATTTACATGCATGCATCTGTACATGTAAATGTGTGTATACATACATGCATCTGTACATGTAAATGTATTTACATGCATGCATCTGTACATGTAAATGTGTGTATACATACATGCATCTGTACATGTAAATGTATTTACATGCATGCATCTGTACATGTAAATGTATTTACATACATGCGTCTGTACATGTAAATGTATTTACATGCATGCATCTGTACATGTAAATGTATTTACATGCATGCATCTGTACATGTAAATGTGTGTATACATTCATGCATCTGTACATGTAAATGTATTTACATACATGCATCCGTACTTGTAAATGTGTGTATACATACATGCATCTTTACATGTAAATGTGTGTATACATACATGCATCTGTCAATGTAAATGTATTTACATGCATGCATCTGTACATGTAAACGTGTGTATACATACATGCATCTGTACATGTAAATGTATTTACATACATGCATCCTTACATCTGTACATGTAAATGAATTCAAACTTTACTGAGCAGGGTGTGTTTTTATTTGATAACCCTGGAAACTCAATGCGGCCACCACCCCTAGACCTGGGTAGCCGTTCCTAGAAAGGGACCCTGGACATCAACTCCTTAGCCATCATCCCCAGCACCACGCTAAGGACCAGACCCTTGAGTGACAATTCTGGCCTACCCAAACCAAATGAGATAAAAAGGACAGGGAAGATGAGGGTTGCTTTGCTTTTGTAAAACTGAAAATGTTCCTATGATGGGTCTCTGCTCTCTCTCTCTCTCTCTCTCTTTCTCTCTCTCTCTCTCTCTCTCTCTCTCTCTCTCTCTCTCTCCTCCCCCCCCCCCTGTGTATGTGTGTGGGCATCCATGCACACTCGTGTGCTTATATATGTGTATGAAACTGTCCTTAAAAAAATAAAAGACAGCTGGGCAGTGGTGGTGCACACCTTTAATCCCAGCACTCAGGGAGGCAGATCTCTATGAGTTCAAAGCCAGCCTGGTCTACAGAGTGAATTCCAGGACAGTCAGAACTACACAGAGAAACCCTATCTTGGAAAAATCAAAAGACAAACAAACAAAAAACTCACACAAGACAGTGATACAGGGTGTAGTAGTATACATCTTTATCTCCACACTCCAGAAGCAGAGACGGGAGGAGCACGAGTCCAAGACCATTCTGGGCTCCACAGAGAATTTGAGGGTAGCCTGGGCTACGGGAGACCCTGTCCTTCATAGATAGATAGACAGACAGACAGGCAGACAGTGGTGCTATGGTGTATGTCTGTTAATATGTCTTTGGAGGGCTGAGGATATAGATCAGGGTAGAGCACTGGCCTAGCTCATGTGAGGATCTTGCTTCGACCGGTTACAAAGGCAAACGTAGAGATATTTCTGATAAAGTGGAAATGTACGCCCCTTGGGTAGGATGCTGAGGCAGGAGGATTGCTTGAAGTCAGGTGATGAAGGCCTGCAGTGAGCAACATAATGAGATCCTTCCTGTCCATTAGGAAGATTCGGGCTTTGTTTTGTTTTTTTAAAGGACCGAGGCCTGGGGAAGTAACACATCTGTCCATCTTTCCCCATACTACAGTTGAGCCAGCACCAGGGCATCAGGCTCTCAGCTGGCCCCTCCGTATAGCTCCTCCTCCCTGCTCCTTCCTCCTAGGCCCAGCCTACCTAAATACCCATGCCTTCTTTCTTTACTCCCAGCCCCTGTCCCCACTGAGCAGACCCACGGACTGGCCTTGCCCCTCTCCTGTGCCTCTTCCCAGGGAAGCCTCACTTTACTCCCTCAAACCTTATTTCCTTAGCTGTAGGATGAAGTTAATGTCCCCACCCCCACCCGTCATCGAGAGGAGGCCACTTGAGGGTGGCCACGTGTGAACGCCGGTCACGTTGCAGACTTAACGGTTTGTACATGTTTCTTTGCTAATATTATAATTCGATAAAATGGTTTCTCAACAATTAACAATTAACTTCAATGAACAAAGAAGCCCCCAACAAAGGAAAACAACACAGTTCAACTTGCAAGAAGTTTCCTTGCCGCTGGCTTTTAAGAGGGAATGGTAATTTACGATTGGACGCCTGTGCACAGTCGGCCAGAAGAAATCAGACAGCTGGGCTCAGAGCTGGGTCAGTGGGATGCGGTTTCGTTTTTCAAAATTAACCTTCAAACTCATCACATTCCAGGGCTCTGGAAACTTTGTTGATTTCTATTTTTAATGAACTTTTATAGTAAAAGAAAAAAGTCAATGAATTAAAGAGGATAATATTTCAAAGTCCATATTTCAGGTCATTCCTTATAACAGAGCCAGAGAAACTTTAAGGAGAAAATGTTTGGTTGCAACCTCAAGGCTGGGCACGGTGGCATGTACCTTTAATCCCAGCACTCAGGAGGCAGAGCAGAGGGGTCTCTGAGAGTTCAAGCCCAGCCTGGTCTACATAGCAGGTTCTAGGCCAGTCAAGGCTATATAGCAAGACACCTCCCTGTCCCCTCCAAAAGACACAGCCTTAATAAAAAGTAAGTCATTCTCAGAGAACGAGGCACGGGTGCTTGGCCTCCCTGCCATCATCTTCGAAGCCCACACCCTGAGAAGAGATGGTAGCGCCTAGGCTGAAAGTGTGACAGACACGGGGAGAGGTCCAGGAGAACCAGCTGGAAACCCGCAGAGGCTGCAGGAGCAGAGATCAGGGATGTTGACCAGGACCCAGGAATGACTGTTAAGCTGCAGGCCAGAATTTGTCTCTCAAGCCCTGTGGAGTGGTGCGCGCCTATTGTCCCAGCATCCACGATTATTACAGCCCAGGCTACACACTGAGTTCAAGGCTGGACCGGGCTACACCATGAGGCCACGCTTCTCACAAAAGCAGGAAACGGGGCAAGGGTTCAGCTGTTAAAGAGCTCCCTTTGTCAGCAAGAGGGCCTGGGTTTGACATCTAGAGCCCAGACTAAAAGGCCGGGCAGAGGTGCACACTTGCAGTCCCAGTGCCTGGAGGCGGATGGGCTGCCTGGGGTTTGCCTCCGAACCTCAGTGGTGCGGTCCAGGCCAATGAGAGACCCTGTTTCAAAATAAGGTGGATAGCAAATGAGGAACAGAACCCTGGGCTGTGCTCTGGCCTCCACATGCTCTCGAGGACAGATGTACACACACATACATGCACAAAGACAAATCAATGAAGGGGCTGGAAAAACGGCTCAACAGTTAAGTCTACCGAGTGCGCTAGCAGAGGACCCAGCCCCCACATGGCGGCTCACACATCCGTGACTCTAGTTCTACAGGGATCTGATGCCCTCTCCTGGCCTCCATGGAGTATATGCACACATGTGGCGTGTAGATTCACGAGCAGGCAAAATGCACCCCCCCGCCACACACACACAAATCGGAAAGAAACTTAAGTCACAGAGCTTGTCTCTTGACGGTCTAGAACTTCCATCTGCATCAAGCCCACCCAAGAGGCCAGTGTTACCCATCACCGAAACAGTCCATTTTGGTCATTTGCCCTGCACCTGTGGCTTTCTGGCAGGTTCTGCAGATCGTCCTTTCTGGTTTGTCAGCTGAAGAGTCAAATCATAAAAATAAAAAAGAATGAGGCAGGGGATGAAGCCGAGCTCTGCGCCCAGGCTGGGGTAGAGTCTCCAGAGCAGCGTCAGGGCCAGGGATTCAGCGACACCCTGACATCCTGCGTCTCCCTCAGTAATGACCTCATCATCCTGGAAGGGGGCCCCTGGAAGAGACAAGTCATGTGATTGCGACGGGGGGGGGAGGTGATCCAGCCCCCAAACCCACGGGCAAAGCTGATCCTAAGGACAACTGGAGAAACTTGAGCACGTGGTGATTAAGGCACTCCAGATGTGACGGTAAGAAGAGAAAATCCGAAGATTTTCAAATAAAAATGTTTGGCGTCGTCAAAGACCATAAGAAATCGTCGAAACCCTGATTGGCTTAAGCGAAATAGAAACAGGTGGTCCTGGAGAGGAACCCTCTGGAAATTCCACAAGTCAGCAGCGCGATTCTTAAGATTCAGAACTCAGCACGTGGAACGTTACTTGGCAGGACAGTCTGAAGAGAGCAGTGAGCTGGCGGGTAGAGTGACCAAGAATGTGGCCCAGAGCTGGGCAGACAGACCCACCTAACCAATGTCAGACGTGAGGGTGAAGAAGCCCAGAAGACAGACGGAGACCTGAGAGGAAATAGAAGGAAATGCTCATCGGCTCCTAAGAGGGAAGCCAGCATTTCTCAACAACTGAAAGCTGATGCGGTGTGCCACCGGGGATAAAAGAATACCCGCCCATTTCTAGATATATTTTGACAAAACTGGGCTGCATCTGAGGATCAAGAGACAGCTTGGGGACTGGAGAGATGGCTCAGCTGTTAAGAGTACTGGCTGCTCTTCCAAAGGTCCTGAGTTCAATTCCTAGTAACCACACGGTGACTCATAGACATCTATGAGATTTGGTGCCCTCCTCTGGCCTGCAGGCATACACGCAGGCAGAACACAGTATACATAATAAATAAATCTTTTTTAAAGATTTAAAAAAGAGACAACTCTGAAAAGCGACCAGAGACAATAAAAATGAACAAAACAAACAAACAAGCTGGTTACTGTACTGGCTGGTTTTCTGTCAGCTTGACACAAACTAAAGTCAGCTGAGAGGAGGGAGCCTCAACTGAGAAAATGCCTCCTTAAGAAGGGGCTGTAGGGTATTTTCTTAATTAGTGGTTGATGGGGAGAGCCCAGCCTACAGTGGGTGGGGACACCTGGCTTGGTGGTCCTAAGAAGACAAGCTGAGCTAGCCAGTAAACAGCATCCCTCCATGGCCTCTCCATCAGCTCCTGTCTCCAGGTTCATGCCCTATTTGGGTTCCTTTCCTGACTTCCTTCAGTGACAAGCTATGGTGTGGAAGCATAAGACAAATAAACCCTTTCTTCTCCGAGTTTCTTTTGGTCATCCTGTGTCTTCACAGCAGCTGTCACCCTAAGGCAGCTACTTAGCAAGAAATGATGGATAGAATTCCCATCCTTTACTGGAGCTTAGATCAGGATTGTGAAGGCTAAAGGAACACAGGAAGCATCCTAAACTCCTATACCCAGCTAAACTATCTCTTGAGAGTGTGGTTAAGTGAATGTGTTCAGACAGAAAAATCTTGAGAAAGAGTTCCCTGCTTACAACCTGTCTCTGAAACAGTCACCAAAGTGTGAGCTTCAGGAGTGGTGAAGTGAACTCCTGAGAAAGACAAGACCATGAAAAAAGACAGCAAAAGAAAACGTCACCATGTCGGGTGGTGGTAGCACACACCTTTAATCCCAGCACTCGGCAGGCAGAGACAGGCCCGTCTCTCTGAGTTTGAGGCCAGACTGGTCTACAGAACTAATGAGAGAGAGAGAGAGAGAGAGAGAGAGAGAGAGAGAGAGAGAGGTGAGCTTCGGTAGGAAGAAATGGAACTGGCTGGCTGGAACCTCCAGGCTTCAGGTCACTTTTGCTTGACTCTCTCTCAAAACCCCACCCTCTCAGAGAATCTCCAATAAAGAAAAGGCGCCAAAAAGCTCAGTTCTGTATTCCTGGCAGCCACAGCAGCTCCTCCCCTGAAGTTGCCAGCAGTCCAAGTCCCTACTTAAAGCGTTCAGCTTTTGACCCAGTTTGTGGCCTCGTCTCTCACCTACAGCCTGTATAAGTTCCCTGCTTTAGTTCGGGCATGTGACTTCTCCAGCCCTCACCTCGGGGACTGGAAAACTCACCTGGGAGTTGCTTCACTCAAATAAGCCTGTTCTTTTGCTTTTTCAATTAGGCTTGATCTGGCTTACTGTGTTGGAGAAACCTATTATCACGGAGAAACCTATTATCGTGGTACAGAAAACCCACTAGGAACTCCTAGAAAAAGATAGTGAACACAGGAATATGCTGGTAAATTTAACCGAATATGAACACAGGAAAATGCTGGTAAATTTAACCGAACATGAACGTAACAAAATTTGTGTAGGACTGAAATTCTAAACAATAACAAAATAGTGTTCTCTGAGAAGTTCAAACTTTCTAGAAAGGCTAGAGATACTTAGTAACTAGCTCCAGGTGGTCGGAAGGCCACTGCTCCTCTTGTGGCAGGTCGTTGGAAGGTACTGAGGAGGCCGGAAGAAGGGACAGGGAAGCCAGACACAGTGAGAGGAGTGTGATTCCTTCTCTACTCTCCTGAGCACCGAGGGTGCCAAGTGCCACGCAGGGACCACATTCCACAGGCCCGTGGGACACTATGCATTTATGAACTGTCTGTGAGGACGACTGCACTAGTGACCTGAAGATGGTGGCCCCTCTGGATAGAAAAAGACACAACTGCACTTGGCAGGGGCTCCTCTTACAGGAGCTGGCATTTGGGTGCCATGTCACTCGGGAGATCCTACAGGTACAGGCATTGGCCTCCAAACCTACTGACATGAATTTGACACTCCCCCTCCAGAACTCACAGGGCAAAAGGTGTTGTCTCTCTGACCTCTTCATGCGCACTTACAGGAGGGAAGCAATCCCCTGGTCTCTCTGGAAGCCTGTAATCTCGGGGGGTGGGGGGGGGCTCAGGCCACCTGCCCCAGGCCGCACGGTTCACTAATGCAAGTAAGGCAGCTGCCAGCCAGCGGCAGGAATCTCCCTGTGTCATGGAGACCTCGGCTTTATTTCCTACCTCAGTTCATCCAGGGCCAGGGCTGAACTCCTGATGTCAGCTTTTATCTCTGGGAGTGGAGACGGTCCCTCCTGCGGCTGGGAGTTCTGGTTGGGCAGGGTGAGGACATGGAAGAGCCGGACTGTGTGTCTTGGGATGTATTTACCATCCAGACCTCCTGGAAAGAGCATGTGAGCTCCTGACCACAGGTGAAGGTCGGGCTCACGCCAGCGCAGCACCTGCGTCAGGCGGCTTAGCCACTGGGGGTGACTCAACCCTGGGATTACAGGCTTCCAGGACAGCTAAGTGCCTGGAAGAGGAGGCAGCCTTGGGGCCCAAGTACAGGTTAGGGATGGAGAAGCGGAGCTGGGGGCATGCAAAGGACCTAGAACTTGGGTCTCTGCCCACAGCTGACCACAGACAAGCGTCCGCAGGAGGGACTGGGGGACAAGAGACGGGCTCTAGCAAGGTGGAGCAGCGGACAACAGGTCCTAACAGGAGAGATGGGGAGAAGAGGGGACAGGCTAGGGCAGGGCAGGGTAGGGCAGGACTGTACCTCCATAGGGGAGGGAGATTCATCTTGCCATAGCTGGGGTCTGGCTGGCTCCATCTCCCGCTCCGTCCCAAGTGCGTCTGAGCCTCAGTTTCCCTTCCTATGACGGGGGCAGCACCCTCCCTGGGTCAGGCGCCCATAATAGGGAGGTGCAATGTAGCTCTAGTACTGGGAGTGCTCCAGGTCTACAGTGCAGCGCACCCAGAGGGTTTCCTACCACAGACCAACTGAGTCCCCAAAGGCTGAGCTCCCCAGAGCTTTGGAGTCACAACAGGCCAAGCAGAGGCTAACTAAACTGCCTGCCCCCAGCCCACCCAGCACGGGGACATAGAAAACCCATGGGGCTGGAGAGATGGCTCAGCAGTTACGAACACTGGCTTGCTGGTACAGAGAACCAGGGCTTGCTTCCCAGAGCCCACATAGCAGCACAACTGTCTGTAACTCCACTTCCAAGGGATCTGATGCCCCCTACTGGACTTCATAGGTACTGCACACATAAGGTACCCAGACATATATGCAGGTGAAACACCCATACAGGTAAAAATAAACAGACACCTCCTATACTCGCAAGGGAATATGGAGTCGAAGGTAACTTAAAGTTTGCTTTGCTTTGTTTTTTTTTTTAGTCAGAATCTTATGCAACCCAGGTCGGTCTCAAATTCACCGTGGAGTTGAGGGTGACCTTGAACTTCTGATCTTCCTGCCTCCAAAGGCCTGCACCACCACATTATAAGGTATTAGGGGACTGAACCATGGACTCTGTGCATACTAGGCAAGCTCTCTACCAAGAAATTTACATCACTTCCCTGAGCGGTGATGGCACACGCCTCTAATCCCAGCACTCAGGAGGCCGAGACAGGCGGATCTCTGTGAGTTTGAGGCCAGCCTAATCTACAGAGCGAGTTCCAGGACAGCCAGGGCTACAGAGAGAAACCCTGTCTCAAAAAACAATAAAGTGTTTTCACATCGCCCAGTGGCTGAGCAGGTCTTCAGCTGAGCCCTGACGGGTGTCTAGCAGACTCCCTAAAAAAGATGCTCAGCTTAAACCCCTCTGTATCTCCTGAGTCCCTGAGGACTAGCGACTGGGCATTGGGTTGCCGTATAAAGATAGGTGTCTTGGGGATACAGGAGATTGGCAACTTCCATCACCCCCTCCCATGAGGTCTGTTATCTAGAATTTCTCCACCGCCCTCTGTCCCCACTCCCTAAATGGAGCACTTGCCCCCCTTCCCTTAGCCAGTGTCTCTCATGGTCCAGCTGATTCTCACAGGCTGGGCCGTGAAAGAGCCAACACTGGCCAACTCCGGGCAGAATCCAAGCTCTGTGGCCCACTCGGCTGCAGAGATTTGTCCCTGCCCAGAGGAATCGCTGACCCTGGAGGCCAGACTGTGTCCTCTGACTTCAGTAGAGGAAGCCCCTGCCACTTTGCACAGAAAATAACACCGGGACCCTGTGCTGGTATTCATGTAGTCAAACCCAAACTTGACCACACAATCAAATAGATCCCTCAATGGAGACAAGATGGCGCAGATTCCCCTCTCCCTGTCCTCTTCCCTATGTCTGTCCTCCCCACTGGGCACAGCCCTCCACTAGGTAAATAGCAACCCACAGAGACAATTAGCAGTGGGGTATTTTTGATACCCCCCAGTCACCCAACAGGAAGAGATAATGGGCCCAATTCACAAACCAGCAGCAGGGGATGGCAGAAGCAGGTTCCCTTCTCTCCTGAGTGCAATATCGAACCCCGCCCCCCAGCACCAAGCAAGCCAGGCAGCGTGCTCAGTGAGGGAATCCACTAGCAGCCCTGGGAATAATCGGCCAGGGCAAATGTCCCTCCTTGTGGCACCTGCCTGATGTGAGAGGGAGAGAGGTGTGTCCAAGAGCAGCCCAGGCACGCAGTCGGCAGGGGCCACCCTCTGAGACAGGGGTGCAGAGAAGCAGGAAGGGCTGTGTGCAGCCACAGCTGTGGGCAGAGGTGGTGTGATGACGGCCTCAAGTTGGGGTGCTCAGGGGAGTCTAGGTGGAGATTGTAGGAGGGGGGCTTGGAGGGGAGGGACTGTGATCTGCCAAGATCTACAATGCTGAAGACAGTCACGAGAAGGGATGGGGATACACAGTCAGCTTGTGCCTGGGGGTACCAACAGTCAAGGGGATAACAGGAAAAGAAGCCGAGAAGTCAGAGGAGGGAGGGGCACATGAAGGGAGGCAGCCCAGAGGCAAAGACCAAGGTCAGCAAGTAGAGTGGCATCTAAGCTGCCTGGGGGGAGGGCAGCCTGGGCTAGTAAGCCAGGCAAGAGGCAAGGACCTGGAGGAGGGGTGGGGCCAGGCACTGGCTCCCCGTTTAGATCAGATACTGTGACACTTGTTTTCCAGGACAGACCATCTAGGCTTGAGGCAGAGGTAGAAACTGATTGTGTAAGGTTACCCGGTAAGGAGGAACCTGGGCCTGGAATGACTTGAGGGACAGTTTCCACCATAGAGGTGGAGAAAACACAGGTGAGGAGTCCCTTGTAGGTAATTAGATGCTGATCCATCTATGCAGGGGAAGGAAGGCCTAGAATGGCAGAGGTCCACGGGGGCGGGGCGGGGTGGGGCGGGGCGGGGGGACTTGGAGTCAGGCTGTCCAGGCTTCTCCTACCATTGAGTGTCTAGTCCTCAGGAGCATGGGTTGTTGCCATCTCAGAGGTACCCAAAGACGACATGGTGGTTCCACCTAGACAGGAGGAGACATGGAGGTTAACAAGCCAGCACCCCCCAAAAGGAACATCTGACAAGATAACCCCCCATCGGAGATGTAACCAGCATTGGGGCAGCTCCTGGACCTCACAGATGGAAAGGGGTCATGGAACACCCCTATGAGAAGAGAAGACAAGGCATTGGTGTGGCCCAGCTTACCTCCCTGGTTCTCCAAGGGACCGTCAGTTTGCCCCAACAAGAAAGGGTTTCTAGTGCCCTCTGACCTGGCTGCTCCACACAGCTCAACCTTGTGAAAAACTAAAGGCTGCAGGTGACACCATAGTCCTGAGTTGGGTGTGGTGGTGCAGGCCTATAACCCCAGCACTATGGGGTGTGGAGGTAGGAGGGGGTTAGGAGTTAAAGGTCATCCTGGGGTACATGCTGTCCAGTCAGGGTCACTATGGCTGTGATGAAACGGGATGACCAAAAGCAGTTTGAGAGAAAAGGACTTATTTGACTTATGTTTCCACATCACTGTTGATCAAAGAAGGAAGTCAGGACAGGAACTCAAACAGGACAGGAACCTGCAAGCAGGATCCAATGCAGAGGCCATGGAGGGTGCTGCTTACCGGCTTGCTCCCCGTGGCTTGCTCAGTCTGTTTTTTTTTTTCCGAGACAGGGTTTCTCTGTAGCTTTTGGTTCCTGTCCTGGAACTAGCTCAGGCTGGCACAGAGATCCGCCTGCTTCTGCCTCCCTAGTGCTGGGATTAAAGGCGTGCGCCACCACTGCCCGGCTCAGTCTGCTTTCTTATAGAACCCATGACCAACAGGGTTGTGGAATAACCTTTTTGTACACCGTGAAGATGTGTCTTTGCCAAGGCGCCTTCTGATTGGCTTTAAAATGAGCTGAATGACCAATAGCAAGGCAGGAAGAGGTTAGGCGGGACTTCTGAGAAGAGAGAAAAGAAAAGATGAACTAGGTGGGGGGAGAGACACCAGAGAGGACACTGAGAGGAAACAGGAAGTGCAAGATGGAAGAGAGGTAAAAGGTCACGAGACGAAACGTAGATTACTATAAATGGGTTAATTTCAGTTATAAGAGCTAGTTCAAAACAAGCCCAAGCTAAGGCTGAGATTTCACAATAAGTCTCCGTGCCATGATTTGGGAGCTGGTGGTACCGAGAAAACCTGCTAGGCACCAGCTCAGGGATGGCAGCACCCACAGTGGGCTGGGCCCTCCCCATCAATCACTAACTTAAAAAATGCCCTACAGCTGGATCTCACGGAGGCATTTTCCCAATCGAGGTTCCCTCCTTTCAGGTAACTCTAGGTTATATCAAGTTGACATAAAACTAGCCAGCACATACAGTGAGTTTGAGGCTAGCCTGGGCTACAGGAAACCGTGACCCACAAACAAAGTTTGGTCAAGATTTAGGACGGTGAATGAAGTGGATTCCAAATGACCTTCAGGTTGATGGGTCTAGGGTTGGTGACAAACTAGTTACCGGTCAGGTAAGCACAGGGCAATAGTGCCACCCTCATGGGGATAAAGCAGGACTTCCTGGAGGAGGTGAGACCCAGATGGATGTGCCATCTTCCAGGCTGAGCGCTTCTGAAGCCATCCTCCTGGGACTCTGATCCCGTGTGCTCCTCCAGTCTCCAGCTCTCTGGACTTTAAACCTCAGTAGGAATCAGAGCTAAATGTAGGTAGGTCCCCCAGCTCTTGGGACGTCCTGGAGGGGTTGGGGGTGCTGTCCAAAGCCTGGAGCTATAGGAACTCCTTGAGCGGCACATACACACATTCTCCAGCAGGTGGCGGTGTTGTCTCTGAAATGAGGCTGGTCCCACAAGGGCCTGTGTTTGCTGGCAGGGACAGCGGACAAAGGGGGCACTGTACTATGCTATCTCAAGGGACAGGCCACTAGATGGACCCTTCCCTGGTCACTGTTACCCCTCCGATCCATTGGTGCTGTTTGCTGGGGTCCTTACTGTGGAGGTTTCTCATTGTTACCCACTGTTTCTCCCCCCTCAGGTGCTCTTTGCTTGGGTATATCCCTGTCCCCCTCATTCTGGGTCCTAAGTGACCCTTCAACCCAGCCAACCCCAACATCTCCTCCTAGCTGTCCCTGAGTCCCAGAGCAGGTCATGTGGTTCTATGGGGTTGGTGTGCTAATGGAGAGAGAGGGGCAGGTCACCAGACACATCGTGTCACGGAGAAGCTGGGTGAGGAGAAAAGCGAGCCAGCATTTAACTTGGGGCTGGCCCTGACATCTGGGCCCCTCCCCAGGTTGACACACCAGCATCCGGACTGTCAGGAAGAGCCACCCCAGGCTGAGAAGCCATTAACTCTGGGGCCAGGCAGGGCTATGACCCATTCTGATATGTTGAGTGTGACTATGTTCCCCACAGATGAGAGGAACATGGGACCTAGCTAGGAAGACGAGATAGACAGCAACTACTGAGACCATCCATGACCCCGCACCGCACCTATTCCAGAGGCTCCTGTTACACACATGCATTCACATGCACACACTCACACTGGGGCTGGGAAAGGGCGCTGCAAGCCGAGTGTGTGCGTGTGTGTGCATGTGTGTGTGTGCATGTGTGTGTGTGCATGTGTGTGTGCATGTGTGTGTGTGTGCGTGCACACACGCGTGTGCACACGTGTACAAAGTCTCTGCGGCAGGGACCAGGATGCACACATATACTCACTCACATACAATCATACTTTTTTTGTTTTATTTTTTGAGACAGAGCTTCTCTGTAGCTTTGGAGCCTGTCTTGGCACTAGCTCTTGTAGACCAGGCTGACCTTAAACTCGCAGAGATCCACAGAGATCCGCCTGCCTCTGCCTCCTGAGTGCTGGGATTAAAGGCGTGCGCCACCACCTGGCCATACTTTTTTTAATAAGAGAAAAAGGGATGAGAAATGAACCTCACTTGTTTCCTGTTGCGATGACCACATTTGCTACTCACTGTGAAAACAGAAGGCCAGGGGACAAATTTCAGAGCCCACCCTGCCATTCCAAGACAGAACGCCCAGCAGAGGAGGCTTGCTTGTCATAGTCACTTTTGTGTTACTCCCAAATCCTCAAGGTCGGGTAGCTTATATAGAGGTCGGGCTGCTGAGATGGCTCAACAGGTAAACACACTTACCACTCCGGCCTGAAGACTGGAATTCCATGCGTGCGACCCACGTAAATAAAAGCCAGATGTAATGGTGCACATCTGGAATCCCAGTATTCTCCCATCCAAGTATGAACCAGGACAGACCCTGCTTAGCTTCCGAGATCAGACAAGATCAGGCACGTTCAAGGTGGTATGGCCATAGACAGAATCCCAGCGTTCTATGATGAGATTTGCTTCCTTTGAGAGCAACCACTGCCCTGGGGATCAAGCCTCTAGCACACAGCTGCTGGTGGACACTCTGCAAACACATCCAGACCACAGCGCAGACTTCCTCCTAGGCTAAAGGTGAGAGATACAATGACCACAGGCCATGCAAGGCCCTTGGCTGAGTCCCGTGGGATGGTCAGGCAGCACCTGAAGGCAGATCTGAACACAGGCGGTGTGGAGGCAGTACATGTGAGTTCTGACATAGCATGGCAGCTAAGAAAATGTCATTTTTCAGTTTTCATAATCTTCAGCAATATTTTTTAATTTTAAAAGTTAAATTTGATATTGTTTTTTGAGACAGGGTCCCATGGAGCCAGCGTGCCCTTGAGCTCACAAGGTAATTGAGAAGAACCCTGAACATCTGATCCCTCTGTCTCCACGGTAGCCTGAGCTAGGATAACAGGCATATGCCACCACCACACATGGCTGAAAATGTCATTTAAAAAAAAAAAAGTCTAAAAATATTTAGAGGAAAATGTTAAGAAAATGATACCTTATTTTTAATTTAAGAAAAAAAAAGCAAAAATGTTAGCAACTGTTAAGTGTAGCTGACAGATCCAGGCTGACAGGCACCTTCTTAATCTCTGTTTGCTTAAGGTTTTTGTAATAGAGCTGGGTTTTATTTTTTTAACTGATGTCTTCCCTTTTCTTCCTCTTCCTCTTCCTCTTCTTCACTTTCTTCTTCTTCTTTCTTTTTTCTTTTTGAGACAGGGTTTCTCTGTATAGCCCTGGCTGTTCCGGAACTCAGAGATCCGTGGGCCTCTGTCTCCCAACTGTTGGGATTAAAGACTTGAAGGCGTGTGTGCGCCACCACTGCCCAGCGTGTCTTGCCATTTCAAGGAGGGGAGATTAGTATTTGTTAGCTTACATTCCATTTACGTATTTTGTGAGCCACGACTGGCTGACAGCCGGCTGAAAGGAGTGAGTGCCCTCCTTGACCGTGTGGGGCCAGGGATTGAACTTGTGCCTTAAGTCTTGGCAGCAAACGCCTTTACTCTTAACCATCTTGTCACCCTCCCCACCCACCACCCCCCACTTTTCTTTAAAGACGATAAAATCTCCTTAGTGAGTAATAGGTTGCTTCTCTTTGAGGCTGAACTGAGCAGGGAATGGTGGGGAATGGCAGGGGCACATGGCCAGCCTGCATTGGCTGAGCAAGGCTCACTCACTCTCCCCTGCCTCCAAAGGTCAGAAGTAGAAAATCAGACTCCCTGGTCAGCTGAGTGGACACCATCTCACCGCTGTCCCCAGCACTAGCAGTCCCGTGGAATCACCATGACTAACTCAGTCTGAAACATGGAGCTAAGAACAGGACCCACGTTTGTCCTTTATGAAGAGAACGAGAATTTGAGCCTGAAGCACGGCTAATATTGGGTGGATCCATTCCGTCACAGTGGTCTGTCAACCTCTCAGAGCCGTTCAGCAGCCTCCCTGACTCAACCTACCCGGGAAACAACTTATCCATCTCCACGCACTGTGACAGCCCCATTTCCATGGAGACGAGCCACAGCTGCTCAGCATAGCTCAGGTAAAGAGGGCCATGAGGGCAGTGAAGGGTTGGAGAGATGGCTCACCAGTTAAGGGCACCAAATGCTCTTCCAGAGGATCTGAGTTCAATTCCCAGCACCCACATAGCCCATCACAATCTTCTGTAACTTGAACTGCAGGGGATCTGGTGCCCCCTTCTGGCCTCTGGGAGCACCTACACTCAATGTGCACATAGCCACACAGGAATAAAAGTAAAACCAGTCTATAAGGGAGGCCATGGAACCTGTTCAGGGTGGTGGGTTGGATTCCTGGGGGCCTGGCACAGGAAAAAGGAGCTCCAGGCTGGAGCACAGACCTCTCACAGTGGGAGATACAGGGAGCAGGTACGGTTAGCTGGGTGGGGGTCTGCCCAGCTGTGGGCATTGCACACCCTGGAGCTCCTCTGTGGGAATGGTGTTCCTTGGTCTCTGGTGTTCCTGGAGGGACTTCCTCACTGGGCCTCCAGGAATACAAAGCTACACGTGGCCGGGCTAACGCCGCTTACCCTTGCTTGTCACCATGCCTGTGCATCCTGGGACCAGGAGTTTGCTGACCGGAATGATTGTGGAGGCTGGGCCATCAGATCTGGCCTTCTCCCCGCATTCCCCCCGCCCCCCGTCCTTTCCCTTCAGGACAGGCTGTGACAGGCTGTGACAACACTCCCTGAGCTAATGCTAATGTCAGCAATGACTCACGGGTTCCAGCTGCAGCTATTAACCACAGAGTGCCGCTGTGTGTATGCCAGGCTGGAGGCTGAGGGCTCCCTGAGTGAGAACACACCACCCTGAGATAACACGCTGGGGATCCAAGGAGGGTCCCGTGCAGCTTCAAGGTCACTCGGTGGTCACAGACAGAGCAGAGGACAGGAGGGAAAGGGACCAGACTGAGGCTCCCGTGACTTGATCCACAGACGACTGGTTCAGCTTGCCATGATCTGCAGTCAAAAGGCAGGACTCGGTCTGACCCGAGGGCTGCGGTAATAGCGGAGAGAAGAGCACCCATCTGCTTGGCTGGATGGACCCCCGAGGAGCAGGAGGAGGGGCTGAAAATAGAACCAATGTGCTGCCCATTAGCATGTAATTTCGCTCTGATTTGCATCTTCTGCTCCAGAGCCACTAAGCGTACAATTATAAAATCAAATGCGTGAATGAATTCCTGTGCCCTTCCTAGAATAGACACACCGCATCCTTGGGGCTTGGGCGCTCGCTCGCTCTCCTCCAGAACTCCCAACTAAATGTGCTCTTGCTTTAAATAAAATTCCCCAGGGATGGGAAGGTGACTCCTGGGGTATGGTGCACCTGAGTTGGGTCCCAGAAGCCACATAAAAGGCCACACATTACCCAGGAGAAGCCCTGGGGCTCGCTGGCAGCCCCAGTGAGAGACCCAGACTCAAAGAACAGGGCGGGTGGTTCCCGAGGAAAGGCACCCGAGGCTGATCTCCGGCTACACGCATGCACTCTCTCTCACACACAAGAAAAAAATTAAGAAAGAAAATTCTCAGCATGCATCACTTCCATCATTAAACTGAGAGTCAAGAAGTAACCATGAGGGCTGGAGAGATGGCTCAGTGGTTAAGAGCACTGGCTGCTCTTCCAGAGGACCTGAGTTCAATTCCCAGCAACCACATGGTGGCTCACAACCATCTGTAATGGGGTCTTGTGCCCTCTTCTGGCCTGCAGACATACACACAGACAGAATATTGTATAATAAATAAATAGATTTTTTTTCTTAAAAAAAGAAGTAACCAGGAGTGAGATCTGCCATCACGAAAGGGCTCTCACTACAGGGTGTTCAATGGTTTCCCCCCGGGAGACAAGGAAAGACACCTGGCGGGGATGGATGAGTAGACCACAGCTGGCTTGGTCCACAGACGCTGGCCATACGTCCGACGGTTTCCAGGTTTGAGTATTTGCTGTTAACACTGATAATACAGGTGCTGGAAAAAGCGTAGCAGCCAGTCAGAAGCAGCACTGGCTCTGCATGGTTGGAGGCAGGACCTTTGCTTCTGGTCCCCATTTGCTTGGACTTTTGTCTCAGGAGCCCCTGGGGTTCCACCAATGACGGGCCGCTGGGTGGGACAGAGTCGCTGTAGGCACAGAAAGCACAAACAAAATGTTTGTTTTTGAGACACCGTAGATAACTGTCAACTTTACAGAATCTAGACTCACCCAGGCGATGCCTCTGCACGTGCCTGGCTGGGATCATCCTGACCACCTCAACTGCTGCGAGGAGCCCGTTTATGACTGTGGCAGGGCCACTCCCGAGCTAGGATCCTGGGCTGTATAAATTCAGAAAGGGCACTCTGCTGCCGCCTGCTGCCATCTGCTCTCTGATGGTGAGCGTGATGTGGCCAGCAGCTTGACTTCCCGCCGTGACCATGGCTGAAATAAACCCTTGGCCCTCTGGGCTGCTTTTACTCAGGGTATTTATCACGGCAACAAGGAAAGAAATGGAAACCCATGAGCTCACCCTGTAACCCAGGCTACTCCAAAACTGTGTAGCTCAAACTGGCATCAAACCTGTTGTGACTCTTCTGTTTCAGCATCCTGAGTGCGGGGACAACAGGCTGCGCCACCACGCCCAGCTTTCTTCAGCTTCTGCGGGGGTGGGAGGGTGGGGGTAGCTGGTATTTAATTGTAGGTGTCTTTTCTAGAGTGAAAGAGATTCGTGCACGGCCTCTGTGAACACCTGCAGTCTCAGAAATTGCTGCGTGGGAACTTGCCTTTGAAGGGTCCTCAAAATCAGGCGCATCACACCTGCCTCAGTCTTTGCTAAGCTTGGAGAGCAGTCTGCAAGCCCAGAACCAGGGGCCCAGAGCCGACGCCACAGTCCTGGACTCACCGTGTTCCTCTGGGCAAATATCTCAACCTCCTTAGGCTGTACTTTCTACCTCACAGTGACAAGGGTGTTGGATTTCATAAGTGAGTCTCAATTCAGGGGCAGGTTTGTCTACGTAAGAGCAGCTCACAGGACCCAGGGCTGCCCTGTACCCCAGGTGATGGTGCCCAGGGTTCCAGCAGCTCCAAGCTGAGAAAACTAGAAAGGACATAAACCCCACCCACCAACTGGGGAGCCAGATGGTGATCCTGAGGGGCAGTGACATTCCAGTGGGGAACTCAGCCTGCCTCTGGGGACCTTAGGGAGGAAGGAAGGAGGTGCTGGCCAACCTGGAGCTCAGACAGTGGACACTGGGAACTCAGTGCACCAATGAGAGGGCTAACAGGGGCTTCCCCAAATGTCCAGGTGACTACGTCCTGCATCCACCTCCTCTCTCTCCCTCTTCCGTTTCCTTGGTAAAGCTGGCCAGCTACAGAAGTGCTCATTTATGCTTTTCCTACACTTTAAAGTTTTTTATGTGCGAGGATGTTTCGCTTGCACGTAATGCCTCTGCACTGCATGCATGCTTGATGCCTCCACCCCACATGCATGCCTAAGGCCTCTACACTGCATACATGCCCATGCCTCCACCCCACATGCATGCCTACGGCCTCTACACTGCATGCATGCCCATGCCTCCACCCCACATGCATGCCTGAGGCCTCTACACTGCATGCATGCCCATGCCTCCACCCCACATGCATGCCTGAGGCCTCTACACTGCATGCATGCATGCATGCCTGAGGCCTCCACCCCACATGTGTGCCTGAGGCCTCCACATCACATGCCTACCTGAGGTCTCTACACACCATGCATGCCCATGCCTCCACCCAGCATGCATGTCTGGTGCCTCTACACTGCACGCATGCCTGAGGCCTCCATACTGCATGCATGCCTGATGCCTCTACAAACTGCATGCATGCCTGAGGCCTCCACCCCACATGTGTGCCTGATGCCTCTACAAACTGCATGCATGCCTGAGGCCTCCACCCCACATGTGTGCCTGAGGCCTCCACGCCGCATGCATGCCTGATGCTTGCAGAGGCCAGAAGAGGGTGTTAGATCCCTGGGACTGGAGTTACAGAAGGCTGTGAGCTACCGAGTGGATTAGAACAATGAGCGTTCTTTACTACTGAGCCATCTCTCTGGCTCCTTACATGTCTCTATTAATAGAGGAAGCAACAGTCATGATTTCTACACACACATACACAGAAAAAGAGAGAGTTCTGTGTTTCTGAGACAGGGTCTCACATAGCCCAGGCTAGACTTGAACATATTATGTATCTGAGGTTGGCTTTGTGCCCCTCGCTCCACCTACCTCCATTTCATTTTACTTTATTTTTTATGTAGTGGGGTGGAGTGGGGTGCACATTTTATGACATACATGTGAAGGACAGCTTGGGGGAGTTGGTTCTCTCTTCCCACCATGTGGAATCCTAGGATTAAACTCAGGTCATCAAGCTTGGTGGCACATGTCTACCTGGTAAGCCATCTTGTCATCCCTAGCCTCCATTTCTTCAGTGCTGGTACACACCCCCTTCCCTGGTGTGATTTTCTGTTTATGTATCTCTATTTTTACTTTTTGAGGCAGGGTTTCACTATTTAGACCAGGCTGTCCTCAAACTCAGAGATTTGTCTGCCTCTGCCTCTTGAGAGCTGGGATTAACAGCATGCCTGATTTGGTTTTGCTTCTAATTAAATCGTGTGCATGTGTGTGTGTGTATGTGTGTGTGCACGTGCGTGCATGTGTGTGTGCACCCATGGAGAAGAGGGTGTTTGAGCCTCTGGAGCTGGAGTATCAGGCAGTCGTGAGCAGAATGACGTAGACACAGAAGCCAAACTCCAGTCCTCTCAAAGAGCAGCAAACACTTTTAACGGCTGCGCCATCTCTCCAGGCTCTGGATTTAAAATAAAAGCTCACTACCTCTTCAAGTCTGCAGGGTGGAGCTCCTCCTCCAGAGCAGGCGGCAGCAGGGCTAAGCTGGGGCTCCACAAAACCCACTGTCAAAGTGTGCTCCTCCCCGTTTTTCTTTAGAAAATTTCAAACCGCACAGTTATCTGGAGGCATGCTGACGCATTTAAAAAGGAAGTCAAAATAAATCATTTGTTCCCGGAGATGGTATGGTGTCGCTTGCTGACTAAACACTGGCACAGGACCCACAGGGTGGCCCGCAACATCAGTGCGAAGACCGCTTGGAAAAGAGGCCCCTTGCACGACAGGTGTTCCACCACTGTGGGTCACAGGGTCACAAGGTCAAGGCTAGTCTGGGCTCTCCGTTGGGATCCTGATCACTAAAGACAAGGCTTCTCCTCCAAGCCGAAGCCAGCTGAGACCACACAGAAACCTGCTCCTCTGGCCTGGTCCGTACCAGCTGTTTCTGTGGCCCCAGGCAGGGACAGGCAGGGCACCATCACTACCGGCTGTTTCTGGACTGTTCTAGATCCCAGGCAAAGGACTGTGCCACGTCCTAGGGAAGAAGGGCAAGGTCGGCTCTTAGGCAAAGCTTGGGGACTGGCTGAGGGGGTGCAGGGGTGAGGCCACAGTCAAACTCTCCTCACGAGGCACGTCCTGCCTTTCCGCTTTGCTTCCTCCTCCACAGCCAGTACCGTGGGTGACAGTCTTCCCTCCATCTTGCTCTTCCGGGTAAGCACTGGGGGTTAAGCACTGGATAGCACTCAGTGCCTACACTTGAGGAGCAGAAGGAACAAAGGGGGGGTGGAGGAGGGGGAAGTGGGGGGAGGGGTCGAGGGGGGATGGGAGGGGTCAAGAGGGATGGGAGGGGTCGAGGGGGTAGGAGGGGTCAAGGGGGTAGGAGGGGTCGAGGGATGGGAGGGGTCGAGGGGTGTTTGTGTTTAGAATCTGAGGGAAAATGAAGTCAGCCCTTCATTTGCCTGAAGTGGAGATTGTCCTGAGGTGAGCAACCATGTTAGCCCGGGGACAGGGCTGGGCTCCTGCCTCCCGAGCAGCCTTGTCCCCTACTAGGATCTGCGCTGGCCTTCGGGGGTATCTAGTTTCTTTCTTTTTTTCTTTTTTTAAAAAATATTTATTTATCTATTATATGTACAGCATTCCTTCCATGTGTGCCCGCGTGCCAGAAGGGGGCGCCAGGTCTCATTATAGATGGCTGTGAGCCACCATGTGGTTGCTGGGAATTGAACTCAGGGCCTCTGGAAGAGCAGTCAGTGCTCTTGACCACTGAGCCATCTCTCCAGCTCCGGTATCTAGTTTCTTGGACCTTGGTGCAGCAGAATGCCATGGCCAGCAGTCCCAGGGCACTTCCTGGCCAGTTCTTGCTTTCTCTTTTATTAGCTGAGACAATGGGCATAGTCCCCAGGCCCTTGGAGCCTCAGTTTCCCCAATGTGTAATAAGGCTGGATCTGGAACAATGAGTTCAGGACAGGCCTGGAGAAAGACTCTAATAAGCTGGTAGGTTAGGTTGTCTAATAGGCCATGTCCTGACAGGGGCCCGGGGACAGCCAGGCTGAGCAAGGTGGTGCTCCAGGTGACACTTTGACAAGCCAATTTCCCAAGTACCTTTGGGCTGCACATAAGTCTGTGCAAGGCACGGGGGACATGAAAAGACGCTGGCCAGTGACTTACAGTGTTATGGTGGCTCCCCAGGTGCAGGGCAAGGCCCCTGCAGGGAAGGGGTGAGCACTGGACTGTCTGAGCTGGAGTCAGCGCTGATCCAGCTCAAATCCTTTTACAAACACCACGAAGCCTTCACAGACAGCAGAGATTAGTGGCGGTCCTCTGAGACGCCGGGCAGTCAACAGAAATGAACTTATCCATTGCTCCTTTGGGGAGATTGGCAGACCTTTGAGGTGAGGAACGAAAGGGAGTGGCTGAGCAGCCAGTGTGCATCTTACACAGATGGTGTTGTAGAGGTCCCCTGTGTACCAACAGTGGGCAGCAGTGACCCTAGGAAGCCTTGAGCCAGGCTGGCAGGGACAGCTGTGAGAGGCAAGCCATGATCACTGCCCCCAATCCCTCTTCCCTGACCAGCCTCCTCTCCAATCTGGTCCCTGAGTCCTGACTGGAAGCCCTGATGTGTTAGGCATCTTATGTAGACAGAAGTGGGACACTGAAGGAGATACGGAGGAACCAGGTAGACACTGGCTAGGAAGGGAGTGCGTCCGGTCTTCAACACTTCATAAGGAGGCCTCGCCAGCCCCAGCTCCACTGAAGAGTCTGTGGACCACCAGCACAGGCCCACCATCCAATTTCCCTGGCTTGCAGCTATACCCAGCCACTTGGAGGGTGAAGCTCAACCCCGTGTAAGTCTCTAAAGCCTTCTAGAAGCAGTCTTGGGTCCTTCAGACGCTCACAGTAGGCTGGGGCCTGGGTTTCCCTCTAAGACGATGGTCCTGAACCTTCCTAATGCTGCAACCCTTTAATACAGTTCCTTGTATACAATTATTTACGTGTAATTATTTATGTTGTTACTTCATAACTGTAATTTTGCTACTGTCACGTATTTTAACATAAACATCTGTGTTTTCCAATGGTCTACGGTGACTCCCATGAAAGGATCATCTGAAACCCTCCCAAAAGGGTCGTGACCCACAGGTTGAGAACCTCTGCTCTAGGGAGTACTAAGTCTGTGGCCAGAGGTGCAAGGGTGATCGGGTCTCGGAGAGAAGCTGCTTACCAGCCACCCTGCCCCACTGGTGGGGAAGCCCTACTCTCTCCATCTTCCCCATGCAGCCAGCCACTGGGCACCGTTCCCATAAAGAGGCATGGGGCCAAACTTTGCTCCCACCCAGGTAGCTACAGGTGAACAAGAAGCCCTGCCAACACCTGAGGTGAAGGAGACATGAAGAGGGGGTGCCTCTCTCATGGAAGAGTCTCTTTCCACCCTGTCCTTGCCTAGAGCTGAGGGTATGTGTGGGTAGCAGGCAGGGACAGTTCAACCTTGTTCCCCATAGTGGTAGATATAGCCAATTTGACAGAATCCAGAGTGACCTAGGAGATGGGTATGTCTTCAAGGAACTTTCTAGACTGTGCAAACTGAGGGGAGAAGACCCATCTTGAACTTACATGGCACCGTCCCACAGGCTGGGGTCCTGAATTGCATCAGAAGGAGAAAGTGAGCAGCTGAGCACCTGCCTTCATCTCTCTGCCTCCTGACTATGGATGCCTCGTGAGCAACCGCCTCATGCCCATTACCGTGTGAGCAGCTGCTTCATGCCCGTTACCACGTGAGCAGCCACCTCACGCCCCTGTTACTATGGTTCCCCGTCATTACGGACTGCACCTCAAACTGTGAGCCAGGGTAAACTCTTCCTGCCTCAAGTCACATTTGCCAGACACTTGGTCACAGCAAGAAAATAACACCCTCCCCATGGCACCTGCTGCTGATCCTGATGCAGACTGGCAGGTGCCCCCACCTTCCCTCCAGGGGGCCTCCGGGGTGCTGGGCCTTCCTTCCCCAGCCTCTGGGATTTGCCTGCCCTCTCCGTGGGGCCCATGGTTTTCTTAGGAGTCCATGAAATATATTCATTTCTTTTCAAGTCAGAAGAAAAACTTAAGTTTGTTGAACGCCCAGTGTGTCATGAGTTCAGCCTGGGTGACAGGGCCCTCTACAGACACCAGTAAAACACACTTGCTCACACACGCTGATGGAAGGAGGAGCCCTGGAAGGCAGAGGTACCTGGGTCCGAGGTCAGACCACCTCCCGCTTACAAGGCTAGGGCCTGCAAGAAATCATTCAACTTGATTCCATTGGAATGTCAGAGCTGCTTCCCCAGGGCAGAGCATCTCCAGCTCTAGATGGGGACAGAGCCACGAACAAAGCAGACACCCCAGCTTGGTGAGTCGCACACTCCTCAGGGAGCTGATGCCCAGTCTGGGGGAGACAAGAGAGGCAGAGCCCGAAGCCGGGGTACAGCGTTCCCTGGCCACCCCACCATCTTCCTGTAAGCTCCCCCAGCTCTGGACCTGGTGCTCACTCCAATAAATGGCCTGCCCTCTCATTCCCAGGGGCTCCGGAACCGAAGAGCCACTCCCCATGGTCATCGCATGTCTTCCCCTGAAGAGAAAGGAAACAACATGGCTTTCCTGTGCTGTGTCTGACGACTTGGAAGCTAAGAGGAGCTAGCATTCCAGTCCAAAGGCAGGACTGAGCTCTGGTTGGGAAGGGTCAGGAAAATCACAAGGGAGGCAGGGTGGGGGAGTCATGCCAGCTTTTTAGTTAGATCTTGGCCTGATTGCATGGGAGGATATCTGATTTACACAATCTACCAAGAGAGATTAGTTCTCCTTCACAGATCCCCCTCTCGGTGGTGGGATTTGGGTCATGATCCTGATAGACCTGTGGTAGCAACCCCAGAAAGAGGCAAGTTTCATTTTGGCTCAGAGTTGTGGAGGCTTGGCCCAGAGCTGACAGGCCCCATTCCTTTTATGGCAAGATGCAAAAGCACTCATTGATGGCCGGGAAGCAAGAGTCGGGGTGGAGACCCCACCATCTTCTGGAGCAGATCTCCATCACCTAAAGACTTCTCAGGAGGCCCTACCTCCTAAAGGCTGGCACAGACTCAGAAAGCTCATGGTTGGCTGTTCCTGGTTAAGCCCGAAGGCAAGGTCAGGGTGAGCAACGGTCCAAGCCTCCCCCGTGAAGAAAGGACAGCCATGGACAGCACGCGGCAGTGAGGCCCAGCTCTAACTGGGGCAGCCTGATGCCCTCGGGAACAAAAATGAGGGATGGCTTGATGCTCCCACCCCAGCTCCTGCCCTGCACTGCTGTCCTTGGCATGGTTGGGACGTGTGTTGGGGCCACAGTGGGTTGTTTCAGAGCAGCTCCTGTCCTGTCCTGAACACCTGGATCGCGTGACTGGGAGAAAACAAAAGCTGTGTTCCTCCTTCAAGACACACTGACCTGTCCAAAGCTCATACGAAACAGGCACGAGAAACCCACCCTCACTATAAGGTAAGAAAGGAAATAGGCTCTGCATCGTTGAAGAGACAAGACATGGTGTGCCGGATCCACCTTGTGCCAATGACAGCGGAGGCTGGATGGAGGCACTTGTCCTGGTTACCATAGGCGGCCACTTTGTGGGTTTTGGTTGTTTTTAAGAAGACAGGGTCTGAAAAAGCATGGGATAAATCCGGACTAGCTGAACATAGCGGACAATGAGGAATACTGAGAACTCAAGAACAATCGCAGTGGGTTTTTGATCCTACTGCACTTACTGCCTTTGGGGGAGCCTAGGCAGTTTGGATGCTCACCTTACTAGACCTGGATAGAGGTGGGCGGTCCTTGGGCTTCCCACAGGTCAGGGAACACTGATTGCTCTTTGAGCAGATGAGGGAGGGGGACTTGATCGGGGGAGGGGGAGGGAAATGGGAGGCGGTTGTGGGGAGGAGGCAGAAATCCTTAATAAATAAATAAATTTAAAAAAAAAACAAAAAAACAAAAAGAAGACAGGGTCTCACATGGCCCAGGCTGGCCTCAAACTAGATCCATAGAGGAGATGACCCTGACCTTGTGACCCTCCTGCCTGTCTTCCAAGAGCTGAGACTATGAGTCATACATGGCTTTAGTGGTGCTGGGGACGAAACCCAGAGCTTCCTTCACGCTAGGCAAGCTCTGCCCAACAAGCCACACGCCCAGCCAGCCCCTTCTTCCTGTTTTAAGGTGGTGGGGTTTTGTTTTGTTGTGTGTGTGTGTGTGTGTGTGTGTGGTGTGTGTGTGTGTAGATGAAACAATCCAGTCTGGGCCATTTGTTAAACCGTTGGTAAGTCTATTTGACTTACAAGAACTCCCTGCCCCACAGCTCATGACTCCCTCTTAACTGTCTAGTACACATCGTGCCTAGAGAGCCCTTAGCTAGCCTCTCCCTGCTGTGCCTCCACATTGAAAACTGTGCTAAGAGCAGAGGGAACCTGACTTTAAAATAGCCCATCATTAGCTGAGCAACTCGGGAGGCGGAGGCAGGAGGATTGCTGTGAGCTTAAAGCTTGGTTCACATGCTGAGTTCCAGGCAAGCCCAGGTTAGAACCAGACCCTATTCCAAAACAAAACATTAGAGGTTTTCCTGTGGTTGCCTTATTATCTAATCAGGACACTGCAGAAGCTCAGAACATTACTAAACACAGTGTTTGCACACACACACACACACACACACACACACACACACACACACACCCGCATTCTAAAAGGCTGTTGTTGTGAGACACACCTGCCACCAAGCATCCTACCCACTTCTCCAGCCATACAGTGCTCCAAGGAGATACCAGCAGCTTCTCCAGAGCCCTGGAAAGGCCCTGGGTGCAGGATTCCCGAGTCAGGCCCGTGGCCTGCTTCCCAAGGGCCCTTAGGTACCAAAGTCAGGGTGCTGGCCATAAAGTGTGCAGTTCTCTCTTTCCTTAAGAAATTGTCTTTCGGGGCTGAGAGATGGCTCAGAGGTTAAGAGCACTGCCTGCTCTTCCAAAGGTCCTGAGTTCAATTCCCAGCAACCACATGGTGGCTCACAACCATCTGTAATGAGATCTGGTGCCCTCTTCTGGCCTGCAGGCATACACGCAGAAAGAATACTGTATACTTAATAAATAAATATTAAAAAAAAAGAAATTGTCTTTCATTTGCTCCCGTCCTAAGTTCAGCCCTCAAAAACACCAAGCTCCCACCCAAGTGCACCAAGGCCTTTTGTTAATATTTAAAGTGTGTGTGTGTAGGTGCCTACATACGTGTAACAAGAGTACGTGTGGAGGTCAGTTGATGTTTCCTTCTGGGGATGGAACTCAGGCTTGGTGACAAGTCCTGTCTGCTGAGTTTTCTCAACGGCCCTCTAAGGATATTCTTCATTCTGTACTTTCCGGGAAGTATTTCTTGACTTCGGTTGTTTGATGTCCTGGCTCCATCCCCACCCCCACTTCCATCTTCTCAGCTGTCAATCACTCTTCGCTTGGGATTATCTGTTTTTCCTCCTCACCGTATGCTTCTGGCGAGTTAAGTGTCTCAGCGTGAAATAACTTCATTTCCAGTGTCTCATATCCCACTTCTGAGCGCCTCATATTTTCATTTACTGATTATCTCAATTCCTAATGTTCTCATGTTCTAGTTTACTTTTTTAAGTGGGGGTGGTGGTGAGGGAGAGCCGCGTGTGATGGCCTGCGCCTTTAATCTCAGCACTCAAGGAGAGGCCGGTAGATCTCTAAGTTCAAGGCCAGCCTGGTCTACAGAGGGAGTTCCAGAGAAACCCTGTCTTGAAAAACAACAAGGGGCTGGAGAGATGGCTCAGTGGTTAAGAGCACTGGCTGTTCTTCCAGAGGTTCTGAGATCAATTTATAATGAGATCTGTAGGCAGACATGCAGGCAGAACACTGTATACATAATAAATAAAGCTTTAGAAAAATGTGCTATTCACTGGAATGCCCTCTGTAGCACAATCAATAAAAACCCGGAGACAGATATGGGGGGTCAACCTGAAGGACAGAGAAGCAAAACAGCCAGCCACTGGCTCTTACCTCTATCTCAGTCTGAAATGGTGATTCTGCCTCCAGGAATCTCAGAATGAGACTGTGTGAGAGCTGACTCCTCCTGTTTTATATTCCTCTCGAGGGCTGAGATTAAAGGTGTGCACTGGTTTCTATGGCAAACTAGTGTGGCCACTGGGATTAAAGGCGTGTGTCACCACTGCCTGGTCTGTGAGGCTGACCAGTGGGACTGTTTTACTCTCTGATCTTCAAGCAAGCTTTATTTACTAAAATTACAAATATCACTACAGTCCTCTAGCAGGAAGGAGAGGTTTCCTTCCTTTCCTGGTTTGTGTGGTTGGCTGTTTAAAAAAAAGGAAGGAAGGGGGAAAGGAGGAAGGAAGGGGAGGGAGGGAGGGAGAAAGGAAGGAAGGAGAAGGAAGGAGGGAGGGAGGAAAAACAATTTGGTGTGTGCTATTTCTTGAGTCAAGGTCTTCTGTAGCCAGGCACCCAGTACTGAGATCACAGGCATGTACCACCTCACCTGTTCCATCTGGTGCCATGGATGGAAGCCAGGGCTTCCAAGAGGCTAGGCCAGCACTCCTTGAGCCAACCCACATCCCAGGCCTAAAATTCAATGGTTTTTGTTTGTTTGTTTGGGGTTTTTGTTCATCTTTTCAAGACAGAGTTTCACTGTACAGCTCTGGCTTTCCTGGAATTTGCTTTGTAGACCATGCTGGCCTTGAACTCGGAGATCCATGCACCTCTGCCTCCCAAGTGCTGGGATTAAAGGTGTGTGACACCATCTTGTTTAGGGTTCAGTTTTTAATGTGGGGTCATCTGCTTGGTGGATGGGGTTGGCGGGTGCTTTCTGACGCCTGTTTTTATGTGGGTGTTCCAGGCGCTCACAGTTCACACGGATCCCTTTCCTGCTGTTTTGGTGAAGTTCACAACAGTAGGCCCATCTGCTCCTATAGCTGCCTCGCAGCCACCCACACCCCTGGCTGTTCAGTGGACAACAGGCCAGGTAGGCCAGTCCGCTGCTGCCCCCGGACCTGTCCAGCAAGACCCCAGGCTACAGAGACATTCCTGTTACAGCATCTGCCTCTGCTTTCTCCTGAGTGCAGGGGAGTCTCCTGACTAGTGATTTGCCTGTGACACGGTTGTTTTGGGCATTCTAGCATACCTTACTATACAGTTTTGTGGCAGAGTGATAGTCACAGGAGCTATTACTGTGGGAAAGTAAAACAAAAAGACAAAAACAAAAACACCCGTCGTTCTAGCATTTGGAGCATAGGGTTAGTTCTCCGCCAGCTGTAGGTTTTACCTTCACTGTATTTATATGGGAACACCGTTTCTGTCTTCCCAGAATGCCTAGCTCTCAAAATCCTGTTTTCAGTTTTCAAAATGACATTTGTATGTGCTGCGTGTGGGCGCACGCAGGACACAGCACATGCATGGAGGTCAGGGACAGCCTGAGGGAGTCCATTCTTCCCTTACACCAGATGGGTCCCCATAATGGAGCTCACAACTGCACCAGAGCCGTCTCGTCAAAGACCTTACTCCAAGCAGAGCCGAGCTCAGCTGGCTTGCTTCACGACATGAATGTCTCCTCTAGCCCTGAGAACTGCAGGTACCCCGAGATCTATTGACAAGAGTGCCTCCCTTGTCCCTTCAGAACTACAGGTACCCCGAGGTCTAGTTTGGTCAGAGTTCCTCAGGGATCTGGCATCAAAGAAAACATGGTGCTGGGTATGGCAGTAAATACTGTAATGCTAGCCCTTGGGAGTTTCAGGCCAGCCCAGATTGCAGAATGAGTTTCAGGTTACACTAGGCTACACAGCTCTCATTCAGGATGAGAACAGGCTGGCAATCTGGCCTAGTTTAGGGCATGCCACTTGAGGGTGGTCCTACCTGTACAGGTAAGACCTGGGTCAGACACCTGGAAGTCCTGCTTATCCTCAGGTCATCTCATTTCCCCAAGAACGTGAGCCTGGAGCCAAGGCTAGGAGAGACGGGTTTGCCTTGAGCAACCATGGGAACCTTGTAAATTCAGCCATGAGGGTTGGATTATCAGGGCACTGCCCAGGGAAATCATTCCCCAGCAGGACCCCCATGCCAGGCTATGAACCACACTTGGAAGCCTCCTGCCTTGTATCCCATGTAGAAGGACCCAAGTAGGCCAGAACTCGCCCTCCCTTTGGGGAGGTTCCAGTTTTCACCCTGGCATGCCTGTGATGACCTCCTGAGCTGTGTGTGCCCTGCTGTCCGGAGCTCTGCTGCCTCTGCAGACCTGAGACAGGAGAGTAAAGATTAGGTCACCCAGGCCTCCCCAGGTACTGCCCCGAGAAATCCATTTGCCACTAACAAGCGTGAGGACAGAGGGAGCCAGGCTGTGCCAGTCACATCTGATATGCTGAACTGCAAAGGGCACAGCAGGACCTTGAGGGGCACAGAGTGACCGCAGCATCCACTCAGCAGCTTGGCCTCCCTTGCCTGTGGGCATCAGCGAGCCTCTTCTCGCCCCAAATCTTAATACCCTGCAAAGACTTCCAAGAAGAAAAGGACGCTCCTCTTAAACAGTTCACATTTATTACTGTAACAATAAAAAATCTTTTAAAGACTATCAATATTGTATTACCAAGAGTGAGGTAATATGTTTATAAAACATTTACAGAATCTGATATGCAAATAGTGGGTTCAGGAAGGAGAGAGAATTAAGACACTAGTAACAGAGGGAGAACCCAGAGAGCTGGGACTGGGTGGGAGGGCGAGACAGCAGCATTTTAGGACACGTGCACGGCACACACTCACATCACACCCAGTCACCCTCCCACGGCAGCCAGTGCCCTGTGAGTGTGTGGTCATGCGTTCAGCTCAGTTCTGAGGCGCTGAGCAGGGCCACTTCAGAACGGACTAAGGGGACAGATCTTCAGCCTGAGACATGGCTGCAACTCAAACAGTCCCACAAGCATCTCTGGGCACATGTGGACTGTCGCGTGAAGCGTTTTCTTGGAGGCTGTCAGCAAAATCGCCATCTGAGACACAGAGAGAGGGAAAGGGAAAGGGAGACAGGAGAGAAAGAGAGAGCAGGGCCATCTTCAGGTCCTTTAACTTGGAGCTGGGAAGCCCTAACTGGAAGCAGCGTGGACGTAGTAACTATAGCCCTACTATGCTGTCTAGAAATGGCTGCCCCATGCACAGTGAATGCATGGCGAAGGGCCACAAAGGCCAGCAACGCGAGTGCTGGGAGCCAGCAGGCTCACTGGCCAAGCCAGGCTGCTGTGGAGACTCTCCTCGTGCTTGCTGGCTGACATGCCACAGCCTCTACAAAGCTCACAGACATCCATCTATGCCTCCGAGCGGCATCAACACATGATTCCACACCTGTCGTACACATTCACGGCCGTGTGGGTTTGGCACCCATCTTTAGACACGTTTAACACACACACACACACACACACACACACACACACACACACACACACACACACACAGATCCCAGGCCCTTCTCATGGAGATCAGCCACCTGCAACTTCCAGACAGCTCTGTAAGCAATAAGCTTTCCCATAAAAGCTGTGAAGTCAGTGCCTGCTCAGACAGCAGGCTTTGGGAAGTGGGGATCAGAAAGAAAAAGACAAAGCCAGCCAGCCTCTGGTCTGCTTCTATAAAATGCTGATAAAACAAATTAAGTCCCACCATGCTCCCCCACCCCACCCCCTGTCCCTCATGCACACAAATGGCACCTGCACACACCCCAACATCCATCACACGCCCAAGGCCACTACAAGCCATGCGCCACCCTGGAGAGCATTCTTGGAGTCTCTTTTGCCACACTTCCAGAAGGAAGTGTCACCCACTACTTCCAACACCCGCTGAGAGCTGAGGATCCTGGGAGCTATGGGGGTAGGGACCCTGGGTGCTGAGGGCTGAGGACCCTGGGTGCTGAGGGCTGAGGATCCTGGGTGGGTGCTAAGGACTAGGGATCCTGGGTGGGTGCTAAGGACTAGGGATCCTGGGTGCTGAGGGCTGAAGGCCCTGGGTGCTGAGGGCTGAAGACACTGGGTGGGTGCTAAGGACTAGGGATCCTGGGTGCTGAGGGCTGAGGACCCTAGGTACTGGCGGGCACAGAGCTGCCCACCTGCGGGAGGAAAAACAGCATTCAGCGGAGAATAGAACCCTCCCCTTCCCCAAGTTCATGGACAGAAAAATTTTGCTCTGAAAAATATCAAAAGATTTGAAGAGGAGGAAAAAGAAAGCAATGTTTAATGATGGCGGTGTTGTCGGGAGTCGTGGGGAGCCTGAGAGCCCCTCCTGGGCAGCGTGTCTGCTTAGGAGTGGGCTGGCTCCACCCCAGGACCGGGTGCTCCTGTAGGCTGCTGAGTCCTCAGAGGAAAGGGACCTCAAGGGCTGTCCTGAATCCACAGGCCACCTCCACTAACAGGGAGCCACGAGGACTCCGGCGCAGTGTAAGGGCTGCCTGCTGCAGCTTCAGTTCCGTGGAGGAGGCGGCTCGTCTCTGCAGGATGTCATACAAGTCATTCGCTAGTGGACAAGGTGGAGTTTGTTGGAAAAACGTTTTGCATCGACATGTGAGACCAGTCAGTCTCTTACTGTAGATAAACTACTTTTCTCTCGAGAGCCCTTGTGCTCTGGTTTGATTTTGTGCACACTGCATACAAAATCTATGGCTACTGAGTGAAACTTAGGGTAGAATTACAGCTACCTGCCATGATAGTCTGGGACCAAGTGCTAGTATACCATCTGGAGAGCTAGCTGCTATCTAGAGGGTGAGGAGTCTGCGCATCCTGGGGTGGGTGGAGCACAGCAGCCGAGGAGGCCGAGGCGTCCTCCGTCCCTCCGCACTAGGCACTGGCTTCGCAGCACTACCTGGAAATCATGGAGCTGGAGTGTGATTGGCTGGAGGAAGTGGTGGCGGCACTCAGCTGTGAGAACCCACTGTGGCTGGACTCCAGGCTGGTCATGGAGCCTCTGCAAAGAAACCAAGAAAGAACAAGGAGTGAGGAACTGCCCTGAGCCACCCAGATGCCCACAATGCCTGCTGGACCCAGGCTCATCTCTATCTGCTTTTCTGCACTAGCACCTGCCAAGTAGGAATGGGGCATGAATGTCCCATGGGAGGAATGCACGCCTTGTGGTTTGTCCACAGACGCCACTGCACTCCTCTCGGACAGTCCCACAGAGCCCAGACAGGGACCAGGCAGCCCCCCCCCCACACACACCTGAAATCCTCGGACCCGATCACTTCTGTGTAGTACATCACTTTGCACTTGTGGGAGGAGACCTGCAGGGAGGCCAGCACGTCGTCCACTCGGGGGAGGTTGGTGGCGGAACACGCTGGCATGCTGTGGAACTTCCACTGCAGGATGTAGAAACCCGGCCACCTGGTCACATGGGAGCCCTGCAGCAGAGAGCAGGGGAGCTCAGGACATCCTGCCAACCTTCAAACAGGTCTAACAAGCTTCAAGGGGAGGGTGTTCTGAGAGCTCGCCATCAGGAAACAGCCTGGCAACGTCCTTCTACCTACTGGATGCAGCCTGTGCTGAGGCCTTTGCCAGGTGCTGGGAAGGCAGCACACAACACGTTTGCTGCCCTCAGCAACCTGCAGCCCCTTGAGACCACTAGGCAGCAGGTGCTTGACAGGGAGGTGGCTGTCAGGTGGGCCTGTGTTTTGGACAGAGATGTCAAGGCCACACTCCGGTCACACCCGGCAATCTGTTCCAGTGACTCCTTCCATTCCGAGAGCCAGCTTCAAAGGCTCCCTACCTTAAGATGGGGGAGGATTCCCTTCCAAGCTGCCTCAAGACCACGGATGTGCAGGCAGCTTGCATTTGCAAACCATACAGAGATGGAAAGCAGGCAGCCACGGTGTGGGGCAGAGGCATTGTGGGAGTGTGGGAGGAAGGCAGGCATTTACTACCAGAGGCGCTGTGGGAGCCAGCAGGAAGGGAGAGGCCTGCCAGGGACAACAGGAACCAGCCCAGCACAGTACAGAGCTGTCGTGTGTCCTAGCAAGAGCTGTAGTGGCCTCGCACATGCTCCTCTCTTGCTTCTGCCTGGTCTCTTCCTCTGAGGCAAAGCCATGCCGAGTCCACTCAGTGAGGTCACTGAGACCTGGATGTGTGCCTACAAAGTATTTCTTTCCTGAGTTTCTCGTGGCACCTGGGTGCAGACAGTCCTGGGAAATCCACTCATTTCACTAGGTTCACTGCTCTGGTCTCAGACCTTCCACTGTGCCCGGGCACCTTACAGGGTCTGACTGAGCAGGCCCAGCTGTGCAGACAGTGACGCAGGGCGGCAGATGGCGGCTCACCTGCACACTCTCTCCTTCTTTGCAGATCAGCGGCGACTCCACCGTGCTGTAGTCCCGGCCCAGCTGCCACACTTTGTCTATGAGCTGCACGTTGTTCCCACCCGGAGAGGTGATGCTGTGGGCCCCCAGCGCGTCCTTCTTGGGTGGCTGGGGAGACCTCTTGGAGTGATAAATATTAAAAACAATGTCCCCTTTGCACACGTCAAAATCCCAGGTGATCACTGAGGTGGCGTCCACAATCTGAATGAGAATCTGGAGAAAGAGATCTCATCAGTCAGCAATCCACAGCACGAGGCCTGGCCTCAGCTGGAGCAGGAATGGCTGGCTCTATGGCTCAGATGTGTGAGCTGGCAAAGGGGCAGGACACATCAAGTGGGCAGTTCTCTTTGCCTCAGGGTACTTAGGCATCCAGATGCCCACCGCCAGCCTACCCACTGCTCTCTCTCGTTCCGACTATGTGTAACCGATGAGGCAAATGGCTAGTTCCATGTGGACTCTGAAGAGTCCCACTCCTCATCTTCCAACACAGCTTAGGGACACTCATGAGCACGGACATGGGATTCCGTGAACTGCCTCAAGCTAGGGAGACATGGCAGGCCCTACAGAAGAGGGCATGGACAGAAGGATGCCCTGGTAGAGCCTCATGCCGGCGCAAGGCATGCAAGGGGGTGGAGAGATCAGATGTGCTCTGGGGGTGACTGCCGTCGGTACAGAGTGCCAATCCCAAGCCTGACATCTATCCTTCATCTGAAGTCCCAGAGGGAAGAGGCAGGTCTGGGAGGAAGGTGTGAGGCTACAAAGCAGAAGCAGCCATGCAGTTGCTCCTCCAACCCGTCCATGACCCTCTGAAGGCACAGGGCCCCAGTCAAAGCAGAGGCTGCACTAAAGGGGGCAGCATATTCTCCTCGTCAGAGTGGCTGCCAAGAGCACTCTTTCAAGAGACCGTGGGCCCTGTGCCGACCGGCAATGGGAACACTCTAAGCAGTATTCTTTGATGTGTGCTTTCTTTACACCCCAAGGCAGAATGGAGCTTTTACTGTCAACACTGACAGGTGCTATGCGACTCAGAAGCCACAGTGAGTCCCTGAGCCTTGCAACAAAGACAAGACTGACAGCTGCCTGGTAAACAGCTCATCCACCCCAGCCTGCCCACCACATGAGAGATGAAGGCAAATGATTCTTGGGACAGCCAAACATCCAAGGTCCCCTGCATGGGATCATGAGGGAGGGAGGCACACTGGATTTGTGCCTGCTCGTTCACAGCACAGCCCCAGGCTCACTCTCAGTGTGCCTCTATGTATCTATCAGTCGGCTGTCTGGACAGCACCCGGCAGCTGAACAGAGGCTTGCCACAGCAGAAAGCCATCCATGGAGCCAGCACTCCATGGACGGAGGGGTCTGTTCTGTATAAGTGCTGCCTCCCACCAAGAACACAGCAACATGCGTGCCTAGAGCTAAGCAAAGGGTGGGCCAGCCATGCTCACGCCACAGGGACGGGGGAGCCATGCTCACGCCACAGGGACGGGGGAGCCATGCTCACGCCACAGGGACGGGGGAGCCATGCTCACGCCACAGGGACGGGGGAGCCATGCTCACGCCACAGGGACGGGGGAGCCATGCTCACGCCACAGGGACGGGGGAGCCATGCTCACGCCACAGGGACAGGGAGAGCCATGCTCACGCCACAGGGACGGGGGAGGGCCTGCCAAACAGGAGCTTTGCTGCTTCTGCCCTTGCCACCACACCCCATGCTGGAAAGAAGGGAAAGAAGATGCGCTCATTTCTCATTCCTGGCAGTCCCTTCAAAAGACAAATGACCAGAACCCAGTCAAGAAAAACTATCGAGCAAAACTTGTCCCATGAAACCATCAAACCAAATCCAGGAGCTGGAAACAGCCCTCCCCAGGCAAGACCTGTTCTGCACGGGGTCAAGGATCTCAGGGAAATAGCAGTCGATGGGCTAATGAGCTTTCAAGGTTCACTCTGGTCAGATAGCAGCGTCCCAAGGCAGCTCTGCCCTTCAGTGCTGCCATTTCCCAACACCAGTGCCAACAAAACCTAAAGCCAAGACCAGACAAAGAAGCCAAGGACCCTAAGAGAAGTGCTGCCTGTCCGGTGGTAGGTGGGAGAAGCTGAAGGCGGGCACCTCATGCGGGGCTCCTTTGAACACGCTGGCAGACTGGTAGATGGTCTCTGTCCAGAGCTTCAGGTCCTCATTTTCCAGCTCCTCTGCAGTCCTGTACAGAGATTTGGGGACCAGTCCACCCTCTGGTACATCACACTAGAAAGGAAAATATGGCAGTGAGAGACATGTAGAGGCCAGGCAGCCCCTCATCCCACACGCCCACCTCCTGAGGCAACTGGGTTATGGAGGACACTGCCAATGTTATCAAATACTCTGTAGTACTTAGCAAAATATTTGTGCAGCCCACTTAGATCCAAGTGTTTTTACTTTGGATAAATGAGAACTAGCTGCAGCTGGTTTAGCACGGGATTCACACTAACATGTGTGAGGGACGGAACTCGAGTATTAGACTTTACAGCGCCCTGGAAAAGAAGCGCGATCAGTTGAGCAGAGATCCATTCCCAACAGCCACCCACAGAAACCACAGTCACTCGGGGCACAGCCCAGCGGCACAGTCTAATGCACACCAGGCTCCAGGGTTCATCCTCAGCACCACAAAAAGGGAAGGAAGGAAATCAAGATGCGCTAAAGCAAGCTCCCTATGTAACCTTGATCAAACAATTAATGAATCAGCCAAAACTTGACAAAAGACCATTACCTGAACTGACTTGAAAAAGCTGGGCTGACTCTGAAGCTATTCTCACTGTAGATTCTCTAGCTGACCTTAATAGAGCAAACTCGCATACAAGTGCATGAAATCTAAGCGCTTCCAAGATGATCAACCCGGAAGTAACTCCACAGAGAGCAAAACTGCAGCTCTCAGCCCGTAGCACAGCAGCAGCAGCAGCAGCAGCAGCAGCAGCAGGGAAGTCCCTGCAGTCACCCAAGGTCACAGACTGCGGTGTGGACAGGCTGCTAGTGAGGCCTGCACTAAAGCACTGAGGTGTGGAGACGGGAGGGCTGTGAGTTCAGGGCCAGCGTAGCTAATAATGAGACTACAAAGGAAAACAAACACACACTAGCCTGGCCCAAAGTTCAATACCCCTGCCCACAGGGAAGTCAACAGAATTCATGAACGACTCTTGACAGGCAGCCTGAGGAGCCACTGGGGAGAGTTGAGAGCGGGCCTCGGGAGGCCTTAGCCTGACTTTGAGCACATCACAGCACCAGTAAATACTGACGGTAGGGCGCTGAGCCTTCTGCCCCAATTCAATTCTTGTCCTGACAGCACTCATGGCTACCACAGCCTGGCTCATGCTTTAACCATGCTTGGGATCACTCTGGTCGCAAGTACGTGCTCTTTGTACTGCGATGGCACCGTCAATCTCCCTCATGGAGCCAAAGCTCAGCCCTTCTGTTTCCTAAATTCCTCCGGCCATTTGGAAAAACCACACTGAAAGTTCAACTCTTCACAGCCAGACAATTCCAGGACACACACCTCAGAAGACCCCCATTGGGGTCAAGTATGACAAGAGCCTGCTAAGAACTTGACCCCCGCTGCTTCCACTGCTACTGTGTGTCATGGAGCCAGGCACTTGTCTCCGTGGCTTCTGTTCCCTGAACCCTCACGTCAGGCTTCTGGGCACGACCTCCATGTTCTGGCATCAAACTCCTGCACCCAGCACAGGGCAGGCCAGCAGTGTCTGCTTAACTATCCATACCTCATGCCCTTAACACCCCCAACCTACAAAGGACAGAAGCAATTCCTCTATTTTCAACTTTGAGTATTATGTGAGTTTACTTAAGGAAAGGAGAAACAGTCTTGGGGGTCGATTCTCCATCTCACAGGTGTTTTGAGGCTGAGCAGATGGCCAACAGGTGAGGCAGTTGTCATGCAACTGAGGACCGAGTCTGGATGCCCAGCGTCTCTGTAAATGCTGAGGGCTGAGTGGACTGCTGGACTCCACTTCCTGAGAGGTGGGAGGGAGGGACCCTGGAGCATGCTGGCTAGACAGACTCACCTGATTAGTGCGTCCTGGGTTCAAATGAGAGGCCCTGCCTCAGTTAACAAGACGGAGACCAACTGGGTCAATCTCGGGCCTACATGCTCACATCACACAGAGATAAGTTAAAAAAAATGTAGTTCTGAAACACGTACAGCTTCTCTGAAGAGTCAAGATGTGTTTTACAGAGGCTGCGTGAATAAAGGCAGCTGCAGGGCATCGGACCCTGTAACACGCTCCTGAGTGTTAATGTACCACGTTAGCAACAGACTCCTCAGTGGCCTAGTCTATTCAACCAAGCAAAACCAGCAGCCACCCAGTTCAGAAAACCTTCAGTGCAAACAAGTGTTTGGCCCTGGCATGGGTGCTTGCCCGATACGTACCATGCACTCCCCGCTCAGGAAATCTGGAATTATCTCTTTATCGATATAATCCAGCAGGCCTCCAGGGCCCTGGTAGTCATTTCCCGCATAAATGAGGAATTTCCTTCTTGTGTTGTCGTCAATAAATGGACTAACCTGAAACCAATCAGACAAAACAGTGACGTCATCTGCTGCGTGGTTCAGGGGATCAAGCCTGCACCGCAACAGCATGCATGGGTGAGGTGGCAGGTGGGTCGCGGCTCTCAGACACTCTGTGACATCCCTGGCAAAGCACTAGGACCCTCAGGGAAATCCCGCCTGTTTTCCCTCTTAAAGAATCAGAAGCACTTTATATCTGGGTTTATTTGCTTTCTCCTGCCTAGCTGAGACCTCAGTGGGAGACAGGTACTGAGCATGCCCCGATGGCTACAGAACAGCATCTAAACCCACCAGTGTCCAGAGGACAGGGAAGACCCTGGGGGCTCGGAGGATGAGCAGGCGGCCCAGCGTCTCCGGGTAGTTGGCCTCCACCACCTCGATGATGCGCAGCAAAGCTTTGACTCCAGGTCTCCACAGATGGCGCATGTTCAGTCCTTCAAGGTCTACCAGGCAGGTCCACGAGCTAGATAATACCAAGCATGTGTCTTAGTAACAGATGGTAACTTGGCAAATGGCGTCCTATGTCATTTTCTTCTTTTGATATAAGCACACACTCTTATCTGCGAGCACGAAGCACAGACTGGCAGCGACAGGAGCAAAGCCTGACCCACAAGGTCAAGTCCTGACAGCGTAGCGAGACTATGAACTGCTGACACCCCAAGGCTCAGGAAGCAGAGGCAGGAGGATCAGGAGTTCAAGGACAGCCTGGCTAATGAGACCCCAGCTCTGAAAAGGCCCCCTCAGACCTGCTCAGTGCTGAGCATCCTGATGCTGCCTCCCCAGCCTGTCACCAAGGCAGACACTTGGCACTGACACACGGAGTGTAAACTGCAAGGACAACCGTACTCGCAGGTACACCGCCGCCTCTGGAACTGACAGGCACTGTGAACAGGACCCTGAACAACCTGGCCCGGCAGAACCGACGCTGCTCAACCCGAGACAGGGTCTCATGTAGCTCAGGCTGGTGTTGAATTGTACAAAGCTGAAGCTGGCCTTGAACTCTTATCCTCCTGCCTCATTTCCCAAGTGCTGGGATTACAGGAGTGACCTATCATGCCTGGCTTTTCTAAGTGTTTTTCTTTTAAAAGTTTTCTCTGCCCGTTTTCAGAATAGTATTCCACAATTAGAAGCTGGTTCATCAGGAAGAACTGGGGGTGGGAGGAATAAGTCCAACGGGCAAACCGCACGTGGTCCTGACTCCTAGGACCACAGAGCGGCAACTCAGGGCTGACAGATATGAGATCTTGGCACTGTCCCTGGGACTGACCTTATCACTTGTTTTCCAACCTTCCAGACTGCTTGGAAACAGTCAGCTATCAGGCTGTGGTGCCAAAGATCAACTAAAGAACTTAGTTCCTGTTCTTTACATGGACGGAGATAAGGCCCCACCAACCTGATCGGCCGGCCGAAGACTTTGGTATTTTCTTCACATCGTCTTAGGCCTTCTTCGTTTATGGAAAGAACCTGTAAGCAAATGACGATGGCCAGGGTCAGTCCAAAGGCAAAGAAACATCAAACTTAACAGAGGGGTTAAGGCAGCAAGACACAGCCACACACGGCCATGGCACCTCTTCACACTCCACAAGGCAACAATGACTGCTTCACTTGCAGAGTAAACAGCAGCATCAACAGGAGAAAGCAGGCAGGCCAAAGAAAACACCAGTTCAGAGTCGCCTGAGCAGGGAGAACTGGCGTGGGGGTGTTTGCAGACAGACTTATTCTGGACAGGAGGAGACGGGTGAGGAGTGTGGGTACACCCTGGTCTCCCCATATCAGCCAAGACAGAGGCAGGGAAAACAGCTGCTGGGGGGGGGGTATAAGAATTCTTGGGTAGAGCAGTAAGTGTGTGTGTGTGTGTGCGTGCACACACACACACATAAAAACACACATGGCTGGGGCACAGGCACCTAAAAGAATACACATCAAAACAAGAGGTATAAATACTGAGGGAGATGGGATTTGTTTTTTTATGTCTTAGTTTGTTTTCAAACTGAAAAAACAGATTCTTCTCTGGGCCAGAGGTGCAGCAGATTTGGGGAGGTCCAGGGGTGGCCTGGAATCAGGTGACAGCTCAGCAGCCTAAGAAAGAGGCCATCAGCCTGTAAAAGGGAAGGGTCAACAGAAAGAGATCTGGCAGGAGGTGTGAAGTGGGAACTGTCTCCTGGGGTTTGCGCTGTGCGTCCTCCTCAGAAGCCTTTGTGCAGAACACATCTCCCCAAGCGTAGAGCATGCGTACTTGTCCCAGTAGTCAGCTACAATGCCCCAGTCCTGCTGGTAGCAAGCATGAAGCCAGCATGCAGCCCCGTGTTCCCCATAACACTCACGTATCGCAGCAGGGCCTCCTCTCCGAGGGCTCGCACCAAGCCCTTGGTGTCCATCTGCCCCAGTCTGAGCACATACAGCGGTCGCCCGTCTGCAGAGAGGCAAGGAGGAGGCTGGGGTGAGTGGCAGGGCATGGCTCTGAGAGGATTCACAAGGGCCAAGGAGCAGCTCCACACCAGAGGTTCCTCCTGTGAGACTTTGTATTTGTCCCTGGCATAGCACAAAATGCTGCCCAGGGAAGCGTGCTCTGTGCTCCTGCTTGAGATAAGCAAGAAAACACGTGGAGCCCTGGCCTACTCTGAGGAGCAAAGGGAGACAAGCTTCTGTGTAAGGATGCCACGGGGAGGGGCAACCAAGTCAGCTGATAGCAACAGACAGGACCTGGGCCCACACGGCTGGGCTGGGCCAGGCCAAGTGGGACTGAGCTGGGTGCAGCCGCCTGGCTCCCCGACATGAATGACCATGGCTGCTGCTGAGTTCAGTGTTCACCGCAGGGGACGTCAGCATAGCCACATATTTTCTATGAACACAGAGGCTTTTTTAAATTATGAAACAATTTTTCCATAAATTATTAAGAAGTTATTGTCAAGATTTTTATAAAGTCAGCCTTCCTTCCTAAGGACACACATCTGGAAACCCACTAAGTACCACAGCCAACACGTGCTGGGTGTATGGCTCCCTAGCCCAGAGGGTCAGTGAACAGACCACTTAACTCATGATAGAATCTGTCATCACCCACCAGAGCAGAGACAACCGCAGGCCAGAGCACACCCTACACTCGTGACCCTGGACCCAGGCCAGCAACCTCAACACACCAGGTCGGCTGTCATCCTGCCTGGGACCAACACCTGACCCCTGGGGAACATCACCTGCAGCCCATTACCTGTAGCTCTGGCTGGCTTGGAACTTGCTCCAGAGATCAGCCTGCCTCTGCCTCTCAAGGGGTGGGATTACAAACTTCACCACACCTGACTCTACTGACATTTAGTAAGACACATTTTTTTTTTAAATCTTTTGTTTGAGACAGGGTCTCAGCTGTAACTCTGGCTAGCCTGGAACTCACTGTGTTGTCCAGACTGGATTCACTGCCTGCTTGCCTGTCTCCTAAATGATGGATTAGAGGCATGAGGCACCACAGCTGGTCTGTCAAGATCTTATTACCAAAACTTTTTAACCTTCAAGAGTTGAGCCATGAAGTGGAATAAAAATTACATTTTCAGCAAAAATTAATAAAGTAATGGACATCAAAGTACACAGTATTGTGTCTCTGTACTCAGGATCCTAATGTAAGAGGATCTAGAGTTCAGGGTTAGCCTATGCTACATAAAGAGACCCAATGTCAAACAGAAACCCAGAAGTTACTCAATTATATACAATATTGAAAACAAAATCAAAAGGTGAGTTAAAAGTTCCTATTAGCTATTTAAGAGAGTTTAAGGCTAGCCTGGGCTACAGTATAAGACCTTATCCCAAAAAATAAAAACAAAAGCAAAAATTAATAAAGCTACAATTAATCTGGAGACCTACATTCCCAAAGTAAAAAACAAGTTTTTAGGACTTGCTGATCTGAAAGGACATGTTCAGCGGAGGGAGGGGCACATTTTCTAGTATCCTGTCACATCTGCGTGAGCACAGTGCCACCCTGCACAGCTGGCAGGCTCTAGGTCAGCAACCAGAGGTAGGTCGGCACAGCGTATCCTCCCACAAGGCTGAGGCGAATGAGGGGCTGGGGGAGGTTCCAGGGGTGGCTGGCATGCCCTGGTGCTGGGCCTCGGCCCTCAGTGAGCCCTTCTGCACCGTCTGCAGCAGGAGACTGGGCAGGCAGCTCTGTCTACTGTGCTACTGAGCTGTGCCACATCCTGCAGTGCTCTCCTGAGAACGGAAGGTAAGGCCCTCACACCACGTCCCAATCTGGCTGTCCAGACTTGGGTGAATGGGCTTCTAACTACACCAGCCAGTCACGTGGTACAGGGTGACACAAGCACAGAGCTGTGACCATGTCAGGTTCGCCCCACCTTTGTCATGGTGATGCCAGCCTCCAGCGTAGTAATCCTGAAGGACCTGGGGTGGAGTCCAGGTGTCCAGGATGTAATCCACCTGGTGCTGCTTCCGCCAAGTTAGAGACTGGCACATGATCTCTCTGGCTTTGTCAATATTAAAATCCCGGGCACGCAGAAATCGGAGAATATGCTCATCCTTCGGGATCTAGGAGAAGAGAGATTTCCAGGCTATGTGGGAGGTGCTGGGGGAAAGTCTACCTACTGTGGTAGTCTGAATGTAATTGGCCCCATAAATTCATAGACAGTGGCACTACTGGGAGGTGTGGCCTTGTTGGAGGAAGTGTGTCACTGTGGAGATGGACTTTGAGCTCTCATATATGCTCAAGCCACACCCAGTGAGTCAGTTCACTTCCTGTTGCCTATGGATCAAGATGTAGGACTCTCAGCTCAGCTCCTTCTCCAGCACCATGTCTGCCTGAACTCCATGTGGTACCATGATGATAATGGACTAAACCTTTGAAACTATAAGCCACCCAATTAAATGTTTTTCCTTTATAAGAGTTGCCATGGTTATGGTGTCTCTTCTGAGCAACAGAAACCCTACTTAAGACACCTACCTACTGCCAACAGTGAGCCACACTGTCCACAATGCCAAGAAGCAGCATTCCTAGGTTGAGCACAGCTTGGAGTAGAAAGCTTTTCTAGCAGGTCCATCCCTTGTGCCACCAAAAAAGTTGCCAGAAAAGTCACCACTGGTGCCATAAAAAAGCAGAACTGGGAAAATCTGCCCCGACTTCAGCTGAGCAAAGTAAGGTGGAAGCAGCCCCAAGGCCTCAGTTACTTGCCTGAGCCCTCCACTGCCTGGCTGCGTAGACCACAGGGCAGTAGGAGCTGGAGCAGCCACTACACAGCTGTCCAGGGCAGCTGCTCCTCTGTGGCTGCTTCCCTAACAACTGGCCATATGCAGCTGTAAACCCAGGCAAGCCACACATGATGCCCAGCTCCTTTTATCTGGCCTGTTTTTCATAAACCTCACTCCTGTGGGGCTAGGGTCTCCCCCAATCTCAGAATCAAAGCTCCACTGTGATGGGAGGACAGGCGACATTCTCCTGAATAACAAAGTATAATGACATGCGTGTATTAGAGTGTCACGGAAAAGAGGATTTCTTTGTATGATAAGGCCAGCACTTTTTTTTTTTATTTATTATGTATACAATACTCTGCACCAGACCTCGTTACAGATGGTTGTGAGCCACCATGTGGTTGCCGGGAATTGAACTCAGAACCTCTGGAAGAGCAGGCAATGCTCTTAACCACTGAGCCATCTCTCCAGCCTCAAGGCCAGCACTTTAAAACACGCTCCAGCTCCTCAACACAGACAGACACTATGTTCTACTGATTGACATGTCGTGGGTTCTAAGCTAGACCTTTCTCTGTGAAAGGCAGGGAACATAGCTACCCGCGTGTGGAAGGCATCTTAAGCCTGCCATGAGGATCTGGTGCCACAGACACACTCGTGGTATTTTGGGTGGGAGGAACAGGTCAACAGACATGGCAAGATCTTTACTCTGTAGCCTCCAGTGAGACCAGAGACTGCAGGATCCGCAGTCAGCAGTGCTGACGGCAGCCAGCACTCACTTTGCCCTTGTGCGTCTCCTGGAGCCACTGGCGCAGTCGGATGAGGCAGCTCTCCTGGAGCGGGGTCAGGTCACCCAAATATCTCTTGATGTAGTCGGCATCTAGCTTGTCTGGAATTTAAGATACATGGCGTTATTTCCACAGAGAAAGAACCCTTCTCTCAGTGAGGCTGGAGTGGAGGCAAGGCAGCAACTGTCCTGGGCAGCCTTTTAGGGAGGCATCACTGATAACCACAGGTAAGTAAGCGGTCTTTAAGATCAGATCCCCGATAAACACAGGCGGGTTCCGAGCCTCCTCCGCCTGTAATTTCAGTACTACAAGGACAGGCTGATGGCTTAATAGATACAATGTACACTCATCTTCAACACAGGGCCTAAGTTCAAATGCACAGCCCCAACTCTCTCCCCAGCTGACTGTCCAAAGGCAAGCAGAACGAAAGAATGATAGACACCATTATCTTAACAATGTTTTCTGATTCCCCCATTTTCTAAACTTTCTATAACTAGAAATTAAAAACTTGTGTTTTTATATATGTGCTTAGCACACAGAAAACTGCACACAAACCCTGGCCCAGCCCTGTCACTAGCTGTGTGACCACTCAACTGCGCTGTGCCCAGCAAATGTAGACATGAACTGAGGCAGCCGACTGGTCCCTGGGGCTGAGAGTGGGAGCTGCGCAGAGGAGGCACAGGACCTGGGTGACAAAAACGCTGTCACTATCATCAATCAAAACACATGGAAAACACTTCCTGGTCCAAATCAGTGGACAACTAGAAATAACTTCCATTTAACGAACAAGAATAAAACAGATGTGCTCTCTAAGTGGGAGGCTCAGGAAACACAGTCAGACACGGATGGGTTTCTCTTCTGTGCAAGACCGACTGTCACGGACAGAGCCGTGGGGAGGAGAGAGGTCCCGGGTCCCCAGACTGTGCCAGGCTCACCGTCAGGGGTTCCTACCACAGGCTCAGATGCTGGGCCTGGGCTGCTGATGCCTTCCCCACTCAGCCCCTCCTTGAGGGCAGCAGCATCTGGGACAAGGACAGCGGAAGATGTGGCTTGACTCTTGCTTGACGACAGTGTTTCTGACGAGGGCTGCAGAGAGGGCGGGGTCCACCGGGGCACAAAGGTGATGCCCTCCTCCTCCAGCTGCCGCAGGTAGTATTCAATGATTTCTTTCCCCTTCGACACAAGACAGGTATCCTGTGAGCATGCGTCCACTACCCAGACATCTTACCCTCACCAGCTTCTAAGACATTCCCCAAACCAGAATCTGGGGGCTGTGGACACAGCTCTGTGGCGGAATGCTAACTTAGCACACACATGACCCCAAGTGAGTTCAATCCCCCAACCCCTCACCTGTTCACCCCCAAATAATTCTCACTGAGAGCAGTGGAAACACCCGTAACCCTGACACATGGGAGGCCGAAGCAAGAGAATTAGGAATTTGCGTGAACTAGGGAAATCTTGTCTCAACAAGTAAACAGTAAGCTAAAAGTCAACCAGACTGTGGTCACTCTCTCAGAGACTGCCGCCTCCTTTTCCATAAAATCCCAAGAAAGACACTCACTTTTTTAATGTTGCTGGTATATTGTTTCATGGCAATTTTTTCTACTGTACTTTCAAAACCAAAGAAGGATTTGATATCTAAACTTGCAGACTGTTCGAAGCAGGTCCAGTCTTCGTTCTCAGGGTGAACCTGCAGGCAGAGAACCCAATCCCATTACCGCGCTAGCAATGGAGGCATCACATCTGCTCCCCAGCTAGCTGACCAGTACCCAGAAGAAGCAAATTTAATGGTGTCACTATCATGGGGAAGGAGAAAGGCAGGGCAGAAAACTGCCCAGATGGACTCAGACACTCCAAGGCCCTCATCACAACCTCACAACTTTCTGGAAGTGACAAACACACAGCCTTTCAGCTCCAGCCCTTCATCCACTCACCCAGCTCCTGTGATGCTGAACATGGACAGAAAAAGAGCCACACTGTGTGCTGCTCGGGCTCCCGGAGAGAGCCACACTGTGTGCTGCTCAGGCTCCCGGAGAGACAGATAAGCCACAGACAGGTGGGAAGGTCACAGGAGCACTATGGAGAAAGGCCCTGTGGGGCTGAAGGCTAGAGAAGGGACAGGGCTGGCTGCAGGGATTGTAAGTGTGCACCATCGCACACTTACAATCCCTGCAAGGAGTGGGAAGGAGGGACAGACAGGTGACTGTGAGGGCTCTGGGCTCCTCTGCAGGAGAGGAGGTTGTGGGCTTGAACCAAGGGAAGACAAGTGTGACATGCGTGGACTCTGTGTGGACAGGGCAGGAGGCTAACCGCTCAAGCAGGGACCAGGAAGGGTGTCTCTCACACTCTGAGAAAGAAGTTCCTGAAGTAAGTATATGCAGTGAGGACCACAACGGACAGATGGTCAGAGCCCTACACGCAAGGACACTCAAACCCTGGCTTCAAACACACACCTACAGTCAAGAAGCTGGGCCAGGAAAAAGACAAACAACTTCATACTTAAAACCAGTCAGGAAGCTGGCCTTGTACTACTCACTTGCCTTTAGTCTGAGCACTTGGGAGGCAGAGGCAGGTGGGCCTCTGTGAATCCCAGTCCAGCCTGGGCTACAGGATGAATTCAGGCCAGCCTGGGCTACTCGGTGAGACCCTGCTTCAGAAAATACAATCTAATCCAGAGCTGAGTGCGATGGTGCACACTTATAACCCAGCACTCAGCCAAGCGCAATGGTGCACACTTACAATCCGGCACTCAGCCAAGTGCAATGGTGCACACTTACAATCCGGCACTCAGCCAAGTGCAACGGTGCACACTTACAATCCGGCACTCAGCCGAGTGCAACGGTGCACACTTACAATCCGGCACTCAGCCGAGTGCAACGGTGCACACTTACAATCCAGCACTCAGCCGAGTGCAACGGTGCACACTTACAATCCGGCACTCAGCCGAGTGCAACGGTGCACACTTACAATCCGGCACTCAGCCAAGCACAATGGTGCACACTTACAATCCGGCACTCAGCCGAGTGTGACGGTGCACACTTATAACCCAGCACTCAGCCAAGTGCAATGGTGCACACTTACAATCCGGCACTCAGCCAAGTGCAACGGTGCACACTTACAATCCGGCACTCAGCCGAGTGCAACGGTGCACACTTACAATCCGGCACTCAGCCAAGCACAATGGTGCACACTTACAATCCGGCACTCAGCCGAGTGTGACGGTGCACACTTATAACCCAGCACTCAGGAGACAAGGCAAGAGGAGAGTGGCAAGTTAAGGCTAGTCTGGTCTACATGGCAACTTTGAAGACAGAGGCACAGAGTGAGTCCCTGCCTTAGAAACAACAGTCACGGCATCAGCTGGCAGCCCTGACTGTCACAAGGATACAGCATGCTACACCACTCCTCAACTGTGCTGCTCATCCCAAAGGAGAAGCAGCAGCTGGTGAAAACCCCAAGAGCCGTCCTGTTTCAACAGTGGTCGCACATGGCCTGGGAGCCCGAGACTGGGGTCGCGACTCACCGTGTAGCAGCAGTGCTCGTGGATGATGACCCGGTTAGAAAACGTCTCGTTGTGCGCCTCGATGTGCAAAGTGCGCTCTCGAGAATTCAGGGAGTTTTTCTGGACAAAATAAACATAATCGACTCCTGCAATCTTTAAGAAGAGACAAGAAGAAAAAGTGTTTACTAACAGCTCTGGGTGAGCATGGGTCCACCCGCCTGTAAAGTGTCCGTCGCCAGTACCTTCTTCAGCAGCCTGGGAGCGTCGATATCCAGCTTGCAGCGCCTCTCAATGACATGAATAGCCCCATCTTCACTCTTGAATTCGCTCACGGTGTCGCTGTCCACAAACATTGGGATCAAAGGACACGTAGGGAACCTCCTCTCATAGGCCTGTGGACAAACGGCAGTGATAGAAAAGAAATGGCAGCCGTCACTGCTGCGCCCTCAGAAAGAAAGCATTTTGTTCACAGCCTGCAGCACACAGATCTTCTGGAAGCGGGGAAAGATCCAAGTTCATGGACTAGAAGCCTTGGCGGAGTGAGGATGGCAATTCTGCCCACATGGGTATGCAAGTCCAACACAGAGCCAAGCCCCAGCAGGCTCTTTTTGTTAAATGAAAGACAACTTTCGAATCTATGTGGAAGGCAAAAGAACCATCACAGCTAACAACAGACGGGGAGGATTTCCTCGGCCCGGCATCAGGGTCATGCAGCGCTGCTGGGAGAGACAGAAGACTAGTGGGCAGACAGACCCAGACACACCAGCTCGCTCCCTCTTCCTTCTGGGTGGGAGGATGAGCCCAGGGCAGCGCATGCTGAGCACCTCAGGGTTGACTGAACTGCGCCTCAGGTTCTGCCTAAACCATTTTTTTTTTTTTTTGGTTTTTCGAGACAGGGTTTCTCTGTAGCTTTGGAGCCTGTCCTGGAACTCCCTTTGTAGACCAGGCTGGCCTCGAACTCACAGAGATCTGCCTGCCTCTGCCTCCCGAGTGCTGGGATTAAAGGTGTGCGCCACCACCGCCCAGCCTGCCTAAACCATTTTTGACAAATGTGGAAATTCTAAGGAAAGAAAAAATTAGGATGCTCTTTTTTTGTTAAATATTTTCCATGATCTAAAACAAAACAAAAATCCTCTCAATAATCAAAATCCAATCAGAACATGAGCAAAAGCTAGGCATTATGTTGTATGCCAGGAATCCCAACATCTAAAAGGTGGAGGCAGGAGGATTATGAGTTCTTGTACAGACTGGGCTAAGCAGTGACAACATCATCTCAAAAACAGGGAAAAGCAGGCGCTAGCAAGGAGGGTAGACACATGCAGACAGCCCCACACAAAAACGGGAAGCAAAGAGATTAGTCACTGGAAGACACAGGCCACCACGTGCCGTACACTGTGTGCCATCAGATGGACACACACAGCACACGCTAATACTAAGAAAGCCGTGGAGAGAAGAACCTCCAGACGCCGCTGGTGGGAATGTAAATTGATGCCACCAATCTGGAGAGCAGACATGTTTCTCAAAACCGAACCCTGAACATGAAGTCACCATATGACCCAGAAGCAGCCCAGTAGGGCCATATACATACAAGCTCAAAGCAGCAACTACCACGTCCTCTAGAAAGCACACACCCACGAAAAGAAATGGCCCTACGGTTGCACACACACTGTCCACAATCTAAACAGCCACACCCACAGGAATCCACTTGAACTGTTTGCTTTGAGCTGAGACTGGGCTCTGGTATATCCCAGGTTGGCCTCAAACTAACTATGTAACTAATGATGACCCTGTACCATTCATGAAAAGATAAACTTACAGCAACGGAAAACCAAAGGTTGGGAGGGGCTTTAGGAAGTGGAGAAGAAGGCGTGGCTGTCAGGGTGCCGCTGCCCGCTGCCCGTGCACATTAAGCGGGACCTGACATTGCTGATGGACTGTAATTCTGTAAGGCATTCCCACGGTGGAAACATGTCTGAAGAGCTCATAGGAGCTCACCATAGTATTATTTTAAATCTTATGAATCAACAATGATCTCAAAACAAAAATTCAGGGAAAGACTTGTATATCACTTATGAACTCTACAAAAGTATCTAAGCACTATATGTCATTGACTCTGCAGCAATCTAGAGTGTAAACAGAAACTATACTTTTGTTTCCCAGCCACCGAGACCCAAATTATCACACAGAAACTATATTAATTAGACACTGTTTGGCCCATTGTTCAGGTGTATCTCTAGCTAGCTCTTACATCTGAAATTAACCCACTTCAGGAACAGGCGGGCGGAAAAAACCCAGTCCAGGGGACCAGGGGACTGAAAATATTTGCAGCTACATCAGAGACTGGAGAACTACGGACACTGCTGGAGGTAATAACCAGGCTCGGGATAGCCCACACTTAACTCTGCCGTCCGCCCTCTATGAAGAAGGTATTACAGATAACACACAAGACTGGCAGGTGCCAAGCCTCTGTAAGATTTAACTAAAAATAGGGAAAGGGAGTTATGGCAATGTCTCTAACCACAACCAACAGCAGATTTCAGGAGAAACATGTGACACTGGTTACGAAAATACATTTGCTGCTTAGACTTTCTGCAACCAAGTGCAGCCCCCAAAGCACCAGCGTGCTGGGAAGCAAAGGCCACTCACCCCGCCAGGCCCACCCACCTGAATGCTGGGGACCTCAGCCCTGAATACAGCAGGATCAACCCCTCTGCCTGGGTTATGGCTACAGCTCGACTCAGTCCTGGCTTTCCTGGATCATGACGTTTGCTCTTTGTGAAACTGCAGGTCATTTCCATCTGAAAGCGTGGTCAGCGGAAGAGCAGGCAGGGAGTGAGCAGCACCCTGCAGAGGGTCCAGGACACCAGCCTGGTGGTGCAGTGGTGTGCAGACACACAGGACAGGCCTTGGTTCACTAGTTCAGGGACCCAGAGAGCTGTTTACAGTCAGCAGTGAGGAATAGCACGTTCTGAAAAGACAGGGAACTGCAAGGTATCCCAAGGGTCTGAGAATGGAGGGGAGCCCGCAATGAGCAGGGACACAAGGACACATAGGTCCTTATCGCTGGTGAAGTCCTCCTTAGGGACAAGGCAGCCTGCTGAGGAACGGTGGGAGGAGGAAGTGCCGATAGCAATGAGTCCCGTGTTCAGAAACCCAGGGAGTCATGTGAGGACGGCTTGGCAGGAAGGGAGCCTGCACGTGGCACTGCGGTGCTTACACGTCTAGCTTCCCATGGGCTCATTCTCTCCTCCACTCAAATGCACCCTGAGCTCCGTGACAGCCAGAATCTCACATGTCACCCAGAATGCACATGTCACTACAAACAGCGTCTAGGAGTTAGTTTACCTGCTCAGATCACTCCGCAGACATACCTCAGGAGGCCCCGACTGAGTGAGCAAGGGGTTTAGGGAAGACCTGCCATGCTCGGCTCCCAGTGATGCTAAAAGCCTTGCTCTAGAAATGGGGCTGGGGCTGGGCAGTGTCAGCGCACACCTCTCATCCCAGCACTAGGGAGGCAGAGGCAGGTGGATCTCTGTGAGTTCAAGGCCAGTCTGATCTACAGAGCGAGTTCCAGGATAGCCAGGGAGACACAGAGAAACCCTGTCTCAAAAAAGTGAAAAAAGAAAGGAAGGGAGGGAGGGAGGGAGGGAGGGAGGGAGGGAGGGAGGGAGGGAGGGAGGAAGGGCTGGGAGCAGGCCTTGCACATTCTATCACTGACACACCAAGAAACTAAGGACATGAGGCTCCAAACTACAGCTCTTCTTTTTTGTTTGTTTTTTGTTTTTCCTTTATTGTTTTTTGAGACAGGGTTTCTCTGTCAAACTACAGCTCTTCTTAAAGAGCAAACTAGGAACCTATCCAGAAACGGCAGAGGGAGGAGGCTCTTTGTCAATATCTAAATAGCCACTTTCAAAACACACTTTTTTTTTTGAGTATGTGGCAGTTGAAACAAGGTCTTTCTTCTATTTTCTTCTATTTTATTTTGATACAGGGTCTTTCTACATGGCAAGACTCATAGAGACCCGCCTGCCTGCCTGTCTCCTGAGTGCTGGGCTCTCAGGTGTGCACCACACGCCTGGCCTTACCACTGCCGTCTTGAAGCTGAGTAGACTCCACACGATGGAGCCTGGAACAAAAACCACACTGAAGCCCTTCCATTCCTAGGTCACCCACCTGTGCAGTCTCATGTGGCAGAGACCCTCCCCCACCTGTGCAGTCTCACGTGGCAGAGACCCTCCCCCACCTGTGCAGTCTCACGTGGCAGAGACCCTCCCCCACCTGTGCAGTCTCACGTGGCAGAGACCCTCCCCCACCTGTGCAGTCTCACGTGGCAGAGACCCTCCCCCACCTGTGCAGTCTCACGTGGCAGAGACCCTCCCCCACCTGTGCAGTCTCACGTGGCAGAGACCCTCCCCCACCTGTGCAGTCTCACGTGGCAGCGACCCTCCCCCACCTGTGCAGTCTCACGTGGCAGAGACCCTCCCTTGTACCGTTAGGTGGCCAACCAGGTGGCACCTAGGCTCTCAGGCTCAGAAGAGGCTAAAAGGTGCAGAGCCTCTCTCTGTGTGCTCATCCGAGCTCCTCCCCCTCAGCTCCTTCCATCCTGACAGATGGCAATACAAGCCACAGGGCAGGGACCAAATCCTGCTTCTCTTTTCATTCCCATGAAAATAAGAACCTCCATGCCTGAAACGAGGTCTCGTTAATAACCAGACTTCTACATTATGGAATAAGAGTTTCCCACACAAGCCAATAGCTCCTGCCTTTGTTTCTCACTCAGCTTGGCCAATGAGTCCCCAACACTGAGCACAGGAAACTGACTTCCGGGAGGGGCTAAGGGAAAGGAGACTGGGAAGGTTGTGTGAAATTGGTCTCTCTGGGGACACCAACATCTAGCATTCAGCAGCAGCTGCAGCCGATGAGGCTCCTAGCTAGCTCTCACCCTAGTGGATAAGTGGCCCCTGAAGACAGACGCAAGCAGGCGTCTTACCTCTATCCGAAGGGAGGCAAGAAGCAACGACGGGATACAATCGTACGTGCAGGACCCAGGCAGTACTCAAAACAACAGTTAAACCCGCCACTACCCATGAGGAAATCAAGAGAAATCTGTTTGGTGGGAAGCATCACCTCAGCTCCCTAACACCCCCTTATATAAAGAGTCTGGATGTTTGTCTGGGGGCTTTACCCCAGCTTCTGGCATAAACTTCCTCCCCTGGAAGTTGCCTCAGTCCAAACTCCACCTCCGAGAAAGCCCACCAAAGGGTGACCCCTCCCCAGGGAAGGTCAAGACCACTCCCACAGGCTATTTAAACTGCCCCCAGAGAATGAAAACATGGTCTCCCCTTCTCTTTCTTCCCCCTCTCCATGTTTTCCTGGGGCCACCCAGGAGTAAGGTCATCTATTAAACATGGATGTCTTTTAATTCGGTCTGATTGGGATTATTTGCCGTCAGCGGAGAGGTTCGTTTAAGAAAAATACTTAACAAAATCCTAATTCTAAAAAATTTTATATTTTTATTTATTTATTTATTTATTAAGGATTTCTGCCTCCTCCCCGCAACCGCCTCCCATTTCCCTCCCCCTCCCCCGATCAAGTCCCCAAAAATTTTATATTTTTTTAAGGGAAAAAACATGGGGCTAGAGAGCTGGCCCAGTGGTTAAGAGCACTGGCTGCTTTTACAGAGGACCTCAGTTTGGGTCCCAGAACCCACAAGGAAGCTCACAACCATCTGTAACTCCAGTTCCAGGGGATCTGGTACCTTCTTCTAATCTCTGCAGGGACTTTACACATGTGGTGCACAGATATATATGTAGGCAAAACACTAAGACACATAAAATAAAACATAAAAATTAAACAAAATTTCAACGTCTTAAAAGACAACAACAGACATGTCTAAAACAGATTGGTGGCTATAGAGGGAAACTGTGTCACACCAAGCCAGCGTGTGCACTGTGCACGTGCTGATACGACTGAGGAGTCAGGAGCCTGCCTGCTAGGTAACACCAGGCACTCAGGAGGCTGAGGCAGGAGGATCACAAGTCCAGGGTGAGCCTGGGCAACTTAGTGAGACCCTAAGGCAAAATTAAACATAAAAAAATGGGTCTGAGGGTACAGTTTAGAGGAAAGTACCTTCACAGTAAACACGAGGCCCTAGATCCTATTTGCCAGCATCTCAAAAACAAAAATCCCAGACACCAGGGCCAGGGCATAGGGCTCCAGCCTGGGCATCGCTTGTCTTTTTTTCTTTTCTTAAGGAAAGAAAGAAAAAAGGGAGGAGAAAGGGAGGGAGGGAGGGAGGGAGGGAGGGAGGGAGGGAGGGAGGGAGGGAGGGAGGGAAGGAGGAAAAGTCACTACCCAGGAGGCCCCTGTCTTTCATGTGACTGGTTAAACGCAGCAATCCCACACAGTACACATGAAAACACACCTGTGCTTGTCAGAATCCCAGCCCCAGCAGGACAGCAGGGCAGAACCTCTCAACGTCTCCATCCACACTCCAGTTCACAGGCTGGACATGGAGGCTGCACAGGAAGCCTCCTACTGCCAAAGCTCCATTCTACCCCAAGGGCCACATAGGAGCCAGGGGGCATCGGCAGGCCACAGAGCTGCCCCTACCAGTCTCCATGGCACACCCAGCACTTAGCAACATGAAAGTCAGGACGGCTGGGAAGAACCACGCTAACACAGATCACTTCTGCAGAGGGAAGAAATTCTCTGAGGCTCCTTTAAAGGAAGACTGGCTTGGGAAAGAGGAAGCTATTGCGACCATTTGCACACTGTGTTTAAAGCAGCAATAATAAAAACACCGGGGCCTTATCAGCTTGCCTGGCCCAGAAGGAGCTGCCTCCTGGGGAATTCTCCCTCCCACCTCCACACCCACTCTTCCCCTCTCACAGGTTTCTGAGGCAGCTCAGGAGGTGGTACAGAGCTTTCAGCCCTTAACCAACTTCTGGATCCGATGCTGACATATGAAAAGCTAGCACTGTGCTAAAGAAAACCACGCTTAGTGAAGGCGGATCGACTTGGAATTAATGAGCTGAGTGCTGCACGGTGCCAGGAAACTTATTTCAAAGAAATTCTGTTTAAAGAACAGCTCCACTCCACCCCAAAAAGAACTGTGTTCACACCCAGTTTGGCTAACAAACCAAGCTAGCTGTTTTCTGGACAACTGAGATGTTCTCGGGCACCTGATATGAACAAAAACTGACTATCAGACAGGTTAACCCTGGGGGGGAGCCCAGTAAGTAAATAATCTACACCGTAACCTACCCAAAGCCACCAACAAAGAAACACTGGACACATTCAAGACTGTGAGGCAGACTGACCAAAGACCCAGTCCCACCTGTCGGGAAAGACAATACAGCGGCAGGCGGCTGGTGGACTCCAGAGAAGACTTTCTGATTCCTGCGCCAAACATGGTTTCCTGAGGGACCACAAATGTTTCAGAAACAGAGCTTGCCTAAGAGGGAGGCTGTGGGTTTGACCCCAGCGCCACTGGGGAGGGTTGAAGGCTTATGGCCACCTAAGTCTAGACAGCTCCCCAGGGAAAACTGCTTTATGTCACACCTCATTCTTCTATAGGCTTGTGTGGTCCCTGACAGAAAGCCACTAGAAAAATGTACCTCTTTCCAGGCTCAGTGGCATTTGGGAGACAGAGGCAGTCTCTGAGAGCAGTCTGTCTAATCTACACAGAGTGCTGGGCCAGCCAGGACTTCACTTCAAGACCCTGTGGAACCTCTAGTGCTAACAAATCAGGTTCCAAGTCACAGGGCTGCCGACTGCTCACACTGAGGTTCACCACGTAGCCCAGGCTAGCCTCAAACTCTTGATTCTCTTGTGACAGACTGCTGAGCCCACGCTCAACACTGTGTTCATACTTAATAATACATTTAAAGAAACTAAAATTCTTAAAAAAACTTGAGCCTCTTTGAAAGGCATAACCTAATTAGTTACGGCACACCTCACTACGCAGCCCAGTCTGAACAGCCGTATTTCCGAGCTCAACTCTACATGGCCGACCTCATAACTATAAAACGCATATGGAGTTGGCTAGGTGACTACAGTGGCCCCTCGCGCCATCATCAGTCCTAGACGAAAACTAAGACATGCATATAAAACCTTGACAGAAACCAAGCCATTACCCCAAACCATTTTCTCTAAAATGAAACCTATGTGAAGTTTAAATATGAGCTTCATCCTAGAGAAACACAGAGGCTATGGTGCTGACAAGCACACCTCCAGGAGATCCAGTTCAGAAAAGTCCTACGTTCAACCTACAAGGCCGCCCGGGAAGGCAGGGGCTTTCCAGGGCACGCCCCCTCTCCAAAGTTTCCACTAAAATGTGAATGTGCTGGGAGTCAGGGGGCTTGGTGGCTCACAGCGCTAACTGGAGGGGGTGCTGGAAGGGGCGCAGGGACAGGATGGAAGGACGGGAACAGGGACAGAGACAGGCAGATCTCTGTGAGTTCGGGGCCAGTCTGGTTCATAACTCGAGGTCCTGGATGCTAGAGCCGTTACACAGAAAAACCCAGTCTGATCTCAAACTTATGGCAATCCTCCTGCTTCAGCCTCCTGAGTGTTGGGATTACAAAGTCACTGTGCCTGTTTTTTTGGGGGGGAAGGGGACAGAATTGCAATGCATCCAAGCCCGACCTCCTGCCCACCCTGCATCCAGGTGACAAGCACCACTCAGATCTGCTTAGGACGGTTGTGTGCAGGAGACTGCTCTGCAGTTTCTGGTTGAACCGAATAAGGACCAGTTAACTCGGCAGTTAAAGCCTTATTTAACAAGGGTGTCTAGATAGATAGTCCATCTTGAACTACTTGCATTCCTGAGAGCTTGTTAGGCAGTTCTAGCAGGGGAGTGCAGCTACGCCCCTGATGGAAGACCAGTCCTCCCGTTTGAGGAAGACTGTCCTCTCCAGCATGCGGCAGTGTAGTAGGAAGGGGACATCAGACTAGCGAGCCACAACAGCCAAACCAACCTTAGCTCGCAACAGGGTAACAGGTGCTGCAGCCGGACCGACCTCACACCCAGAAATATTTCTGGCAAGGGCCAAAGATGGCTCCATAATGAAGAGCATTGACTGCTCTTCAGAGGACCTAGGGTCAGTTCCCAGCTCCAACATGGCAGCTCACAGCCATCAATAACTTCAGTTTCAGAGGGTCTGGCCGCTGGCACCAGGCACCTACATATGTGTGCATGCATTCATGTAGGCGATCACACAGAGGCATAATTTTCCAAAAAGATTTACTTATTATGTATACAGTGCTCTGTCTGCATGTTTTTGCCTGAACACCAGATAAGGGCATCAGATCCCATTATAGCTGGCTGTGGACCATCATGTGGTTGCTGGGAATGGAACTCAGGACCCCTGGAAGAGCAGTCAATGAAATGCTCTTAACCTCTGAGTCATCTCCCCAGCCCCAGCGTATTTTTTTTAATCTAATAAAAAAGAATTCCCAGGTAAGACCACCAAGAAATGTTCGTAACAGTGACAGACTGAAGGGGGCTACTGAATAAAACTGAAAGTATAACCAAGCACGCCTGGCTAACTACATTTTCTGCTTTTCCATCTTAATTAGAAAAACTCAGGTGTGTCCTTATTTATGAGCCCCTTGCTGTCTGAACAGTTCGAGACTGACATGGCAGGCACAGCCTGGAGATGCCACACCTTGTACCTATTTAAGTCCTGAGGTAACTATCCCTGATATTTCTGGCTGGCTTCTCTGGGCTATGATCTCTATCTACTCTCACACAGCTCTGTGGCAGGGGTCCCAGCCCCTTTATTACCGTAAGACAAAACGCTTGAGTCAAGGTGGGATGCACACCATTTATTAAGATATTTGAGCAATATTTCGAGAAGCACTATACTGAGGTTGAGAGGAGAAATGCTTCTATTTCACTTTAAATGACCAGGACAGTTTGAATGGCAGATTGCTGACAGTCAAGTATGCATCAGGCCCAGAGACACACAGCAGAGTGCCTGGGGCGGGGAGTCCGGGTCTGAGCAGACTGGAAGTCATCAGGCTTCAACAGCAAGAACCACACCACACAGGACACTAGTGGGGAAAGCACAGGATCAGGAGAGAGGCTCAATGGAGGCTCCAGGGCTGGGTTCTCAACCTTCCTAACGCTGGGACCCTTCAATACAGTTCCTCATGGTGTAGTGACTCCCTAATCATAAAATTGTTTCGTTGCTACTTCATAACTTAATTTTGTTGTTATGAATCGTAGATCAGCTGGCCTCGAACTCAGAAACCCACATGCCTCGGCCTCCTGAGTGCTGGGATTAAAGGTGAGCTCCGACCACCTCCACGTTTTAAAGTGAGGAACTACAGCAATTTCTTCGGGGATTTGGACCCTGCTCAATTCTCCCCAGGATAGAGAGACACCATTTCAAACCACAAGAGAAGGCTTGGCATCAAGGGACACACACATACACACGTGTGCGCATGCCCACATGAGGGGGACACCCACAGTGTCCTGGGAAAGGTGACTGCTCACGAGCTGCCGATTTATCTTCCTCAGTTCAAAGCACTGCTGACAGATAAGAAAATGCTTGGTGTTTCTGAGCCTGCCCCAGGAAAGGGTCACAGCACAGTATGCAATGACTGCACTAACTTCCGCAGGAAAGGAAGCAGGGGGCCAGCAGAGCTCTGCAGAGCCAGGAGAGCCTTTCAAAGTGTGCTGACAGCTCACAAGCTAAGGCTCTGCTTTGTGGGTCCCTCCCTGGAGTGTTGCATGTTGGACAGGTTTCCCACACGCCAGGCAAACACTTCATTATGGCACTATATCCCCACTCTTTTTCTATTGTTTATTTGGAAACCAGGTCTCCGTAAGTTTCCTACGATAACCTTGAATTTGCAAATCTCCTGCCTCAGTCTCCAGAGTAGCTGATATTTCAGGCTAAAAACACTGGGCCTGGCCAAACTAAGGATTTCACTCGGCTGTTCTCTGAAAATACACCATATAAAAAACCTGTGGTCACCAAATTCACATGGCAATGATCTCCCTATGATCCTAAGTGTAAGATGTAAAACCCATGAGGCTTTATTGGAAACCATTACTTTAAAATGTAATTGGCCAACTGTAAGAAAAGAAACCAGACGTCAACATCAGCATCTTGGTCTCTCCCCTATCAGAAGAAGAAGCCAGACACATTATCCTGTTCATTCGGCACTGAGACCAAAACATTGAAACATTGTCTTCATAGCAGTGAAAGCAGCAAGGACTGCGCTGGACAATGAGCTAGCGCACGTCACTGTTGCTGACGGTGGAGATGACAGAGAGAGCTTTCAGGATACACAGCCCGGGGCTCTGAGTGATGGGGTGCCCTCTAGAATGTGCCCCTAATACAGACCACCCTGAAGCAGGCCTGTTGCTGATGGTACTAACATTTCCCCACACAATGAAGAAACACAATCTGGACTCATGTCAGGAACTAGGCTCTGGGATGGCCTGAATAAGTGTCAACATTAGCCTGGGTTCCCGGAGCCGCATCAAGTCTGCAACTGTTCTCAAGACAAAGCCTTCTGGACAATCTTGCATGACTTGGTACTAGAGACTCGACCCCAGCAGCAGCATTATGGCTCCCGCTGACTCCATGAATTCTACCCCCTCTACTAGCACAGAAGCCACTCAGCGGCCCTCCTCCAAGGCCTGCCACTTGAAGACGAACTGGAAGGTAATGACAGACAAATCACAGCCTGAAACTTCCGAATGCCCTCGACTGGCACATGCTGTGCCACCTAGAAGACAGAAACCCAGGGGGCCATGAAACACTGAGGAAGGAGGGCACTGACTGGCACAGCAGGGCACAGGTAAGCCTGGAGGGATCTGGGGGAAAGAGACCAAGGGAAGAAAAGTGGGGAACGCTCTCTGTTTTTCGAGACAAGATTTCTCTGTGTAGCCCTGGCTGTCCTGGAATTCGCTCTGTAGACCAGGCTGGCCTGGAACTTAAGAGATCCACCTCGCCCTCCCCAGTGCTGAGATTAAAGGTGTGCGCCACCAATGCCCAGCTCAAGTTTCCCAAAGCAAGACTGCAGACTGGCCCCTGGACAACTGAATGCTGCCCAACATCTAAAGGGCTGGAGGAGGGCTCAGGCTGTGTGCACAAAGGGCTCACTCTGGTCTGCAGCACACCGTCAGCCCACAGCAGGCTGGGGCAGCCCCTCAGAGGGCAGTTTCAAACCTTACATGTGTGCGCAGCCTGGGCAGTAACGTGGCGCGGCAGCATGCTCCCATGCTGCCTCATAATCCCGGACCTTTTCTCTTCGCTTTGCAAAAGCTGGTTCAGCAGCAGGCTCCCTGTCAGCCACACAAGAGGCCAGGCTGGTCTCTAGGCCAAGACAGATGGCCTCTCAGACAGCCTGTGGCGATGGCTCTGCTGCCCACTGCACACCTGCGAACCAGCACAGAGCAATGAGCTGTGTCACCTCTCCAGAAGGTGGTTTATTGGGTGCACGGAACCACTTCCCACCCCCCTACGACACACAGTCCTCCTTGGCCTTACTGCTACAGAACTGATATTCTCTAAGTTTCTTCAAGTTCGAAGCGTTTGAGCCATGCGTGCTGGCTCGCACCTGTAACCCCAGCATTCTGGAAGCTGAAGCAGGAAGGCCACAAGGTTGAAGCCAGCCTGGGCTACATGCTCTTGAGAGGCCAACTTCCTGGTACAGCAACCTCAGAGGGCCACAGCAGCCAGTGCTGCACCAAAGGGAGAGAAGGGTCATCACACTGGCCGACATGGGTTCCTGAGAGTAAAGCAACACCTCTGTGCCCGGGGCATGTTCCTGCTGATGGGAGTCTTAGAGTGTGCCCAGACTGGTTTCAGACGCTCCATCTTTACATGCCATGAGCTGAGATTACAGGTGCATGTCACCCTTACTCCCAGATAACAACCCCTTGTAGATAGACTAGTCCTTCGATCCCGCGTGCTGAGCGGTTGTTTTATTATGATGTCGTTTAAATGGGTACCGTGTACCAGAAGACCAGTGTACCAGCACCTGCGCTCCCAGTCACTCAAGGAGACTGGGGTGGGAGGATGGCTTCAGCCAGGAGTTTGAGTCAAGCTGGCCAACAGAGCCAGAGGCGGCATCAAAAACAATCACACAAGGAAACTGGGGGGCAGGGGCACCTTACACAAGGACAAACTTGAAGTAGCAGCACTCATTCAGCTGAACATGATAACTGGGACACAGACCCATGCAGGCCCAGCTGCTCCTTGATAGAAGACACTCTCCCTGGCTCTCTCTGCTCAGCAGGCTGCGGACTACTACTCCCTCCCCTTCCCTCTGTCTAAACCCTCACTCCTGCAGCTCAGGCCCACAAAGTAGCCTGCACTGTACTGGCTCTAACACAGCAGCAGCATGCTAACCCACCCTGTGTTAGCGCTTGGCTATGGCAAGAGCATTATCTGCTGCTCATAGAAAATTCAATGAAGCAACTGCTGCTGCCTGACGGCACCTGCCACACGTGGAAAGCGGAAGATCTCTGTGTGTTGATGCACACTCCTCGATTATCAAAGTAAAAGCCCAGCACTAGCCAGTCCCCATTAGAGACCACAAGGCCACTGGGGCTGGGGGCAGCTCAGTTGGGATGTTACTCTCCTAGCTTCCGAGCCTGTAGGAAGCCCTGGCCTCAGTCCAGAGCCTCGTACACCAGGTGCGTGGCACATGCCTATAATTTTATAATTTTAGTATTGAGAGGAGGCAGGAAGTTCAATGGGAATCTAAAGGTCATTCTCTCCTATGCTGAGATGGAGGTCAGCATGGGTGAGAGAGCCTGTGTCAAAAAAGAAGATGAAATGCAACAAACAGAACAAACCAATATAAATGCACCTCCAACAGTTCCGCAGTCCTTCAGGTCAAGTTCCAGCCCATTCACTTGGCAGAGCTGCTTGACTTTTCACAGTGTAAAAGATAATCCGTGGCCTTCAGAAAAGCATTTGCTGTTCCAGGGAATTGCAGCTGTCAGCTTTAAAAATGTCATGTGTTTGCCCACATAAAAGAACAGTGAGCTATGGAAATATTATCTGGTGTCATGAACCAGAATCAAAGCCGTGTAGTCAGTCAGCAGGCCAGGGACAGGGCTGGCGGAAGTGAGGCAAAGTTCCTACAGACATTGCTATCCATCCACTCTGCTGATCGCAGAGCCTGCTGGGCTCAGGCTTAAGTCTCAAAGACAGGAAGTCGCCAACCCTCGAGGGGCAGGGCCACCTGTGGAAAGCCACTGTTTGGTCACTGTGGTCCCCAGTTCTCCTTATGGAGGACAGCTGTCATCGACTTCCACAGCACGCTAGGGGTCTGGCTGAACGGGGAAGCAGTACCACAGGGAAAAGGCCCTGGGTATGAGTCTCCACTACAAAAAGATGAGCTGAGATATGATCACACCTGCCCTTGGAATGACTGACCGAGGTCTGAGTCCACCCGAGGTGAAGCCCGGGCTGGGGCTGGGCTTGCTTGCACACTATAACACCAGAGCTCAAGAAACCACGGCAGGAGAATCATGAACTTGAGGTCAGAATGGGTTGCAGAGAAAGACCCTGTCTTCAAACAAACAACACACCTGGGGAGGAATGCAATTATTACTATTTTTTGGTTATTATTACAGTAAAAGTTGTCTTTAAAATGTACAATGTGGGCTGGAGAGATGTTCATGGGCAAGAACACTTGCTGTCTTGTAGAGGACCTGGTTTGGTTCCCAGCACCCACACAGTGGCTCACAAGAGCCACAACTCCATTTCAAGGGATCTGACACTCTAGGACTCTGCAGGCACCAGGCACACACTTGGTACACATACATACATGTAGATGAACACTCATACACATAAAATAACAATAAATCTAACAAAACCAAAAAGAACAGTGTCAGGGCTAGCGAGATGACTCAGAGGGTAAAGGACGTGAACGTGGTGATGCTCCCTGGGACCTCGCGGTGTAAGGAAGAAATAAACTCCGGACAGTTGTCTTCTCGCTTCCACACAGAGACACGCTGAATTTTTTAAAATGTTTAAAATGTACATTATACTTCACAGCCAAAAGAAAGAAGCAACCAAAATGTTCATCAATGAATAAATGGATTTGTATATACACAATGGATTATATTATCCAGTCTTGAATGAAATTAAGCTGGGTGGTGGTGGTGCACGCCTTTAATCCCAATACTAGTAGAAGTAGAGGCAGGCGGATCTCTGTGAGTTCAAGGCCAGCCTGGTCTACAGAGCTAGTTCCATGACAGGCTCCAAAGCTACAGAGAAACCCTGTCTGGAAAAATCAGAAAGAAAGGGAGGGAGGGAGGCAGGGACCGTGTTCTAAACAATGCTGTTAACCAGTGAAAACGCAGGTGGCGGGGTCTGGACGCAATGCTGCAGCATCCCATTATTCTCTTATCAACTTACTTCTGAATATATGCACCTGCAACTTTTAGCTCTGGCCTTGGCTTTAATATATCACAGGCAAGAAGAGAAACGCGCATTTTGTGGTTGGCATCACAGAATAACAGCTACCGAGGAAACAGAGTCACTAATAACTTCTCAGATTCAGATCTTTTCATAAAGATCAGATTACCACTCACTGAGTCAAGAATGTTACTTAAAACAAACCTTGTGCCCAGCAGGACACAGAGAAGCAGTGTGCTGTGTGGCGAGCATGCTCCTCAAGCAGCGACAGAAACCACCAATCTCAGCCTGAACACAAACTTCGATCTGCATCCTTCTCTTGGGACATGACCCAAGTGTAAATCACAAACACATCTGACCAAAAGATGCTCCAAGGTGACCCCTGTCACAACTTTCAGGACCAAGGCCTGGATGCAGCTTAGTGCAGTTCAATTTCCCAAGAAAAAGATAAAGTCGCCTGTTCCGTCGAGACACCAGCACCCTTCCCAGGACTCACTCGTTCTTAAGTTCTTAAGACAAGGCTGTTTAGTACATTCCAGGATAAAGAGCAAGACGACCTTAGTAACTGTCCAAACCCCTAGATGCAAACAGGGCAGCATACATCTGTGAAAGACAGATAGACAGACAAAAAGCAGCTTTTTCCCTTCCTTTCCTCCCCTCCTCCAAGCAAGCTCTCACTATGTTGCCCAGGCTGGTCTCAAATTCTAGCCTCAAGAGATCCTACTTGGTATCCCTGCATCCTGCATCAGCAGGACATCACCAGCATCCTGCATCAGCTTCCTCAGCAGCTGGGACTTCCAGGAACTGCATACAATTTCCCTTAAATGAAGACTGCCACCCCAGGCTCCAAGCAGCCCTTTCCAAGGGGGACAGGCAGTATCTGCCATGTTACATTTACCACAGCACCACAGAAACACACAAGAAGTCCAGGCCGATTGTAACAGCAGCCAGCCCACTCTAACCTGGCTCTCTATTCAAGAGTCAGATCCAGGAAGGGCTGGAAGGAAAGAAGTGTAGAAAACGGCAGAGCCCAAGTGACCAGCACAAGCGGACACCTGGTCACACCCACCTCCCACAGACCAGCCTTTCCCCAAGAGCTTCCAGAATACACTGCATGGAAACTGTGCCAATAAAGCCATGGCACTGAGCACACGCGTGCACCCAAGTCACTGGGTCAGAAAGAAACTATAAATAGGACGGCCCAGTTTACCCTGAAGACCGGGCGCCTGGCGTGCACCTCCATAGCACCTGCATGCAGCAAGGGAATGAACAGGAACGGTGATTTTACTGCACGTTTTAACCCCCCCCCATCTTTGGAGGATGGAAAACATGTTTAAATGTTAAATGACTGGATTCAGACTGGGCCCCCTTTGCCTCCTTGGTTAAGACCCAGTTTCTCTAGCAAATCAGAGGCAGAATGAAAGCAAGGTGGAAAGGAGCTGTGAACAGGGAACATATAGGGACCGAGAGACAGGCACCCAAATGCAAACCATTCTACTGGAAACAGGAGGCAAGTAAGCCAGTGATTCTCAACCTTCCTAGGGCTACGACCCTTTAATATGGTTCTTTATGTTGTGGTGGCCCCCAATCATAAAATTACTCCATTGCTACTTCATAACTGTTATTTTGCTATTATGAATCATAATGTAAATATCTGATATGAAGGATAGCTGATAGAGACCCCAAAGGGGTTGAGACCCATTGAAGTAAGCCCTAAACCTTTTCTTTTTAGGTAACTAAAAAGGAGGTAGAACCTGTGGCCAAGAAAAGACGGGTACTGACTGAAGAGGAGATGGAACCCGTGATACTGAGGAAGGAAGGCTACTGACTGCAGTGATAAGACATGGTCTATTTAAAGCTGGAGAAACACTTACTAATACACAAGCAATCTGATTTTGAATACAAAGAGAACAGTAGAAAATCACTGAAGATGACACTTAGGAACTGGGTGATGGGTACATGGCAGCCTACGATTCTCTTTATTTGTGTATTCCTGACAGTTCCCATAATGCAATGTTTGGCAGGTTTTTTGTTTTGTTTCATTGTTGTTGTTGTCAGAGTTAAATCTGATCCTGTCTCGTTTCTCTACAAAAACACTAGCACCCACAATGTGCCCCCCACGGTAAACATGACTTGGAGTGTAAAGGGGTGGGGTCAAGGCGGGGAAGGCCTAGCCCCCCAAATGCAAACTAGTAACAGCAACCTCACCAGAGAGCACAGTACACCCTCCAAACAACCCACTGGGACCCTCGACGCCACCAGAGGGAAGGGCCTGTTCTCCAGAACTGGGCTGCACGGGTGATTTAAGGCGGTCCCCTCTGGAGCAATGTGCTCATTTGTGAGAGTAGAAATTAACTCTAGCTAGGCATGGGGATGCAGCCCTATAATCTCAGCTCCTCTGGAGATGGAGGCAGGGAGATCGAGAGTCTAAATCCACAGAAAAAGGAGAGAGGAACTCGCTGCACCAGGCCATCTGAAGGTCAAACAGCAGCCAGCTGCAGTATGGGGTCTAATTACCACAAAACTGGAAACTGGATCAGAAACAGAAAAAGACCCAAGGATGAAACCTAAAGTGAAGGGAAGAAAATGCAGCTCAAGAAGACAAAAGGGGACCGGAGAGGTGGTTCAGCAGTTAAGAGCACTGGCTGTTCTTGCAGAGAATCCAAGTTCAATTCCCATCACCACATGGCAGCTCACAACCATCTGAACTCCAGATCTGAGTGGATCTGATGCCCTCTTCTGCCATATGAGTATACCAAGCACACACATCTGCACCTACATCTATGCAGGCAAACACACACATTAAAAACAAATGTAAGAAACAATAAAATAAAACGTTGGATGATAACATTGCACACTCAACACTGCAACTGATCTGCAGACCCCAGCAGGCAGCCCACGCTACTCACCTTCAGGGAGCAGAGCCACCTCCTCAGGACGCACTCTAGCTTTAGATTCTGCCCAGCAGCCCCAGAGTCCACAGGGACTAATAGGAAACATGGGCTCCCCCTTGTCTTGTTTACATATGGCTGGAATAACAAAGCTTAAATATAAATGCCATTTGATCTAGAAGATTCACTGAAGAGAGGCTCATTTTTGTCTGGTATGCGGAGGTAGGTGAAGGGGTAACAGAAAAAGGCCGAGGAGGTGTGGCTGTCCATCACTGGCTATTCACAAATTAGTTGGGGCCGGCAGAATTTGCATGGAGACTTGTGCCAACCTTTCTCCTCCTTTCAGCTGTTTTAGAGAGAGGCTGTGAGATGGGAAGAAACAGAGGAGGGCAGCCGTGGATGTGTCTGGTGGACTATATGATCAACAACCACCCTGCAAGGGAGGCTTCTTATTCTTCAACTGCACTCCTGTGGGTACCAATGGCTCTGCATCTCAAACGATAAAGAAGCACAGCACTTCATCGTCACAGAGGGGCCTTCTTTAGGGACACCCTGGACAACCTAAGGACCAGGACACTGTGCCTCTCTCATGGAGAAAACAAACGCCTATGAGAATAGGTCACAGTTGCAGTTCAGATCTGAGTTCCCACCAAATCCAGACAGAGCCCGTCCTCAGGGTACAGGGGAACAAGCAGAAATCTGCTACTCAGGCCCCACATGCCTGTGCTTTCAGACAAGGGAAATATTGGCGACACCCCTCTCTGAGGAACACTCAGCAGCTTTGCAAAGCAAATGCAATCACAAGCCAAGCGCCTAATGCTGACATAACACTAAGAACAAGTCGGAAGTGTGGGTGAGACTCGGCAGGCAGTGCGGCACGTGCCCAGGGTGCGTGCGGCCTGGGTTCATCCCTCAGCAGCAAACGGGAGAAAAAAGAATCCGGGGGAAGGAAAGGGAAGGGAACAGGAGGCATGCCTTGAGAGGCTTCAGGGAAGCAGGGCAGGACACGCTGAACAAGATCTGAAGAGACAGATGGGGAAGGCAAACACGTGAGGCAAGGGAATATAAAAAGACATAGAGGGGCAGAGGCACCAGGCTCACAGACCATGCCAGAACAGACTGATTTTAAAGGGCCGGACACAGGCAGGCAGGGCCCTGAAGGAGCAGCAGGCAGCGGGAAATCGCCTCTTGAACCCACAGTGGTGGGGTCCACAGGAGCCCTGAAGGGCTCAACCGCTGAGGAGGTAAATGAACGAATAACTGGGTCACTGCTACTTAAGGGACAAAGGCTCAGGCTGGACAGGTGCTGGGACTGAGAGGCAGAGGGGATCAACTGTGTGACCCAAAGGCACTATCTTCAGCGTGTCTGCGCTCAGTGGCAAGCAGTCCTACCAGGGACAGAGAAGCTGGAGTGTGGACAGGAGGGAAACGGGGAGGGAGGCTGGGGCAGGAGCAGGACTGGACATGTGTGAGTGCGGGGTGGGCAGAAGCCATCAGAGCCCTTCCATTACACATCTCAGCTGTCCACGGGGACAGCTGTCCTTGACAGAAACAGACCAGGCTCTCACACCCTGGCCCTCAGAGTTCCCCTCTCACATATCCAGTCAGCAGGGCCTCACACCCTGACCCTCAGAGTTCCCCTCTCACATATCCAGTCAGCAGGGCCTCACACCCTGGCCCTCAGAGTTCCCCTCTTCCATATCCAGTCAGCAGGGCCTCACACCCTGGCCCTCAGAGTTCCCCTCTTCCAGCCGTCCAGCCAGCGGGTCTTTAACACAGTTCAGGAAGTACCTAAATCTCTGAGTCAGGGTCTCACTCTGCACCCAGTCCAGGCTGAATTTGAGATTCTCTTCACACATTGCTATACCTGGCCGAGCTTTAAAACCTGTGCTTTGTCCTAAAATTTCTAAGCAAAACATTGCCGCCCCTGCCTCCCCACACCCACACCCCTGCAGAATGTCAACCTTTGCCTGGTCCTGACCCCTGATCTGTGGAGCACACAGGTCCTCCCAGGAGACTATTAACCCTTTGTGCAGGCAAGGGAGCCAAGCAAGAACAAAGCCAGTCCAGGAAATGTGTCTGGCTTGAGCCCTAAGGATGTGGACATCATCAAGGAGCAGAGCCGTCACTAAATGCGCTGGGATGCGCACTATCAGGGGCGTGGGTGCTGAAAAGAGCGCTGAACTCGACTCTCATCTCTCCCCCACTAACTGCCCTCAGCCCCGCAGTAGGAAGCTGGCCCTTTCTCTGCAGCCATTTCTAGGCTAAGGGCTGACTAAAACACCTCAGAATGTCAAGACCTTCACTTCAGCTCTGTTTGTTGTTGACGCTCAAGCCAGCAGTGAATTTTCATTAACTCTATAGAGATGCAGTTAAAAAGTGTGACTCCTGTCTCACTAGGCGATGCTCCCTCAGTCACAAACGCGGGCTTCACAGGAACAAAGCTCTAACTGGTGTAGTTCCTTACTCCCAGCCTTCGCCTGGGAGACCACAACACACCTGGGTAGCGCTCCCCTCCCCCTTGAGCTACAGTGGGACAGTACTGAAAACGCTGGGCATGGGGCACACACCTTTAGTCCCAGCACTTGGGTGGAAGAGGCAGGCAGATCTTTGCGTAAGGCAGGCAGCCTGGTCTATAGAGTGAGTTCCAGGACAGCCAGCGCTGTCTCGAAAAACCAATTAATGATATTAATAATAGTAATAAACAAATAAAGCACAGCAAATGCTGAGGCTCTTATGCTCCAAGTCGCAGCAGGAAAGGGAGAGTGGCATTGTGTAAGACTGGATAACAGAGGATCCCAGTTCTGGAAGGAGGAAGGAAATATATTTTATTTTCACACCTAAGAAAAAAATTAACCCCAGAGGAAGTTAGCCACTGCCAAAAACATAAGCAGTTTACAATCGGCTTGACTTTAAAACTGGGGTGGCTACCAACTTGAGTTTATGCAAAAGTCATGCATAGAATTTGCAAAGCAAACTTCCTAATTTTGAAAGCAATAAAGGAAATCAGGAAGTCTGGACACTGAGCAACCCACACACCTTTTTATGAAATCCAGGGCTAGAAGAGGCTAACCTCTGCCTCTGACCACAGACTCACACCGAGATTTTCGAAAAAACAAACTCTTTCTTTACATTTATTAGGAGAAGGGCAGTATGCTGCCAGAGCGCGGGTGTGGAGGTCAGAAGACAACTCACACCAGGTCTCTCTTTCTGCCACTTGGGTCATATCACTGAACTAGGCAGCAAGTGCCTCCCCAGCGCTCCCTGGAGCCAGCTTAACAGCCCACATCAAGTTTTTTCACACACCAAGTTTTGGCCAACATAACCTGCCAGCTCCATCCTGGTGCCTCCCCACACAGGTGCTCCCCGACTTCAGCAGCCTTGCGGACTGAACAAAGTCAAGTGACTTCCCACTGAACACCACAGCCTCTGTCCAGTCCCTCTCTCCCGCATGTGAAGAAGGAAACGAGACACAAACTGGCCACTGCAACAAGAAAGCCAGTTCAGCAGGCCACAAGGGAGGGAAAGGAGTAGGCAGAGTCAGTGGCGGGTGGAGCTAGGTGGTCCCACAGGGAGAAGTTCCAGCGACAGCCAACTGCTGCCAAGAGCCACCCTCCAGCACCAGGCTCCAGCCTGTCCCAGCAGGAATTCCTGAACTTCTGTATGATTCCTACCACATGCATGCATCCTCTAACAAAACTCCCTTCAAGTCCGGGGGGTGGGTGGGGGTGGGGGGGTTGCATGCAAACAGAAGAAAGGGGGGAGGGGGGGCAAGAGGCCAAGCCAGCATGTAAACAGAAGAGTGTCTTTCTCTCTAATCATTCACGTAAAATATTTAGGGGAAATACAAAACTATTTTTAGGATACAAAGCTCCCACACATAACAACAAGCAAGGCCCACACCTGACAAAGCTGTACAAGGAGCCGTCTGTGGTCAAGGATGCAAATGTCCTACCCCGACAGGCGTGGGCGGAGACTACTGTTAAAACTCATCAACTGCACAGCTACTGAGGCCCTTTCGCTGTGCACAGGTAATACTTCAATCGGGAAAAGAGCAAGCAATGTTCCCTTGAGAGGATGTTAGTTTTTCTTTTGCATTTCAAGGCTATTGATCTAACTGATCTCAGAGCACACTGCAGAGGAGAAGCTCCAAGAACAGGAACTCCTGAGCATTTCCACATACAGAGCAGAAACAGGTAACAGTCACCCAGGGGTAGGAAGGAGGGCAGCAGCCAGGAATATCAGTGCACAGTTAGAGTTCCCAGCACTTGGAAGCCTGAGGCAGCAAGATCATAAGTTTCAGGCCAACCTGGGATACTCATTCTGACAGGAAGGGGCACAGGGCCCCAACTGGAGCAGAGTTCATCCCCTACTGGGTGGTGCATGCTCTGAGCTTGGTGCCAAAGGCACAGGTACACCTCGTGTGTGATTTCCACGGTAGGTGCACTCTCCTGAGTATGCCATGTATGGCCATATGGGGCTCACATCTTAACTGTGACATGAACGCTCTGCGGTCATTTACAAGAGACTGAAAGCAGGGCTCGGCCTCTTAACCTAGTGAATGTTGTCAGCCCAGCTCAGATAGATGACAAATAAACACTTTAGCTACCTCATTGTGGAACTGGGTTTGGATCATGGACTTATTTGGTGGAAAAACTTAGGTAGCAGCGCTGCTTACTAACACATAGGGAAAACTTCATCACACAGTACTCAATCCTGAGACCGCCAGAGGTGACTTCCCTCAGGACCAGAGTTCTCACCCAAACAAGCATCACATGGAAGAAACCATGCTCCCTGTCTGCAGCTACTTGAACAAAGAAAAACCAGCAAAATCCACAGGAAGTGCTGGGTCAGGATCCCACTTCTGTGTTCTCCAAGGGAGAACGAGGAAAGCTCTCAGCCATCACCCCAGAAACATTGCAACAGCACAAACGCATAGATCTGCAGCTTCAGAGGCTTGTATTTTAAAAACCATAGAAAAATCTGGGCACAAGTCACAAACACAGAAACAGCAGAGCAAAGGAAACAATGATAACAAAGAAGAGATTTGCAGATCATCCACATTTAATCTTAAAAAGAAGCCAGAGTAAACTGAAACGTGGGGTACTTACAGCCATAATTAACTCAAAGGGGTGCTTATACACCCTCACTGGGGACTGGTATTTCTGCACCATGGTTGTAATTCAATAGCAATCTTCTTACTCCTGAAAAACAAAAATATGTGTAATAAATATCTACATTACAGAAAGTAAGAGAGTCGGAACTTGCGTATCACGCCACATCCTAAAGAGACCACCACAGGTTATAATCCCAAGAACACACTACAAAGACTAAAGTCGGTATGCCGAAACAGTCTGACGGGGCGGGATGGGGCCACCCTGGTCTGAGGGGGGCCTTCTGTCCCCCGCATCTAGTCCTCCACACCAATGAAATCCTAGGATTCAAGGATTCGATTATTTAACTATGTTCTCTTGAACAACTTCTACAAGGACCCAAACAAACATAGTAACACATTAAGACATAAGCTTTGGGGATGACACAAAAAGTGGGGTGTGGGGGAAGCAGCTGACACGGGCCTGGGGGGGGGTGACACCAGACACTGGGCAGGACCACTGTTTCTCAAATTTTGGAATACTTAAGAACTGGTTTTAAAGGGAACTTCTGTTGCTTCCTGTTTCCTAACTCTATGATCCAATTTCATAGTCTCTCTTCAAACAGCAAGGAAGCTGCCCAGCTTCAGCTGAAGGGGCTCCAAAAACCTCAGTCCTCCTAAAGCCTTGGCCCTGCAAAGGTAATCAATTACAGGCTCCAGCCTGAGGTCAAGGAACCCTCCTTTGCATACAAAATCACTCCAGGGCTTGGCAAGGGTGACTTTCTCAGTAAACACCCTTGTGTTCAGAGTCAGCTGGAGCATTTTGCTCACCTACTTAAAAGAGAGGGAGAAAAGAAAAAGAAAGAAAAACCCAGAGAGACCGCCAGTCCTGCTAAGGTTCAATCAGTAAAGATGCTATTTTATCTAAACACGGTGTAAAGACCTTCAAAAGTTCAAAACCGAGCATCTAACTATCCCAACTTCCAGCTGTTAAAAAAAAAAAAACAACAACAAGCCTACGCTAATATATTTCAGAGAATTGCAATCGGTATAGCTGCACTTCTACAATGTTTACACGCTTTAAACAGGTCTGGAACTTTCTCTACTCCGGGTTTGCTTGGCACAGCACTAGGAAGAAGCAAGCAGGTTAAGCTGGAAAACCACCCTTCCAACAGTTGGAAAACTACAAAGGCTAGTAACTCTGGGTGACCTCAAGCATGCCCGATTCGCCTTTCCTGATTCCATCTCTGTGAGATGATCTTACACTCCCGGCTTTCAAACCATAAGGCCGTGAGCCAAACTCCTCGGTTCTCCTCCAAACTCAAGCCTTCATTAATCTTGATTCAGGCGCTGACGCGTCCTGGAGCGCGGAGACCGCGTTCCACTCACTCTCGTAAACCTTACGATGCTGTCGCTCGCTGGGGAATCTAATCATCGTTTACATTTTTTTAATTGAGAAAATTAGTTTTCGGGTTATCTCCCAAATAAAAGGAGGATGATTACCAGGTGCTGACGGTTAGGGGAGAGGATGCAAGCACTGCATGATGCCTGTATTAAGAAACTCTTACCCAAAGTGACTACACTGAAGGACCAGCTTGCTCGCCAGCTCCCTGAATTCGGGCAGGTTCTCGGTTTGGGGAGCCTGGTCCAGATCCGCTCCCCACGCGGGCATCCGGAGTTGACCACCGCCAAATGGCACGGGAGGCCCGGGCTGCCTCTATTGCATGATGATTGGTGTTTGAAAATCAGCCCAGGGTCGGCCCCGGGGGAGCGCCTCCCAGCAGGCCGGGGCTGGACGGAGGAGGGGGCGGGCCAGATCGGGGCGGCAGCGGCTGAAGACCCGGCCGGCTCTGCCGTCCCGGAGAGGGCGAGCGCCCGCGGCCACCTCGGCAAAGGGATCCGGACGGGGGCGGGAACCCGGCCGCGCTCCTAGGTCTCCACGACGATGCGCGCTTACCTCTTGTCAAAAGGACCGGGTCGGGGAAGCGGGGCGGCGGGATGCGTTCATGCCGGCGGCTCCGCGGGGAGAGAGCCGTGCCACAGGCTCGGCTGCCGCCGCTAGACCGCCGGTTCCGGGGACGGGGGCCGGGGCGGGAGCGCCGAGGGGCGCGGCGAGGGCTCGAGTGGTTGTTACGGGTGACGGGGAGGGAGGGGCGAACCCCGGAAGGAATGCGCGTGCGCACACCAGGCCGAGGGGCGGAGGAGGGAGCGGGAGGCCGTTGCTAGGGAGGGGGTGGGGGGGAGGGGACCGCCCGGCTGGTGCCGAACTGCGCCGGCGCGAGTGCCCGAGCGGCGCGTGCGTAGGAGGAGCTCAGGAAGTCATCTGCCCAGAGGCGAAGCGAGCCCCAGAGGCTCCTCCTCCTTGCGTCACGGGGAGGGGAGGGGCGATAGCGATGGGCGGGGCTTCGCAATTGTCAGCCGCGAACCGCGTGGAAAATTCGAATGCGAACCCAGACTGGAGTGCTTCCGCGGAGCTGGAACTTGGACCTCTGAGGGTCGTCAGCTCAGCCGGTTCTCCATCTTGGCTGCTGTGCTCCTGCTCCGTGTGGAGCTTCCCTCATGTTGCTTCCTTTTTTCAGAATCCTCCTACACCCCTATGGTACCCTGACCGCATTCTGGTCTAGTAATGGAGACGGGAGCAAAACCGGGCGGAGAAGATCTGGGTGGAACCCAAGCACCCTTGTCAACCCATCCAGATGGCTGGGAAGTGTCGGGCTGTGGGATGGATGGAGCTAAGGTGAGGGCCCTCGGTGGGGTGCTCGGTGTGTCTTACTTTCCAGCATCGCCAACTTTAAAACTTGAGAACGACACACAGGAAAGTTTAGGGGTCCTGGGGAGGGACACGGGACTACAAGCGGACTCCTGGCACGTCCACCCACACTACGAAGCTGGTTTTAGAAGCAACACACAATTTCTCCATCAATGTCTGTGTTGTTCCGTTCACATTCGTCACCCCGGGCGGTTGTCTTTGCATAGAGGAGTTTGGGAATTTCCTTCAGGGCCTGTTTACCCACCACACAGGCCTGTCATTCATTGCTGGATCACACTGTTTTCCAACTCAAACCATCATTTTCCAGTTTTGCTACCCACGTTACTCAGACCGGATGGTGACGTGTCCCTCATGTAGGGATCATTCCCCTTACTTTGGAAGAGACAGGTTGGTAAAATGAGCCCCTTGGGAGGAGTGAATGGCCAGCACCTATTGAGATGGCTTTGTCCAGAGCCCACCGTTCTGACTAGTTAGTCTACAGATACACCCACAAATTTACAGGAAATGGAGGATAGAGGGTGGGGCTAAATGACACCGTGGGGAACAATCTGAAAAGCACAGACCTTAGGGATACAAACAAACGTTCTTTATCAAATAATCTCTAAAGAAAGATGAGGGCAAGTCTAATTGACAGATTAAGAGGAATTGGGAAATTCACTTATCCAGACAATTTATGCTCTTAACTGCACTGACTGCTATTCCAGAGGACATGGATTTGATTCTCAGTACCTACTTGGCTGCTCATAACCATCTATAGCTCCAGTCTCCAGGGTCCTGAAGCCTCTTCTGCCCTCCTCTGGCTCTGCAAGCCTGTGGTGCACAAGCAAACCTGCAGGCGAAAACATCCGTGTACCTAAAAAGAAATTAAAATAATTTTTAAAAATTAAGAGAGAAATATGCCTTCAGGGGTACATGCTGAGATATTTTTACCTGAAATGATTTAACATCTAGAATTAACTATAAAACAATCCAGGGGAAGAGAGGGAGGAATAAGAGCATTAATAAAATAAGATTGGTCCTCAGTGGGCGTGGTGGTACATGTTTTTAATCTCATCGTCAGGCAGAAGCAGGTGGATTTCTATGAATTAGAGGCTAGTCTGGGCTGTGTGGCAAGTTCCAGGCCAGCCAAGGCTGCATAGTGAGATCCTGTCTCCAAAACAAACAAAACCCAACAAAATAAAACAAAACCAGCTGAGCCATCTCACCAGGCTACACTAAAGTAACAATTCCAAATAAAAACATTTGTTTAGATGTAGAACATGCTATATTTGAGAGAGGGTGTGGTCTGGTTTTGTCTGTTTGTTTTGTGGCACTAATGTTCAACCCAAGTTTTACATAGGCCAAGCAGATAGCTTGCCACTCAGCTTACACACCCAGCCCATTTGGTTATTTGGAAATCCACGTGACTGCTCAGGTGCCAGACATCCACAGGGACCTGATGAATGGCTCTGGGGCTTGTGATCTTCTGCACACGAGCCCCGAGTTCTCACCCCCTGTCCACTGGTGACGACTCTCACCGGAGGGAAGTGTGCTAGTGTGCTGTGACCCCGTTTGGCTGCCCATGACCGAAAGCCGATAGGGAAAGTGTGGCAGTCAGAGACACTGGTTTCTCAGCTTGTGTGAATGAGGCCCAGAGCTGGCCTCTAACTCTGTGACCAGCCAGCCGTCAGCACCTCAGACAAAGGTCCGAGTAACCTGCAGGTGGACCAGTCACACGGTACAGGTGTCTGGGTGGGAGGGAAGGTTCCAGGTTCAAGACTTTCCACTCACTCAAGGCATAACTCGGGACTGAGGTCTAACAGATCTAATAGGACTGGGTTGTGTTTGTGGCATATTGTTTAAGGCAATGGTCCCAGTCTTGCTGAGTGAAAGTGAAAGCAAACAGCGAGGGAACTGTTAGCTCAGAAGAGCAGTCTGTCCTGGGAATGGAGGGGGGGACCCACCATTATTTGCCAAAATGAGACTCTTGTGTTAGAGTAAATTCTATATAAATCTTGTGAAACCAACGCTGATGCTCATATTAAGTAACAAGAATTTCCATGATATAAAAATGGTAAGTCACTTTGGCACAGGAAGTCTAAGTCTCATTCCTGAGGACTAAGCCATGTGGATGCAAGGGTCTCATTGGAGTGACATAGGGACATCTGTCCCCACTGACTTGTGGCTTGGCATCACTACAAGGAATCTGCCACCTCCAAGTACCAGCAGGATGGAGTGAAGAGCAAACGTCCTGTCTTGAAATAACACTTTCCATTGGCCAGAATTCATTCACAGGAGCACACTTAATGGGCAGGAAGGCTGGTCATGCAGTGTAACCTACACTCCAAGTTGCTCCATATCAGGGTAAAAATGAATAGTTCTGTTCGCTAAAAAGAGCTGAGAATGAGTGCTGAGGGCAGCCGGCGGTCTCTCGTTAACGACGAAAGTTAACTAGCTAGTCTGGTTGAGTTTGAATGTGAGCCTGAAAATGTTTGATATAAAAGGAAAGGAGGACTGGGCAGTGGTGGCACATGCCTTGCCTTTAATCCCAGCACTCGGGAGGCAGAGGCAGGTGAAACTCTCTAAGTTTGAGCCCACCCTGGTCTACAGAGCTAGTTCCTGGAGTGCTAAGGCTGTTACATAGAGAAACCCTGTCTTGAAAAACAAAAAAAAGGAAGGAAGGACTGGGATGTAGCTCAGATGATAGAGTACCTGTCTAGCCTTGGGTTCCATTTCCATCCCTGGCATTGCATAAACTGGATGTGGTGGCCCAGACGTGTCCATGCAGGAGGTGGAGACAGGAAGATCAGAAGTTCAAGGTTATTTATCCTTAGCTATGTACCAAGTTCAAAGCCAGCTTGGGCTACTTAAGACACCTTCAGAAAGAGAGAGATATGTCATAGGAGAAATAGACCCGGAAACAAGCTTGAGCATTGAGGAGGGGCCTCACTGAGGGAACATGATGAAATAGGGATTATCAAAGGACAAGATGAAGTTAGCAATGTGGGTATTTTATCCCAAAGAGTGTACACACACACACACACACACACACACGAGTGCAGTTGGTTTTTTTACTCTTCACACACTGTGGGGCCCACCACCCAAATAAATCACACAGAGGCTTATTCTTTCTTAGGAATGCCCAGCCTTGACTTGGCTTGTTTCTAGCCAGTTTTTCTTAAATTATCCAGCAACCTTTTGCTTCTGGATTTTTATCTTTCCCTATTCTATATACCTTTCTTTCCTTCTTACTCCGTGTCTGGCTGTGTAGCTGGCCCACTGGCCCTTGATGTCCTCCTCTCCTCCTTCTCTTGCCCCTCGACCTTCTCTTCCACAATTTCTCCTATTTATTCTCTGCTGCCAGCCCCACCTATCCTTTCTCCTGCCTACCCATTGACCATTCAGCTCTTCATTAGATCAATCAGGTGTTTTAGACAAGCAAAGTAACACAGAGTTAAACAAATGCAACATGACAGGCTCCCCCAGCATAGGCTCCCCCAACATCACAGTAGTAAGGAATTCATCAGGACTCAGGGACAGAAGACAGACCTCAGTGGGTTGCAGAGGGAATAAGGATCAGGATATGATATAAAGACTCAAGTCATGTGACCAAACTTCATCTTCTTACAAAAACAAAAACAGAAGAGAACCACCCAAAGTGTTTATGGGTTGCCAGGGTTGCTCAAGTGGCACTTCTCCTTTCTTTAGATTCCCTGAATGAATGAATGATGTCACCCGTGGGCTGACAAGGGTGGGTTAATGCTGTGTTAGTCCCACCACACAGCCAGTGAGTTCCATCAGGTAGCAACTGTGGAGAGGAGGGCTGCTTCTGTGCTCTTGTCTGTACACACCTCCTCTCTTCCTCTCACCAGAGGCTTATCATCATGAGAGAACTCCTAAACATCTCAGGTGTCCTGTTGGATGCTGACAAGTGCCCGTGGGACAAAGGCCGAGGATGACCCAAGTCCCAGCAACCATAACAAGGTTCTTTCTCCTCTGGGCTGCTGAGTTGTTGCGCTAACCCCCTCCCCATCAGAAGCCTGGGCACGAGGCTATCATTCCTTGGCTCTTCTGGCTCACATCCTGGATGCATACCCTCACGGGCCTCAGCATCTCAGTACCACAGCAGGTGACGCCTTCCCCACGCAGAGGTAAGAATGCTGGTTTCTAGGCCACTATCTCCGTGTGCTTTGCTAGGAGTCCTCTCAATGGAAGCAGAGGAGTTGGTGCCTCAAGAGTACTGGAGGTTGTGATTAGGGGTGGGTCACCCCAGGAAAGACACTAGTCAACCTCCAGAGCCCAACCTCTTCCCAGCCCAAAGAACAAGATTCCCTTGAACAATTCTGTGTTGGGTTGCTAAGAATCAGGATCACATTGTGATCCAGGCTTCTCCGAGAGGCCCCGGATAATCATTTCCCATTCTGGTGTCCTTACACATAGGACCAACATTTCTGTTTGCGCCTGTGTTGATGGTGAACCCACTTCTAGAAGAGCCCCTGTTCCCACCTGGTGGTGAATGAGTTAAAGGAAGCCTTGCAAGGCACGGGCCATCCGGCAGACTTTCCAGCCTGGAAAAATACAGTGAATATAGGTTACCCTACAGGCACAATTTCCTAATTGAGCCCTGGCAGCCACCCAGCAGCCTTGAGCTAATGCCTTGCATCATTCCCAAGCTGCAAAAACTTCGGGCCAAGAAGCCCGATCTGCAAAAGGCATCATCCAGCCTCGCATAGCTTTAAAATATTTCCTTTTGGTCTAAAGAGGCAAAGCGCTTGTATTGGGTTCTCTCCATCGACGCCGCCCTTTCTCAGGGCAGCCCTCGTGTTGCAGGCAGGAGTCCTTTTCCAGCACACAAACGTCCCTACTCTCCTGCTCAAAGGGTTGTGGACTAGGGGAAGCAGCTCCCACTACAAAGGCGCCCTTGGTGGCCCTCTGCGAATTCTGCCCCCCACTGTCCTTTGTTCAGAATAACTTCACTCTCCTCTCCATTCATCAGTTCCCCATTCAGTCCTTTGTTAATTCAGCAAACCTGGATTCCAAAGCTGAATTCACTCAGCTCAGCACTGGTGTTGAGGGTGGGCCGGGTGCTTAGCCTGGCACAATGGTGCACACTGTGATCTGTGCACGCTGGAGCCAGGGATGGAAAGACCTTGTCTGGAGAGCCTGTTTTACGGAGAAAATTCCAGTCCAGCCAGGGCTAAAACCTCGCTCAAAAGCAAGCAAACAAACAAATGAAATGAAAGAGGAGAGAAAGAAGAGGCTTCCAAAGCGCTGATTTGGGGAGTCTATCAGTAAATTGCTTGCCCTATATAAGGCTCTTAGTTTGACCCTCAGCAACATAAAAATAAAATAATTTCCTTCAAGGTGTTGGGTCTTTGCCCGAGGACAGACACTCAGTTGAACCTTGCCGTTTCTGCTACAGTCCTAGACCACTCCCTCTTCCTGAAAACCCCTTCTAAGGCTTCTTCCCGCAGGCCCACCAGCCTTGCATTCCTGTTACGTGTGGAGACTGACTGTCAAAGACTTGGGTCTGTCTCTTCCGAGAAATTGCAAGTTGCCTGTGGGCGGAGCACCTCAGGCCAAACACGAGTTCAGTCCAGGGTGTTGGAGGCTCACGCTGTGTGCTATGCGTGGCCAGGCTCCTCTGTGTTGCCTTGGAAAGATTCCCTACACGCAGGGTGGCTTTTAGAGAATAAAGCAACTCATTCATTTCACACTGACCTGGGTGGGGCCCTGGCGGGGCCTGGGAAACCCATGGCAGCATTTAGGGATTTTCTCCTCCAGAGGAAAAGAAGAGAAAAGCTTTTCATGAAACGATGTAGCCTGGCATCAAAAAGTGTTACAAAGTGTTACCTCAGTGTGTTTGCTGGGCTGGTGAGGTAAACTGGCCGGTGAAGGCTCGCAGCCTGAGGACCTGAGTTTGCTTCCTAGGACCCACATAAAGACAGAGGGAGAAAACCAACGCACGAAGTTGACCTCTGACCTCCTCCATAAGTACGCCATAGCATCCGCACATCCTCACCCAATAATAATAACCATTACTATTGCTATTGTTTTGTTTTGTTGAGACAAAATTTCTCTGTGTAGCCCTGCCCGTCCTGGAACTGCCTCTGCCTCCTAAGTGTTGGAATTAAAGGCGAGTGCCACCATTGCTGGGCTTATAATTAATTAATTGTAAAAAGAAAGAAGGGGGGGGGTGTTGGAGAGATGACTCAGTGGTTAAAAGCACTGGCTACTCTTCCAGAAGACCTGGGTTCAATTCCCAGAACCCACATGGCGGCTCACAACTGTCGGTGAATTCCAGTTCCAAGGGACCTGATACCCATGGCAAAACAACAATGCACATAAAATAAAAATAAATAAATTAAAGAAGAAAACTGAAGGAAGGAAGGAAGGAAGGAAGGAAGGAAGGAAGGAAGGAAAAGAAAGGGATAGCTCAGCTGGTAACAAGCCTGACATTGTGCGTTTAATCCCTAGGACCTACATGGTAGAAGGAGAGGTCCAGCTCCCACAGTCTGTCACCTGGCCTCTTATATATTTGCAGTATCTATTTTAAAATTTGTACACATTGTGTATTTATTTGTGTGTGTGCTGCACATGTGTGTCACGGTGAGCCTGTGGTGTTCAGAAGACGGCTTGCAGGAGTCAGTGATTGCCTTCTGCTGTGTTGGTCCTTGGGATTGACCAGAACTATCTCAGACAGGGGGGAAAAATTGTTTTTGTTTTTCAAGACACGGTTTCTCTGTGTAGCCCTGGAATTCACTCTGTAGACCAGGCTGTCCTGGAACTCATAGCAATCCACCTGCCTCTGTCTCCTAAGTGCTGGAATTAGAGGTATGTACCATCACCGCCCAGCCAGACCAAAAAAAGATTTAAAGAAAAGAAAACATTTGTGTGTGTGTGTGTATATATATACCCCACAAAAACCACTTTGTAAATACTTCCCACATCCACGCATCCTACAACTTCTGCCTCCAGAATGTTCTGTACACAGAGGTTATTATTATCGCCCTGCCTACTGTTCTAGCTGCTTACCAACAACACCCTCTACATTTAAATAAATCCTTTCTCCATCTTAAATTTCTCCCAAACAGAAAACAATACAAAAACTGTTCCAGCGACCAACAAGGATTCGTGCTTGCTGTGTGACTCTCAACCCAGACAGGTTGGAAGAAAGTACAGGGGCTGTGTTCTGTAAGCCTCTTTCTATTAACTGTGTGCTATCTGAACTCACAGGGAACTTGGGCTCACAAAGAGAGTGTTCTCTTGCCTGGCTGGGTACACAGTTTCTCCAAGGTCAGAAAGCTCACCCAACTTTAAAATAGCACATCACGGTCTCAGAGCCTCTGGTCCAGTGCTACCCGGCTACTAATCTGTGACCGCCAGTGTCCTGTGGGATGTTCATTACCTGGGGGCTCCACTGTAGCCCAGAACTGTGTAACCTCACTGACGTAAAACCAAGAGCCTTCCTGACCTTCCTCCATGCCCCCAGGACACAGAGGACCGCTTTGAACTTCACACACAGCAGGCAGCTCAGCTTCAGAGCCTTGGGTGGGTGAACCAGTTTTGTCCTGCTGCTTGACAGAGAGCCACAAACCTGAAGGTTTGGAGAAGGAGAAATACATTCCCTTCTAAGGCCTTGAGGGGCTTGCTTCTGGAGTAACCTTGACTAGTTTCTGCCGCTCCCCAGCATTCCTTGGCAAGTGGCCACACCACTTCAATGTCTACCTCTCTGCCTCTTTTCTCTGATAAGACCACTGGTCATCTGAACTGGGCCACCACACCTGGCTCCTAAATCCACAATGATCTGGAGGTCTTTTGGGTGACTTCCCAGGTACTGACCTTAGGAGCTGGGCGCGTCTTTCTCTTGGCCACAGTGCTAAAGGAACAGGACACATTTCCGCTTGTTCTTGATGCCCCCACAATGCAGTGAAGAAGGACCCTCGCCTCACGACAGGCTAGGGTAGAGGCTTGGCTAGAGGTCAGCCTCTGAGCAGCGCAGGGCTGCAGTCAGCAATCAGCAAGGACGTTGAGCCCATGCCACGCCCAGGGATACTGGGGACCAGAGAGCTCTGGTTGTTAGTCCCTGTAGGTAATTTGGAACTTTGGAGTCAGCTGGAGCTTCCCAGTCCACATGTGACATTCAGACGGTTATAATTATTACACCACAACGAGCAATGAGCTTTTTCAAAGCTTTTTTTCTTAATGTACTTTTCTTTTATTATTTATCTATTTTATAAACTTTTTTTTGTGGGGGAGGGGTTTCAAGACAGGGTTTCTCTGTGTAGCTCTAGCAGTCCTGGAACTCACTCTGTAGACCAGGCTGGCCTCGAACTCACAGAGATCCGCCTGCCTCTGCCTCCTGAGTGGTGAGTTTAAGGCATGTGTCACCACTATCCAGCTCCTAATATTCTTTTTTTTTTTTTCATTTGAGATAGAGACTCAGGTATACTAGGCTGCCTTTGAACCTACTATGTAGTTGAGATACCTTAACACTTCCGGTTCTTAGGCTTCTTCCTAAGTACTGGGCCTACAGGTGTGCTCCGCCATGTTCAGCGTCTGTGGTGCTGAGAAGAGAACTCAGGGCCCTATGGATGTTAAGCAAGCACTAGGGAGATGGAAGCAGGAGGATCAGAAGTTCAAGGTCATCCCGTCTCAAAAGCAACAACCAGACGCATCATGGCAGGAGCACGGATCCTCCACAAGGCATTTCCTCACCCACAGCTTTCTTGCAAGGCTATAATTTTGGTCAGGCATTCACCTGTGAGTGACTCCAGCGGGGAGCCCAGGGTCTAAAGTATCTCCTTCCAGGGCTTCTATGGTGGCGTGTTACTTTAGCTAGGTAAAGATGTGTTACATTTGCTTGTGCTGTGGAATATTGCTTTAACTCCGTGAGGTGTGTGATTGTTTCTGCTGCCTCTGTTAATTATGTAAAGATGTGTTGCATCTGTTTCATCTTGCCTGCCCAAGGCACCCAATTGGTCTAATAAAAAGTTGAATGGCCAATAGCTAGGCAGAAGAGGAATGGGTGGGGCTGTTGGCCAGAGAGAATAAACAGGAGAGAAGAAGAAGAGAATGAGGGAGAAAGAGAGGGAAGCAATTTGCCTGGGGCCAGCAGTTATATGGAGTAGGACATACAGAAGGAAAGGAAGGTAAAAAGAGACAAAACATAGATGCAAAGAAACAGGTTATGAGTTAGCAAGAAATGAGCATAAGACAAGGTCAAGCATCCATAACTAATATTAAGTCATGATTTGAGAGCTGGTCAGTGGCCCAAGAGAAAAAGCCTGCTGCAGGACTCGCCTGGAGAGCATGTGACCCAGTATGGGGGTGCCCAGGACTCTTAGGAAACACAAAACAGAACAAAAAGAGAAACACCAGAAGGAAGGCCCCGTTGTGCTGCATGGACTCTGATTCCCTGCTCGCCACAGCCAGGCTTGTCCACAGGGAGGCCCAGCGGAACAAAGGATGTCTTTAGCGACAGGGCCACTCCCACTGTGCCAGGGGCCCTCTGTCACTAGGCTTTCTGTCATGCGAACTGTCAGGCCCTTAATGTGCAACCCACTTGGAGTCTAGAATTTCTGGGCAACCCACTCAGAGTCCAGGTTTTCTGTTCCTTGCAGCAAGAAGCAACATGTGTGCAGGCTCCTTGCAGAAAGCCATGGAGGAGAGAACAAAAGCCACCCACAGCCTCCCAGGCAGTCAGACTGGCTTGCTTTTCCATCTTTTTTAAACAAGGCAATTACAGAGGCACAGAATGAGATTCCTCAGTACAAAAAGCAACACACCTACTTTTGCTAGGGTAAAAAAAAAAAAGCAAAACAAAACAAAAGCACCAACTAGCACAGTGTTTGCATGCACGCGGTAAGTAGCGCCCCTAAGCCATCTCTGATGGAGTCTCTGCAGTTCGCCACCGCTTGTGGGCAACATGCCCAGGCTCTCTGTTTTCTAAGGATATGGCTATCAAGCGTCTTAACTTGCTAAGCCACACTCAAGTGAACTGTGGCGTCTCTAGTCTAGCTGGATGGATGTCTGAGAGCAGAAAAGCAGCTCCCCACCCTTCCTGCAGGCAGGCTCAGGCTGTGCGGAGCTGCGGTGGGGAGAACAGACTCTGAGCACTGAGGGAGGATCCGGAACCCTGGGTCACCATTAGGGGCTATGTGGCCTTGAGCTACTCAATCATTCTGGGCTCTTTTCCTTCCCCAATACATGGGAATGCTAAGGTCTCTATTACAGTTGTGGAAGGAAGGGGTGAAGATAATATATACCATGGACCTCGACAAATGGTGGCCACTAGCCAAAAATCTTTGCCAACTTCTTCATTCATTCTTCCTTCATTTCCAGAAGTCTGTTCTCCCTGCCTTCAGATACCCGTGTTCTGTCTGTCGCAGCCAGGGGGCTGGGGGCAGGGCAGAAAATGCAATCAACATAGTCCACTCCAGCTAAATCAAGCAAGGGGTTGATAATGGAAGGCAAAGCTCGTAGAATTGTGTTCAAGCCAGGATCAACCACTGGTCCAGTCACACTGAGGAACTTTTGGCTTACCCCGAAAGCTGCCAAGACCTGCCTCAGCACCTCTTCAGGACCCAGCTCCCTATACCACTGTCTGTGCCAGCCCAACTGACTCCTCGTCCCAGCCGCCTCCTCTCGGAAATATGCTCCCAGACGGAGTCTCCTGCAGGAACACGTGATCCCTTGACTCTATGCCTCACATTGGGTGACAAGCAGGTTTCAGCTTTCCACGCTGTAAAGTAATACTTATAATAAAATAAGAATTTGGTGGGACCGTCTAAGAACTCTGGGGCAGAGGCTGGGAAGGTAGCTCAGTGTAGGGGGTTTGCCTAGCAGGTAGGAGGCCCTGAGGTTTCTTCCTCAACAGGTAAAATAGAAGAATCAAATGAAACGGACTGGGGGCGTGGCTCCGTTGGTGAAGTGCTTACTTGCCGAGCGTGAAGCCCCGGGTCCTTTCTCAACTGCACGTGAACCCAGGGTGTGTGCCTGTAATCCCAGCCCAGGAGGTAGAGACAGAAAGAGCAGAAAGAAGTCAGGGTCACCCTTGGCTACATAACCAGTTCAGGGACAGCCAGGAGTCCCTAGGACCCTGGGTCAAAACTAAAACACCGGGGCATGGTGTCACACACCTTTAATCCCAGCACTCAGGGGGCAGGGGCATTCAACAGTCCCTCCCCAGTGGTTCCCTTCTCCAGGGCCCTTTGAAGCTCACTTTTCAAGATGTTTTTCAGAATGGGTACCTGACTGATGACCCTCTGGACAGGAAAATGAATGTTTTATGAAGGACACTGTCAGGACTGGCTGACTCGGAGGGAAGGTCAGGCCAAGGTCAGACTCCTCACGTTTGGAGCTTCTGCCTTTTCCTTGGCGTGGGATCAGAATGTGTCTGCAGAGCCTTTCGTCTCTGGGATTGTCACAGCCTTGCAGGGGTGGGTGACACCTGTAGGTGTGAGCCTGCCAGTTTATGTAATCCAGGATGACGTACACAGCAGAAGTATGTGCTTCTGGAACGTCAGGGCGTGTTTGGATGAAGACACCATTAGTGGCCTGCAATTATGTTCTGGGAGGTACTTTCCTGTGCCCTCAGCTTGCATTATGTCATCAAATACACACTTTAAAAAAAATCCCAGAAGTGGGTAAAAGAATGTTAATCATTGCCATACTTGAGACATAATGTTCAACCTTTTATTATATTTTATTGATCGTGTGTGCGCGCGTGCGCACACACAGAGGTCTGAAGACAAGTTGAAGGACTTGGTTCTTTATTTTCACCATGCAGGTCCTGAGCATTGAATATAGGTAATCTGGTTTGGTGGTAAAAGCTGAGCCCTCTTGCTGGCCCAATGCTTGCTTCCTAGTCTATTTTCCCAGGCAGCTCCCAGCTCCGAGAGACTGTCCTCTGGGCTCACTTTCTTGTTCTGTGCTGAGCATTTGAGACTCATCCTCCCGACTCCTCAGAGCACGGGTGTTCTTCCCATGCGTTCATCTGTGACTCTAAAGACAGGCGGCCTCTGGATTCTCCCGCCTGTCTCCATGTAGATAGTGCTGGGTTCTTTTCAGTGAGCTAGGTCATGGGGACCCTGCTTGGTAAGTTGGCAAAGCCAGACTGCCCCCACTTGCTGTCAGCAAGGGGATGGTTCTTGGGAGGTGATAGTTATTTCTGTCCTATTTGAAGCCCCCCGGAATTAACGTCTATCGAAGCCTGTACTCCCTGCGGAGTGGCATGTGTGTTACAGACCAAATACAGGTGGCAGCTTTAGGTGGCCGGCCCGTAGGCGTGCCATCACACGCATTAGTACAATTATAGGAAGGGGCATAATTATCACCTTGACTTAGGAATCCCGTCTTATCTCAGACTCTGCTGGGGCCCAGGCTCTCCCTAGGTCCAGTGGCATTCCTGGACCCGAAGCTGGAAATGCCCTGAGCTTTTGTTACCTTCGCGCTTGGTGGCACCCGGGATCATATTACAGACCAGAAAGTGCCCATTCTCACTGAGGACGTGGGAGACACAGAGGATGGTCCCCACGCGGGGCGGAGATGTGAGTCACCTGCCTTCCTCTGCCACCCCTTGTAATTAGGGTGGCATTCAGTCCTGTTGGCATGGAACAGCCTCGCTGTCTGCCTGCCCACTGAAGGCATTTATTCAGAGGGAGCTGGTCGGATGTACAGCTGAAGCTGACTGAGCTCGTGGGTAATCTTCGTGGAGGAGAAGAGAGACAAATTTTGGGGTGCTGTGCTGAGAGAGAAGCCAGTGGAGGAGAGGACACTGGGAAAACAAACTTTCTCTTGGGTCTCTAGCAGCTGCTTGCTGCCCTCATCCTTCATGGCTCCAGGTGCCGCACGCACGCCTCCAGCCACATGGGCACTGGCATGACTGTCATGAACCCAGACTGGAACAATCAGGTTATTCCTGCCGTCAGCCACCCCCAATGACACACAGTTTGCCTCCAACTTCCAAGCCTTTGGTTCCTGGTTCTAGGCCGAAAGGAGCTTTAGGGTCGGCGTTGTGCAGGGTCGGTCAGCATCAGAGCGGTTTTGTGCTTAGGGTCTTGCTAGGCTGTGCCCTCCTGGCACCACTGTGGAAAGCCAAACTGTTTTTCCCTTCTCTGCATCTTGCCAACTCTAGGGTGAGAATCCTGCAGTCTAGGGAGGGCGCAGAGAGCGGGATGAAAGGCTATTGCCATTCCTGACAGAATGCCTCGGGGGAGGAAGGGTTCATTCTGTCTCACTGTTTTGGAGGGTTTGCTGCTCTCCATTGGCTCTGTGTAGTTGGCAGAACACGTGGCAGTGTCGGGCAGAAAACCTGCCATGGTGGACGGGAAGAAGGCCCCGTGGAGGACAGGAGCCAGCCCATGGGATGGTGCCAGAGGGGCCTCCCATCTCAGTCAACCCAGTGCCCAGAGGTTTGTCCCCTAGGTGACTGTAGATCCTGTTAAATGGACAATCAGACATTAACCATCACAGCTGGCTTTCTCCCCTCCATCCCCTCCTGCCCTGCCTCTACCCCATGGAGCCATGTTGCTTATACTCTGGGTGAGTCTTTCCCTGCTAATTCAGTGGCAATGTCTTCCAGTACAGCTCAGATGAGCCTCCACCTTCTAAGAAATTCTTTTTTTTTTTTTTAGTTTTTTGAGACAGGGTTTCTCTGTAGCTTTGGTTCCTGTCCTGGAACTAGCTCTATAGACCAGGCTGGTCTCGAACTCACAGAGATCCGCCTGCCTCTGCCTCCCGAGTGCTGGGATTAAAGGCGTGTGCCACTACCGCCCGGCCTTCTAAGAAATTCTAAACCTGGTCATCTTGACCAGTGGATATTAACTGCGCACCCTCCAGCCAGGCCCTCTCCCCCAGCTCTGTAGTAACCGAAGTCTTTGACATTCCCCAGATCTCTGCAGTGTTTCTTTCGGAAGGAGATATCCAGGGTCACTAAGAAGCCAGCTCTCTTGAGTAATTCACTTGAGACAGGCACGCTCCATGGGGAAAGCGCTGGTGTCAGGCTTGACCCGAGAAGTTCTTGATAGTTCATCAGCTCTGCTGAAAGTGGTGACTCTCACCAGTCAACCATGCTGCTTGTGTGGATACTGTGTGGACACTGTGTGGACAGCTTGTGTGGACACTGTGTGGACAGGTTGTGTGGACACTGTGTGGACACTGTGTGGACATTGTGTGGACAGCTTGTGTGGACACTGTGTGGACAGGTTGTGTGGACACTGTGTGGACACTGTGTGGACAGCTTGTGTGGACAGGTTGTGTGGACAGCTTGTGTGGACAGCTTGTGTGGACACTGAATGTTACCTTCACAGTGAGTTAGCTCCAGGTTGGCCTGGGGAACAGTGAGACTGCGTAAAAGACACAAACTAATAAATTAACAGAGAAGCATCCTCACCACCACACGATGACCACAAACCCACCGTGTCTGATGGAGGTGTCAGCTGGATCTCTGCAAGCCTTCCAGAGTGTCCCCACATACAGACGACTTCAAGATCCCTACCCCAGGAAAGTCATTGGGTGGATCCCTTAGCACACACAAGACAGGATGCTTCGGCTTGAATTTGTAAAGGTGGAGTGAAGGAGTAGGGTATGTGGTGCACATGTGCAGTCTCAACACTCGGGAGGCTGAGGCAAGAGGATTGCCATGAGTTCCAGACCAGCCTGGTCTACAGAGGGAGACCCTGTCTCAGAAAAGGAAAATAAAAAGAGGTGGCGAGCTATAAAGGAAGACACCTGACCTCTGAACTGTGACCTCCACGTACATGAACAGGCACAGACACACAAACCCACAAAACAAGCCTCTCATTAGGAATGTGACTGGCTCAGCAGCTGAGCACTTGCTTAGCATGGCCAAGGCCTAGAGTTACACATACACACACCCATACATACACACAAACATATTCACACATACATACGTGCAGGTACACATACACGCACACCCCGTATACACACATACACACATCCATATATACACCCATATATACACATAAACACACGCACACACATGCATACATACACCACATATACACACAAACACACGCACACATACATACACATACATACATGCATGCACACATACACACATGTACACACAGAGAGAGACAAATACATGCACAAGCACGCACGCACACTCTGTATGGGATAGTAAATAAAAAGCAAATATCCCCTTACTGAACTGGGTGTGGCAAAGATTAAATGTGGGCGTGGTCCTGGGTCCAAGTCTAGCTACCCAAAGTGGGGAGGAGGGAGCTATGGGAGAGGGATAGGATCACATTCTAAAGTTCACTCATAGCCCATACCCCATTCATGCCTGTAATCATCCACTAAGCATCCTGCAAGGTGGGTCCCAGGAGGGATGAGAGGAGGCTGCTGGGAGAGCCTGTGAAATCTGAGATTGCTGAAACATCCTGTTATTGATTGCATAGATAATAAATAAATAAACAAACAAATAACAACTAATGGCCCTCATTGGACTGCGGTGTGCCTGAGATAGTGTGTGTGGACTTAGTCCTAGAATCCCTGGCAGCCCAAAAGCGAGGTAGATAGGGAAGGGAGGGGGAAGAGGGAAAGAGATGGGAGAGAGGGCAGAGAGAGGGAGGAGATGGAAGGAAAGGGATGGGGAGAGAAGGAGGGAGAGAAAGGGGGAAGGAGGGGGGAAAGATAATGGGGGCTGGTGGGGAGAGAAAGATTCCTTCAAATCTTAGCTCAAAAGTCCCAGGTTTCCAGTAGTTTCTGTCCGTTGTTACACAGACAGGGCTCGCTATGAAAAGATGCTACAACTCTGAGATTTTAGCCACACGCCACCCTCCAGTGCCCAGGCTGCAGCCAGCTCAGAGCCCCGGTTCCCTGGTTCTCCCCTCTCCGCTGCCTGAAGTCTCTCCCAAAGCTCCTTCAGCATCCAAAGCTAAGGGAGGTGAGCGCCTCCTCCCTCTGAGGCTGGCTGGGGGTCTGGCAAGGCTCACCCTGTGGAGTAACGTTCCTCTGGCAAACTAGTTTATCTTGACAACTAGAATCCACCACCCCGTGCTTCAAGGGAAGTGATTTCTCCTGTGGTTGTTGGCAATGGAACCCTGGGCCTTGGGCATTCTATGACAGTGCTTTATCAATACGCACACTCCCAAGTCTTGGTGTGGTATTTATTTTCGTAGGCTGTCAAATATCTCCATTGCCACACAACAATCTAACTACCAAATGAGCCTTGAGAAGGCATATTTAAACATGAATGTTCTTGCTTCATCTGCCAAAGACTCTGAGGCACTTGGGAAGTGTCTCCCACGAACAACCTCCGCCAGGCTGATTTTGTGCCTTTCCATTTTGGAAACAACAATTTCTTTCCTGTGTTTTGAGGCCGAAGAACATGCTGCTTTGGTTCTGGTGACACCCAGGGACACTTGAGCTGGTATCTCTTTCCAGGAGGTAGGCGGCTTCAGGAAGGAGCCATCTGGGATGGAAAACACAGACCCTTGCCTTTACTCCACATAAATGAAAACAAAGGGCCTGCCCCTCAAAGGGTCTAGACCAAATACAGTCACCAACAAGAACACCCTGGCCCCAGTACAGTTAGCTGCTAGGGGCTCAATCCAGAACTTAAAAAGACATATCCACCTACCGCTGGGGTTTGCAAAGAATGACCCATGCCTAGGCTCACCGGTGTATGTGCAAGCTGGGCTGTCAGCTCTCAGAGGAGCAGGAAAGGGTGCAGTGTCTGTACAGCACATTTTCAATGAATGGAGACAAAACAAGAAAAACCTCTACCGCCGGAAACGGAGAGAAAAAGGGTAGTGAGAAACAGGGTGCTTCCCCTGTGATGTGGGAGTGTCATATATCAATCTGTTGATTTCATTGGTTAAGTAATAAACAAACTGCTTGGGCTCATAGCTTAGAACATAGGTGGGTGGAGTAAACAGAACAGAATGCTGGGAGGAAGAGGAAGTGAGGTAAGATGCCTCAGACAGAGACGCCATGCTCCGCTCTCCCGGGCAGACGCGATTCAGCTCTGACCCAGGATGGACGTAGGCTAGAATCTTCCTGGTAAGCGCACCTTGGGGTGCAACACAGATGATTAGAAATGGGCTAAATTAATATGTGAGAATTAGCCTAGAAGAGGCTAGATAGAAATGGGCCAAGCAGTGTTTAAATGAATACAGTTTGTGTGTTGTTATTTCGGGTAAAGCTAGCCTTGCAGGCAGCGGGGTGCTGGGGACGCAGCCCCGCCACTCCTAACACAACACCCCTGTACCACTGTGAGCTCTTGAGAAACACCGTCAAGACTGAGGAAGGCTTTGAACTCTAGAAGAGTAGGGCATGTGGCCATGTGATTAATACTGTAGGAAAGATCTCCACTCGAAAGGGGATCTGGTAGAGGCCAGTAGACCCACCTTGCCTTCTTCCTCCCTGCCTGCCTTTGCTCTTTCTGCACGTGTTCTTAGCAGTCAGTATATATGTCTCGGGGATCCTGAGGGGCACCAGGAGCACGGAGGAGCACCGACGAGCACGGAGGGCGCTGGCAGAGGAACACTGAGGGCACCAAGGAGCACTAAGGACACCGAGGAGCACTGAGGGCGCCGAGGAGCACTGAGAAGAACAGGGAAGTTCTGAGGCCTGTGAGTGGGAGGAGACTTGGTGCTCCCAGCAGAAGCAGGAACAAATGCGCAGGGTGGAAAAATACTGACTATGGTGTGTTTAACTGTGGAAGGCTGGAGCCTGGAGGCTCTCACCCCTGCCTGGAATAGCTCGGCACAAACACACTTAGACTGCAGCCCTCAGGGTTGGGAAGGGACACTCAGCTTTGCCGATGTTTCTTCTGAACCACAGTCTTTACTTTTTGGTGTGCATATGAAGGCCGTAGGTCAGCTTTGGGTCCTTCTGCCCCTGTCCACCTTATCTTTTGAGACAAGATCTCTCACTGAACCTGGAGCACACAGATTTGGCTAGACTGGCCGGCCAACGAACCCCAGGAACTTCTCCCACTGCTGGGGTTATAGGTTCAGGCTGCCTTGGGTTCAGGGATCCAATGCTCTGGGGTGGAGGCAGGATGGTCAGAAGTTTAAGGTCATTCTCAGTAACCTAGAGGCCAGCCTCGGCTACATGAGATTCTGTCTCAAAACAAAAACAAAAAAATCAACAGATAACCCATATTCTGTCCCCAAATAGAATTGATATGTTTTACCTAATTTTACTCTTCTATCATAAATCATCCTTTTTGGGGGTGGAGGTGTTGAACTCACAGAGATCCATCTGCCTCATCCTTTTATCTCTTATCTTTTACCTTAAATTTTTTATAATTTAAAGTTGATGATTTGAAACAGATTGTTAGTTTTGGAGGGACTAAAAAGATGGTAATGGCCGGGCAGTGGTGGCACACGCCTTTAATCCCAGCACTTGGGAGGCAAAGACAGGTGAATCTCAGTGAGTTTGAGGCCAGCCTGGTCTACAGAATGAGTTCCAGGACTGCCGGGACTGTTGCACAGAGAAAGAGAGAGAGGGTGCTGAACAGATGGCTCAGAGGTTAAGAGCACTGGTTGCTCTTTCAGAGGTCCTGAGTTCAAGTCCCAGCAACCACATGGTGGCTCACAACCATCTGTAATGAGATCTGGTGCCTTCTTCCAGTATGCAAGCATATATGCAGGCATACTGTATATATACATAATAAATAAATAAAAATAAACAGAGAGAGAGAAAGAGAGAGAGAGAGAGACCCTGTCTCGAAGGGGACAGGGTGGTGGTGGAGAAGGCCCTTAATTCCTGGAACCAGTTTCTCAGGATGGCAACGGTCTACCCGTTCAAGCCTAGAGGCTTACTTTTGTTTAGTATTACTGTCTGAAGCGCCAGGATAAGCCTACGGTCCTGGGCATGCTGAGTAAACATTCTTTCTCTGATCCCTCAAGGGCATTCTAGGCCTTACACAGTTGCCAGGTTCACCACTCGCTGCTAGAGAGGCACACCAACGCACTCCATAGACATCACCAGTGTGCGTAACCGAGAGTCACGTTTTCATCTCTAAAGCTTCCAGGAAAACTTCTGAAAATAAAAAAAGGGAAGATATGGAAAAATATGACCAGTTAGAGATTATCATTCTTAGCTTATTGTACACCTTTCTGTGGTCTGCAGAATAATGTCCTCTCCCAAGGACAAAAGTCACAACCAAATAGTCAAAGGGTTCTTTGGGGGAAGGGGCTGTTTGTTTTTGAGACAGGGTCTCATGTGGACCAGATTGGTCTCCATCTCACAGCAATCCTCCTGCCTCATCCTCCTGAACGCTGGAGGTGTATGCCCCCATGCTCAAGTGCACAGCTTGCACCAGCTTTTCTACGCAGCAGGTGTGAATTCCCATAGCACTGCCCTTCAAAGGCAGCAGGAACATTACAGTGAGCCGAGCCCAGGATGAGGGCTTTACAGACAGAGATAGGTGAAAGAAGGCAGAAAAAGACACCGAAGGGAGGATAATGTTCAGAGGTCTCAGGCTTGCACAGGTGCCTGTGAAAACGATCATTTCAAAGCTACTTTCTCTGGCTGGAGAGATGGCTTACGGGTTAAGAGCACTGGCTGCTTTTGTAAAAGACCCAGGCTCAGTCCCTAGCACCCACATGGAGTCTCAGAGCCATCTGTAACTCCAGTGCCAGGGGATCCGACACTTTCTTCTGAGCTTCGTGGGGAACCAGGCACAAAAGTGGTGCACATACGCACCTGCCAGCAAAACTGCTCAGGCACCAAACAAAACGAGAACACCATCAAAGTTACTTCTCTTCTAACACAGAAACAAGAACCCGGGTGGTTCTTTTAGTATGAGCAGAGACATGAGGATCTCTGTGGGTTTGAGGCCAGCCTGGTCTACAGAGAGAGAGAGTTCCAGGGCTACAAAGAGACACTCTTATCTCAATACAACAAGAACAGCAAACAAACAAACAACACCAAAAACCAACAACCAAACCGTCAGAGCACCATAAACGCGCGTGGTGGCTCAGCAGGCTGCCACCTGTAAGGACTGGCGGGAGTCTGGAATGCAGCTGGAGGATCTCCAGTGTCCTATTGCCGCTGCTGAGAAGTCCCTTTGTCTCACTCCTCTGACTTGGTGATGTGAGACTTTAGAGCCAGTGACTCCATTTCGAATTTGAGTCTTGTCGTCTGGGGGTCCAGCGTGGAAGTCTAAACAGTGGCCCCCTGTAACTTTTACTGACCATCCACCAAAGATGCTTCCTAACCCTCGGAACTCATGACTCAGTTGAGGCTCTGAGGAACTCACCCACGTGGATGATGAGGGGACCCAGACAGTCCCTCATTTCTACCTGTACCTAGACCATGACTCACGGACACCCGAGTCAGACGTCCCGCCTCCAAAATGGCAAGATAATCAATGTGTTGTTTACCATTAAATGCGTGGTCAGTTGTTAACGTGGGCTCTCAGGGGACGACAGAGTGCCTAGAAAGGGGTTTCTTTGCTGCAGGATCTCCTGTTGCCCAGGCTGTCCTCGAACTCACTCGATAGCTGAAGATGACCTTGAACACCAGCTCCTCCTGCCTTCACCTCCTGAGTGCTTGGATGACTCGCCTGTGGCACCGCGTCTTGTTTCCATGGCGATGCCACCGGAGTTGCAGCCCCTGCCTCCAGAGCTTTGGTTTATTGCCCTTAGACTTCACAAATGGGATCACGTGAGGCAGTCCCAGTATGTTTCCTCTTCTAGAATTTATGTTCAGTGGGGTGCACAGGTTGTGTGTGTGTGCCTAAACACCCACCCAGTTGTGCTGCTCTGTGGCTTCCTAACAAGCGCAGGTCCCAAAAAACGTCCCCCTAGGCTGTAACCTTCCCCAACACCATTGTTTTTCTGACTTCTAGCACTATGGAAGGGGCTACTGTAGCCTGATTCTGTGTCCTGTGATAAAGACCACGACCAAAAGCAACTTGGGCAAGAAAAGGTTTATTTGGCTTATGCTCCCCCCATTACAGTCCATCACTGAGGGAAGCCAGGGCGGGAACCAAGCAGAGGCCTAGCAGAAGTGTTGCTTACTGCCTCGCTCCCTGTGACATACTCAGCCTGCTTCCTCATATAGCCCAGGACTACCTGCCCAGGGGTATCGCTGCCCACCGTGGGCTAGACCCTCCCATGTCAATCATTGATCAAGAAAATGCCCTGTAGACCTGCAGGTCAATTTGATGGGAGTATCTTTTCAATTAAGTTTCTCTCCCCAAAAAAACCAACATATTCTGTTGTTCTATAAATAGAATCATAGAGTATATTGAAACCTTTCGCCCCTCGGTCATCAAAATAGCTTGAGCATCTTCCCACTGTACAACTGTATCCAGATTTCTTTAATTATCTTTGGTTGCTTCCAGTTGGGGCTTTTTGGAGAATTAAATATCCAAGATGCATCCAACTTCCTTTAGTCATAGCTGTGGGTCTGCCAAAGGGGAAAAATCCATCTACAGCCTACTGGCTGGCTCCTTGGGTGTCATTATCACCCCCAGGCAAGTGTCCCTTGCCACGTCCAACAGCCACCAAGCCACCACTGAGCCACCAAGGCTCTCACAAGAGGTGCAGGGCCCTGGGCTACAGAAAGAGCTCCGTCCATCTCAGTCCCAAGTATAGCGCACTCGATGCCTCCGTGGCCTGGCAGTCAAGAATCCATTTCCTCTTCTGAGCAGAGCTCAGTGATTCAGCCTGATGACTTCCGTGGAAAAGCCACTTTTCAGGTCTTCACACGTTCTAAGATAGGAACTCTTCTGTGTCCCTTGGAGAACAAAGAATGTCCCCCAGCAAAAATCAAGTAAACAAGCCACACCTTTGCTCTGGATAACAGGACCGAGTGAAACCGGGCAGCTGGTTCCAACCATTGTGCAGTCTAGACAGAAAGGACTCATTAAGAAGCCCCAGGGACACAGTTTATTCCAAGGAAAATGTTCCGGAGCCTACACATCCTGAGGTGTGATGACGTCACTTCCTTAAAAGAGCCCTGGTAGGACATTAGCTTGCTTTGTTTTGTTAAGAGACGGGCACTTTGCCTTCTGGCGCTGTGTGGACGCGATCTTCTCCAGCCCCTTTCCGAGCCGCTTATGGTCAGGCGACCGGGTGACGCTGCCAGCCTCACTGGGGGTCCCAGGGTGCAAAAGCTCCCAAAGACCTGGTCAATCTCCAAGTCACGCGCCAAGTGGAAAGCGATAAGAGGCACTGTGTGAAACACTCGGCACACGTGTTCCAACACTGGAGGAGGGCCAGGACCAGAGCCAGTGACCTTGAAGATATCTTTCTCGCCAAACAAGGTCAACACCTACCACCCCAGAACTAGGGAGGTGGAGGCAGGAAGATCAGGGATTCAAAGTCATCCTCAACTGCATGGCAAGTTCAGGGCCAGCCTGGCTATCTAGACCCTATCTTTAACACAAAAGAAAGATCTTTCCCAGGAAAGAGCTGAGAATTTCTGTCTGTTGAGAGTAAGCCTGGCTTCCCCAGACAATCCGAGGCATCCCTCAGGTCTCCCCTAACCCTCAGGTCTCCCCTAACAGAAGCAGTGACTGTAGGAACTAGCAAGATGGCTGTGTGGGCCAAGGTGCTTGTCACACAGGTGCGACAATCTGAGTTTGATCTTGGGAATCCATATAAAGGCAGAAGGAGAAAACTGGCTCCACAGGGGGTGTCCTCTGACCTCCACGTGTGTGCTCTGGCCCTTGCATCCCCCCAACATGCACATATATAGCAGTAATAAATAACTTTTTACCATCGGGCAGTGGTGGTGCACGCCTTTAATCCCAGCACTCGGGAGGCAGAGGCAGGCAGATCTCTGTGAGTTCGGGGCCAACCTGGTCTACAGAGTTCCAGGACAGCCAAGGCTACACAGAGAAACTCTGTCTCAAAACAAAACAACAACATCAAAAATTATATAATGGCCGGGCAGTGGTGGTGCACGCCTTTAATCCCAGCACTCGGGAAGCAGAGGCAGGCGGATCTCTGGGAGTTGGAGGCCAGCCTGGTCTACAAGAGCCAGTGCCAGGACAGGCTCCAAAACCACAGAGAAACCCTGTCTCGAAAAACAAACAAACAAAAATTGTATAACGGTGTGTTTCTATCTAGTCCAGGTGGGCCTCAAACCTGTGGCCCTCCTGCCTCAGCCTCTTGAGTGCTGAGATTACAGGTGTGGCTAACAACCACTTAAACAGAGCTAAGATGAGAGATCATCAGGGATATGAACTGTCATGTGTCTGTACAACAGGCTCCCTCTTTTGTATTTTATCCGTAAGAAGGAAGGACTTGGGTGCACCTGGGTCAGGGACCCTCCCACCAACCTAAAGGAGGCCTCTTGGCCCAAGCTCCTTTGCCTAGGATCTCCCATATGCCTGACTTGGGTTGTGGTGACCTACTCTAACACAAATCACAGGACCCTGGCTGAGAACAGTGGAAGGGCTCACAGTGCTGTGCCCAGCATGACAGAGACTTCACTGAGCAGATGTAGTTAGAGACTGTGATGGTGCACGCCCATGATCCCAGACTGTGATGGTGCACACCCATGATCGCAGAGACTGTGATGGTGCACACCCGTGATCGCAGAGACTGTGATGGTGCACACCCATGATCGCAGAGACTGTGATGGTGCACACCCGTGATCCCAGAGAGTGTGACTGTGCACACCTGTGATCCCAGAGACTGTGACAGTGCATGCCCGTGATCCTAGAGACTGATGGTGCACGCCCCCGTGATCCCAGAGAGCATGATGTGCACGCCTGTGATCCTAGAGCGTGTGATGGTGCACACCTGTGATCACGGTACTAGGAGGCTGAGGCGCGAGGATCAAGTGCTGGAGGCCAGCCTAGACTATTCTAGCCAGACTATCTCAAAAAAAAAAAAAAAAAAAAAAAAGAGCTTGTTTAGTGGCTACTTACCACTAGGCTGGAAAATGGCTGCTGAATAGATCCCCCCATGGAAGAGGTGTGCACCCAGGTGTGATGGAATTGAGGTGTCTATAAACCACAACACAAATGTCAAGCCCACACGGTCACATTCAGAGACCATGATGCGGCCAGCGACCAAGTCCGCCACTCAAAGGCCCCTGCAGATGTAGTGGGTGGTGTTGGCGCTGCGCCATTAGCCCTGCTCCCCTGAGAAAACGCTGTGGGCTGCTGAAACCCCAGGGATTGTGAGACAGCCCCTCCCCTAAGGTGAGAAGGTCATGACCTTCCCACAGCTCTCAGTGTTCTCTCTTCTGCCCTCTTCTGTTCTGACGCGGTCTGCAGAAGGACTAGTTTCCACTTCGTGGGTTTGGTTTTTTTAGTGTTTCTCTTTCACTCCCTTGACTTCATTAACTGAGCAAAAAGCAGGATGGAAATCAATAGAAAAAACTGTGCGCACGTGTGTGGTATGTGATGTGTTCGTGTGTTTGTGATATGTCTATGTGTGGGTGTGTATATGTGTGTAGTGTATATTGCGTGGTGTGTGGTGCGTTTGTATTTGTGTTATGATACATAGTGTGTGTGTAGCGGTGGTGGGGTGTGAGGCATTTACATACATGCATACACACATGCATACACACGTGCATACACACATGCATACACACGTGCATACACACGTGCATGCACACACATACATACACACAATACATGCATACACATACATACACACATATGCACTGATAATAATAAATAAAAATTGGGAAATAAATGTAGCAATTCACCTAAAGAGACTTTCTGAAGAATATCTCCCATATTCAGCTAAAATCCCCTCCTTTGCTCAGTGGTCCACAAGCCCTAGATACATTATGATTGTTTTAAGGTAAATTTTTCTGTGAGTTCCTGTATACTTGAATAGTCATTCAAACAAACACACAACTTGGGGCTGGAGAGATGGCTCATTAGTTAAGAGCATTGCCTGCTCTTCCAAAGGTCCTGGGTTCAATTCCCAGCAACCACATGGTGGCTCACAACCATCTGTAATGAGGTCTGGTGCCCTCTTCTGGCCTACAGACATACACACAGACAGAACATTGTATACATGATAAATAAATAAATATTTTAAAAAAAACCACATCTTTTCTCTTGCTCATCTATGCTTTTTGTCAGTGTGATCTGCTGCTCCCTGGTTACTGAAAATGAGCGTAGAAGCCCATGTGGTGGCACACACCTTTGATCTCAGCACTTGGGAGCAGGAGGATTGCTATGGGTTCAAAGCCAGCCTGGTCTACATAGAGAGTTCTAGGACAGCCAGTGCTACATAGTGAGACGCTGTTTTTAGAAATATCATATAGAAGGAAACTATCTTTTCTCTTGGCAAAGGAGCCCACATCCTTTTGACATGATAATCAGTCTAAAGGGGTTGTAGAATCTAGCATGAGAAAAGCCAGGCAACGGAAAGAGAACAGAGAGAGTAACATAACATATTTATTTATTGGGCTAGACACTGTTACAGGGCTCTGTAATTACTAGGCAAATACTCTACCAACTGAACCACACCGCCAGCCCACAATTTAGTACAGGCCTACGAAATACCAAAGAGTTCGCCAACATTCCCACTTGAATCCTGTGTTAGGAGAATGGGCTTATGTGGGGCCAGTGACTGCCCAAGGTCACAGGCCGCCACTCACTCTTCATCAATAAACACTGTGACTGTGATGAGCACTCAGGGGCCGTGCTGGGTACCAAGGACTCATCAGTGGATAAGACGGTTGCTACAGCCTGGAGTGGACTTCCTAGCTGAGGAGGGGGAGAGGAGGAGAGAAGGAGAGAGAGAGAGAGAGAGAGAGAGAGAGAGAGAGAGAGAGAGAGAGAGAGAGAGAGAGAGAAAGGCACAGCAAAAGGCAGAAAGTTTGTCCCATGAGGCCCCAGCTCCGGCTGTCACAGGATTGGTTTCCTTCTGGAAGTAAGACAGAGGGACACCATTGGGTCTGTCTTGGCTTTGTGTTCTGCCCCAAAGGACCAGACGAAACCCAAGTCACCTACAGTGAAGTTTCCCTGTCACCAGGCCAAAGAGAAGTTGTTATCTGGCCCTCAGAGGACCGAGAACTAAAAGCTGAGTCCAGCCAGAGCTCAGGACCAGGAAGCTGCTGGGATTTGACCTGCACAGAGAAAACCACTCCGGTTCTCCTGGTTGCTGTTGCCCTTGTGGCCTCTTCCCAGCACCGCCCCCTGCCCTGCTACAGAGCTGTGGAGTCTCAGACCCCAGCCGAAGGCTGCCTGGCCCAGTGTGGGGGCCACCATACAATAGAGTTAGAAAACAGGGTTGGGGCATGGCTCAGGCAGGGTGCTTGCCTAGGATGTGCAAGGCCCTAGATTCTGTCCCTAGCACCTGTGATGCCTCCCTACCCCAAAGAATGAAAAGCCTAGTGTTTTTAGGTTGGAGAGATGGCTCAGTGGTTAAGAGCATTGACTCTTCTTCCCAGAGGACCTGGGTTCAATTCCCAGAGCCCACATGGCAGCTCGTGTCTGTAACTCCAGTTCCAGGAGGTCTGACACCTTCACACCAATGCACAGAAAAGTAAACTATTCTTTTTTTTTTTTAAATATAACCTCTGAGCTATCTCTCCAGCCCAGTAAACTATTCTTTAAAAAATCCCAGGGTTGGTCCCTCTGGGTTTAGACACAAAGAAAGTAAAGTAGCAGGCTGGCCTTCAACTTGCTGTGTATAGGAAGTTGACAGGCGCACACCACGACACTCAGCCTAGAAAAAGACCTCTTGGTGAAGAAAAGTGAGAAGGGCTGGAAAGACTGTAGCTGGAGAACCCGAAGAGGGAGATCTCAGGCTGGAGGGTCAGCCGGGGCCGAGGGAGAGGCTCATTCTTGCCAGAGCCTCTCAAACGGTCTGTGTGCTGGCTCCTTGGAGGCTGGGCCCAAGTTTGGGACCTGGGGGAGGGAGAGCCACCCCCCACACGTTTCCCTGGTAAATGTTTTGCTCTCAGTGATGGGTGGGGACAAGCAACTCCATAAATCGACCGAGAATAGGAACGTGGAGGAGAGTCATAAGCAAACAAACACAAAGGGCATCTTGAGGGTAGGGAGGGTCTCTTTTAAACTCGACTCCACCACTGTGAGCTCAGAAAGGGTGGAGGGCTGGTCTTCGTGGCTGTTGGTTAGATCCGGACCCACCCAGGAGACACACTTCTGGTTGGATTCGGCGAGGGCAGGGAAGACCCACCCTGAATGACTGAAACGGGACGTCAAGGGCTCCCAGGCTCGTCCTTGTCTGCACTGAGGAGTCACGGGACCAGCTACTTCACACTCCTGCCACCTTGTCCGCCTTGGTGGATAGGACCTCAGATTGTGAGCTCAAATAAACCCTCCCACCTTTAAGTTTCTGTAAAATATAATAATAAAAAGCATGTGTGTGACCCCCTGGAACTGGTGTGGTTGTGAGCAACGTGACATGGGTGTTGGCATCTGAATTCATGGTCTCTGGAGCAGCAGGTGCTCTTAGCTGCTGGGCCATCACCTGAGGCGCCAGCCCCTAATCTGCCTCTTATCCATCACAGCAATGGGGAATCTAATACAAGGGCTTCCTGAAATTCAGTTGCCGATAAAAAACTAGCTTTGCCAGCTGTGAACCTGTTGGTGGCAAAGACGCATCCCTCAGACGTCTTGAGACTCTTTTGTCTTCAGAGTAAGGGAGGCCAGGTGAAACACAGGCACGACCAATTATGCATGAACTCTCAAACTTTTTAAGCATAGCCTGCCGTGTGTGATATTGTTCATTGTTCAACTGCATACCCCGTACCTGTAGTTGCTAGATCTGAATGCGGGCCTCAAAATATTTCCCCGAACATACTGTTTTGCTTTTTTTTAAAAATTGAAAGCCATATCCTTCTCTACTGGCTGTCCCTACCCTCCTCCTCCCCTGGTTGTCCCTGCCCCCTCCCCTGGGTATCCCTATCCCCTCCACTAGCTGTCCCTGCCTCACCAAACCTTCCAGGCCCCCAGCTCCTCCTCTCCGCATCCTCTGAACCCTGTACTCTTTTCTCATAACTTCCTACGTAAGCCAGAGAGTGACTGCCACTCCTTTCTGGAAGAAAACACTTTCTGTTTCTGTTTTGTTTTGTTTTTGTTTTGAGATAAGGTGTCCCGTTGCCAGACTGGCCTGAAATGTTCTAGGTAAAGGAAGATGACTTTGAACTCTTAAATCTTGCCATCTCTTCCATGCCAGGCTTTATTGGACTAGTGGGTGGGAAGTATATCTCCCTCTACGTGTGTGTGTGTGTGTGTGTGTGTGTGTGTGTGTGTGACAGGGATGGAACACAGGACCTTGTGCATCTGAACAAGTGCCCTGCTCTCCCCTAAGAGACGCCACACACCACCTTGCTTTTGCTTTCCTGGCCACCCCCCCTTCAGTAAGCATCCTTCCTATTTTATCTCATGCCCCCTTCGATACAACTGCAAAGGAGCTGGGGAATCCACTTCACAAAAAAGGAAACAGAAATTGAGAAGTGGTACCGCAGGGTTTCCCACCCAGAACTATAGCAAAACTAAGATTTGGGCTTAGAAGAAGCAGAGCCTTTTGTGTTTAGTGAAAATAAAACACATCTATCTGGTGCTGCCCACAGACTGCTCCAAGAAGACCAGAGGCACGCGGGCCTCGGGTTTCTCTGCCCTTTCTGGTAAACAGCAATTTGCACAGACCCACGAGAGCTGCCCTCCTTCCGAGCAGGATACGGTTAAGGAAACCTAATCTATAATCTTGTCCGTGCCAGAAGTGTCACTTGGGGACAGGGCTGTACTTCCCACGAGAAGCCACTTAGTCTGGCCGGACATACGGTCACATCACATCCGGCAGGACCGCCCAGCTGTGGTTTGGGGTGATGTAGTCTGTCTGTGGTTCAAGGTCCCAGAGAGCACAGGCTACAAAGCAGCTAGAAGCCGCTTCAGGACACAACTGTTGCTTAATGTCCTCTAGAAGGACTGTCCAGACGGAAGCTAACGATTTGGCTGGCCTGGGAGGGTAAAGAAATCAACATTAAAGATAATTCTCCCTGTTGAAAAAGGGAAGGGCACCCCTAACTCACTTGTCTGTCCTAATGTCTTTACATCTCTTCAGGGCTGAGGAAGGTCTCTTCCAGGTTCCCACTCAGTACGGTTTCCCCGGAACCCTTGATCCCCCTCACAAATGCCACCATCCAGGAGACTGTTCCCTTCGGGGCTATGTGTCTCCACCTACTGAGAGTCATGTCTGCTGGCCAGCCACACTGTGCTTCTGTGGTTGCTGGACTCACTTCTGACCAACACCACAGCAGAGGGAGACTGTCTCATCCATCAGCAGCCGCCTATCATGTGCCCTGAGGTTTTGGCTTACGTTGCAAAAAGAACCTTTCCTCTGTGACCTTTGTGGACCGGCTTTGTGGATTAGGAAGAGATTCTGCTAATTCTACCCGCCCCACAAGACTCTGGTTTTATTCAGCAACCGCAGGCATTGGGCCGTTCAACAGGGCTTCTTGTGACTTCACTAGAAACCAAGGCCTGAGAAACCACCTTGAATCATGCAGAAGCCCAGGTGAGCAGCCAGTTCTAGCCAGTCCTTCCTTCCTGAACACGCACCACGCTGGAGAGGTGGCGGAACAGTTATGAGCACTTGTGGCCCGTGGTGGCGCAAAATGCCGAGGCAGGTGGATCTCTGGGAGGTCAAGGCCAGTCTGGTCTACAGAGAGAGTTCCAGGACAGCCAAGGCTACACAGAGAAACCCTGTCTAGAAAAGCTGACCCCACAAAAAGGAAGAAAGAAAGGAAGGAGGGGGCTGGAGAGATGGCTCAGTGGTTAAGAGCATTGCCTGCTCTTCCAAAGGTCCTGAGTTCAATTCCCGGCAACCACATGGTGGCTCACAACCATCTGTAATGGGGGTCTGGTGCCCTCTTCTGGCCTGCAGGCATACACACAGACAAAATACTGTATACATAATAAATAAATAAATAGAAAGGAAGGAAAGAAGGAAGGAAGGAAGGAAAAGAAGAAAGAGCACTTGTTCCTGTTGGAGAGAACCAGGGTTCAGTTCCCAGCATCCACATGGCAGTTCACAACTGTCTGTAATTTCAATTCCGGGGGACCTAATGCCTTCTCCTGGCCTCCATGGGCTCCTGGATGCATATGGTGCACATACATAGATGCAGACAAAACTCTTAAAACACAAAAATAAGTAAATCTAAAAATGCCAGAGCATCCACATATATACAGTAAGGCTAGGGCTCTGGAGGGCCTATGCGTACCCCTCTGAATAAGAGAAGCCAGCTTGGAAAAACAGACTCCTCTCATCCTTAGGCAGGCCCAGGAGGAAGGGGAGCCTCGGGCCTCCTCCAAGGACAAGGAAATGTTTGTATTTTGATAAGGTCCCAAGGAGACCTTAGTCCATTCTGCCAAACTACAACAAGTCAGGCCTTCAGGACCAGTACAGAGATTTAACCAAGAGAGTGGTTTTACATTGGTCTAAAGCAGGCTTGTGACAGAGCCTACCTGGCTGGCACCTGGTCTAATGCATGCATACCTTCCTTCTGGGAAGAGGTTGGCAAGATGTGGAAGTTGCCAAGGAAACCACTTAGTTACCTGCTCATCAGAATATACAGGCACTGTGAGCCAGGCTTCTTTTCCACTTAGCCAGAGAATGATAATCCAGCCTCTAAATTTCCCCACAAAACACCCACAATAACATAAATTTCCGAATTGGTCCCTCAGGACCGGGACCCTGGTGTACAAAAGTGGCACAGAATACTTTTTGTTGTCTTGAAAAAAATTTATTATTATTGTGCGTGTGTGTGAATGTGTGAGTGTGAGTGTGTGCAGGTACCTGTGGAGGCCAAAAGAGGGTGCTGGATCCCCTAGAGCTGGAGTTACATGGGATTGTGAGCTGAACAATATATGGACTGGAATGTGAAAACAAAGTAAGAATATATGGACTGGAAACCCAACCCAGTCCTCTGGAAGAGCAGCAAGCGCTGTGAGCCACCGAGCTCTCTCCAGCTCCCTCCAGCTCCTCTCACAGAATTTTAACACACATTAAACTAAATTATCTCAATGGGTTTCTAAGCTTCAGAGAAAAGAAATGGGAGGGACTAGTCATGCTTCCTGATTGTTCCAGAAGGAGGTTGTGCCCTGAGGCCAGGAGGAAGTGTGGGAAGGCTTAGCAAGAAGGTCAAAGGCCTCCTGGCCCAAGGAACAAAGCAGGCTAGGGGACAGCGAGCAAAACCAAGGAAAGGGTACAGCATAGGTCCCACTGCCGTGGCTAACTCAGCGGATTAGGGGAAGCCTAGAGTCCTAAGAACGGCGGTTCTTGGAAGAGGCAGTGGTCAGCAAAGGCTTCCCCCAAGCCTGCCAGTGAGGATATCAACAGCCAAGGGCAAGCTGAATCCAATGAGCCTATCATCTTCCCTTGGAAACAGAAAGGGGACCTGAACACGTAGAAGAGCGGCCATGTTGGAAATGAGGATTTTACGTCAGTTTGACCTCCTCATATTTCTTTCCTGTTCTCCCCATGAACTTTCAAAAGGGTGAAGGACTCTGGTCCAAGACGGGACATTCATAGGAGGGGGTTCCTATGACAGCTAAGCTTCCCAGGAGGTTGTAGAAGACAGGACGGCTACAAAGTGATCAAAAGCACACGTTCCGATCTGGGCAGGAAGGATCCCAGGGCTAGTGATGGGCTTGGTGGTGGAGAGCTTGCTTAGCATTCTCGGGGGCGGTTTAAGCCCATCGCATCAAGACAGCGTACTTGAGAAAGTCAGGGTCTCGCTGTCACACAGTTGCTTTGCCCAAGGTGACTGATGGGGGCTGCGTTCTATCCGTATTGCCTAACAGTTATGTAATGCTCCCTGCTGACAGTCTGGGGACAAATGACCTTCCAATGACTTACACACATGCAAAGACAGAGCTAGTTTTCTGCTGTTGCTGCATAATTGATCTGGAAACAAAACCCAGAACAAATAGTTAGTCTTTGTGGATCACGCAGAGCCCAGACAGGCCTCCACTTGTGCAGATTCTAAGAGAATCTTTCTGTGGTTTTCTGTAGCACTTTAAACAGCGACTCAAGCCAAACAAGCACATCCAGTTTTCGTTGAAACGCTAAATCCTAAGGGCTTCCCACCCATGAGCAACAGGGGCAGGCAGGGGTAGGAAGGAGCAAGGGCACCAGCTGGGGTCGGAGGCCCAGGCCTGTGATCCCAGCTACCCCTGGAGAACATGGCAGGTCACTCACAAGTCCAAGGCCTGGCAGTCTAGGCTACAGAGCGGTGAGCTGAAGGCCAAACTCTGCGACATCTCGAGATTATCTCAAAATAAAGAGTAAAACTGCAGGCGCGGCACCACACACACACACACACACACACACACACACACACACCCCAGCAGCAGCAAGCTGGAGGCAGCAGGCTTCTAGATATGGTGAACGGACAGGGCTTTGTGTGGCATTGACTGACTTTACCTGACATCCCTCAGGAACAGACTGGGGGTCTTCTCAGTGGGCATTGTTCTTCAGGATAAGAAGAAAGGCTTCTCACAAAAGCTCCTTCATGAGGGGTGAGCTTTCCTGCACCCTCTAAAGAAAGCTTGGACAGATTTTAGCTCCATTTCCCAGGAAGCTAAAGCCTCCCTCTTTGGAGTGTTGGCCCTTAGGAGACCGGCCCAGCACTTCCAAACCCCTTCTAGTCTGTCTACAGAGCCGGCCTTCTGTCTGAGAGGGGCTCTTCCTGCCTTCCCCACTTACTCTCTGACCTTAGGTTTTGCTAAAGGTCACCTCCCTGGCATTTCCTGGCTTCCCTATCTAGGCCTGGAAACCCCAATCCCGCCCTCCCCAGCCTCCTGGCTTTCCTTTCCCACACCTTCTCTTCTGATTTTCCCATCTTCCCCCAGGGATCGGAAGTTCCCAGAGGGCATCTGTAGCCTGGTGAGGCCAGCAGTTAGTGTCCAATTAAACTTCATTGGGATCCATCAGGAAGCTCAATTAAATGTGTTTGATACATCAGAGAGGCGTTAACCAGGCTCAGAGGACCACACTTCCTCATCCTGCCTCTACTTTCCTACATCCCTTTTCTGGGGAACGGAAATCAGCAATCTAAACCACGCTGGTTCCCTCTCATACTTTCAACGTCAAGTACAGGGTGTTCTTGCTTCGGATGTTTCTGAACCAGCGGTCCTCAAACTTCCTAACGCTGAGACCCTTTAATACAGTTCCTCGTGTTGTGGTGACCCCAACCATAAAGTTATTTTCCCTGCTACTTCATAACTGTAATTTTGCTACTGTCATGAATGGTAATGTAAATAATTTTTGAGATAGAGTTTTGCTGAAGGCATTGTGACCCACGGGCTGAGAACCACTGTTAACCTTTAGGGCTCAGGGAATCCACACATTGGTACGCACGACACAGGATACAGTGGAGTGTCTTTGTGTGGAGACACACATTAGCATATGCCCTTGACCCCAGCTGTACGAGCCCAGGCCGCGGTCAGCTGTTCCGGGACACAAGCATTTCCCAGGAACTGAGCACAAATGGGACCAGCTGATGGATTCCTAAGCAAGGGCCCCTCCCTGCAGCTGCAGCTCCCACGTAGCTTTCTCCTGAAAAAAGTCTTGGCTTAAAAAGAACCCTGGGCTTTGAAGGATCAGCTGCTGCGAAGAGTGCCCGGCGTACAATTGCGCCCTCTAGTGGACGAGACGAGAAGCTAAAAATCCCACTTCGCCAACAATTTCAACTATCTAAGGACTTCTTTTTGCCTGTGGGTCACAGGTTTTTTTTTTCCTCAAGTGCTGTCCACCTTGCTTTTGAGACACACCCTCCTCCCCCACCAGTCGGGAACTCACCAAGTAGGTTACTCCAGAGACCAGTGAACTCTAGGGACCTGCCTGCCTCTGTCACGTGCCACCACGTCCAGCTTTTACTTGGGTTGTGGGATCAGACAGAGGTCCTTGGGTTCACCAAGTGCGTTGCCAACTCAGCTATCTCTCAGCACTAAGGCCTTCTTGACCACAGATTTCACGGGCCGGCCCTAATCCTCATGGAATCCAGAGATGGCCAGAGATTCAGGCCTGTCCAGGAGAGGCGGAGACCTCATCTCAAGCATGCCTGTGTCGTCTGGTGTCAACTAGTCAGTGGCTAGGCAGGCCCAAGGTTGGGGGAGCAGGGGGTGGCTGGGAACTCTTCCAGCTGCGTGAAATGTTCCAACTTCCTGGAATCTGTGTTCCCCTGAGCCCCAACGGCAGCCAGCAGGCTAGTCACGGGAGCCTACCGCCCTGCACTCAATACTGACAACAGAGGAAGAGGCCACCTCAGGGCAGTGTGCTTCCGGGAGGGTTTGCACTGCAGCTCAGGCCACCCTGCCTCGTGACTGCCTCTCCACTACACATTTCCCTGCTCTGGGCCAACTTCTGCCTAAGGAATCCCCAAAGACACTCAGCGTGGTGGCTGAGGCCTGACCACGAGTTTGAGGCCAGTCTGGACTACAGTGTTTTGTCTTAGAAACCCAGCAGGATAGTCTGGAGGCTGTGCCTGTAATCCCAGCAGTGGGGAGGGTGTGGCAGGATGGTGGGGAGTTCAGCCTGGAATAAGTCATCCAGAACTGAATGTGAGATCCTGTCTCAAAAGCCCAGCCCAGTGAACCTGTCTGCTGCATCCCTTCCTTGGCTAACTGGAAGGACCGTGGGCTCTTGAGTAGCTCCACCCATCAGCCTTCCCCAGGCTATCAATCAGACACCCTGCTCAGAGGGGCCTAGGAGCTGATATTGAGTAAACTGGCAAACCAGGATGGCACTGGCCACCTGAGGACCAGCTGCCCAGACAAGTTCTGGGGGCAGACTGGAGCCACCATGAAGACGCCACATTCTGTGGGCAGGAAAGACACCCTGCTCTAGGATGAGTCAGGGACATGCCACCAAACAGTCTACTCCAGAAAGATCAGCACAAACTATTTTTTCCAGTGAACATTGCATCTTGACACGTTAATTTAGGCAGCAAACAGTCTTTTTCTAGCGACAGCACGTAGCCAACGGGATGCTTTAGTGAGAGCCAAATGCGAACACTGAGGCCATGCCAGGGTCTGCCGCTACTGCAGCTCCGTCTCGGAAGCACTGGGCTCCTTCATGGGAGGGACCCACTGTCACATCCCTGTATCTGGGCTCTCCCGGTCCACAGGGAGGGGACATGCTCAGGCCCACAGGGCGGCTGGTGCCAGAGCTGGGACACGAAGAGAGACCCAGGTGTTTCTGCCTCCATGCTGAGCCCTTCCTAGGTCACCTAAAGGGCTGCAGGACACCAGAAACGCCCATGGTGCCTCCACCTTAGCTTTAAGTCCTTCATGTTGGTTGGTTGCAAAAGCTGAAAACCTTACAGCTGGGTAGGTCTCAGGAGTTAGCTGGATAATGGGAAAAGACTGCAAACAGGCCCAGGCACAGCAAGCTGATCTTCCACACCGGGCAAACAGCCGGAGCACAGTGTGGAGACAAGCCACACTGGCTTTGTTCCTGTAAACAACCAAACTCTCCACTGCCAGCAGCGTACCCAGTCTGTGACACGGTCCCCTAGACGAGCAATCGGGCAGAGTGGGGACAACGGTAGTTCTGATCCTGCTGGACACTGGGCCAGAGGAAACACAAAAGAATGACCCCCAGATGCCATGACCCTGACCCTACAGAAAATACAGGGTCCCTACCACCTACCTGCAAGGTAGGACAGCAAGAAATACCCACGCACACATACTTTAAAGAAAAAGAGGAGCTGGGCGGTGGTGGCGCACGCCTTTAATCCCAGCACTTGGGAGGCAGAGGCAGGCGGATCTCTGTGAGTTCGAGACCAGCCTGGTCTACAAGAGCCACAGAGAAACCCTGTCTCGAAAAACCAAAAAAAGGAAAAAAAAGAAAAGAAAAAGAGGCATACCAGTGGGTTTCAGTAACCCCAGGGCACACGGGGGGCAGAGTCCGTCTGCTAACTCCTATGGAGATGAGAGGAGCGTGGATCCCAGAAACCTCACACCTTACTTTCCTGGACAACACTGTGCCCCTAGCACCTACACTCCCTATAAAACTTTTAGCTGTGTGCTTTGTACCCCCAACAGCTGGGAACAGGGCCACTTAACACGCGTTGGCCAAACAAACCCACACTGGACACAGAAACTGGGCGGTGGTGGTGCATGCCTTTCACCCCAGCACCTGGGAGGCAGTGGCAGGTGGCCAGGCCAGTCAGCTTCACAGCGAGACACTGTCAGACAAGCAATCCAAACAGAGTGTGGCCAAACTCCATTTATTTAGAGTCACCACACAAAGCAGTCTTCAGCTGGCGAGCACCACGCCAGCAGGTTCAGGGGCACGCAGCAGGCCCAGGTTCTCACTCAGTGCACACTATAATCTTCCAGTCGGATGACCTGAAACAAGAAAGCAGATGCCATCAGACTTCACCCCACAGGACACCGCCTCATCCCAGGTGGGTGTATGAGGTGCCAAGGCTTCCACTGGCACCCAGGGCTGGCCACTCCCCAGGTCAGTGACCCCCCGAGCTTCCGCTCTTCAGGGTTAACTGTGGGCCTTCCTGGGGATCCTGCGGGTCGACAGCCATGAGCAGGGCCTCTGGTGACAAAGGACCCTGTGGTTTCATCCCAGTTTTGACTTTCCTCCTCCCCTCCATCCCTGTCCTCAGTGCTTGTACTTCCTGTCCCGTCTGTACCTCCCTGGCAGGACCACAGTCCTGGCGTGTCCTCACGTGTGGTCTCTTTCCTGCTGTCGTACACTATTTATTGATGTCTACTTGGACATCTGAGGTCTATGGGACTCAGACATACTAAGCACATGCTCCACCACCGAGCCACACCCCAGCAAGGCCCACAAGGCCCTTGAAAGCATGAAGCATGCCTTAACTACGGCAGATTCCTGTCACCACGCTTTTGGAGGTGTGCCAGACCCGGGAACTCCAACATGGTGACCACTGGTCCCATGTAGCTATGTAAAATACAAATTCTAGTCCCTCACTACAAAGACAGCTACGGGAGGCCCCTGGTTGCCTGGGAGTCCGGGTGAAATATTTCTTTCTTTCTTTCTTTTTTTTTGATTTTCGAGACAGGGTTTCTCTGTAGCTTTTGGTTCCTGTCCTGGAGCTAGCTCTTCTAGACCAGGCTGGCCTCGAACTCACAGAGATCCGCCTGCCTCTGCCTCCTGAGTGCTGGGATTAAAGGCGTGCACCATCACCGCCCAGCTTTGGGTGAAATATTTCTATCATCAGAATTTGTCTGGTCGTACTGTGTCTTATAGAGTAATGTCTGAACTCACAAATGTACACGTCTTTTTGTTCAAACTTGACATGGAGCGGAGCATGTACCTAGTAAGTAGAGTACTTGCCTAGCATGTAAAAAGCCTTGCGTTTGCAGGGCGGTGGTGGTGCACACCTTTAATCCCAGCACTCGGGAGGCAGAGGCAGGCGGATGTCTGTGAGTTTGAGACCAGCCTGGTCTACAAGAGCTAGTTCCAGGACAGGCACCAAAAACTACAGAGAAACCCTGTGTGTGTGTGTGTGGGGGGGGGAGCCCTGGGTTTGATCCCCAGCACATGAACCAGGTGTGGTAGAGGGTGCCTGCAACCCAACAATCTGGGTGTGGAGGAGGGAGGATCAGAAGTTTAAAGGCTATCCTTGGCTATATAACAAGTTCCAGGGCAGCCTGGGTTAAATGAGACCCTATCTTAGAGTGTAGCGATGCTATCGCTGGAGGGCTGGCTCAACAGTTAAGAGCACTTGCTGCTTCTACAGAGGACCTGGGTTCAGTTCTACACTGGGGCTCACGTCTGTAATCCCACTTCCAGGGGATTTTGGTACACCTCCTTTAACCTCTGAGGGCGCCGGGCAAACATTCATACATGTTAAAAAGCTAAATCTATAAGGAGGGCTGGAACAATGGATCACATCTTTACTTTTGAAGGAAATAAGCGACATCCGACGGTGCTAGCAAGGGTCCTGTTTGCAGTATCATACATGATCACCAAACTGCTGCTAGGATGCTCACACCTGTTACTGCAAATTCCAACCCCAGGGAACGTGTTCCTCTGGGGATTTTCTTTAGGTCAAGGTCGGGCTGTCTGGTACAAGGCTGCACCCACCTCGGGCAGGTTCAGCCACACAGGAGCCTTTCCCCAGACCGTCCAGTTCAGGACATTGGAGCTGCGGGGCTGACATACCTGGGTCACCCACGCTGAGGTCACCTGAAACTCCTCGGAGGAGAAAAGCGTTACTGCATGACTTCGTTCAGTCGCGGGGGGCTGGATAGTTCGCTTTCTAGGTGGGGAAAAAGAGGCATACAACTGAGTTTAAGTGGATGGCCTCGTGTGTGTGGCAGGCACACTGGAGACGCCCGGGCACCGCGCAGCCCTGCCACCCGCCGCCCATCCCGCGGCCGCCTGCGCGCCCAGCCAGGGTCAGGCTCCTCCCGGAAGCGGCTTCCGCAGACGGAGCGGCTTCTCGAGCCCCAGGAGGGATTTCCGGAGCCCCGACTGCAGGACCCACGGCGCCTCCACGCCGCGACACAGAGATTAGCTCCCCCTCAATACGAAGCGCGCGGGTTCCTCTCCCCCGGCGGAAGCAGCTCCCCAAACGCACTTCCGACCGGAAGTGAAGACTTACCATCGAGACTGCCGCTAGAGGGTCGCTCTGGCCTTTCGGTCATCCAAAGACGCCTTAAAGGAGCCGCGCGGTCCGACCGGGGTCCCAGCAGCTAGAGACCCCGAGGCTGCCGGGCCTCGTCTAGAGGGGCACAAGCGGGAGGGACGTCCTACCCGTGGGCACCAGGAGCTGGCCGCTGTTCCTTTACCTCTCCCTCAGCCCTGTACAGGACATTGGGCCGATGGTACATTCCTAAAAGCTGAAGTTCCCGAGGGGTCAAGTAGCTTTTTCTGAACTCTGCAAACCATCCCGGGTGTGGCAAACCGGGTTGAATCCCAGCCGATCCTGCTGCAAACCTGTAACCCTCCATCACAGCATGAACCCCTCATTGGGATCAATTGACCGTCCATGAAGTCAGCACCCTCCCTCCTGCTCCGATGACTCCCCCAAAGTCGCACCTCTGAAACGGGAGTGGATCTGGAAACAAGCCTTCAACGGTGTGTGTGTGTGTGTGTGTGTGTGTGTGTGTGTGTGTGTGTGTGTGAATGGGGATGTGTCCAGTCAGTCTGTCTGTGCAGGGACACCTTCTTTCCAGGAATTCTCTTTCACAGTCGCATGGAGCCCAGGCTGACCTGGAACTTCATAGGTAGTTGAGGATGACTTTGAACTCCTGATTCTCCTGCCTCTGCGTCCCAGTGCTGGGATTTCAAGTGTTGTAGCATCCTATTTGGCTGCTGTTGATTCTTGGTATGAGTCTATCCATCGGATAGTCTTGAAGACACTTGGAAACTATTGTGAGAGAAAGTCCGGGAGGTTTCCAGTACAGCCCACCCCCCTTCTCTGCCCTATTGTTTTAGTTTCGTCTGCTCCTCACTTAGCTTTGGTTGTCTGGTTTTGCTGCTGGAACAACTTTGTTTGGTTTTTCTCCAGTTATCAGCTTACTTGATCATTGAAAATGTTATTAGGACAAGTTCAGCAGCACTAACAGGTTTGGGAACAGTGGCTTTCGGCGGCTGGCATCGGCCCCTTTGTGGTGGGAGTAGAAGTTGGGTCCCCGGGAGGAGTCTCCAGTCCCCTGTGTCCTTAGGCTAGGAACACACCAGTCAGTGAGCTCCACTTGAGGGACGGGCTTCCTACCCTGTGTTGCCCAGGCTGGCTCAAACGATTCTCCTGTCTGAACCTCCCAGGTCACGGGCTACAGGTGCCCTGTGATGGCGACATGTGGACCAGCTGAGCTGTTTCTGCCACTTGGAGGCAGAGAAGGACAGTTCTCAACGTTAGCAGGGCCGGGCAAGCATAAGCGGAGAACGCCGCGGAACACAAGATGCATTCCACGGTCCCGTGTGCCCCCTGGTGGTGCCTCTGAGAAGTGCAGCCTGTCAGACCGTACCTTTCGAGGTCAGAAATGGACCAGACCTCTGTCCTGGCCTATGACTCTCTTCCCTCCTACTTTCCCCTTTCAGCCTCATTAGAAAAACAACAACAACAACAACAAAAAACCCGGCTCGCCTCTTCTCACAGAAATGCATTAAATAGCCCACGGAGAGGTGTGTGAGGACGAAGAGTGTGGAGTTTCCCAGCTTAGAAGAGAGGGAAATATTTGACGACATCCAGCTGCTGGGTTTGAAAGTGGAGGAACGAGCCACAGAGCAAGGAGCTCTGGCAGCCCAGTGAGGCTAAAAGCAGCGACCAGAGGGCAGCCAACACCTGCTTGATCACAACTAGCTACGAGGGAATTGGCAAATCAAGCCTTTTAACTGGGGCTCCAGGTGAAGCCAGGCTAGAGACACCCCAAAAGCAATGGCAAGAGAGTGGCCTTAAAATATCCTGACGGGGTCAGCGGGAACTCCCAAGAAAAGAGCCCTGAGAGCCAGGGTAGATCAACCAAATCACTATGAGGGGAGCTGACATAGGAACCGTGTGTTGGTTAGGGTTCTCAGAGGGAGAGCAGAGAACGGGTCTCTATGTATCAAAAGGGGGCTCAATTACAGTGGCCTAGAGGCTGTGGTTCAGCTGGTCCCACAATGGCTGTTTCCCGATGGAAAGGCCAAGAGTCCAACGGTTCAGTCCATGAGGCTGGATGGCCCAGCTGGTCATCAGCACACACCGGAATCCTGAAGGCTCAGGTTCTAACACCGGCACAGGAAAGCCTTGGCGGCAGGATAGATGAACTTGCCGGGGAGAATGAGGGCAAGCAGGCAAAAAGCAAGAGCTTCCTTCGTCCACGTCACTTTATGTGGGCTGCCACCAGGTGTGGCCCAGGGTTAGGGTGGGTCTTCTCGCCTCAAATGGGCAAGCAAAAGCCCCCTCACAGGTGCAGTCGGCTGCTTGGGTTTTAGCTGACTTCAGCTGCAGTCCAGTTGGTCCTAGGAAGAGGCATTCTGTCCAGGTGTGCCCATGAGCAGTGGAAAGGCTGGAGAGTTTACATAGGAGTTTGAGGGATTTAGGTTGGTGATGTGGCTCACGCGCAAGGTGGTGGGTTCATTCCTAAACATGGCAGAAGTGAGTTCCTATCTCCAGAAGGGGAGGGGCTGCTGCAGGTGTCTGTGTCTCTACTGCAGATGCAGGGTGCACAGGGGAGGCTGCGGGGTGCCCTGCAGTGGTGGAGCACTGTCTGCAGGAGGGGGGATGGGTGCTTCTTCAGAATGTCGCTGCTGTGTGTACTGAGGACCCTGCACAGGGCAGGATTCGGGCGTCATGGGCTCAGTTACTGATCTTGAATCCTCACTGCTTGGCTGTGTAGGGCTTGCACCACTGTGATTAGGGCTCCTTTCCTATTATATTATATTATATATTTATTTATTGTACTGGAATAGGACCTGGGGCCTTGGCATTTGAATCAAGCACTCCTGTGCTGAGCTGCATCCCTAGACCTTCTGCCCAATTTTAAAACAAAATATCCGAGTAGGTGGATGAGATGGCCCTGCAGGAAAAGGTGCTTGTTGCCAAGACTAACGACTGGAGTCTGATCTCCTTTGAAAGGGAGCTGTCTGGGTCCTTTCCCATTGCTATGGCTTGAATGTGAAAAGTCCCATGTAGGCTTGTGGTTTTAATGCTTGGTCTCCAAACACTGGTTCAATTTCAGGTTCTAAAAATTTTGGGAGGTGGAACCTTACTGGAAGAAGTAGATTACAGGGGGCAGTTCTCTATCCCTTCATCCTCTGCTTCCTGCTTGGCTAGGATGTGCTAATCTTTGGGAGAAGGAAGCCAGAAGGAGGAGGAACCTCTGCAGCTGAGCACTTTCTTTCACATAATTCCTTTTCAACAGACTCTAATTTTCCCAACTAAACAATTCCTGTCCACAAATAACCTCCAGATCTGTGCCTGGAGCCCCCCATAGGGTTTGTTCAGGGAGATCCTAGGGCAGCAGAGGGAGGCCAGAGAAGGGAGCCTGGGAGGAAGGGGGCCTGAACCAGGTCCTAGGGAAAGTGGGAGGGGTCTTCCCAGGTAGCAGGAAACCACTGAGGGAGCCCAGCAAGATGCCCAGGGGACTGACAGAGGGAATGAGGAAGGGGCTAAGGGCTAGAGACAGTCGGGCCTGGAGAGCCAGTAGCTTCCATTTGAGAAGGCAACATAGAGGAATTTTGCTAGACAGAGACATGGTCATTATGTTCTCTTTAAATATTTTTAGATTTATCTAGTCATTTACTTTTGAGATAGGGCCTCATTATGTAGTTTTGTCTGTCCTGGAACTATGTAGACCAGACTGGGCTTGAACTCAAAGAACTCTTATCTGCCTCTGCCTACCAAGTGTTGGGATTAAAGGCATGCACCACCACGCCCAACTTAGATTTATTTGTTTATATGTATGTGTACTACTCGTGTGCAGTACCCATGGGGGCCAGAAGAGGGCGTCAGGTCTCCTGGCACTGCAGTTACAGGTGATTCTGAGTAGTGATGTGGGTACTGGAAACCGAATCCGTGTCCTCTGGAAAAGCAGCTAGTGCTCTTAACTCCTGAGCTATCTCTCCAGCCCCCATATTAGGTCCTCTTTAGAGAAACCACGCTCCCTCCTTTGGAAGAATTAACTCAGGGAGGGTCTCAGCCAATCAGAGCCTCACTTGCCCAGGCCTGAGCCAATCAGAGCAAGACATACCTTGGAAGACCTGATAGTTTCGAGATCATGTGCCCCAGAATGGTTGCCTGGGAGGAAAGCAAGTACTTTTTCTGCTTCCTGGATCAGTGGTTCTCCTGCCCACATTTTATTGCTGCTTTGGGCGAGAGAAGAGGTGTGCAGCTTTGTTTTTTTTTTTTTCTTCCAGCCATCCTTAATGGAATAGGCATGCTAGATAAAATACAGGAAGCTCAATTAAATCTGCATTTCAGTTAAACAATCACGGGTGGGGTGGCACTTGCATGTGTGTTTACATTAATCACAAGTGGGGTGACATTTGTGTATGTGTTTACATTAATCAGGGGTGGGGTGACATTTGCGTGTGTGTTTACATTAATCACGGGTGGGGTGACATTTGTGAGTACATTTACATTAGTGCATTGTTAGTCTAAAGTCGAAACAAACAATTCATATTCCCATCTCCATTTTAGGACAGAGGCTGCCCAGTGGAGGGTCTGATGGGCTGGTGAGGAACCTAAGAGTGGTGTTTGGCTCACAGCTTCTGAAGTTACGATGAAGTTACAGTCCATCTTGGCAGAGGAGGTGTCCCAGTCTTTGGATTTTTCAAGACATAATCTCTTTATGTATCCCTGGCTGTCCAGACCAGGCCAGCCTCAAACTCACAGAGACCCTCCTGCCTCTGCCTCCCAAGTGCTGGGATTCAAGGTGTGGCCACCACACCCTGCTGTCCTAGTGAGCCTTAGCTGTCACTCAGCGACAACCTAGAGTCACCTGGGAAGGGAGTCTCACTTGAGGGAGTGCTCAGAGCTGACTGACCAGCAGGTGTGGCTACAGGACAGGTGCAGAAGGGCCCAGCCCACCGTGGGCAGCCCCATTCCCTGGGCAGGTGGTGCTGGGCTAGCTAAGCATGGGTCTCTGAGGGAACCAGCAGGCAGTGTTCCTCCATCATAGATGGTGTAAACTTCTGCTATGAGTTCCCTGCTCAGAAGCAACGCTGTGTGTAACAACTCGCAGGCCCGCCCTCAGGCTCCTCTCAACAACGAATTGTGACCTAAAAGTCTAAGCCAACCTCTGTCTCCTAAGTTGCTGCTGGCCATGGTGTTTGGCACAGTAAGAGAACGCAACCAGGAAAGAGGCCTTGGCAGATCAGGTCCATGAGGGTGGGGGTGGGGAGAGAGAGCTAGGTGGGATCTGGCTGCTGGGGTGATGCTAAGAGAGGGGTCTTCCAGACCCGGCACCCCAGACCCACCACTCTCTGCCAGCTCTCTCCCAGAGCTCAGGAGTTAAGGCCTAGCGGAGGCCCCACAGCCTGCTTAGAATGCAAATTAAGTCATAGGCACAAAAGGAGACCTATTCTTGCACACAGCTTTCTCTACTTCAAGAACATCACAATATTTACCCTGAAATCATTCCAGGATTAGACCGGTTTCGATTTCATGTTGACATACAAATGGAACTAATTTGGGCGGTGTCCCCTGAGTCACCTTTGCCCAGCACCTGATGGACAGTGGTCACATGGGTCACACGGCGGTTACATGGCGGTCACACGGTGATACAGCCCGTGAGCTCAGGCAGGGATGAGCAGATAGACACGGGTGACAGGCTAGGACTCAGGGGCGTTCTCACGGGGAGGGGGGTGGAAGGAGGCCAGAGAGAGACTCTGCAGACAGTTGAAATCATTTAAGGTTCCATTCTTCTCTCCCCAGAGGCTCCCATTTTTCAGGCTTCAGCAGGGATGTTGGTGAATGCCAGTGCTCAGGCAGACTCAGCAGTCAGGGGCTGGTGGCAGTTGGTGTGTGAAGATGGCATGTCACCCGGCTTTCTGCTCTCACGAGGTCTCCTCACATAAGTGACGGTCGGAAGGAAGAGGGTGATTGAGACCACAGTCCTGGTACACGCCATTTCCTCTGGCTCCTGGGAAGGCCTGTGAGGAAAGTCCTGTGGAGCTGGGGAAAAGGAGAGCCACCGAATCCGGACACGGGTCACTAAAGGTCACCCCACCTGGACCAGGGTTCTCTACCTGAGCACCCAGTGGGAGAGATGCTACAAGAGGCCACATCAGTATCCTCTGCAGGATAGAGTAGAGGTAAAATGTCAACGGAACACCAGTGTCTACTCTGCTCTAACGCTGTCCCCGTAGGACACCTTGCTGACGGGCCGCTGAGAGGGGTCGTTTTTTGTTATTGTTGTCATAACAAAATTCCAGAGGTGAGTACTGTGGTAAAGAAAAGAGGTTCACTTAGCCCCCTGTCCCAGAGCTCTGGCATCGACTTGGCTCTGGTAAGGGCCTCATGGGGTACAGGGAGAGATTGCATTGGCAAACAGGAAGCCAGAAGGACCCTGGGGTTCCACAATCCCGCCGGTGAGTATATCCTGGTGTTCTGAACACCTCCCAGCAGGCATGACCACTTATAACTTCCAACACACAAACCTGTGGAGACACAACCCAGCATGGCGGTGCGCAGGAATCACGTACATATTTGTTAATTGCTACCTTTGGAGGAGTCAGACTCCACGAGGGTTGGGAAGAGGTGTGTGTGTGCATGTGTGCGCATCCATGCGTGCATGTGCACGTGTGTGTATGTGTTTGTACATGTTCATGAGCATGTTTGTGCATGTGAGTGTATATATGCATGTCCAGGTGTGTGCATCTGTGTGTGTGCATGAGCATGTGTGTGCATTCATGTGAGCATGCATATGTGCATGTATATGTTGCATTGTGTGAGCATGTGTGTGCATGAATATGTGTATGCCTGTATATGTGCATGTATTCATGTGTGCTTTCATATGTGCATGAGCATGTGTGTGTGCTTGTGTATGTGCATGTTGTGCATTCATGTGAGCATGTGTGTGTGCAAGTATATGTTGCATTGCGTGAGCATGTGTGTGCATGTCTATGTGCATGTGTGTGCATTCGTGTATACATGTGCATGAGCTTGTGTGCGCATGTGTTTGTACTGTGCATGAGAATATATGTGCATTTGTGAATGCATTGCATGAGCATCTGTGTACATGTGTGCACATGTATGCTATTGTGCATGTGTGTGCTTGTGTAGGACAAAGGACAGCCTGAGACGACATCTTTGGAAACACCATCAACTTTGCTTGAGCAGGGTCCCTCACTGGCCAGGTACTGGGAGCCCCAGGGGCCTGGTTTTCTCTGCCTCCCCAGCGCAGGGAAGGCAGGCGTGCACCACCATGCTTTTTACTTGGGTTTTAGGGACTGGATTTAATGTTTGAGCCCTTGGGGAAAGTTGAAGCATGATTAATAAAAATTCAAGGAGGGCTGGAGAGATGGCTCAGTGGTTAAGAGCATTGCCTGCTCTTCCAAAGGTCTGAGTTCAATTCCCAGCAACCACATGGTGGCTCACAACCATCTGTAATGGGGTCTGGTGCCCTCTTCTGGCCTGTAGGCATACATACAATAGTATACATAACAAATAAATAAATAAATATTTTGAAAAAAAATTTAAAAAAAAAATAAAAATAAAAATTCAAGGAGTGAAATTGGAGTTCAACCTGAAGATCTGGAAAACAAAGCGGTCAGCCGCTGGCTCTTCCCGTGACCGGAATGGCGATTTGGTCAGCCGCTGGCTCTTACCGTGACTGGAATGGCGATTCGGTTGCCGCTGGCTCTTCCCGTGACCGGAATGGCGATTCTGCCTCCAGGAATCTTAGAAGCTGACTGAGAGCTGTCTCCTCCCAGTTTATAATCCTCTCTAGGGCTGGGATTAAAGGCATGAACCACTGGCATTAAAGGTGTGCACCACCCAGTTTCTGTGGCAACTTGTGTGGCTACTGGGATTAAGGTGTGTGTTATTGTGACCTGGTCTGTAAGGCTGGCCAGTGTGGCTGTTTTACTCTGAACTTCAGGCAAGCTTTATTTATTAAAATACAAATGCAGATTTTATTTTTATTTTATGTGTATGACTGTTATGTCTGCATGCGCGTCTACATGTGTGGTTAGTGTCCACAGCCAGAAGAGGGTGTTGGATCCCCTGGAACTGGAGTTATAGATTGTTGTGAGCGGCTGTGTGGCTGTTGGGAACTGAACCAGGGTCCTGTGTAAAAGAAGTCAGTGCTCTGAACCCCTGAGCCCTCTCTCCAGCTCTCGACAGCTCAGCCGAATGAAGGCAGGCTGATAGCAAGTCACTGTTTCCTTAAGGTGTTTGCTGGGCTACAAGGTGTTTGCAGATCTTTTCTTGCTTAAATGGCCTTGATAACCCGAGGTCTCAGTGGCTTAGACTGTCCCCGAGGCTAGCTACCACTGTCACCCGTCAGATTGCTGTGAGGATTCGGCAGGGACAGGACAGCTTAGCCTCAGGGCCATCAATCTCCACACTGAAGGGGCCTCTTAATCACAGCTGTGAGACAGCCTGACAAAGCCTTCGGTCGCGGGTGAGCAGAGACACAATTGCAGCCTTAGCCCTGAGAGGCCGACAGAGACTGCACCGGAGCACAGTTCAAGTGCAGCTCTCAGACGCTAAGTGCTATGTAGGGCCATCACTGTTCCTCACCCTGGCACTTTTAGGTGGAAGTGGGTAACAGAGAGGGGTCCTTCCTACGTCTCTGCATCCCCCACCTGCTTCCTGTCAAGCCACAATGGCCCTAGACCCCACTGTAATTTCCGCTTGTGCTGGAGCCTTGCTTCAGCCGGGAAGGGGATGATTGATCCTCAACACTGCTCGCGGCGTGAGTGTGGGAATCCAAAGCCCTGGCAAGCGGCGGAATGTTCATCCCTAAAGCTTCCCTCAGGACCGGGAGACGGAGAGAAAAAAAATGGGATGGAAGAGATGAAAGGCCTTTTTCCCTCCAAAATTGGAACCACGCTTCAGATGAAATAATGTGTCTTGGAGGTTGCGATAAGATAGAAGAGAAAATTGCTGGAGACGTGTTCAGGGCTGCTCCTGGCGCTTATCTTCCTGTGCCCCTGTCAATCCGAGACGGTGTTTGCTGCTGATGAGAAAGCTGGGAATACGGAACAAAGGCTGCCTTAGAAACATGGGCTCGGAGAACATTAGCCCATTTTTTAAAACGTTTAACTTCATGGCTTCCATACGTATATGGTTGTTTTCTGATTCTGAGAGGCAGCTGGAGGGAGGAAACAGAGTGTGGCCGCCAGTTAGCACCATGTCTTGCTGGCTTGCCTAATTGCTGTCTTTTGTTGAAGCCTAAACACATTTTCCAAGCCACTTGGCTTCTAGGATGCTGTGTGTTTCACTGGACTGCAATGTTCTTGATGTTTTTGCAACACCAGCAATTCCAGAGACCCTTGTGTGGTGGCAGAGGGAGGCGGTCGTGACCGCGGGCATGGTGATCCGCCAGGGAGCTCCAACTGCACCTTCCTGGCTTTAGGCAAAAGATGTCACCGACTGTGACAAACATGCATAGGTTGAAGTCCTAATCGCCAGTACCCCTGATTTGTGACCTCGTTTAGAAATAGGGGCTTATTTTATCTTCAGTTCTGTGTGTGCTCATGAGTGTGTGTATGAGAATAGGCGCTCGAGGCCCTGGGTGGCCCTGGAGCTGGAGTTCCGGGATTGTGAGCTGCCCGCCATAGGTGCTGGAACTGATCTCGGGTCCTCTGCCTTGTGCTCTTAACCGCTGAGCCATCTCTCCAGCCCTGGAAGTGGAGTCTAGTTTTTCCTTTTTGTTTTTTATTTATATATTTATTTTTTTTGTTTTTTGGGGCAGGGTTTCGGTGTGTAACTACAGCTCTAGCTGTCCTGGAACTAGCTCTTGTGGACCAGGCTGGCCTCGAACTCACAGGGATCCACCTGCCTCTGCCTCCTGAGTGCTGGGATTAAAGGCGTGCGCCACCACAGCCGCCACCCACAGCAGCTTGGAAGTGGAGCCTTTACAGAGGCGATCCAATGAAGAGGAAGAATCATCCAATAACTGTGTTCTTAGAAAGTGGGAATGTGATGGGTTTGGGGAGATGGCTCAGTCAGTAAGATGCTGACCTGAGTTCAATTCCCAGAACCCATAGAAAAGAGAAGGCAGCCATGTACATCCCCAATCTCAGCAGGAGGGAGATAGAGGCAAGTGGGTCTCCAAGGCTTCCTGGCCAGGCAGCCGGGCCCCCCTCAGAGAGGCCAGGACCCATGAGAGAGCCACACGTCAAACTAGAGAGGGAGTGTGGGCAGACACCGGGGCACACTGAAGAGACAGGTGAAGACAGCCATCTGCAAGCCACGAAGAGAGAGAGGCCAGACCCTAGAATCCTGAGAAAATGAGAATCCATTGTTTAAAGTCAATCATCATGAGACTTGCTTAACAAGCATAGGACACCAAAACAGTCACTGGAAAAGCTGCTGGGACAAAGAGAGCAGAAGGCTGCCTCAGTTTCCCCAGCTTAGCTGACCATGGATGAAGCAGCAGAGAAGGCTGAAACAAGGTCCGCCCTACTCGGCCTTCATATCTGTGAGAAGTCTCTCCTTGAGGGGCCCCCAGGACAAACCGGAGCTCTCCCTGGTGAACCGGAGAGTCTACTGAACTTCCAGCGCACAGGTGAGGCACGGGTAACCCCAAAGCAGCCACACTGGGCAGTCTCCCCCCAGCACGAATGGTGGAGTCCCCACAGCCACGCACATGGAGACTCCTTCAGCTAACGTTCTAAAGCCTAGACCTTCTAGTGGCTCCTGAGAGAGATCTTCCTCCACATCAGTTAGGGCAGAATTACATACAGTGCTCTCCTTTCTGCGAGGGAATGCCAGCAGCCTCCTGGTCCATGCTGACGGGCTTCACGGGCTTCACGAGCAGGCACAGCTGATCTGGAGATCGATGTGATTGGCCCACAGGATCTCACACTCCTGCTTTCTTATAGAACCCAGGACCACCAGCCCAGGGACGGCACCACCCACAATGAACTGGGCTCTCCCCCACCAATCACTAGTTAAGAAAATGCCTACTGGCCTGCCTATAGCCTGATCTTATCGGAGATGTTTTCTCAACTGAGGTTCCTTCCTTTCAGATGACTGTAGCTGTGTCCAGCTGACACAGAACTCCCCAGGGCAGGAGGCCATATGTCAAAGTGGGTGGGCTCCAACCAGACGTCACGGGCATCCACCAAGAAGAAACAGACACGTGTAGACGCGTATGTGACGACGGTACCAGACCAAGACACCTACAAGGAGACCTAGGATCGCCACCAGCGGTAGAAACTCAGCACGCCCCCACCACTGTGTCCAGATGGTACCACCCTGCTGGCACCACGAATCTGGACTTCTGGTCCCCAGGACGATGGGACGATACGTTCTGTTGCTTTAAGCTGTTCTGCTATATCTTCTGGTAAGACAGCGAGCACCGGGAGACAAACTCGGCGGCAACCACAAGCCAGGTGTTTGCATTCACAAAGCTGCTGACACGGCTGGCTTTGTGCACGGCTGCTGGGTTCAAATCCAGGTCCTCGTGTTTGTTCAGCTAATACTTTACGGACGGAGCCATTTTTCCGGGTCCCAGCATAAAACCTTCTGAATGGATGGCTGCACGAACGGTCTGATTCGCTCACTGGCTCCCAAACCCATTTCTCCTCTGTGGGGACAGGATTATGTCCTTCCCTGGAGTGTTGGATACTAAAGGCACAGCAGACTTGACACTGTGGGTATAAACCCACAGAGGGTTAGAGCAGGCACTATGGGGAAACAAAGCCCCTGGCTGCCTGCCCAGAGGCCCTGAGACTGGGCTGTGAAGGCTGAACTAGTTTCTAAGTTAGGTTTGCACACCCACTCTGCTGCCTCGAATGCTGGTCTCGCTGCTCAGAACCCTCCTCCCTGCAGGGAGCCTTGGAGCCACTAGATGGCAGTAAAGACTGAGGCTGTAGCGGTCTGAGCCTCTAAGGGGCAGTGGGTACCATTGGGGTGGGCTGAAGACATGAAAACTCCGGGGTACAGGTGGTGCTGTCCTTGGGGAAGGAAGACCAGGATGCCAAGGCTAGCACACTCCCAGGGCCCTAGGCAGAGGGACCACAAAGTCGTGGTCAGGATGACTGGGAACCTGGCTGGAGATCTGAAATCTTGGTGTATCTTAGCTGGCTCTGACCCATAGCGAGAAGGCATCTGAGTGTGTGCAGACCCCTGGGTTCAGGTCCTGGTGCACATAAAGGGGAATAGAGTTTCTTGAAGGGATAAGGGATCATCTCTGTTCCTGTCCCAGTTTCATTTCTGGTGATAAAATACACTGACAGTACACAACTTAGGAGAGAAAGGGGGTTGTATCCTGTGATTCCAGGTTGCAGTTACCACTGTGGGGAAGTCGAGGAGGCAGGAATTTCAAACGGCTCCTTGCATCCCATTCCCGGCTAAGAGTGGAGAGAAATAAACACACACGTGCTTGCTCGCTTGCCTGCACTCAGCCTGGTTTCTCCACTTTTAGGCAGTTTGGGATCCTTTGCCTAGGGAATGGGGGCACCCACAGTGAGCTGGGTCTCCTCCGTCAATTAGCTTAATTAAGGCAGCGCCCCCCCCCCATGCATGCCCACAGGCCAACCTGATGGCGTCAAGCTCACCATGACAGCTCACCATTACAGTGTACCATTTGTGAATCTGGCAGTTTTCCAGAGCCCTAAGCATTTTACCAGGGAGGGAGGTGGGGCATGGTTACCTAGCTAGGGGCGTTCACTGGTGGAGGAGCGGAAGGAGGAAAGAGAGCAGCAGGTCGCCATGGGTCCTCTGGGGGTCGAGGACGAGCATTTATTGGGTTAGGATGGAAGCCTGTGTGTCCTTCCTTTTTCTCTCTTTCCTTGTTTGTGTCTCTTCTCTGAGAGGCTTTCTCTGTGCCTGGGGGGTAGGGTTGCAGTAATTCAGTCGGCCTGGTCACTGATACTGCATCCTTTTTGCTCAGACAGGAACCTCCCAGGCTTGTTAGGCCAGGTTTTGTTACTTTGGGAGAATCCTCTATTGCTGTTGACTCACAAGCCTGAGTTTCCTTGAGACAGAATCAACACCGTCAGATGAGGTTCAGGGGCTTTTGGAGCCGACAGTGAGACAAAACTAAAGGGGATGTGTTAGAGAAGGTTTTCTAGTTCTTAAACAGATAATTACTGACAATAGCTCCGTCATCAAGGGCATTTGTGGGGCAGGCATTCTTGTGCTCCTCATCAAATTTACGTCTCCGAGGTAGGAAGCCAGGGGAGAAGAAACCGAGGTTCAGAGACTCAAACTGGGGTGGGGGTATTGTAAACTAGTCCTCCAGAGTCAGGGCTCAGAGCAAGTCCTGGCGTTAATGGAACCCACTGAGGATTAGAAAGATGCTTAGGAAATGTCCAGAATCTCAGTGTGACAAGATACGAGGGGCTGGAGAGATGGCCCAGGAGGGAGGAGCTACATTGATCTTGGGAGGACTGGGGTTCAGCTCCAGCACCCAGCAACTCACAGCAGCCTGTAACCCAGCTCCTGAGGACCCCCCCTTCTCCTGGCCTCTGTGGGGAACAGCACTCACATGCACGTACCCCCATCTGTGTATGTATATGCATAATTAAAGGTAAAAACAAAGCTCAGCTAAAAATGTGAAGAAACGAGAAGATTTAGGGGCTACAAACATTGCTCAATTTCAAGTTCATCCCTTCCCCCGAAATGTTCTATCGAGTTTTAGAAAAATTGCAGGACAAAAGGATGCCCTCGTCTGAAAGAGCCTGGGAAATGCTGGGTTGAGCCCAGTGTGACAGAGTTCTTGTCCTCTGAGATAAAAGGTGGTGAGGGACGATGGTTCTGGGAGATGCTGGACCACAGACCTCTCTCAGAGTCACGCATCTGATGAGGTGTAGCGTGGTGGTTGTTTGTGTTTTAACAAGTAAAGCCGTCCTGAGAGGTCAGAGAAGCTGTGGAGCCAGTCACTAGAGAGACCTTTTGCCTCTGCTGAATCCTCAGAAGGCCTCCTCAGATTGCGTCCTCTGACTGCTTCAGACTGCTGCCTCTGATTGCATCCTCAGACCGCATCCTTAGACTGCACCTCAGACTGCTGCCTCTGACCGCATCCTCAGACTGCATCCTCAGACCGCATCCTCAGACTGCATCCTCAGACCGCATCCTCAGACCGCATCCTCAGACTGCATCCTCTGACCGCATCCTCAGACTGTATCCTCAGACTGCATCCTCAGACTGCATCCTCTGACCGCATCCTCAGACCGCATCCTCAGACCGCATCCTCAGACTGCATCTGAGCTCCTGTCTTCTCCTGCCTTACATTCCTCTCTCTGTTCAGCCACATCCCTTCTTGTCTCCACCTCCCTAGTGCTGGGATTAAAGGTGTGGCACTCCCAAATACTGGGATTAAAGGTGTAAACTACCACCACCTGGCCTCTAGTGGCTTAGCTCTGCACTCTGATCTTCAGGCAGGCTCTGTTTGTTAAAACACAAATATCACTACAGTGTAGGTTCCAAAGAATACACTTCGGGAAGTGCTGCTCTGTAAGCCCCCGAAGACCAATTCTCACTGTGAATTCCCACCCCAATCTGGGAACTCACATTAGGTTAGCTACAGGGTCTGCAGTCTGGACTCATCTTGCCTAGAGAGGCCTAAGCCTTTTGTGTGGCCCCAGGATCAGTGGTGAGGATTAAGGGTCCAAGAGGCTCTGTGCACGGGTGTGTGTGTTGGTGCGAGTGTATGCATGTGCACCACCCACAATGGGCTGGGCTCTCCCCCATCGATCACTAATTGAGAAAATGCCTTCCAGCTGGCTTTTTTTTAAAAAAAAATTATTTTTATCATATGTGCATTGGTGTTTCGCTTGCATATATGTCTATGTGAAGGTGTCAGATCCCCGGGGATTGGAGTTGCAGACAGTTGTGAACTGCCATGTGGGTGATGGGAATGGAACCCCGGTGCTCCTAACCACTGAGCCATGGTCTCTCCAGCGGCTACAGCTGGATCTTATGGAGGCATTTTCTCAGTTGAGGTTCTCTCTTTTCAGATAACTCTAGTTTGTGTCCAGTTGGCATAAACTAGCCAGCACAGAGGTCAATATTTATATAGCTGTCCACGTTACTATTATTTCTGTTGTTGTCTCAATATTCACAGAGATCGCCTGCCATTGCCTCTGAGTGCAGCACCATACCCGGCTCCAGGGTCTCTCACTGAACAGATAACTCATTCATTCAGCTAGATAAGCAGGCTAACGCCTGGGATCTGCCTGTCTCTCCCCACACCCCAAGCCGGAGTTACAGACCTGTGCCACTATGGGTTCTGGGATCTGAGCTCAGGTTTGCATGCTTACCCAGCAAGCATTTTACCTGCTGAGCCGCCTCCCCACGCCCACAGATGTCCTTTTGAAGTTCTCTGTATCAATTGGAAGAGGAGGCAGGCACAGAAGATGTGCTAGGCCAGGGCAGAAATACGAAGATCCCAAATCTAGAAGCCTCCTCAGTGCAGGCAGGTTTCCTGGAAAATCAGATTCGCTTAAAGATAATTATTAGGCATTATGTTGAGTTAAGGAAGCCAGGCACAGAGGAGCGCATTCTGCACGCTTCCATTCAGTGGAGTTCTACAAACGACAACACACGGTTACAATGGTAAACTGTGGTGACTGAGCGTGGACGGGTGTTTGCTCTGAGGTGCTGGTGAAGCCCCAGTGGGAGGAGGCAAGAGAGAACTTTCCAGGATGAGAGAAGCAGCCTGCATTTCAAAAGAGGTGAGGGATACAATGGGGATAAGCCTTTGTCGAACCCCGTCAGACTGTGCGCTTCAGCCATGTCTTAGGGGATGTGGCTCTGTCGATAGGGAGCTCGCCTCTTGTGCACAACCCCCGGTTCCACACACAAACTGGGTGTGAAGTGTACAGCTGTAATCTCAGCGCCGAGGAGGTGGAGGGAGGCCAGCCTGGGCTACAGGAGACCCTGTCGCAAACAAATAAAGCACATTAAGATAAGAAAAAATAAATATTGCCAGGAAGTGGTGACTCAATCTTTTAATCCCAGGGCAGTTAGGAGTACACAGAGAGTCTTTAAAAAACTGAAATAAATAAATACTTAGGAAAAGAAACATTGATCCGTGTGAACAATCACCTGCTAAGGAGGCAGATGTCCCCCCCCCCGCCTCCAGGCGACATGTCCAGGAGGCTCCTCTTTGGGGTTCAAAGCATTGGACAGACATCAGTCCATTTCTGTTGACCTCCAGCTGCAAGGGGCCCTGAGGTGCAGGAAGTTCATGGACCTGTCGCTGAGGGGGAAGAGAAAAATGAGGAGGAAGTAGAAGAAGGCCTCCAGCTGGTCCCCACTCATCCCTGGCCAGAGCCCAGAGCCTGCGCCCAGACAAGAGATTCTGCCTGTCTCGAAAACCAAAAAAAAAGAGAGAGAGAGATTCTGCCTTTGATTTTTCTCCTCTCCCTCCTTCTCTTCTTCCTCCCCGCTCCTCTCCTTCACTGTGTTCTGGGTAGAATCCAGGGCTTTCCATGTTCCAGGCAATCACGGTACCACTGTGGGGTCTGATGAGGGCCTGTGCATACAGGGAGTCTGGCTCAATGCTGCATCATGTAGGATGGACCACGGCAACCGGGGTGGGGGTGGGGCATTTCCACCATCAGTCCTGAGGGCTAGGACAGGCATTCAGACAATAGGCCCTAGGCAGCACTCGACAGGCAGGTGGAAAAAATACAATTTGCTTGTGCTTTGGTTTTGGTTTTTGCTTGTTCTTTAGTGACAGGTTCTTACAGAGCACCCTTGGCTAGCCCAGAACTCTTTAGGTAGATCAGGGGGCTAGAACTCACGGACATCTGCCTGTCTCTGCCTCCTGAGTGCTGAGATTAAAGGCGTGTGCCACATACTCATGCTGAAAAATTTAAGATCATTTTTCCATTTATCTATCTATTTTTATGTGCATGCGTGGGTCTGTGTGTGGGCATGCTTGTGCCACAGTGTTCATGTGAAGACCGAGGACCAGTGGGAGTCAGCTCTCTCCTCCCGCAGTGCAGATTCCAGGGATCCACTCAGTCTGTCAGGCTTGATGGCGAGTGTCTTGACCAGCTGAACCATGTTGCTGAAATCACTGGCCCTGAGTGCGAGGGACAGAACGGGCCCTTAGGAAGCATGGGCTCAGGTAGGAGTTAGCCCTGGCCTTGGGTTCAGTCCCGCCGCCTCTCTGTGTGTGGTTCTCACGGCCTGGCTCTCACTCCCTGGCAGATGTCTTCTATGCTTGTCATAGTCTCTCTGACAGTCGCACAGGGTCTGATGCCCTCTACCGACCTGGATTCCAGTCAAATCTGGGAGAGTGGCTCCTGGTTCTTAGCTGAATATTAGAATCATCAGGGAAGCCTTTAAAAGTGCAAGGCCTGGGGCTTCAGCTGGGGAGATGGCTCAGCAGCCAAGAGCCTCTACCGTTCTTGCAGAAGACCCGAGTTCAGCTCCCGGCACCCTCTTCAGGCTGGTGACTGTAACAACCTGTAACTTCCTCTCCTGGGGATCTAATGCCCCCTTCTGGACACTGAGGGCACGGCGCTCAAGGGTACATACCCACCCCTAATCCCCTAAAAAGTAATAAAATTAGGGACTGGAGAGATGGCTCAGTCTTTAAGAGCATTGCTGTGCTTACAGAGGACCTGGGCTTGGTTCCCAGCACCCACATGGAGACTCAGCCACATGTAACCGATATGGTTCCGATGCCCTCTGCTGGTCTCCGTGAGCACCAGGCACACCGGCATACATGCAGGCGAAACACTCACACACATAAAATAAAAATAAACACAATTAAAAACTAATAAAGTCTTAATAAAACCCACCCCACACTCAGATCTGGATCCAACCCCTTCTAGGTGATCTAACACTAGGGTATTTCAAAACTCCCAGGTGGCTGGGCGATGGTGGCACACACCTTTAATCCCAGCATTCAGGAGACAGAGGTAGGCAGATCTCTGTGTGTTCGAGACCAGCCTGGTCTACAGAGTGAGTTCCAAGCCGGGCGGTGGTGGCGCACGCCTTTAATCCCAGCACTCGGGAGGCAGAGGCAGGTGGATCTCTGTGAGTTCGAGACCAGCCTGGTCTACAGAGCTAGTTCCAGGACAGGCTCCAAAGCCACAGAGAAACCCTGTCTCGAAAAAAACCAAAAAAAAAAAAAAAAAAAAAAAAACCAGAGTGAGTTCCAGGACAGCCAGGAAAATAAACCCAACAAAACAAAAACCAAAAATCCTCCCAGATGACTCTTAGGTGCGGCCAAGCAGGAAGCACGACTTCCATTAACTTGTTAATTCTGGTGTTTACCCCTCCATCAAGCACAGATGAGGCTTGACTGATGAGCTAGGTCCCTGATATGACCCCGGAGTCAGAAGCAGCTCGAGGAAGCCCCGTTCCAGCCTTTGTGGAGAGCATCGTGGATGAACAGTTCGGGAGACAGTCTCCATGATGATACCCATGCTGTGCATCCTTCTCTGAAAGGCACTGCAGACTTCTGCGTGGATGGAGTTCCTCATGCCCCTGGCCTCTGTTAGGTGGCAGAGATCTCGTGTGCAGAGTTTGGCAAATTACTTGGTGTGAAGGCAGGGCCAAGCCACTCCAGGCTGCTCTCACCTCCACAGGCCAATTACACGCATGGGGGTTCCCAGGGCAACTGTCACATCTGACTATAGACCCAGGACCCTCGGGCTCGAAAATTCTCTAGAGCAACTCACAGAATTCAGGAAAGTGGTGAACCGTTAAGCCCTCTGTGTCTTGAGGTCCACATCTGCAGATTCAACCAATCTCAGCTCCCAGTTGATCAGGAAAAAAAGGAGTAGAGTCTGTATGAATTTGCCTTGACCTTTCCCCGTCACTACTCCCTACACAGCACAGGGTAATAACGGTTTCGTGGCAGTAACATGAGGTTAGAGATTGGGACTAATATCCCATCTAGCTTCACTTTGATATAATGCTTTGATTAAAATTATGTGATTTTCCTTTTTTTAAAAGTTTATTTATTTATTTTATGCATCTGGGTGTTTTGCCTGCATGTGTGTCTCTGCAATCCAGACTCTGGAACTGGAGTTACAGGCAGTTGTGAGCTGCCATGTGGGTGCTGGGAATTGAACCCAGATCTGGGAGAGCAGCCAGTGTTCTTAATTACTGAGCCATCTCTTGAGCCTGTGATTTTCCTTTTTAAGATTTTAGGATTTGGGGGCTGGAGAGGTGGCTCAGTGGTTAAGAGCAATGGCTGCTCTTCCAGAGGTCCTGAGTTCAATTCCCAGCAACCACACAGTGGCTCACAACCATCTATAATGAGATCTGGTGCCCTCTTTCTGGCGTGCAGGTATACATAGAAACAGAATGTTGTATACATAATAAATAAATAAAATCTTTAAAAAATAAAATAAGATTTTAGGATTTGTTTTAAAACATGGGTGGTGCATATGCCTCTCACTCGTGTGTGTGTGGTGTGTGTGGTGTGTGTGTGTATGTGGTGTGTGTGTGTGTGTGTGTGGTGTGTGTGTGTGTGGTGTGTGTGCACAATTGCAGTGCCTCCCACCCATGCACATGGACCTGGGAGGCCAGAGGAGAATGTTGTGTCGTCCTCAATGACATTGTCTTTTTTTTTCTTTTTTTAAGGCAGGGTCTCTCACTGCACCCGAAGCTTGAGTTTCAGCTAAGCTAGCTTGTGAGCAAGCTTCTGGAATCCTTCTGTCTCTGCCTCCCAAAGCTAGGGTTACAAGCACAAGTGGCCATGCTGTGCTTTTACATAGGTGCTGGATATTTGAGCTCACGCTCTCTTGTTTTCACAGCAAGCACACTCTTATCCACAGAGCCATCTCCCCAGCCCAGATCTTGGGAATTTTTATTTGGAAAATCTAATGTGCCACATGAGGAATTTATATTAGGTCTAGGTATGTTGAACAGTTGTCTAGCCATATGATTATTCTAGCTAACAAAATAGTCTGGGGCTGGAGAGATGGCACAGAGGACCAGAGTTCAGTTTCCGGCACCCACGCTGTGGCTCACAAGTGCCTGTATCTCCAGCTTTAGTGCTTCTGCCACCCTCTTGTGGCCATTAGTGGTACTGCGTGCACATGGTGCACATACAATCATGCAAACACACACATAAATATAAATATATATTATATATAAACATATATTCTAAAAATAGAGCCTGTACCATATCAGTCCTCAGTCATGATAGCCTGCCTCACATGAATCCAGAAATACAAAACAAATGGCTACCATATAAACCCTGAGGCAAATCAAAAGTCTCCCTTTTAAACAAGCAAATGAATTCACAAAACCAGGTTTGCTGAGATACACTCCTAGGTTTCTGGCTCAATGACTCAGGCATCTAAGGATTTATATTTCCATTGCCTTCTCAAGCAATACTCTCGCTATTGGTGAGGCTACCACACCCTGAGAAACCGTGGTGGAAACTGACTAGGCAGTTCCATGAGGCCAGTGATTGGGTCACGGATGGTCAAATGACTTCATTCTCCCCAATAAGTGCTGAGGAAAAGTGTAGGACCGTGGTTCCCGAAGCTCTCCTCCCACTCAATGTTCCTGAGTCTGGGTTAGATGCTCGCAATGACCTCGGCCAAACAGAACCACCAAGGAGAGCCAGCCTGGGCTACAGCCAGCACCCAGAAGATCACTATCTTCAGAGCAGGCAGGAGGTGCTGGGGACCAGCGGATAGCAGCGAGCTTTCTCCTCTCTCCTCTGTTCTTTGTTTATGAGATGGTAAAGCCCATACCGAAAAGGTGACTGGAATCAGAGACCGCCCTGTGAGCAAGCCTGAGGCGCATGGTCAGGACATGGATAGCCTTACGTGCAGTGTCTGGCCTGGTTTGGCTTCCTTAGCTCTGCCTGGAGGTGACCCCAGCAAACAGAGGTGATCTGTGTCTTTTCCAGTTGCCCTCTCTGTCTCTCTGTTTCTCTCTTACGTGCGTGCAGGCGTGCCTACACGTGCTCCCACGGGCATCTGACCTTGAGTCCAAGCTTCAAGGTCAGTGGTGACTGGGGGACAGCCACATTTGACAGCCAGTGCTAGGAGTAACCTATGGTGCGCCTGGAGTTACAGGGATGAGACTGTGGGGTTTTACGATTTTCTTCCCTAAAACATCTCTTTCTGCCGGGCGGTGGTGGCGCACGCCTTTAATCCCAGCACTCGGGAGGCAGAGGCAGGCGGATCTCTGTGAGTTCGAGACCAGCCTGGTCTACAAGAGCTAGTTCCAGGACAGGCTCCAAAACCACAGAGAAACCCTGTCTCAAAAAAACCAAAAAAAAAAAAAAAACATCTCTTTCTGTCAGTGCCCCTGAATTCTTCAGTGATTTGAGGGGAGCAGCGGGAAGGGGGGGCGCCACCTCCTATAAGGACCCGTGGAGTGGGATGAAGGAGGTGGGGAAATGGCTTCCTAGTCTTTGACAACAAAAAGAGATTTCCACTCTTGCCTGCAGCTTAAGAAGACAAATAAGCCCTCGTTACTGGATTAAGATCACAGGGGCTGTCGATGGGGCCCACTCTCCCTTCATCCGTGGCGGTAGGATCCCCAAAGAGCTTGGCTGCGCTCCAAACCTCGCCTAGGCTGTCTGGGCTCTTTGTTCCTCTCGGACATTATCTAAAAATAAAAATAAGGTCCAAAGCCCTTAGCGAAAGCCGTTCTAACTCACGTGGTGGCTGGAGTCATTTCCAGGACAGATATAGGTCTAGGCACAAAGCAAAACAAGGAGGGAGGGCCGGATGGGGCGGCAGGTGGGGATCACGGTTGTCCATCTAAGCCACAGTCAGAGCCTCGGGTGCCCGAGTCTCAGAATGAGCAGAGAAACGGGAAATCAGAGCAAAAAGGAAGAATTTGTATGAAAGTCTTGCCCAAGAGGCTTTTCATTGGAGGAAAACACGGGAAACAGAAAATCAAATACCTTTTTGTAGGGGTTCGTTTTGTTTTGTTTTCCCGAGACAGCTCCGAGGCTAGCCTCAAGCTGTGGTTTTCCCGACTCGGTTTCCCAGGCGTTGGGATCACAGGCCTGTGCTGCTGTGCCTGCCTGAATTACCCGTCTCAAAGCTGGTGTCCAGCAGGGCTGAGCTCACCCTTGGTATGGCATGACTTTCACTTCCAGTACACAGCCAGACCCCACGAGTCTGCTTTCTAGAATTTCTAGAATTTACCAGTAATTCTAGATGTTTCTTTCCTACACATGAGACCATACATGTGGCCTGGACAATGTTTTCAAAGTTCATCTTTGTTGTAGCACCTGCCAGAGCTTGAGGTGGGGGCATGGTTTTTGTTGTTCTGCTTTGCTTATTATTTTTTATCTTATTTTATTTTGGTTTTTCAAGACAGGGTTTTTCGGTGTAGCTTTGGAGCATGTCCTGGAACTTGCTCTGTAGACCAGGCTGGCCTCGAACTCACAGAGATCCACTTGCCTCTGCCTCCTGAATGCTGGGATTAAAGGCTTGCACCACCACTGCCCAAAGGCTTTTTATTTGCTTCTAATACAATATATAACCAAGGCTGACCTTGGACTCTGACCCTCCTGCCTCCACCTCCTGAGTGCTAGGGTGAACCACCATACCCGATTTATGCGGTGCTGGGCCTTGAACCCAGGACTTCGTGCTCGCTGGGCGAACACCCTGTCAGCTGAGTGACATCCCCTTTCCCTGCATTTTTCCTCATGGCTGGAGCAGCGGCTCTTTGTGGGTGTTGACTCAGCATGGCTCCAATAGGTGCACCTCTGATTAGAAGGGCTGGTTACAACCAGAACATTAAAAACAAACAAACAAAAACAAACAAAAAAAAACAACAAAAAAACCCAACCCATACTGGGGAGATAGCCTAGTAGTTGAGGTGCTTGTCACACATACATGAAGACCTGAGTTCAGCATCTGGGGTCGGGCTCCCCAGATCATACATAAATACTAGGTCAACCTCTAATTCCAGCCTCAGACGGCAGAGGCAGAGCAAGCTGGCGCGTAAGACTAGGCATGGCGTCGAGCTCGGGGTTTGATTGAGAGACCCTGCCTCAGTTAACAGAGTGGCATAGCGATGGCGGGAAATTCCTAACACTAATCTCCACCCTCTACACACATGCATAATGTGTGCCCACACAAGTAACACACACACACACATGCATAATGTGTGCCCACACAAGTAACACACACACACACACACATGCATAATGTGTGCCCAAACAAGTAACACACACACACACACATGCATAATGTGTGCCCACACAAGTCACACACACACACACATGCATAATGTGTGCCCACACAAGTAACACACACACACACATGCATAATGTGTGCCCACACAAGTAACACACACACACATGCATAATGTGTGCCCACACAAGTCACACACACACACACACACACATGCATAATGTGTGCCCACACAAGTAACACACACACACACACGCATAATGTGTGCCCACACAAGTAACACACATACACACACACATGCATAATGTGTGCCCACACAAGTAACACACACACACACACACACACACACACACACACACACACACGGGAAAAGAAAAATCCTGAGATCCTTTTACTCTTTTGTAGGCTGGGAGGACTGGGTCTGGGTGTGAGCTGGGTGTGAGCCGGACTACACTCCTGGCCCTGGGAATTCTGGGTGGGGCAGAATCCTTCCAGTCTGGTCGACCCACAGTGAGACCTTGGGGTGTCTCAGAGGCTTACCACTGTGAAAGGCAAATCTGTTGTCCGGGCACCTAAACTCAGGCCTTTCCCTCAGTACCTAGGACTCTGGAGGAAGGGGAGGGCTGCTGGGGGGGCAAACTTTTGTGGCAGCTTCCCCGCCCCCTTTCAGGTATTAGGAAGATTTCAGATGTCCCCGTTACTGTGCCTACTGCTCTGGGGCACAAGGGGGCGCTCCAAGCACCTCTAGGCATGTCGATGTGTAGAGGAAAAGAGACCATTTCCTTGTGGAGAGGGTCACAGTCACCCCCATAGGCAGAGGAGGGACAAGGAGGGCTCTGGAATAATTTCGCTTTTCCCAGACAGACTCTCAGGACAGTGGCCTGGCCAGTTCTGCAGCGGATGCTTGCTCTGTCTGTCGGAGCTGCTACCTGGAGGAGACACAGGCTCTGGGAGGCAGGAGATGAGACTGGGGTGCCTCCTTCAGCCCTGCTGCCTGGGGGCTCCCAGAGGACGGTCAGCAGGGGAAAGTGGGAAGGGCAGCTGCTTCTGGGGTTGGTAGAAAAGCCTGGGGCTTAGGTGTACTGGGCTCTACAGGTCCCCTACACCTAAAGACTAGAGGACATGAGCTTCCATGTATGTGAACATATATGACTGACCCTGTCTGTAAAATGCCCCCATGACTGCGGGGAAATCATGAGCTTGCATGTATGTATACGCATGTGTGTGTGACCCTATGTGTAACTACAGAGAACTGTTTCTGCTCTGGGTTGCCCGAGGGAATACTTGACTCAGAGCTAGGAACACATGCACACATATGTACAAGCACACACGCACAGCCACACCCAGAGACTCCGACACACCTAGGCATGCACACGCAGAGACCTTTATTAATTAACTGTGATGTGACCAGATACCACAGAATTGCCGTGAACATCCACAGTGCCCAAGCCAAGCTTCCCTACCCTAGATTAACCACCTTCACACTGAGTCACGACCTAAGCAGAGAAGCTGCGTTTTGCTGCTGACATCAGGACCCGGAATGTCAATTGCTCCTTAGTGTGCCAGCTTTTCGAGCAGAAGAAGAGGGAGACACGACCGAGCAAGGCCATGATGAGCACTGAATAGCTAAGGACTCTGGCACAGCTGGGGACATTCAGGTAGCTGCTCGGGGCAGTGGCAGATAGGACAGTTGACGCTTATCATTCGTGACCAGCTTTCTGGTCGGATCCCTGCCCCACACCTACAGGCTCCACCTGAGCTAGCTCTGCAGCTAGGGGGGTCACTGTTTCCACCTAGATGTCTTAGGTCACCCTGGAAGCTGCTGTGTGTCCTGACATCTCTGCTTTAAGGTCCATCACCACTCCTGGTGGACTTGTTGTCCTGGATCCTTGGGAAGTTTCCAGCTCTGTCCTCTTATTCCTTCTGAGCCTGGCTCTCTAGTCTGGACTACTCCCTCTGTGCCGTTTCTCCTGAGCTTTCTCTGTGCACACTTGGACACACAGCTCTGTTCTGTACCCCCAAAGTTCATGAGCTGGGGCAGTTAGGAGATGATCAGGCCCTGAGCGCTGTGTGGCCAGAGGGGGGTCCTCACGAAAGAGTGGGGTCTGATGTGTGGATGAATTGAGCATGTTCACTCCTGCTAGCTCTTGGTTCTTCCCTGGACCTCTACCGCCAGCCATAGGATGATCCTTCAAAAAGATCCAAACTAAATTCAGGCTCCTTCCTGCCTCCCCTTCAGCTCAGCAGAGTGTCTCTGGGGCTGTCACCATGGAAAGTCAACCCCAAGTAGCTTCACCAAGCCTGGTCCCTGCCCTGCTTGCTCAGGATGGACCGTGTGCAGGATGGTGGTGGCAGTGTGTGTGTGTGTGTGTGTGTGTGTGTGTGTGTGTGTGTGTGTGTGTGTGTGTGTGAGAGAGAGAGAGAGAGAGAGAGAGAGAGAGAGAGAGAGAGAGAGAGAGAGAGAGATTGATTCTGGATTGCTGGATGCTGGATATGTCTTGTCCCTTCGGTTCTCACACAGCCAGGGAACAGGACACTGTTCACACTGCTGTGAGGTGTCGCTTGGGTTTTCCAGTTTTACTTTATTTTGAGACAGTCTCTCTCTGTAGTCCAGGCTGCTCTGGAACTCACTCTCTATCTCCAGCTAGCCTCTATCTTGAAGCAATCCTCCTGTCTCAGCTTCCCAAGTGCTGGGTTTACAGGCCTGAGCCACCCACCACATTTCAATCAAATCCCTGTTTTAGAGATGTGTCCGAGTCCCAGAGCCCAGAGATGTAACGACAGCAATCCTTTAGCAGGCTATGCCCCGAATCTCAGGACCTGTGCTCCTGGGGTGTCCACATTCGTGGAAGACACCCCTGTCTGGGATTCAGGAACAAGAACAATTCTAGGACAGAGCTGGCATTTATTATTTGGTGGCAGTGGGGACTGGAGCTATGGGGGTGGGGAGCGAATGGAGGAGGCCATACTGAAGAATTTGGATTTTTTTCCTGTGGGCTCTGAGGAACCATCCCAGCAGGGGAGGTACAGCCACAGATGGACACCTCTCTCCCCACGCTCAGTCAGCCTCAGTGCCTTGGAAACCGAATGTTCCCTGGTGGTGGGACCAGCAGAATTGACACTTAAAATAAAGCAAGCCCCAGGGTGCCCATTCTGTCCCAGGAGGCGGCAGATCCACCACTGGGGGATGGCTGGGATGAAGCTGGAGAGGAAGGCTCACAGAGAGGGCCATGTGGATGCTGGTGAGGCTAGGAGCGCCCACAGTTGTACCCCAGGCCCACTCTCGCTCTTTTCTGGTGGGTGGACGCTGAGCCGCCGGCTCCTCAAGGGGGCTGAGCTGTTCCTGGTTATCCCTGAGCTGTGGACTCAGTTTCCCTGCTGGTTCAGGGATTATTCAAACAAGCCAACCCCATCATCCTGCAGTAAGCAGGGCTCACCTTCCTTGCCGCTTGTGTGTTTGTTTATGTAGATGTGTGTGCCCATAGACTATGGCTCTGTTTGTGTGTGTGTGTGGTATGTGTGTGTGTATGTGTGTGTGTGTGTGTGTGTGTGTATCAGCCAGAAAACAACCTTTAGGAGTCGGGTCTCTCCTCATGTGGGTCCTGTTATCAAACTCAGTCCTTGGCCTCAGGTGGCAAACACCTTTCCCCATCAAGCCATCTGGGCAGCCCTTACTTTGTCTTTGTGGTTTGCAAAGCCTGCTGGTTTGTCCTGTTCCCATGCACCGCCCACGGGGCTCCTGCACGGCACACAGTATCCTCTTTCCTGCAAGATCACAGCGTGTATGACCAACAACGCATGAATCTGTTCAGCGTCAGGTGTGGGTTCAGCCGCCCCATATCCCTAGAATGGGAATCCTTCTTGCCAGCAGGGTGAAGAGGAAGTGATTAGAATAGACACTGTTGCCAAGTGGTGGTGGCACAGGCCTTTAATCCCAGCACTCGGGAAGGCAGAGGCAGGCGGATCTTGAGTTCAAGGCTGGCTTAACCTACAGAGAGAGTTCCAGAACATCCAAGTCTATACAGAGGAAACCCTGTCTCAAAACAAACAAACAAACAAACAATCAAGAATAAACACTGTCTTTCCAGAAGGTTCTTCAGGGCTCACGCTGGAGACAGGAGGAGAGATGGGAACTGGATAGTAGCCAAAGAGGTGGGCAGGAGGTGGAGAGCCATCTACATGAAGAAATTAAGGCTCTCAGGATGGTGGAGAGGGACTTGAAACCAAGAAAGTCCAACAGGCAAGTGAGAGGTGCCCTTGTCTACAGAAGCTGGGGTTGCGGGCAATGGGCCTGAGTCCCTAGGTGCCTGGACTACAAGCCTAGCTCCTTTTTAGGGACATTTTAAAACATGTGGCCTGGCAGGACAGGCAGGCAGCTCGAGGCTCACAGGGTGTAGGGGACATGGCAGAGGCCGGAATGCCACTGCCACAGCCGAGCAAGCTGAGCCCCCACATCATTGCACAGCTGGGTCTCCATGTCGCCCTGGCTAGCCTGGAACTCAGGGTGTGACTGAGCTGGCTTCGAGGTTGTAGGCGCCTCTTGCCTCCACTTCCCGACGCTGACTGCGGAGGGAGCCACCATACCTGCTTCCAATTCGTGTTTTCTTCTCAAGATGTCTGGGAGAGGTCTCACACCATCCGTCGGTAACTGGGAAGTGATACTAACTATCAGGGACTGGTTGTGACTTGTGTAGAAGCACACGTGGGGAAGGGAGGAGGGGGCTGTAGTAATATGAGCGGTGGGGCTGCGTCCCCAGCACCCCGGCCGCCTGGCTAGCTTATGCCCCGAAACAACAACACATAAACTGTATTCATTTAAACACTGCTTGGCCCATTTCTATCTAGCTTCTTCTAGGCTAACTCTCGCACCTGGACTAGCCCATGTCTAATAATCTTTGTAGCCCACGAGGTGGCTTACCAGGGAGATTCTAGCCTACGTCCATCCTGGGTCGGAGCTTCATCACGTGTGTCTCAGAGAGCAGAGCTATGCATCTGCCCAGGAGAGGGGAGCATGACGTCTCTGCTCCAGAGAGCAGAGCTGTCGTGTCTGAGCTCACTTCCTCTTCCTCCTAGCATTCTGTTTACTCCACCCACCTATGTTCTAAGCTATGAGGCCAAGCAGTTTGTTTATTACTTAACCAATGAAATCAACAGATTGATATATGACACTCCCACATCAGGGGGCAGCTGGCAGGCACCCTTGGTACAGTGAGGGGTGCTCCAGACTCCCTTCATTCTGCTGGAGTTGAGTTAACCAGGGCCATGGCTGCGGTCTCCTGAGAGATTCAGGCTTAACAGCCCTCTGTCTTGTTTTGTTTTGAAGTATCTTTCCCACTTTTAAAGTGGAACTTGCTGCGAATCCCAATATGCTCACACAGGAAGCATAAAAGCCTAGCATTTCAGCCCCTGGGCCCCGCCCCTGCCCCTGCCTCCCCCACTCCCCCCGGAATCTCAGCCTTGCTCTTGGAGCAGCCATTTCCTACCTCGTCAGCAGCTTGTTGATGTTGCTTGGTTTTTCTCCTGGGTTGACTGTAGTAAAACTGCCTGTTTAGTTTCTCTTCCAGCAGGTGAGAATTCGGCGTTTAGACTCTCACCCCCCCACATCTTCTCCTGGGGTCCTCCAAACATGGCAAGCTCCACTTTTTGGTGAGGTAAACTGTCACCGTGTGTATGCCTGCCTGTGGACATACTGACTTTCTCTTTCTTCCACAGCTTTTTGTTTTCTTGGTGTTAATTATTGCCTTGGCTTTTTAAAATGTTTTAGTGTTTGCTTGCTTCTATGTCTGTGTACCACATGCGTGCAATGTTGGTGGAGGCCAGAAGAGGGCGTTGGATTCCCCTGGAACTGGAGTTATGGACAGCTGTGAGCCACTATGTGGGTGCTGGGAAAATGAGCCCAGACCTTGAGTACTGACTGTCTTGAGGGTTTGCCTTGGGAGTCCTGTCTTGGATACTGGCCTGGAGGGGTGTCAGTCTTTGGGTCTGGGCCAGAGAGTCAGTTCTTGGGTACTGGCCTGAGGGTCCTTGGGTACTGGTCTGAGCTAGCCTTGATATGATGGTTAATATTGTTAACTTGATTGGACTGAGAAGTGCTGAGCAGGTTAGCAAAGCCCTTCTGGGTGTGTTCGTGAGGGAAGGAGCCTAGGGGGCAGTACCATTCCAGTCTGGGCGCCAGAGGGAATTAAGGGGGGAAAGCAAAGAGAAAAGCCACAGCATCGACTTTTTTCTCCTCCCCCTTCCCTCCTCTCCTTCCCTCCTCCACTCCTTCCTGTTCCCCCCTCTTCTTTTTCCCCTCCTCTTTCCTCCCTACTCCTCTTTACTTCCCTCCCTTCCTCTCCCCTCCTTTTCCCTCCCCTACCTCTTGGCATCTATGACACGTAGTCCTCCCTCTCTTGATGATCAGAAACCTCTGGAAACCAAGACCCAGAATAAACTCCATCTTTCTTGAGCAGTTTCTGTTGGCGTTTGCTTACAGTGATGGCGGAACAGGTTTACACCACCACACTGGCTATCTAGAGGCTTTTTAAGGCCCCTCTTCCCTGCTGCCTACCCTGCCCTCCAGGCTGCTGCATCAAGAACTTGGGAGTCCTGGATCCAGCAGTTTAAAGAACTCCACCACACTGCAGGGTTCCAAAGTGCAAAGACTTGGAGCTTCTGCGGGGCTGACATCTGACTGATCTTCACACAGAGGCACACCACATCACTGCCTGGGAAGCCTCAGCCCGGGCAGGTGGCTTTCTTGCTGTACCGAGTAGTTCTGTAAGAGAGAAGGCTGAGCAAGCCAGTAAGCAGCACCCTCCATGACCTCCGTATTAGCTCCCGCCTCCAGGTTCCTGCCCTGCTTGAGTTCCTGTCCTGCCTTCCTCCAGGGATGAAGAGTGATGTGGAAGTGTATGCCAAATAAATCCTCTCCTTCCCAACTTACTTTTGGTCATGGGGTCTCATGGCAGCAACAATAACCCTAAAATACTTGCTTAGGACACAAGCAATGCAGATGGCCCAAGGTACCAGCGGGTAGGGGACCCGTGGCTGTGCCTCCAGGATTCTTCCTTCCTCCAGGCTCCTAGCTATCAGGCTGAGAGCAGCCAGGCACCATGGGAACCCCGGAGCTTCGGGATATAAGCTGTGCTTTAGCCTAGAGGAGCGGAATGAGCTGATCACAGGCCCTGGTTCCATAGCTGCTGCTGCCATTTCTTGCTAAGCCATTTCCTGTCACCATCCCCACTGATGCAGATACACAAGGCCTCAAAAGCGCAGGACCGTGGTGCAACAGAGGCCAGCAGTATATATAACTCTCTCCAGGGCAAAGTGGGAGGCCCGGAAGGACACTCAGGAGGGCAGTGTCCACCAGCCGCAGAGGCCGGTTGGGAACATGGGGATGAACTTGAAGACGCAGCAAGATGGAGCCAGATCATCTCAACCCACGATGGGTAGGGTCCTTCCCAGGGGAAGACATACTTTCCCACGGCAGAGACTGAGGAGAACTTGCTCGCTCTCCAGGTGTGCGGAGTCTCTCACAAAGGGTTAACCAGTCCAGTCACCTCAGGACACCAGAGAACCAAGCTCACAGCTAAGCAGTAGGGTTTGGATTCCTTTCTCGACCATCAAGAGGTTAATAGCCCAGGCTGGTCCCCTCCTGCCCTATCGGATTTGCTTTTCCTGGATGGACAGCGTGGTGGGGAAGGAACTGCTGGGCCACCTCAGCTCCTGGATGGTGACAGCCCTGCTTTGGGAGCCTTCATGGGTACCAGGTCAGCTGGGGTCTGTACCGGCAGGTAGACGTTGTGGTAGTTTGATTACCAGCAGTTTCCAAACCTGTAAAATGGGTTAATAACTGTTCTGCTTAACAGGATTTGTGAGGCTGAAACGTGCTACCGGGGAGGGTCGGCTTTGAGAGCCCTTTTGTGAGATCTATAAATACTGGGGTTTATAGGCAGCCACTGGCCCACTGGCTCAGAGGAGCCGTGAAAGCTGTGTGCACAGCTCCTGACCCCCTGTGGAATTGGACACTGTGAAATTAATTGCCCGTGGAAGGTTTAAGAGCAGTGTGTGCGTGGCATGCGGAGGAACGGGAGCCTGGTCTTCGCCTTTTATGACAGCCTGGGAACACAGAACACTCCAAGCTGTCACTCTCGGAACGCTTTTTATAGCCCTTCAGAAGTTTACGCCTCTGTAGATGCGCACATCCCAGGTATCCGCTCGCTCGCCACCGAGGCCCATTAAATCAGTAGCTAACGCGGGGGCTAATTAAATGCTCTTGCCACCGTTGCCATCTGCTCCGGATGAAGTGCAGTCAAAAACTTGTGTGGGTTTGATTAGAGCCCCCTGTGGGGCAGGCTCTCTGACTCGAGCCCCAGGACTAGACAAACCCCGATGGAAGGCTCTGTCCTTAACTGATTGCCGTTTGAAGACGCAAGCTGTGGGGATTATTACAAAATTACTTCAGTTAATTAAAAAAAAAGAGAGAGAGAGAAAAGCTCTGAAGCAATTGACTACGGCCTGTGCATTTTATCCTGGAGTGGTCTCCGAGGATGAGCCGGGGTACGGGACTGTGGGGTAAGGGGAAGGCAGGAGAAGTGTGGGCTTTGATTCTCTTTGTTGTCAGAATAGAGTATCCCTCAGTGATTCGGGGTGAGCGCTGGTTCTTCAGGCTTGGAAAGCCGATCCCTTAATTTCTCCAAAGTAGCCCTCTTCTGGGGTCACAGTGAGTTGCTGCTGCCTCAGTGTGACTGGATCTCTCCTCTTTTCCCCAGGGGACGTCTAAGCTTTCATTGGTTTTCATGCTCTGATCAGCTCCAGGTCGGGGAGATGAGAGATTGCTCACACGAAGACCAGTGGCTTGGTCTGGGCGTATTGGCGCACTCCTGTCACGCAGCACTCAGGAGGCAGAAGGACATTGTGGTAATTTCATCCCCAGCAGTTTTCAAAAATACCAAATGGGTTAATAACTCATTTGACAGGAGGCTCAGGAGTCCAAGGGAATCAATCCTTGCTACATAGTAAACTCAAGTCCATCCCAGGTTCCAGGAGACCCTGTCAGAAGGAGGAGAAGAAATGTCATGGGATAACCCTTCTGTAAGCTGTGAAGATATGTTTGGCCTATAGCAAGGCAGAAAATAGCTAGGCGGGAAAACCAAACTGAATAGAGGGAGAAAGAAAGGCAGAGTCTGGAGAAATGTGAGCCAGCCACCCAAGAAGCAGGATGCCAGCAGACCAGACCGGAAAACGCCACGGTCACATAGCAACACATAGATGAATAGAAATGAGTTAATTTAAGTATAAGAGCTAGTTATTAGCCGGGCGGTGGTGGCGCACGCCTTTAATCCCAGCACTTGGGAGGCAGAGGCAGGCGGATCTCTGTGAGTTCGAGACCAGCCTGGTCTACAAGAGCTAGTTCCAGGACAGGCTCCAAAACCACAGAGAAACCCTGTCTCGAAAAACCAAAAAAAAAAAAAAAAAAAAAAGAGCTAGTTATTAATAAACCTAAACAATAAGTCAGATATAAATAAGAAAAATGAAATACATCTTCATTTAAAAACATATCACCGGTGGTTTGGTGACAGAGTGATGGTGATCACCTATAACCCAGTATTGGAGGTGGGCAGGGAGATGAGGGTTGCAAGTTCAAGACCATCCTGGGCTACAGAGTGAGTTCCAGTCCTGGGCTATTACTAAAACCCTGTCTCAAAAGCAAACAAAACAACAATGATAAAACACACACACACACGCCAATAAGCCATACAGGCAAATAAAAACCAACAAAACAGCAATGAGAACTTAAACTAAACAAGCAAAAATCAGTAGTTCAGGGCTGGGGAGATGACACTGAGGTCAAGAGCACTTACTGCTCTTCCAGAGGGCCTGAGTTTACTTCCCAGAACCATTGTCAGGCCATTCACAACTGCCTGTAACTCACAGCTCCAGGAGAGCTGATGCTCTTTTTTTTGTCTCCAAGGGCATCCGTCCATATGTGGCATACACACATAAATAAAAATAAAAACTAAACTAACAGGAAAAAAGAATACACAGAAAAGTGGCTTGTCACAACAATGCATGTGAGTGGTTGGGGTCCCTACTATAACGTCACCCAGATACAACGCCTCTGTCAATCCGTGTTTGCTTGTATCCTCCCTCCCTGGCTGCCAACCCCTAGTGCACGGACATCAACAACAGATTAGAAAAGAAAGAGACAGCTAGGCAAGGCAGGCTGCTGGGAGGCGAGCTGAGAAGGGTTGTACTAAATGTGGACCAGCATCTGGACAAGCTGCCTGATCTCCTCCCAGTCCATAGCAACAGGCAGGATGGAGAACCACGCTGCCGTCATGAGGTCCAGGCTGTGGGACCCTCTTCAAGGACTAGCCCTTCCAACACACCACTGGGCTGAGAAATGGCTCAGATGGTAGAGAGCTTGCCGCACAAGCACGAAGACCCAAGTTCAGATCCTCAGTGTGCACGTGAAAAAACAGGGATTCCACCTTGGTGATCCCAGGACTGTGGAAGTGGACACATGAAGACCCCTGGTGCTCGATGGTCAGCCAGCTGGTTGAATGGTGAATTCCAGGTTCAGTGAGAGACTCTGGCTCAAAACCAAGGTGGGAGCAAAGAAGACACCCAGAGTCCATTCTTGACCCTTCACTCCCTACAAGCTGCAAGAAGAAAATCTTTTTTTAAAATTTATTTTATTTTATTTTTTAAAAATATTTATTTATGGGGCTGGAGAGATGGCTCAGAGGTTAAGAGCACTGCCTGCTCTTCCAGCCCTTATTTTTTATTTTTGAGACAGGGTTTCTCTGTAGTTTTTGGTGCCTGTCCTGGAACTAGCTCTTGTAGACCAACCAGGCTGGCCTCGAACTCACAGAGATCCACCTGCCTTTGCCTCCCAAGTGCTGGGATTAAAGGCATGTGCCCCCACCGCCTGGCAAGAAGAAAATCTTAGGGCTGGAGAGATGGCTCAGTGGTTAAGAGCACTGACTGCTCTTCCAAAGGTCCTGAGTTCAATTCCCAGCAACTACATGGTGGCTCATAACCATCTGAAATGAGGTCTGGTGCCCTCTTCTGGCCTGCAGGCATACACACAAACAGAATATTGTATACATAATAAGCAAATAAATATTTTTTTTAAAAAAGAAGAAAATCTTACAAGGAGGGACCGTCTATTTCAGCTTGTGGTTTCAGAGGCTCAGCCCACAGTTAGCTGGCCCCATTGTTGCTGAGTTGCGGTGAGGCAAGCATCAGTGTAAGGCTGTGCAAAGCAAGGATGTTCACCTCATGACAAGAGAGAGCACACCTATTGTGGTGGCCTGAGTGAGGACAGCCCCACAGGCTCATCTCTGTGAATGTTTGATCCCTATTGGTGGAACTCTTTGCAAAGGATTAGGAGGTGTGCTCTCTTTAGAGGAGGCGTGCCACTTGGGGTGGGCTTTGAGGTTTTCAAAGGTTCTCTCTCTCTCTCTCTCTCTCTCTCTCTCTCTCTCTCTCTCTCTCTCTCTGTCTCCCCTTCTCTCCTGCTTGTGCATCAGATGTAAGCCCTCACTACTGCTCCAGCACCATGCCTGCCAGCCTGCGGCTTTCCCCATGGTGGTGGACTCACCCTCCGAAACGGTACGCAAGCCCTCAATGAAACACTTTGTGTTAGAAACTGCCTGGGTCCTGGTGTCTCTCCACAGCGACAGAGCAGTAACTAAGACATCTGTACTACCAGGCTTCCACCCTCCCCCGCCCTTTGTTCCATTCAGGTCCTCAGTTTATTGAGTAGTGTCACCCACATCCAGGGCGGGTCCCTCCTTCAGTTAAATTGTCCCTTGAAACACCCTCACAGGCACACCCTACTAATCTCAGCCCTCCCAAGTCTAATCAGGTCGACTGCCGGCTGACCATCGTGCATACTGAAGCACCCACAGCTGGAGTGGAGATCTACCTAATACGACCTGGCCCACAGGGAGCACCCGGGGTGTAGGATGGAGCCAAATCCCTAAGCGTCAATGCTTACGAGAGAGAATGAGTCCACGGGTACTCATCATAACATCTCTGTGTGTATCGATGTGAAACTGTCTACAATAAAAAGGATTTTTAATCAAGCAGTTTGCTTCAAGTTAGTGTATTGGGTAAAGCACCCCGGAGGCTTGAGAACAGCACATTCCTGTGTCTCGTGGTTCCCTGGCTCCACATACCATCAGTCAGTCCTTCAGGACCGAGCCCCTGGGGCCGCCCTGCTGTCTTGGATGACGATGGTGTGTGAGTTTCTGGTTGCCTAGTGATGGCTGGCAGCGAGTCGATGCCTGACTCTGAAGCACAGTAGTTGAATATTGATTATCTGGGTGATTTGAGGATTCAGCTCACTATATGGATATATATATATATATATATATCCGTATACTCTCTGGGAGTCCCAGGTACTCAGGATGCTAGTCTGCTTTCAAAACCAGCTGGACAGCGACTCTGAGGCCCAGGTTTCTGAGGGTGGGTCTCTGTGTCACTTCCCCTAGGGTGCTGGGGTGGGTCTCTGTGTCATTTTATCCTAGGGTGCTGGGATGGTCTCCCTTGCCAGCAGTTGGCTGACTCCCGGTGTTGGGGGCAATGCCTCGGCCTTGAGCCTGTCACTGACCAGTTGACTTCAGCAGCTGGGCTAGCCTCACTCTAATGACACAGAATGTTCTAGTTAACTTTTTGTTGCCATGATTAAACACCATGACCAAAAGCAACCTAGAGGGTTTATTTCAACTTACACTAGCCGGTCACAGTCCGTCATAGAGGGAAGTCAGGGCAGGAGCTGAAGCAGAAGCCAAGCAGGAGCCCTGCTCACCAGGTCCCTCACAGACTCAATGATCAGCCGTCTTTCTTACACAGCCCAGACCCGTCTGCCCAGGGATGCTGCTGCCCTCAGTAGGCTGGACCTCCATATCAGCTGTCAGTCAAGACACTCTCTCACAGACAGAGCCAATCTGATTGAGGCAATTATTTAATTGAGGGTCTCTCTTCTTAGATGACCCTAGCTTGAGTCAAGTTGACTATAAAAGCTAACCAGGAGTTCAAGACCAGTCTGGTCTACAGGAGCTAGTTTCAGGAAAACAAAAACAACAAAAACAACAACAACAAACAAACACAAAATCAGGACTTGGGGTCTTGTGTGTCCTCAACAGACCTAGAATTGCTATGATAATCGAGAATGACCTTGAAGTTCTGACCCTCCGGCCTCCACTTCCTAAGCGGAGGTTGCGGGTCTGCATTGTTGCGTCTATTTTATGTGGGGCTGGAGATGGAGCCTAGGGCCTTGTGCTCGGTAGACAAGCACTCTACCAACCAAGCTGTGTACCCAGCCCCTTGCTGACAGATTGATGGGTGATAAAGGGTGCTTATTTGTTGGGGGAAGTAGTGAAACCGAATTCTCACTCCTGGGAAAGCTACTCCGAGCTCATGGTCTTTGAAGAGGGTTGGCAGTGCCCGATTTTGCTAGTTTTGTAGTTAAAGAACAGTTCAGGAGAATGATGAAGTCTAGAACCTACCCCCTTTGAACTAGCCAAACAAACTTGTTTGCTTTCTACTGCGACCAAAAAGCCACTTAGGGAGGAAAGAGTTTATTTCATTCTTACAGTTTGCAGTCCGTCATGAAGGGAACTCGAGACAGGAGCTGATGCAGAGGCCATGGAGGGGTGCTGCTTTCTGGCTTGCTCCTCATGGCTTGCTCAGCTCTTACACTGCCCAGAACCACCTTCCAGGGATGGCACAGCCCACAGTGGGCTGGGCCCTTCCACATCAATCATTGTCAAGAAAATGCCCCACAATCTTCCCTATAGGCCCATCTGATAGAAACTTTTTTTTTTCTCAACTGATATTTCCTCTTCCCAGATGAACTTACTTGGTGTCAATTCGACAAAAAACTAACTAGCACACTGTGGTCGCTACTTGACAAGCAACTCCAAAACCCAATCAAGGCTCACACACAACGAACATTTATTTCTCAATCACATATCTAGGCCGGAGGGAGTTGTGTAATCCTCTCTGAAGGCAAATCCTATGGAGCAATCCTCAAACTGTAGGTGGGTCCAGGCCTGCTCCTCTCTGGGCCCACAACTGCTCAGGGTGAACACCCTGTTCTCTATGGCAGGCCAGTCTGCAAGAGGCCGTACCCAATCCCAGAGTGCACTCAGCCCCCTGCCCACTCTGTTGCCACAGGCCCAAAGTCGAGCTTCCCTCTGGTAGACTATGCTCACAGTGTGCACAGCCAATATCTGCTGAAGGATGGTTTAACTCTTCACACCCCAACTCCTGAGAGATGGCCTATATTCCAGCTTGAGTGCTCTAAGAAGCATCCACAGAAGGGGAAGCTGGGAAGCTGAAATAGAGTGTGCACCTCAGAGCTGAGTTTGCACGGGTGGGACCTGCTTTTGTCCTGGCAGCCCTGCATGGGCCCTGACGGTGGGAGGAAGTAACTGACAGAAGCCAGCACCTGCCAGCTGCCATGGGGGCAAAGGAATCTTGAAGTCTGGGAAAATACACCCACGGCTCCTTTAAGATGAGCTGGTTTGCAGCACCGAAACTTGTGTGTGTGTGTGTGTGTGTGTGTCTATTTATAGACTCCTGAGGGGACAGGGATAAGGAAGGCCTCCATCAGCACCAGGCGAGGAAGCAGAGGGATTGTCGAGCCTGTCAAAGAGGCGTCTTGTGTTTGCACAGAAATCTCTGGTGCGTGATAAAAGCTGGGGAGAACAGAGAGACTGAAATTAAAATACGGGCTGGCGACTTACAAAACACAGTGTTTTCAGGGAGGTGGTGGTAGCTGTTTAAATTCCAGAGCATGGAATCCCATGTAGTTTTCTTACTCACTGGCTAACTGTATGGGCGCTGGGGGACAGTGTAACTGGGAAGGAGACACAAATAACGTGCGGGTGACTCAGAGGTCTCAGGGACAGACCTCAAGGAGTGGGAGGAGGTGAGGATAAATGCCCTCATCCTGGCACACAGACAACCCACAGCCCCTTCCCTGCCACACATCCGCCATGATGCTCTCTCCGGAATGCAGTAGCAGAGATAATGCTTTTCTAGAGGCTGGAAGCAAGGACCCTGCTGAGGTCTTGAAAGATTTTTAAGCCAAGATGGGTGTAGAAGAACATCCCAGACTGAGGCAAAAAACAAGCAGCAAGCAAAAAGTGAAGTAGAAAATAGAACAGTATCTTTATCTTTTCTTTTCTTTCCTTTTTTTTTTTTTTAGACAAGGTTTCTCTGTGTAGTCCTGGCTGTTCTGGAACTTGCTCCATAGACCAGGCAGACCTCGAACTCGTAGATCTGCCTGCCTCTTCCTCCTGAGTCCCAGGATTAAAGGCGTGTGCCACACTGGTGGCTCTTGGGTTTTTGAGACAGGCTTCCACTATGTAGCCAAGGCTAGACTCAGTCTCCTGGGTGTAGAGACTACAGGTACAAGCTACCACTGGCAGCAAGCGATCTTACATCCTTTGTGGAGAGAATGTGGGTGGGTGAGTGAGGGCGGTGTGTCTGAGACAGTCTCTCACTGAACCTGAACTCGTCCAGTTGGCTGGACTAACTGGCCAATGAGCTCCAGAGATTCCCGTCTCTACCTCCCCGGTGCTGGGATGACGGACACATGCCATCATGCCTGCTTTATGACATGGGCCCTAGGGATCCAAACCCAGGTCCTAGAGCTTGTGCGGGAAGGACTTTACTACCTGAGCCATCTCCCCAGCCTGGGGTACCTGCCCTTCTTTCCTTCACGTTCAAGACCACCGTGGAAAAGTCTCGGGAAATGTGTGCTGATGAGGAAGATGCTGCTCCCCTCTCCTTCCGGCCCTCCCCCTTGTAGACTCCTGTCATCCAATCAGACTTTGTGATCTGCGGCTCTGGCTGGAGTTCTGAGTCCTTTGTGGAAGGCTATGCCACTGTGAATCCTGGCAAACGGCGCCTGTGGAATCTGTACCCCAAGGCCTTCTCAGGAGCGTCTGAAACCAAGCCAGCCCCCCACTCAGCTCCCTCGCTCAGTTTCTCTGGATGTTTAATTTCTCTGCAAATTAACTAGAACGATGTCACGTGACACCTTGGCACCTCGGAACATCCCTATTCCTATCTGCAAGCTGGCTGGCACACGGAGTGACGCCACGGTTTCCTCCGGGGGACATTCTTCCCCCTCCCCATAACGCGACTGATTAAAATACAGCTGAGTGCAGGGGACGGCTCAATGGTGCAGCAAGCCCCAGAGATAACGAATAACGGTTTGTGGCAATACTGATAATGTGCCCGCTATTGTATTGACTGGGGCGGCGTCTCCAGCTAAGCGTGCCAAATTGCCGGGCTGAAGCAGCGTTCCGTGGGGGCTTCGCTGCTCATTGCCTTTCTTCTTATTATTTCTTTTATTTAATTTGAAATTCTTCCTTTGTCTGAAGTTGAGTTCTTGCTTCTTCCTCCCTGCTGCAACTCCATGCAAATGAGATGGCTATTTTTGCTGGCGCTTGGCTGCCGAGGGATCTTGCTGCTGGGAAGCTTTGCAGCTCCATCTGTCCCCGTGGTGGAGGGAAGTGCGGCCCCTGAGGGTGTCATGTTGTACTTGGGTCCTGGTGGCTGCTGTGCCACCCGGAATTTAACGTCCAGCCGAAAGGGACCCACACCTATAAAGGTGCAGCTTGTGAAAGTCTGGGCCATGGGATCCTGGTCTAAGCAATGCTGAACCCCCTGCACCCACTTCAGAATGCCAGGGTGGTAAAAGGTTCACATACATGATCTGCTGTTCTTTCACTTGGAACACGGTATGTGCCCACTGTGTGGCCCTTGTCCCTGTAACAGATGGTGGTGCAAAGCGCTGTAGGGCTCCAGGGAAGGGGTGGAAGGTTGATGCAGCTTTCATATAGGAATTGAGTCTTACAGAGAGAGAAGGATAGGACGGAGGGGTGGAGGCCAGGCATGTCCGGAGTGGGAGAGAATCTGGAGGAGTGGGCGGGACCTGAGGAGTGGTAACCACTACTCAACGGCCTCTGGCATCAGGGGTCCATGTCTACTGCTTGATGCTCTGCTCAGAGCATGAACTGTAGAGGTGCCAGCTTCCCAAATGGACCCTAGAGCCCCAAAGATGGGCACGATGTCTTCCAATCCCATGAGGGTACAAGCCTCAGGCTCCTAACATATCCTTAATCTCCTTCTCCTTGCCTCCTGCTCTGATGTTACCCTGCAATGAGCTCCCCGTGTCTATAACCACTTCTAAAGCATCAACGGAAGGAGAAAGGCAGGCATTTACTGGGTCGACACTCGGACACACAGTCTGCTCCATGATACCAGCATCGTGTGGCCTGGTGTGGAGAAGCCATGTCTAAGCGGGACACTGGACAAACCAGGGTGAAGCAATTCCTTCCAGGGTCCCAGCTGCCCCGGGGGAGGCAGAGTCTCCTCCCAGCTCCGGCTCAGCACAGACTTCCCTGGTACCCACTGCAGGTGGACTGCCAACTCCCTGGATAGATGCAGGTTCTTGACCGGCTGCATCGGATAGCTATTGCCACCGAAACACCACCTAACCTTGAAGTCCTCAGCAGCTCTAAATTATGAACATTTTTTGTTGCTGGGGAGGCCCTGGTAAGGCTCAGTTGAGTTCTCTTTCTTTCTTTCTTTCTTTCTTTCTTTCTTTCTTTCTTTCTTTCTTTCTTTCTTTCTTTCCTTCTACAATATTCTGTCTGTGTGTATGTCTGCAGTCCAGAAGAGGGCACCAGACCTCATTACAGATGGTTGTGAAACACCATGTGGTTGCTGGGAATTGAACTCAGGACCTTTGGAAGAGCAGGCAATGTTCTTAACCACTGAGCCATCTCTCCAGCCCCCCTCAGTTGAGTTCTTGCATTCTTGTGTTTTCAGGTGGCAAGAGGTGGGGAGGGATGACTGGTCCAAGGCAGCTATAGCCGGGTTCCACGCCTCTGTCATCTTCCCCTTGCCCAGCCTGCTCTTGCCATCATCCAAAGAGAAAACAGATGTTGAGGCTTAAACTGGCCTGCCTCTGCCCTGTTCTTACCACAACCTCTTAGCCAAAGCAAGTCAGAGCAAAGAGGAGGCGCGGATGGCATACAGAGACTCTGCTCCGCTATGTTGGACAGGGATGGCTAGAGAGGTAGGACCATTTCCTAACTGTTCTGCCTCACCAGAGTGTGGAGCGGCCTCTCTCGGGAGGAGGAGCCTGGTCCTATCCCCAGTCTGTCTTTCCTTGCTGTGTGACCTCAGCTAGGTGCTGAGCCTCTCTGCGTCTCTGCTTTATCACATGTAAAGGGAGTTTAGGTGTATGGAGAGTCTCCTGTGGATGGGGACACCCTCACATAGCCTGCAGGGCGATTGGGAATGTGGGCTAAGGGTTTTGTCAGCACTTCTCAAGGAGACACTAAGCCCTTTCTCTTCATCGGTGACTCAGGTGCTGCACAATACTGTTGCATGGAGGCAGCGTGAGGCGGGGAGGATCCTGGGATGTGCAGGTGTTAGAGAGAAGATGTAGGCAGAAGTAGGCGGCAGAAAAGGCTGAGAAGGGGCCCAAACTGAGGGGCCACTCAGGCTTCAGGTAGAAGGACTGGCCCTCAGCCCTTGGCCCTCACAAGGGCCATGAGGCAAGAGCAAGGTAGGATCGCATAGCTGAGGGGAGCTGAGAAAACCTGGGTGAGGGAAGCAGGAGTACGGAGATAACAGGCTGGGCCGTGCAGAGCCTGTAGGACAGCCTGGAGAGCCCTAACAGGTGCTCCTTACCCGAGGGTAGCTCTCTGTGATCACGTATGGAGGGGTGGCCAGTGAGAGTAAAAGAGAGGAGGGGCTGGAGACATGGCTCAGCCTGTAACTTGAACCTGATCCCCAACATGCACAGAAAAAGCTTGGGCGTGGTACCTACAGTTCTAGCCCTGGGGGTGGAGACAGGAGGGTCCCACAGAATTCCCACATCACCGAGAAAGAAGAGACCAGTTGGGAAGCGACGAGGTAATCCAAGATGGTGGCACATGACCGGAGGGCAGCAGTGGGACTGTGTGAAAAGAGTCGTCCCACAGCAGAGACGGAAGTAGACATCAGCGGAGGCGTCAGCGCAAAGCAGGGAGGTGAGTGTACACGGACCAGCGCCGAGTCCCATGGGCCTGGCTGTGAGTCCTGCTGCCACTGCTCCAAGGCTGCATGGCCTTGACCAAGATGTCTTCTCTTTGTGCTTGTGTGCAAAATCCAGGGTTACCGTGGCAGCGCCTGGCTTTCCTCAGAGGGAACCATGAATGTAGAATGTGGAGGTAGAGAGACAGCTCAGAGATTAAGAGCACTGGCACAGGGGCTGAAGAGATGGCTCAGAGGTTAAGAGCATTGCCTGCTTTTCCAAAGGTCCTGAGTTCAATTCCCAGCAACCACATGGTGTCTCACAACCATCTGTAATGGGGTCTGGTGCCCTCTTCTGGCCTTCAGGTTTACACACAGACAGAATATTGTATACATAATAAATAAATACAAAAAAAAGAGCACTGGCACATAAACACACTGTATACATATGTACATGAAGGCAAAAACACATACACATAAGATAATTAAAAATTTACGAGAGAGAGCAAGCGAGCATTGCTCTCAGGTCTGTGGCAGCAGAACTAGAAAATGTCGAAAACCTATGACCTTGTACTAATGACCCAGGACACCATGGCCACATCCTACTGATGCTGTGTGGGAAAGCTCACTGCTGCCACCACTGCCTCTGTGCAGGACCACGGCAGAGACGGGAGGCCCTGTGCCAGCCGCAGCAGGGCCTCGTATGTGGGGGTGCCCACTTTGAACTCTAGGGTGAGCCCCATTTCCTCTCAGGTCTTTCCTCAGAGGGCGATAGCTTGGGGTAAAGAGCCAGCTGCTGAGTTTCAGTTTCTTCGAGGGTGAACTTCATCTTTGCTAGCTGGAGCTAATCAATTCTTGAGTAGCCTGAATCAGTCTTGCAAGGATGTCCTGCTCTGGAGGGGACTCCCTGTCAACCCATCCCTTCATCCAGCTGGTGGCGTCCCCAGGGGGCCAGAGGCTTAGCTCTGCTCCCCCACCCAGGCAGAGCTCCTGTAGTGCAGGTTGGCCTTCGAGTTGCTGTGTAGCTATGGCTGTCTGTGGGCGTCTCATCCTCTGCCTCTCTAGTGCTGGGGTTATAGGAATGCTCCTCCACCACATCCAGTTTCTGTGGTGCTGGGACTGATCCCAGGGCCTCACACATGCCAGGGGAGCACTGAGCCACCCTCCCCAGCGCTCACTCCCAGTCTTAAAGGGGGCTCGTTAATGGGCAATCCAGCAGGAACTGACATACCCTCCTTACTGCGCTTTTTATATAAGCAAATGGCTAAATTGAGAAAACATCTTCGGGCAGACCATCTGTCTCAATGTGAGCTTTGAAAATACGGTCACCTAGCAATGTTCCCGTGTCAGCCTCCAAGACCAGCAATGAGGGCAGGCGAGCGTACATCGCTATCCCTGAAAGCCTACTCTGTCTTGTGAATCACCCATGCCTTTCCTTGGACCACAGCTGACCAGGGCTGAAGCTGCCTCGGGAGGCCGCTGAGGAGGGCTGGGCCACTGTGGGTAGCAGGCAGCAGCTCACTTGTTCCTTGGGCTCTGGGCCCCTGGCTGTTAGCATGGATGCACACAGGCACAGGTGTACCAAGGCGCATTTGTCTTCATGACTGCTAATATGACCAAACCAGGTTTAGAGGAACGCGGTCAGCCACAGTGAAGCCTTCCTCCATGGCACAGCAATCCTCTAGCTACTTGGGCCTCAGGGATCAGTGGTCTGGGGACGTTAGTGAGCTAGAGTATCCATCCACTGTGGTGCTTCCCTCGATGGGCTGTCGGCAGGGGCCTCGGACTTCTAGTGTGCAGGCTTCGTGAAGGAGTTCCATGGCAGATGACTGGCTTCACTAACAGAGAGAGAGGGAGAGAGAGAGAGCTCACAGGAACACACAGTGTTTTTATGATTTGGCCTCCATTCGTTGCTAGGGCTGCTGGAAGCCCACCAATCCCACCCCAAGGGTAAGGAGCACACAGGATGAGATGCCAAGAGGAGGCTCACTGGGGTTTCCTGGGGGCCTCAACCTCCCTATCTCCTGCATGCTTTTTTAGGATTCTCTCTCTCTCTCTCTCTCTCTCTCTCTCTCTCTCTCTCTCTCTCTCTCTCTCTCTCTGTGTGTGTGTGTGTGTGTGTGTGTCTTTCTCATGTGTGTGTGTTCCTTCTTGCTTGAATACACACAAATGAAGTTTACAAACACACCCGCTCCTGCTGTTTCCCCCAGCACATCCCTAAAGAGCCTCTTAGAATTCCACTGTATGAACAGCTGCTGTTTATTTAACTGGTCCTCCACATGTTTTTGCTTTGTTTGAGACAGAATTTCACTATGTAGCTATGCCTGGCCTGTGACTCACTATATAGATCAGACTAGCCTCAGACTCATAGAGATCTGCCTGCTTCTGCCTCCCAAATGCTGGGATGAAAAACATATATCACCATGCCCAGATTTTGTAACTCCAGTTCCAGGGGACCCAACCCCCTCATCTGGCTTCCATGGGTACTGCACACACATGGTGCACATAAACTCACACAGATACACAGATAGAAAAACAATAAGTAAATTGTTTATAAGTAAATAAATAAATAAATAAATAAAATTACTTATTGTTTTTCTATCTGTGTATCTGTGTGAGTTTATGTGCACCATGTGTGTGCAGTACCCACGGAAGCCAGATGAGGGGGTTGGGTCCCCTGGAACTGGAGTTACAGATGGTTGTAAGCTGCCATTTGGGTGTGGGAACTAGACCCAGATCCTCTGCAAGAGTAGCTAGTGCCTTTCACCACCGAGCCATCTCTCCAAGCCCTGTATGTTCTTCCCAATATTTTATCTTTATGTTTTTCCCTGTACCACTAAAACAACTATCCATAATTCATTATTCCTGAGAGCTGTGTACTTACAGGCTGCAGATACGCTGCAAAACCCCTCAATCAAGCCAATGGCCCTGCATGGGCAGTATCCGTGACCCAGCTGCTCCTGTGCCACCATGGACCAATGTGCCCGAGGATGTGGTCTGCAGCCTTGCCCGTGCCCTTTCCCTCTTGCCCAGTCTGACAGATCAAAAGTGGCATCCACACGGAGGCTTTTTTGGGGGGGTAGAGTTTAGGAATTCCCTGAATGTAGATGGGGTGGGGGCGGGGGAGGTAGCTTCTTTACCAGTCTCTATCTGACATCTATTGTTCCCTTCGATTGCAAACACAGTAGAACCGGCCATCACCAAAACAGTGATGAGGTTTCCCTGTGCCATCATAGTGACTGCAGAGACCTTGGTGTGACATTTGGCATGTTCCAGAGTCACAGTGATTCTGAGGGCATCCCTGGCTCTCACTGGTTTATAGCTAGTACTGAGGTACACAGCTCTCTGTGTGTGTATGTATGTATGCATATGCGTGTGTGTGTAGGGGAGTAAGAAGTGTTCCTGTGGTACATGTGTTTGAAAGTGTGTGGATGTGTGTCTATGGAGGCCAGAGGTTGATATCCGGTACCTTCCCCAATTGTTTCTCCATCTTTTTTGAGACAGAGTCTCTCATCAAACCTGGAACTCTTCATTTTAGCTAGCCTGGCTGGCCAGTGAGGCCTGAAGTCTCCTGTCTCTGCCCATCACTCAGGGGTGAGGTCACAGGTACACGATTTCCACTTAGGTGCTGAGGACCCAAACTCAGGCCCTTGAGTTTAAGCTGCAGGCATTCCACCCACTGAACCATCTCCCCAGCCTGAATCCTAAAAGGCTTATTTGTTATCTGCACAGAGCTGGTGTGCCCGTGCCGTGTGCCCGGGTGCTGGGAATGGGACATGCTCAGTGAAGGGAGCTGCAGTTCCTCCTCCCGTGTGGCAGTGTGAGCTCCCAGGTAGAGACCGCTGCTGTCAAGAACTCTGCGGCTTCAAAGGAGAGGCAATTGCACAGGGGAGTGGGACGTGAAATCAGGGATGCATATAAGGTGTGCCTGGGAGGTGACTCGCAGGCAGGGGCTGAGGCTGGTGTAGAATAAGCGTTGTCTCCCCTGTCACCTCCCCAAGGGCTGCATTCACGCATGATTGATGTGGGATGTCCTTCTGTATATGTGTTGCTTTTATTGGTTGATGAATAAAAAGCTGTTTCGGCCAATGGCTTAGCAGAGCAAAGCTAGGTAGGAAATCAGAACAGAGATATAAAGAGAAAGAAGGCGGATTCGAAGAGACGCCATGTAGTTGCCCAAGAAGCAAGAGGTAACAAACCACGAGCCTCGTGGTAAAATATAAAATAATAGAAATGAGTTAATTTAAGATGTAAGAGTTAGTTGGTAAGAAGCCTGCAATAGTAGGCCAAGCATGTTGTAATTAATATAGTTTCTGTGTGATTATTCAGGTCTGGGTAGCCGGGAACGAAATGGGCAGTCTCTGTCTACACATGATGGGAAGTCCGATTGCAAACGGTCCCCTTCTATTCATTCTAGAAGTGGAAGGCACTAAACTAGATAGACCCTGCCTCATTGTCTGGGGCCTGTGTGCCATTTTAAAGCTCTTTTAGCCAGTCAACAGTCTGGAATTCAATCTTTTGCCTTAGGAAGATAGAGCTCGGTCCCAATTAATCTAATTTAGAGTCGATTATGGAGGCCACCTGCTGGCCCTGGTTCCCGCTTGGGAGACCCCCTGGAGAGCCCAGAGGAGGGTGCTGTCCCCTCTCCAGGTGTAGACTCAATGGAAAGCGGATTAATGGCTAATGATTATTGTCCCCAAGCTTGGCTGTCTGTCTTCATTTCGCCCTGTCCCCTGTGAACTGGGGACTCCGGATGCCAGGAACATAGTGACATCTCCCTTACACTTTACTTCTAGGTGAGAGGACTCTGAGTCCCTTCGGTACTTGGTAGATGACCCCCTCTGACTGCCCTCCTCTCCTGTACCTCAGTCCCCACTTTCCCGCCTTGGTCTGTGAAGAGATGGGATTTGATCCAAAAGCTCAAGAGTTAAAGAATATGCTAATTAATGGCCCTGAGCTGACAGCTTGGGGTAGGTCCTGGTTTCTGCTCCCCGTGGGCTGTGGAACCTTGAAAAGCTGCCCAGGGCCTCAGTTTCCCCATCTGCAAAGTGTGTGTCGCACAGGGCTCGCTTCACACGGTGACTGTAAACATCTGTGCGGTCGATATGGTGAATTTCAGGCCTGGCGGCGGGGTTCATTTGGCGGACTGCCTGCCTCGCATGCAGAGCTCTAGGCTCTACACCCAGCACGGCACAGACCAGGCCTGGCGGCACACATCTGTGATCTCAGGAAGCAGAGGCAGGAGAGCCAGATATGAAAGTCATCCTTGGCCACAGAGTAAGTTCAAGGCCAGTCTGGGCTATGTGCGACCCTGTCTCTATAAAATAGGTAACAGTGGACTGTCGAGATGGCTTATCAGTTAAGAGCACTTGCTGCTCTTCTACGAGACCCAAGTTCAGTTCCCCGCACTCCGGTCAGATGGCTCGTTCGCCCCTAACTCTGTCTCTACAGATACGATGCCCTCTTCTGACCTCCACTGGCACTTCAAGCATAGACACATAAATAAAAATCCTAAAATAAATCTTTAAAATGTATGTATAATAATAAATAAATGGTAGATGTCTCGGCGCAATTCCTGGCCCCAGGAAAGCTGTACCTGGATGATCGTTAGCCTCGTTCATTATTCATCCCCTCATCACTTATTAACACGGCCCTGTCCATCCGCTCGTGCTGCCTTCTTCGCTTCTTATCCTGCCTTCACCCCACCAGCGGCGCTGCGCCCACCGGAGCCCCAGCAGGGACTTCAATAACGGGAGTGCACAGGGAATGAGTGCGTGGCTCCTGCCCAGAGGCTTTAGCTGGGGACACACACCGACCGTTTGTTTTGTCTGTCGAGAGGTGTCACTCTGGCCTCTTCATGCTGAAAGTGTCTGACACTTCGTGCAGGGTGAGTGGACCAGGCCTCCCAGCGGATCCAAGGGCAAAGCCACAGTCTGAGCCTGAGGCATCCCGCTGCATCAGTTCCCCAGGCCTCCTAGGGACGTCTGAGTGTCTTGTCAAGCAGCAGTTTGAAGGTGTCATTCTCAGAGAGACAAATGGGGCCCGGCCTTATGCAGGGCCTAGTCTCCAGTGCTGGTCTGGGCTGCTGGAGGCAGGAGATAGGCCCTCAGTATGGTGGAACCAAGATCCAAGGGGATGGAATTGGGATACAAGACCTTGGGGGGTGAGTAGGGCAAAGGGCAGAGCTCTGTGAGTGGAATGAGCATCCGCATAAAAGAGGCTCCAGTGAGACCCTGATGTCCCTTTAGTCCCATGAAGACGTGGAAGGAGTGGCCGTCTGTGAGTCTGGCTCTCACCATACCGAAGCTGCCAGGACTCTGATTCGAATGTCTGGCCTCCAGACTGAGAACACACCTGTCTGGTGTGTCTCACTACCTAGTCTGTGGGACTCTGCCGTGGCTACTCCAGCCCCTTGTCCCTGCCAGCGGCTCTGGCATGTGGCAAGAGAGGAACTTGCTTCTCTAGTGTAGGACACTGAGCTCAAGAGTGGCTCATCCAGGGCAGACCAGGCTCGCAGCCCAGAGTGCAGGGCCTGTGGGGAGGTGGAATGGGGCCAGCCTTGGACCCGGGTCGGGTGTCTGGTCTCCTCTGCACATCAGTGGGCTGAAGCACAGGGAACTGGCCTCAAAGGGCACAGGAGGTGAGACCGTGGATACTGAAACAAGAATCGACTTGGAAGTCATCCACAGGGCAGGTCACACAGCTCAGGCTCAGCCTTGCCTGCGTGCAGCGCGCATCTCCAGGCTTCTCCCACAAATTCGATATTTATTTTCATTAACCAAGATAAGAACCTAATTAGCATTGATTGCGCGGTGCCTTTACCGTACCTTTTAGACTCCCGTGATTCAGGATGATACGCATTTACATACTTTAAAAATAAGTCACACTGGCAGCTGCAAATGCCTGCATGAAAATAAGAGTCTAATAGAAATTATTTTATCTAAACAACCCTGTGTTTACTCATTGTCTACACATTTAGATTGTGTGTGTGTGTTGTGTGTGTGTGTTGTGTGTGTGTGAGAGAGAGAGATCCTCATGTAGCCCAGGCTAGCCTCAACTTCTGATCCTCCTGCCTCCACCTCTGAGCACAGGAATTAATTATAGGTGTATACCATCCCACCTGGGTATGCCACGGGATTGAACCCAGGGCCTTGTGCACACTAGGCAGCTTCATGTCCGCTGAGCTGTGCCCTCAGCTCCTATTTTAATTTTTTTTTAAGATTTACTTATTTATTATGTATACAACATTCTGCCTCAGTGTATGCCCACGTGCCAGAGGAGGGCGCCAGATCTCATTACAGATGGTTGTGAGCCACCATGTGGTTGCTGGGAATTGAACTCAGGACCTCTGGAAGAGCAGCCAGTGCTCTTAACCTCTGAGCCATCTCTCCAACCCCCCCCCCCCATTTTAATTTTTTAACTCCTTTTACCACACTATCAGAATTTGCTTAGCTCGGGTTCCGGTTTGGTTGAATTCTTTTTTCTGAGCTCCGTCTACGTTTTCCAGAACGTTCATTCCAGAAGAGAATACGCAATGACATCAGGACATGTGGTGCCCCAGGCAGGGACTGGCCTAGGACTACCTTAACCAGCTAGTGCCCAGACAGCAGCTCCTCTGAGAAACAGAACGTGGTTTCTGGGCACGTGGAGGCTTCCTAGTAGGAGCCCTTGATTCGTCCGTACCCACGAGCTGGCATCTGAACTCTGAAAGCCTCCAGGCAGCCATGCGCAATTCGTGGTTAGCCAGCACATGAGTGACTAGCCTGGGGCCTCTGAACACCGTCCACTAGAGGGCACCTCGTCCTTCACCAAACACAGGGACCACAAGCTAGTGCAAATACAGGCAGGGAAGGGTAGGTGAGAGGGAGGGAGGGAGCATGGGGAGGAAACGGGGAGGGGGTGGAACTGGAGAAAACGCGAGCCCTGTAGGTAAGCAGTGCAGTGTGAGTGAGCCCAGGTCTGAATCAACGTCTCCAAGGCCTTGGAGCAATCATGTTCTGTAATGGCTCCCAGTGGTCAGTTGGCTTAAAAAGTCTCTTTCCATGCTCCTCTCAGAGAAAGGTACCCATCTGTGGACCATCCTCAGACTGCCAGTTTGATTCCAGTTCAAAGGAGCAGCCTGTGTCTTGGGGTTCAAAGAAAGCCCTGCTTCCCCCACCAAGGGGCCAAAGCACCAGCAAGCTCTCTAGCTCCCATGGCCAGAGCTTTCCCTCGGTCGAGTCACCCAGCAGTCCCCTGGCCCAAAGACAACCGGCCTGACTTCTTGGTCTCAGTGACATCACCTAACAGGCTGGTCCAAGACTGGATGTCCTCAATCCCGTGGGAATGATTGCGTTGGTCTGTTGATGTTGAATAGACTCTTGTTCGCATCTCCCCAGGGAAACCACACAGCATCCTGGGAGCATGTGACAGAGGCTGCATGTCTCAAGGGAGACAGGAGCCAGAGATGTCACAAGCGCATAATCTTCAATGTCCCTAGCCGCACCTCCTAAAAATGTCAACCACCTTCAAAACAGCCTTATCTGCTGGGGACAGAACAACACAGCCAGGCAACAGGGACTCTATTCAGTCAAAGCTGGGATCTCTAAAGGTGCCTGCTGAGTACCAGAGCTAGGCTCCTCTACCCAGCTGAGTGTTTCTCCAGCAACGGAGGCTGGGTCCCAGTCCTGGGGAGATTGAAACCTAGGTGGGGGTGGAGCTCTTCCTGATTCAAAGTTTGGAGAAGGCACCCGCTGGCTCGAGGCGGCTCCTCACACAGCAGCTGCCAGAGAGACCACGTCTGTTTGTTTGCAGCTCCGGGGATGTGTGCTGTGGGCATCTAGTGAGCATCCAGCCCAGCGCTCCTCTCCTGGTGGAGAATAAAACAGCTGGGCTGGTGTTTGAATAGCCTGAAGCCACGGCTTCGGGACTTCTCGGAGGAGCAGGCTGCAGCTCAGCTCAGAGGGCGAATGCTTGCCAAGTGCGTGCATGATCGGTCCCTCCTCCGGCCTTGTCCTTCTGACAAAGCAGGTGATGGCTAAGAACCCAGGGCTCAGAGAGGCACTCTGATGGGTCTTGGGTACTAAAAGTAGGGTACGCTCAAAAAATAAACTCTTGCTTCTGGCACTTTAATTTCATCTGTCTCCCAAGGTTTCAGGAGGAGCAGCTGTTCACCAAGAAAGGGTAATTAAAACAAGAAGGGGAAGGGAGGGGACACCGCAGTGTAACCGGATCAAGCACATGTCTGGGGTCTGTAAACTGGATGCTTTAACATCTGCCCTGTGGCTGCAAATACCAGACCCAGCCTTGTTATAGAGAACCATGTGATTGCTTAGCCCACTTTACAGTGGCCTTCTGCCTCCCTTGTTTTCCACACATGTACACACGCACGCACGCACACACACACACACACACACACACACGTGTGCACGCACACACGCACACTCCCCCAACCTGAAAGAAGCCCTTCTCCTAGGGCATAATTCCTAACCGTGAACAACTGAAGCCGAGCCTGTGCCCCACCCACATCCTCCCCTGAACTCACAGCCCAGATTGGATCACAATCTACTCTGGACAACTGGGGTGGCCGGGTCACCATGATGCCCCAGGGACCACCCAGGGACCCCAAGGGGGACCCAGGGACACCCCCAGGGGGGACCCAGGGACCACTCAGGGACCCCAGGGGGGACCCAGGGACCCCCCAGGGACGACACAGGAACCACCTAGGGACCCCAGAAGGGACCCAGGGACCCCCCAGGAGGGACCCAGAGACCACCCAGGGACCCCAGGGGGGACCCAGGGACCCCCCCAGGGACGACCCAGGGACCAACCAGGGACCCCAGGGGGGACACAGGGACCCCCCCCAGGGATGACCCAGGGACCACCCAGGGACCCCAAAGATGACCCAGGGACCACCAATCCCTGGGTGGTCCCTGGGTCGTGCCTGGGTCCCCCCTGGGTCCTCCCTGGGGTCCCCCTGGGTCACCCCTGGTGTCCCTGGGTCCCCCCGCTGGTTCCTGGGTGCTCCAGCACACAGAGAAGTGGTTTAGATCACTAGTTTAAGCCTCCTTTCCCCTGGCTTTAATCCATCATCCCTTCAGAAACCCCAATCGAGGCATTTGTTTGTAGTTCTCTCTTCTACACCTGCCTGGTGACCCCACTCCCACCCTATGGTGTGTTTGCTCCCTCTCTATAAACTGAGTGCCAAGCTTGGGGTCAGGTGGGTCCTAAGTTCAAGTTTTATGTTAATGTATCTCTTATAGCAGTGACAAACATTCAGTCTTTCCCCATCTCCAGGATAGGCAAAAAGTAAACTTAGTATCTTTCTTTTTATCCACTGTATCCATCCATCCATCCATCCATCCATCTACCCACTCAACATCTATCTATCTATCTATCTATCTATCTATCTATCTATCTATCTACCTATCTATCATGTTTCTATCCATACATCCATCCATCCTCCCATCCATCCATCCATCCATCCATCCATCCTCCCATCCATCCATCTTCCCATCTATCCACCCACTCATCATCCATCCATCCTCCCATCCATCCATCCTCCCATCCATCCACCCACTCATCATCCATCCATCCTCCCATCCATCCATCCATCCATCCATCCTCCCATCCATCCATCCATCCATCCTCCCATCCATCCATCCATCCTCCCATCCATCCATCCATCCTCCCATCCATCCATCCATCCTCCTATCCATCCATCCATCCATCCATCCATCCATCCATCCATCCATCCTCCCATCCATCCATCCATCCATCCATCCATCCATCCATCCATCCGTCCTCCCATCCATCCATCCTCCCATCCATCCATCCTCCCATCCATCCATCCTCCCATCTTTCCACCCACTCATCATCCATCCATCCTCCCATCCATCCATCCATCCATCCTCCCATCCATCCTCCCATCCATCCACCCACTCATCATCCATTCATCCCCCTATCCATCCATCCATCCTGACATACATCCACCTGCCCACCTACCATCCATCTACCTTCCGCCAGCCCACTAATCTCCCATCCTTCCACCAATCTATGCACCCACCTATCCATCTATGCCACCTACCCCTCGGTCTCCCATTGATTCTCATCCACCCGTTCATGCAACCCTTCACCTATTTTCTTATCCTCATACCTACTATTCTCCTTCTCAGCCATCACTACCCACTCTCCCAATGGGTACTGAACAATATGCTGGGGATTGATTGATGATTGATCGATTGATTGAGACAGGGTCTCTGTGTAGTCCTGGCTGTCCTGGAGCCAGGACACTCACTCTGTAGACCAGGACAGCCTTGAACTTGCCTCTGCTCCCCCCACCCCGCATACTGGGGTTAAAGGGGTGCATCACCACACACAGCTCGACTTTTAATATCCTTGGTTGTGGGAGAGGATGTCTAACTGTTGCAGTCAAAGGACAGCTTGTGAGAGCTGCAGAACATTTGATGACAGTGTGGACCCCAGGATTGTGTTACATACTGGAAAAACCTGTTTCTAATTGTGGTTGTGGCTCAACCCTAGCCCACACCTTTAATTCAAGAACTTTCTGCTTGAAGACTGTAAACAGGATTAAAGTCAACCACGGGCCAAGAGGCGGAGCAGGTAACTAGCTGACCAGAACTGTGTAAAATAGAAAGAGTCAAAAGTACGGGGGGGGGGGGAGGGGGGGAGTAGAAGGGAGGGACATCCAGTTTGAGGTTTTTGTTTGAATTTTTTGCTGGGACATCGGCAGAAGAGGAGGTCAGCTGGGAGCTCTCTCTGTTTCTCTGAGTTAGCAGTCTTTCACCCCAGCATCTGGCTCCCGAGTCTTTATTGGTAAAATTGAATGATTGAAATTTAGGGGGGAAAAAAGTGAGGGTTGGTTCTCTCCTTCTGCCATATGAGTCTAACTCGATTGCTGGGCTTGGTGGCAAGTGCGACTTGCTGTCCTTGCTCAGCTGTCTTGTTGGACCATGAGGCAGTTTTGAAAGATCTCACCAAGTGCAGTTTGTCTGCTTTCTTCATTATGCTGCTCTTTGGTTTAAGGGTTTTTATTTTTCTGTGGTTAAGCTAGATTTATCTCATTTCTGTATAATGTGTGGTTTCTGAATCTTAATTCTCTATGTTAATGTGACTTGAGTCTCATACATCTTCTGAAAAGTTTTTAAATGTTTTTTAAAATTTTTGCCTTTTCTTGTGTATTTATTTTGCTTTGTTTTGTGGGTGTATCTGTCCCGGTACCACATGAATGTAGGCGCTCTCAGCAGTAAGAAGAGGGGTATTGGACCCCCTGGAACTGGAGTTAGAGGCATTTGTGAGCAGCTCTGTGGATGCTGGGAACTGAACCCAGGTCCTCTGTGAGAATATTGAGTGCCCTTTGCCTCTGAGCCATCTCTCTAGCCCCTGTTTACTTATGACTAAGACAGGACCCTGTTTAGCCCAGGCTGACCTTGAACTTGACAACGTAGCTGAGGATGACCTTGGACTTCTGACCCTCCTGCTTCTACCTCCCAAGTGCTGTTATTATAGGTGTGGGCTACCGTGTCTGCCTCGTGGGATGCTGGGGTCCATCCCAGGGCTTCATACATGCTACGTGAGGAATCTACCAACTGAGCTACTTCCCAGCCTCAAGACCTTTAAGTTCACCTGTATGTTACATCCTACTAAATAATTTCCCACGGCCAGCTGCCCCAGACCATTGCACTGGCAGCTTCTTAGTGATTTTACCGATTCTAAAAGAGTCAGGAAACAAAGCCCGCTGACAAAGTCAGTTTATGGAAGGAAGTGTGTGTTTGAGTTCTCAGTCCTCAGAGCAGGGAAAGCAAGGCAGAAGGAGCTTGAGGCAGTCAGGAATTCAGCAGTTTGTGAGGGGCTCTCTTCCTCCTTTTTATACAGTCCAGGATCCAAGCCCGAAGAACGGCGCTGTCCACAGTGGTGATGTCGAGCCCAGAGGTTGGTGCCGCCCACAGTGGTGACGTCAAGCCCAGAGGTTGGTGCCGCCCACAGTGGTGACGTCAAGCCCAGAGGATGGTGCCGCCCGCAGTGGGTGGAGTTCTTTCCTCAGTTAACCGTAATCAAGATAATTCCCAACAGGCATGCCGGGGGCCCATCTCCCAAGAGATTCTAGAACTCATCCAGTTGACAGTTGAGATAATAAACTATCACTCAGGGAGCCAGAGGGGAATAGAATTTCAAAACGTAAGAATTTGTCCTGGAACTTGAAATCCTCCTACCTCAGCCTCCTCACTCCCCGGTGATTGTGCCACAACATGTGGCTTGCTTTGACTCTTTCCTGTGGTGAATACTGCAGCAGATACTTTGGTGTTGACTGATTTTATATTTCGGAGTTATCTTTGGATTTGTGATAAAGCGTTTCCATAGAGACTTGGTGGGTGCGGCTTGTTCATTTTGATTCAGGAGCCATGCCTTTGTTCTCATATTCCCCTCATGGGTACATACTGCTCTTGCCTGCCTTTGGCACTTAAGTTATGCCACCCTTATATTAGAGTTGGGGAACCCCCTACTCCCCAGGAAACTTTGATGGCGCTGTTTGCTCAACACCCGGTGAGATGCTGGGCTCTTGGGGCTGGGTAAGATTGTCTTTGGATATTACTGCCCGGCTTGGAACATCCATGTCTTGAGAGTTGACTGATTTATGTTAACACATGAATGCTTTCAATGTTCTATGACTGTGGAAAAGCCTGTGTCAGCTTCTTTGTGTGTGCTCGCATGTGTGCACAAGGACATGTGAACATGGATGCCTGTGCATGTGGGAACCGGAGGACAACTTGCCTGTCGTTCTGTAGACGCTTCCCGTCTTATTTGTTGAGGCAGAGCCTCTCACTGGCCTGGAGCTCACCGAGCAGGCTGGCTGACCAGACACTCCCAAGTGAACCACCTATCTCCACCTTCTCAGACCTGGGATTACAAACACACACCAACAGGTTGGCATTTTTTGTTCTTAATCTTGGGTTTTAGGACTGGATTCAGGTAAACAGGTTGCCCACTGAGCTCACTCTCCAGCTGAGATTTTTGGTCATTTCCATTTTGTATACATTTGGCCATTTCAACTACTTTAAAATGTTTTATGTCATGGTGCTTACTGTTTTAAAGTTTTGAAGTTCTTCAGAAGAATCCTACTGTGAAAGCCTGGGATGCAGCTCAGAGGCACAGCGCTCGCTCGGTGTGTGTAAGTCCCGAGTACTGTGGGAAAATCCTGTTATAGCTCCTTGAGAATTCTCACTCATGGTCCCCTCCCCTCATAATCTTTATTTCCCTGAGTGCTGGGATTAAAGGCTTGCCCCGCCATCTCTCTACTCTTGGTTGTTTTCTGTTTCATTCATTCTTTTTGTTTGTTTGTTTGTTTTTCGAGACAGGGTTTCTCCGTGGCTTTGGTTCCTGTCCTGGAACTAGCTCTTGTAGACTAGGCTGGCCTTGAACTCCCAGAGATCTGCCTGGCTCTGCCTCCTGAGTGCTGGGATCAATATCGTGCATCACCACACCTGGCTGTTGTCCGGGTTCTCTAGAGTCCAGAGCTTCTGGAATGAATCTCTCACTCTTGCTCTATGGTAAGGCTGCACCTTCACCAGTGGCCTTTCCTGGCCTCTCACAGTGCCAAGCCTCAGCTGCTCTCCATGACCCCTTCATGCCTTCAAAACCAGCACCACCTGGATGACTCTCACAATACCAACTCTGGCTGCCAGCACTAGGTACAACCGTGGCCCCTCTGGAACTCAGCTTCTCTGTGCTCTCAGAAAGCACTGCCCAGATTTCACCTCAGCGATGCTGGCCTCTTCTTCATCACTGCTGCTCTTTTAGCTCCAGCCGACCAGCGTGGAGTATCACAGCAGAGGAAAGTTTGGCTTCAGTAGTTCTGGGTCTTGTTAATCACAGCTGATTCTTTAGTCCCGGATAACCAAAACCACAGAATCTTAACACAAAATGACAAATGACCCCAACCGAGTCTTTAAACTTCCCTCTGAAACTCCGTCAATCCAGGCCTCCCTCCTCCGCACTGCTCTCAGTGGTCTTATCTTCCAAGTTCCCATAGAACATCCCGCTGAGTTCATAACACTCACTGGCTCTTCTAGCCCAAAGTTCCAAAGTCTTTCCACAATCCTTCCCAAACGTTGTCAGGTCTGTCACAGCAATACCCCACTCCTGGTACTAATTTGTCTTAGCTAAGATTTCTATTACTATGACAAAACACCATGACCAAAAAGGCAAACTGGAGACGAAAGGGTTTACTTGGCTCCCCCTTCCACGTTGCTGTTCATCACTGGAGGAAGTTAGGACAACAACTTAAACAGGGCAGGATCCTGGAGTTGATGCAGAGCCCATGTTGGGTGCTGCTTACTGATTTGCTTCCCCTGGCTTGCTCAGCCTGCTTTCTTTCTTTCTTTTTTTTAATTTTTTAAAAAATTTATTTTGCATACAACATTCTGCCTCCATGTATGCCTGCATGCCAGAAGAGGGCACCAGATCTCATTATAGGTGCCTGTGAGCCACCATGTGGTTGCTGGGAATTGAACTCAGGACCTCTGGACGAGCAGCCAGAGCTCTTAAACTCTGAGCCATCTCTCCAGTCCCCTCAGCCTGCTTTCTTATAGAACTCAGGACCACCAGCCCAGGGATGACACCATCCACCATGGGCTAGGCCCTCTGCCATTGAGAAGATACTTTAGAGCTGGATCTCATGGATATGTTTTCTCAATAGAGGTTCCCTCCTCTCTGAGGACTCTGTCTTGTGTCAAGTTCACACACAAAACCAGCCAGGACAGTGAGTGAGTTTTTGCTTTTGTTTTTCAATTTATTTTATTTTTGAGACAGGGTCTAACTTTCTAACCTTGGCTGGCCTGGGACTCTCTATGTAGACGAGGCTGTCCTTACTGTCATAGAGATGGTTTCCTGAGGGCTAGGACTAAAGTCACGTGCCACCATGCCTGACCAGCAGGAGTTTTAAATTTCAAGATCGCTTTGTTAGTTTTTTTTTGTTTGTTTTTTGTTTTTTTTTTTTCGAGACAGGGTTTCTCTGTGGTTTTGGAGCCTGTCCTGGAACTAGCTCTGTAGACCAGGCTGGTCTTGAACTCACAGAGTTCCACCTGCCTCTGCCTCCCAAGTGCTGGGATTAAAGGCGTGAGCCACCACCGCCCGGCTCGCTTTGTTAGTTTTTAGCCCGTGTTTGATATGCATTTTTGCTCACTGTCACTTACTTCAAAATATTTGATGTTTTTAAGATTATGATTCATCTTCTGAATTGCTTAGAAGTACTTGTTTAGGCTTCCAAGTGTGTGGATTTCTTGCTTTATTATTCAGGCTGGAGGAGGGAGTCTTCACCAGGAGAATTCTCTGGTGTTTATTGAGACTCCTTCTGTAGGCTGTGAGTCATCAGAGCAAACACCCGACTATGAGGAGAAACAGTTGATTTAGTTCACAACTTTAGGGGGTCACTAAACCATCTTGCCAGGCCTACCTTTACCTCAATAACCCCTTTGTCTGGTCTTGATATCCTGTGGCATCTGGCCTGCGGCATATCTTTCCAACACAGCTTTTCTTTCTTTCTTTCTTTTTTTTTTTTGGTTTTTCGAGACAGGGTTTCTCTGTAGCTTTGGTGCCTGCCCTGGAGCTAGCTCTTGTAGACCACACTGGCCTCGAACTCCCAGTGATCCGCCTGCCTCTGCCTCCCGAGTGCTGGGATTAAAGGCGTGCGCCACCACCGCCCGGCATCCAACACAGCTTTTCTGTGTGGTTGACTCAACTTCAGCTGTCAACTTGACACCCCTGAGAAGAGGAACCTCCTGGAGGAACCCCCCACCAGACTGGACTATGAACTTATCTGTGGAGCATTTTCTCAATTATTGACTGATATAGGAGGGCCAAACCCCAGGGTGATAACATCCCGAGGCCAGAGGGCCTGGGCTGTATAAGAAGGTCGCTGGAAACAAGCCAGTAAGTAGTGTTCCATCATGGTCTCTTCTTCAGTCTCTACCCCCAGGTTCCTGCCTTGAGCTCCTACCCTGGCTCCCTTCTTTAATGGACTATAACCTGTAAACCAATTAAACCCTTTTCTTCCTGGGGTGCTTTTGGTCATGGTATTTATCACATTAATAGAAACCAAACTAGGCACAGGGCAGTGGGGGCACAGACATTTAATCCCAGCACTTGGGAGGCAGAGGCAGGCAGATCTCTGAGTTCAAGGCTAGTCTGGTCTGTAGAGCGAGTTCTAGGACAGCCGGGGCTATACAGAGAAACCCTGTCTCAAAAACAAAACAAAACAAAACAAAACAACAACAAACTACTCAGACTCTGACAATTAATAGATAAGCTTAGGACATTTACAATGACAAGAATTACTGATACATTTGGACTTAACTGCCATATTTAGAATTGTATCTGATGCATTCTTATTGGTTTTTCATAATTTCTTTCTCTCATATTGCAGGTTATTGTTGGCTAGAATTCTCATTATTTTAACTGCTCTGATTCATCATCATTATCAATATTTATAATTACCATAATAAATATTTTATTATAGTTATTTATGGACTCCCAGGTTTGATTTCTACTACAACACTAGGAAATCTCTTATGTCCTCCCAGTGAAGATTCATGAGCAGGAAACCTTCAGTCTCTATCTGAAGTGTCCCTACCACAACACTTGATTCTGGATAATAGTTTAGCTAGGTATAAAACTCTGGGCTAACAGAGACACTCCCTCAGTAATTCAAAGCATAGCCTCTTGGCAGCCATTGGTGATGCTAGGAATTCTGCCAATCAATGTGTCATTTCTTTAGGGACCCTGAGCTCTTCAGTTGCATTTAAGATCTCGGTGACTTTGGAGGTTTCTCCAGTGTCCAGATGTGCATTTATTCTTTTATTTCTCATGTTTGGATAATATAGTGTCTTCACTCTGATGACTCGTTTCTTCAGTTATAGAAAGCTCGGGTCATATTTGCTGGTTGAATTTTCCCCTCCTTCGTTGCCTTTCTTGTTTTTAATTAACTAACTATGGTTGCACATACACATGCCAGAGCACACATGTGGAGGGTGGAGGACAACTTGCCAGAGTCAGTTCTTCCCTTATCATGTGGTCCCCAGGCTTAAACCATCAGACTTGGCAGCACCTCACCAGCCTCACTGTCTTTATTCTTTTCTAAATCTATGTATGTTCAAACTACTTAACCAGTCTTCTAGATTTCTTTATCATACTTACTATTCCATTAAAAATGCTTATGTGTACAATGTGTTGGATGCATGTATGTCTGTGCACCGCATTCATGCCTGGTTCCCACAGAGGCCAGAAGAAGTCGCTAGATCCCTTGGAACTGAAGGTACAGACAGTTGTGAGCCACCGCGTGGGTGCCAGGAACTGAACCCAGGTCCTCTAAAGAGCCAGTGCTCTTAACCACTGAGCCATCTCTCTCCAGCCTCACATTGGTCATCTTTTCATCTCTATGCTACATTTTGGATGATTTCTCCCATTTCTCTAATCTTCTGATGTCCCATAAACTTAATTTACCATTTCAGTAGTTTTTTATGGGATTTCATCAATTCAAACTCACTTAGTGGCCAAGGATAACCTTGAATTTCTAATCCTCCTGCCTCCACCTCCCAAGGAATTACAGGTGTATGCCATGGAACAATCTTTTTATACACTGAGAATATTTGTTGCTCTTCTTGAGTTCTCCTTTCTTCATTCTAGGCTCATAAATGCCCCAGCCCACATTTAGGCTATGCCCTCCCACTTCTAGAATCAAGACAGTGTCACAGACACACCCACAGCCAACCTGATTGGACAATCGGCTTTGAGATCCTAGATTGTGTCAAATTGACAAAACTCACCATCACAGAGGCTATGAGGTTGTCATTGGGTTTTCTGTTTGTTTTTCAGTTCGCTTTTCTCTTTTCAAAGCGTTCTGTTCTTTCTTCATGGCTCCAGGTCCTTCCTTGACTCCCACAAGCCATGCTCGGAGGCTGGTGTGATGTCTCAGCCTGTAAAGGTGCTTGCCACCAAGTTTGACAAGCCAGAGCGGAAGGAAGAGAACCAACTCCCACAAGTTGTCCTCTGAGCCCCATCAGCAAGCTTGTCATGATTGGGAATGCACACACAAATACACGAATGTAAATTCATGCTTGGATATTGTTTGTTTCAATTACTAGGAGCCTGGTTTTCCTTTCGTTGTTTCTCCCGCCTCGTCTTTCACTGTGGTTTATGGATGGGCACATCTGTTGTACTTCTGGTTGGGAGTCTATATTAAAAGCGTTTGCCCCTGCCCTGCAAGAGTGCAGCATGTCTATGTTTGTAAAACTGTCTCTGTAGAGCAATTTCATATCTGCTCCTGCCAAGGCTCAGGAGGATAAATGGCTCTGGACCAGTTTCATGTTGCCTTCATGGTTCGCCTTCTTAACCTCTCCAGGCGTGGAAAATCACACTGTGCCCTGGCTCTATTTTGGCACAGGACCAAGGTTTTGATGTTTCTCTCCTCCTCTTTTTTCTCTTTTTCTTCCTCCTCCTCCTCTTTCTCCTTCTCTTCCTCCTTCTCTTTCTCCTCCTCCTCCTCTTCTTCCTCTTCCCCCTCTTTCTCTCCCTTCCTTTTTGAGATATGTTCTCTCTGCATAGCCCAGGCTGGTCTTGAGGATTCCTTATCATCCAGCCAGCTCTCCCCTGTGAGTCCTGAATCACTCTTGGCCTGCTCTTCAGAAGGCTTCTTTGAAAATTCTCTGTATTTTTGTTAAGACAGTTGAGTGCCAGTGAAGAAGGGCAATCCTCCTGCCTCAGCATATACCACCGTACTTGACTCTTCTCTTTCTTTGGAGTGTGACTATTCTGTCTGAATGTTGTGCTTTGATTTGTTCATCTTTGAAGAGAAATGAAGAAAGCCTAGGTCTGTCGGAGGCCCTTACAGAACAAACTGGGGTTTTTTTCATATTTATTTATTTATTTATTTATTTATTTATTTATTTATTTATTTATTATGTATACAATATTCTGTCTGTGTATATGCCTGCAGGCCAGAAGAGGGCACCCAACCCCATTGCAGATGGTTGTGAGCCACCATGTGGTTGCTGGGAATTGAACTCAGGACCTTTGGAAGAGCAGGCAATGCTCTTAACCTCTGAGCCATCTCTCCAGCCCCCAGAGCAAACTGTTGTATTAAGGCAATTTCCAGGTGTCCTTTCCTTTGGCTGCAATTAAAACCATTTTTTGGCAAATGAGACTAAATATTTCTAGAAGCATTCTTCTTTCATCTTTACAAGAGAAGCGTGTCAGGAAGTGTTCTTCTCCATTTTAACCTTTAGACACGGCCTCTTTGACTCCCAGCTAAGCTTCACACACACACACACACACACACACACACACACACACACACACACGTTTCCGCCATCTTCCTTCCGGGAACTGAGCATGCTCAGTGATACACATCTTAAATTGAGCATGCTCGGGAATATGCCGCTTCCTAAACGGCTTTCCTATGTGGGTGTGTGTGGGATCCCTAGATAAATCCCTACACTCCCTTTTCTCAACGACGGCACAGCTCTGAAGTTAACCCCGGTGTTCTCCCTACTGCTAGTAACAAGTCTCCATTTCCCCACCTCTCCGCTGCTTGCTTGGCTGTGTGTACTGTAAGATTCGAACCCACTGTACTGAGTTGCTGGTTCCTTCGGTCACCATCTGGGTGGGCTCCTTCTCCTTCCCTGGTGCTCAACTGTGCAACACAAATACAGAACCCCGTGAAGAGCAGGCCGGGAATGAAGCAGGACTCATGGCAGAGAGGCTGGCTGGACGATGAAGGGGGGATCTCTGCTGAGCGGTCCTCTTGGTGGCTGGGAGAATCTCTGCTGAGCGGTCCTCATGGAGATCCGGTGTGAGATCAGAGAATAACCTGCTTTTGTTGGTAGCTTGAAGTGGGGTGTGATTTAGGAGGTGGCCCGGAGAGCCACACCCTGGATACAACCCACTTATCTCTTCCAGCCCTAAGAAGCACCGGTCACAGCCTGGTTGACCTAGGGAGGTAACCAGCCTGCGGACCTTCCTTGCCTCTCTCAGAGGTGAAGGACCAAGGACTACAGACAAGGACAGAGTGAGGATGCTGAGTTAAAAACGAAGTGCGGGGAGTGGGGGAAGGGAGCTAGGGAGAAGACATCAGTCTTGGGGAAACGGAAGCCTGCCTGGTCCCTATTTCCATCCAACCCAAAGAGATGAGCTGGAAGACGCAGCTGTCACGAGCTGCCAAGCTCTGGAACCACCGCTGAGTAATCGCTCAGTACTTCACGTTGGGGACTAGGGGCTCCTCAGGCCGTATTTCATGCGAGAGATATTGAGCCCTCATCCCGAAGAAGAAATATGGCTGTTAAACAGGCGGCTAATGGCACACCATTTATCTGCCAGCAAGTCGAGGAGGCTCATTAAGCTGGCCAGCCCAGCCCGGCCTCCACAAGAAATGCAAAATTAGCCAGAAGGGCAGAAATAGGAGAGAAATGAAAGCGAGGAGGATGAGCGGACAGAAACTGGAGACTCTGAGCCAGCGGCTGGAAGGAAATGGACCGCTGCTCTCTTCCCATTCTGGAAGGTTTGTGTTGACTACAGCCTGGCTTTTGGAAGGGATCCCCATAAATGCAGCGCCTTCTGCTGCTAAGTCCCTACCCCGCCCCACCCCGCCCCCAACTCAGAAAGCTAGTGAGCACCACTGCCTCTTCAAGGCAATGACTGGGTAATCAGAAAAAAATCAAGAATGGTTTCACCCCAGCAGGGAGAGCAGGCAGCTCCGCCCTGGGAAATCTATATGTAAATTTGGGTGATTGCAGCTCCCCAGCCTGCCCAGCATCCCACCATCCCATTATTGTGGTCTCCAGCCATCGAACCCAGATGGGATTCCGGCTCCCAGCTGGGAACTGCATGATGAGGGGGTTCTGCTGGGGGGGGGGGCAAAAGAAGGGGATCCAGGCTGCTTCCCACAGTCACAATCTATCAGGTGGTTGTCGTGTTCTAGGAGCCCAGCCTAGCCTATGACTCTTATTTTAATTCTTCATGTTGTGATTGACACACTTGGAGTGGATGAGGGTGGAGTCTACTGGTTGGGAAAATCAAATCATTTGAGAATGTCAAAAAGCAAAGCTTGGGGCTGGAGAGATGGCTCAGTGGTTAAGAACAGTCTGTGCTCTTCCAGAGGACCCAGGTTCTACTCCCAGCATCCACATGATGTGGCTCATAACCATTTGTAACTTCAGTTTCATGGGACCTGACCCCTTCTTCTGGTCACCAAAGGCACTAAGTGCATACAGGGTACAGAGACCTACATGCAGGCAAAACACTCATACACATAAATACAATTAATTTTTGTAAAGGAAAGCTTTTTGGGGTTGGGGAGATGGTTAAGTTAGGACCTGAGTTTGGATCTTCAGTCAGGTACAGAGGTGTGTGGTTGTTACTTCAGCACTGGGGGAGCTAGCCAGCTCAGACATAACAGCAAACCTTATCTAGAGAGAGACCTTATCTCAAACAATAAGATGGGGAATGATTATGCCTTTAATCCCAGCACTCGGGAGGCAGAGGCAGGAGGATCTCTGTGAGTTCAAGGCCAGCCTGGTCTACAGAGCTAGTTCCAGGACAGGCACCAAAGCCACAGAGAAACCCTGTCTCGAAAAACCAAAAAAAAAAAAAAAATGGGGAATGATTGACTCAAAGCCAACCCCTGTCCTACACACATACATACACACACACACACACACACACACACACCACACATGCAACTACACACATGTGCACACCCATTCTCACACACTGATTCTCACTATGCTGGTTCACACTCATGTTTCTAGAAACCAGGGCTCCTAGGCTCCCTGGGTCATGTTCTCTCCGTACTCACAATCCCATGGGAAAAAAGAAAGGGGAGCCCCATATGAAGTCACAACTGTCCTCTTACCCCTAGGGACATGTCCCAAGAAATCAGGGTGACTCTGTGTTATTCTTTCGGTCCCTGCCCTAGCCACGCCCACTCCTTTTTAATCTCTGACCTGCTCTCTCTCCCTGTTTTCTCTCTCGGTGTACACGGGCTTTCCCTCCTCCCTTTTCTCTCTCTCTCTCTCTCTCTCTCTCTCTCTCTCTCTCTTTCTCTCTCTTTCTCTTTTTTTGTAATAAATATGTTACCTTTATGCCTATCTTTTTTTTTTTTTATTTTTCGAGACAGGGTTTCTCCGTAGCTTTTGGTTCCTGTCCTGGAACTAGCTCTTGTAGACCAGGCTGGCCTCGAACTCACAGAGATCCTCCTGCCTCTGCCTCCCAAGTGCTGGGATTAAAGGCGTGAGCCACCACCGCCCGGCTATGCCTATCTTTTGTGTGTATGTGCCTGTTACCCTCCGCCACCACTCGCATGGTGCGTGCCCTCCCGCTGGTGGGAAACTGTAGCCGCTTATTGCGTGGCGGCTCCACCAGCCCGCCCCGGGGACCGACAGCCTGGTCTACAGAATGAGTTCCAGGACAGGCTCGAAAGCTACAGAGAAACCCTGTCTCAAACAAACAAACAAACAGACAAACAATCCCCCCAAAAAAAGAGAGAGAGAGAAAAGGAGAGAGGAGAAGAGCACCAGCATCCAACTCTGCTTCCTGTCTGAGGCTGTGATGTGACCAGCGGCCAGCTCACTTCCTGTTTTCTCACCTTCTCCACCATGATGGACCGTGAGCAACTGATGGTATTATGTCATAGCAATGAGAAGAGTAATTAATACAGACCTCAGATCCTTCCCTGTGTAGTATTCCTTCACTCACGATGGAGTTGAGTCCCAGTGAACCATTGTAAACCGAAAATACCAGCTAAGTTTCTTCCCTTGTCGCCACGATAAAAATGCTCTGACAGAAGAAACGTGAGGGGGAAAGAGTTCGCTCCAGCTCACAGATCAAGGTACAGCCCGTCATGGTGGGAGATCAGGGCTACAGAGCTCGAGGCGGGTGGTCACGTCACATGACAATTAGGAAGCAGAGAGCAATGGACGCTGCTGCTCAGCTCACTGCCATGCCGGCAGTCCGGGATCCCAGGGAATGGTCACGCCTACAGTTAAGATGGATCTTCCCAGGCCAGGTGATGGAATTGGAATAATCCCCCACGGGGATGCCCAGGTGCCCCCTGAGTGATCTAGGTTCTGTTAAGTTACAGTTAATGTTCGCCCTTGTGGATCGTGAGTGGAACACTCAGAGCAGAACAGGGCTGGGATACTGTTGTTTCCTCTTGTGGTCACTTGGTTGGCATGGCTGGCTGGGAGCTGGGGGTCCATGGTTGCTATGGCACCCAGAGAGACCTCAAACTAAGTTTTGCCAGCCCCAGAAAAGACCCAAGTGGCTTCTTTCTCATCTCTTGCTGTAAAATTACACCTGAACCCTCTTCAGGTGGGGATCCACATCTGCTCAAATTCCCGGACATGAGATTCCAAGTCAAAAATCAAGGCAGTGGGGTGTTGCAGACAGGGCAGGAGCCACCAGGGCAAGTTCCACGAAGGAGCAGGGTGGAGAGCCCGTGCCCACGGCAGCTGGGCTTTGCTTTCTGTGTGTGCATCTCAGTTTCTTTTGTTTGAAGCTTGACCCAGAGCAATATGAGGAGGTAGCCTAGAGCCTCTGAAAGCCGGAGCCTAACGGGGTCCTCGGGGTCTTGTCCTGCTGGCTTGGGATGATGGTGGGCATTCCAGCCTGAGACCACTTCCAAGGTCTACTCTTCAAATCTGTCCCACAGGGCACTCGCCCTTGCCAGCCATTCCTGCCTGCCATGCTGTTTACTTAAAGCCTCCAAAATGTGTTTTATACGGCAGTAGGCGGTTCGTTTTAGCAACACAAAATGGACTAATGTGCCCCCAAAGTAGCAGCAATTTGGAGTGAGCACAGGATCGTAATTGGCTTTATTGTGTTCCTTGGGCTTTTATTTTTTATTTTTTCTAAATTGTTTGACGGTTTTTTATAGGTTTATATAATGAATTTTGTCATCCCCCACCCCCCCTCCCATTAGAACCTTTATTCTCGACACCCAACCCTCACACCTTGTCTTCTATGTGAGACCCAGAATTTTTCTTGCCAGCGAGTGGGTGGGAGGTGGCTCAGTATAGCAAGGGCAACGACTCAATGCTACACCACCGAAGAAAGTGACCACCTCCCAACAACTCAACTTCCAATAGTCCTCGGGGAGGGTGGGACCTCTTGCAGCTCCTCTCCCCCACGGAGGTCAGCTGCCGTGAGGTTTTTAGTACAACAGCCACGACAAACTTTGTACAGTTTCTAAATCTGAGTTACTTATGTAATTGGGGGAAGAGTACGTTATTTTTATTTTTATTTTGTTCTGTTCTGTTTTGGCAGGAATGATGCTGACTGGAACACAAAGCAAGCTTTCCTACATAGCGGAATCCACTCACCCTGCTCTGAGCTGGGGACACCTGGCTCTCCATGTCCCTGTCCGCCCTGAACCCTCCTGAGCCTCTTGACAGCAGCCTCCGGTTTGGGGAGTCCTGGGTCTGCTGCTTTGGGGCTGAACCTGTTCTGCTCTCCTCGGAGACAGAGGCTGCAGAAAGGTAGTTTGAGTGGGAAGTAGGAGACAGTGGGAGAGCAGGGGAAAGAAAACCTCATTGTTTTTGACGTTTCTGGAAAGCTCTGGGTTGATCACAGTGTCAGGGGCTGCGTGTGGGATCCGTTGTGCCAGGGTTCCTTAATTAGCTCTGTCTTTTTCCGTGGTGGCTTCTGGGTCCCTCGTGGGACCTACTGAACCCTTCTAAAAACAAAAACCCGCTTGGAGGCGCTGGGATTCTGGTAATTTCTCTCTCTGGTCCGCTTATCTGGAGTTCACGAGGAAGCGTTTCCGATCAATTCCATTTCATGCTCACAAAAGCACAGGGAAGGGGGAGGGCCGTTGTCATAGCGACCAGGGATGGCCCAAGCTATTAATCTGTACAAGAACAATGACGAATGTCATTGACCCCCGACAGGAAGTCCGAGGCTGCAGTAACCATTGTCTTCACATTTAACTGGAAGACGAGAGAGCTTCTGTAGTCAGTGCAAACGCAGAATAAGTGTTACCCAGACCCTATCCCCCTCCAAGCCCCTGCTCAGTCTCCTCTCGAAATAGTTTGCAAGAAGAGTCTAGGTCCCATGCTCTCTTGAGGGTGTGCCCTGTGAGAATACACTTTTTTTTTTTTTTTTTTTTTTTGGTTTTTCGAGACAGGGTTTCTCTGTGGCTTTGGAGCCTGTCCTGGAACTAGCTCTGTAGACCAGGCTGGTCTTGAACTCACAGAGATCCGCCTACCTCTGCCTCCTGAGTGGTGGGATTAAAGGCGTGCGCCACCATCGCCCAGCGTGAGAATACACTTAAACCAATCGCTCAGTTGTAGAGTGCTGGTCTAGTGTTCACGGAGCCCAGGGCTCAACCCTCAGCATCACATAAGCCATGTAAGGCGGCTTGAGCCTGCAATCCCAGCACTTGGAAGACAGGCAGGAGGACCAGGTGTTCATGGTCATTCTTGGACTTCACCTCTAGTTTGAGGCCAACTTAGCCGGGGTACGTGAGACTCTCAAAGAAAAATTTAATCATAATGGAATACTATCAACAAATCAAAAGTCTTCAGGTGAAGGAAACAACTCCAGGTGGACTGGGGGGGGTGAGCACTGCGGGGATCCTCTCCCGCGGCACGAGGCACCGAGGCAGGTGAAAGCCGGCAGAGCCCCAGATCCACTGTTCTGCTGACCTGCAAAACTGAGGCCAACAGGCCTGGGAGCAGGCTGGGCCTCCGAGCAGAAGACCCAGGCAGAGCCCTCTCCTGCACCCGACTCTGGCACACTTCTTTTGCTCTCCTGGTTTTCTTGGGTGGCTGAACCCAGCACTCAACCCTCAGTGCCTTCCAAACTGACCCTTCCTCGGCTGAGTGTCGCGCAGGCTCCACCCACTTCTCATTTCTGCAGCAGCCTACACACTCAGGGCTACCCCGCCTGTCTCTGACATGGGGGGAAACTGAGGCTGGGAGGTGTGGACTATCCGCCAGTGCTAGACAGCCCAGGGGAGTGACCCACAACGATCCAGACACTGGCCTTGGATTTCAATGTGTGGTTTTCTGTGGAGTCCTGGTTCATATCGCCAAAGGTTCAATCAGATGAGACCACCGGCAGCCAGACACACGTCCCTTGTCTGGGTGTTTAGTAAAGAGGATTTTTTTCTCTCGCAGTGGTGTGAGCTGGAAAGTCCTAATGTATCCTGGTTCTTGCTGAACAGCTGTATAATCTTGAATTTGTCACTTAATCTTTCTGGCTTCCTTGTTTCTCATATTGAGGGTGTCAGGGTAGCCTTCAGCTCTGGGGTATCTAGGGCACCCTCTCTGGGCAGTCACGGCCCTGTGAGCGGGCTCCCGATGGGAGAACAGAGCCTGGCCTGGATTGGTTCAGCACTAAGCCTTCTGACCTTGGCTTTGGTGCAGCAGAACCATGCACAACCGTAGGTGGCAGTTCAGGAAGTCACCCAGAACAGAGCAGGAAATTGAGATCAAAGGTGAGGGTCTGGTCTGCCTCACCAGCATCCTGGTGGGAAGGATGGCCAGCATCTGTATTCCCCACGTTAATTCAGGCAGGGCCTCTTTTCTGGACAAGACTTGGGGGAGAAGGGGAGAGAAAGTCAGGATGGAGTCCTTGTCCAGACACCCCAGAGTCGAGCCAGCGACAACCTCCCATCATTTTTTTTTTTTTTTCGAGGCAGGGTTTCTCTGTAGCTTTAGTGCCTGTCCTGGAACTAGCTCTTGTAGACCAGGCTGGCCTCAAACTCCCAGAAATCCGCCTGCCTCTGCCTCCCGAGTGCTGGGATTAAAGGCGTGCGCCACCACCGCCCGGCTCATCTTTTTTTTTTTTTTAAGATTTATTTATTTATTATATATACAACATTCTGCCTCCATGTATGCCCACATGCCAGAGGAGGGTGCCAGATCTCATTACGGATGGTTGTGAGCCACCATGTGGTTGCTGGGAATTGAACTCAGGACCTCTGGAAGAGCAGCCAGTGCTCTTAACCGCTGAGCCATCTCTCCAGCCCCTTCCTGTCATCTTAGGCAGCCTGCCTCTTCACTGATCCTGTGTGTCACTGAGAACTGTGACCTTAACTTCTTGCTTCACAGTTTAATAATACCCCTCCAGCCATGCCAGCTGCTTGGGGCTCAGTGTGCCAGCATACCAGGGGGGCACAGTCGTCTTCTCCAGAACCAACAAATCCTGAATTAAATTCTCTCCGGAGTCAGGAAAGTCACTGGGTACCAGGCCTAGGGCATGGTGGAGGTGAGTGGGTGGGGATGTGGAGTGGGTAGTGGGAGTGGGGATATCAACCCTGAAGAAACCCACACTTTAGTCCCTGTGAACACACTGCCTTTGACTACAGAGGGATGTTGTACACATGACACCATTTAGGACCTCACCCCATCTAACCACAGGATTCTGGGGGGGCGGGGACAGGAAAGAGGATATGCTGCCATGCCCAAAGGCATGGGGGGGCCATTTGCATCTGGCCTCCCATGGAAGCTGGTTCTGTAAGGCCTTCTGGATGATGGCTGGACATTAGGAGTGTAAACGAGGGCACAGTGAAACTACAGAACCGGACCGCTACATGGGTAGAAAGAAAGGTTTGCTGGGGCTCAGACCACCAAGGCTATGGAGGGTGGGGAAAAAGCAGAAAAGCCACCAAGCTTTCTGACCATCAGCAAGAGGGAGGTCTTTGAGTTGACACGAGCCTTTCTGATTGACTGAGAACCAGATGCTCTTGCCAGAGGTCGTTAACTTTTGGGAGGGGTGGATTAAAGGGGGTTTCCAGCTTGAGGGATCCTGAATTTAGGCTTCAGTTTACCCACTAACAATCCTTTGGATTTCCTGGTCAGAGTCCTAGTGTTAGGACATTGTCACCAGCACCGCCATTTTGGAGGGCCCACTTTGGACCTAACAAGAAAGTAATCCCAAATTTGTAGCTGGTTGATCAGAAAGGAGGGTGGTCCGGAAAATCCCCCTGCAGACATGTACTTCACAGCTAGTATCTTGAGAGCAGGCTTTGGTCCTCACTCAGTGGGACCCAGACATCCTTCTGCTGATCTAAGGTAGGCCTGAGTTTTACAGGGTGGTTGTGTTGGGGGAGGGGCACTCTTGGATGGTAGAAGAAGGGAAGGGACTAGGTGGGGACAGAGAAAGCAGACTCTGCTCGACCTAGTGAGGTCAGTTCTGTAACCAGCTAGTCCCCAAGTGGGAGGGGTCAGGAGGTCTCAAAGCCCTTGCAGCACTTTTGCACGAATGCAAAGGAGACTTCAGTCTCTACAGGTCCCTGTGGATCCAACAGTAAGCTGGAGCCACAGCTGGGTTTGAAGGTGGCAGTTCCCAGTGAGGGACCTCCACAGGCTTCCCAGAGTGGGGGAAAGGGAAACTGATCATCAAAAGAGGGGGGGGGGCTTATTTGTATTATAATGACTTCCTGCCACACCTGAAGCTTCCCTTGAAAGCACAGAACTAGGAGTAACTGGAGAGGGATTTCAGCTTAGAGACCCCCCTCAGGTTTCTGAGGCCCCTCTCCCCGTGCTGGCTGCTCGCACCCACTCTTAGAGAGTCCTCTTAGTAGGTAGAGGCTGCTTCCATTTTCCCAGCCAGCCACCCTGAGGCAGTGTCCCCAAGACAGACATCCTCCTCCTATTTATAAAGCCCTAGGGATTTCGACTATTATATTAATGGGCATATATTTTTGCAGAATTTTCTATTTCTGCTCATGAGATTTTATTCGTTTCAATAAAAGAGAGCAGTCAGATACAGGGAAGAGTGGGATTTAATGTTTATGTGCTCTGGCTCCGGAAGATGCTGTGTTTGCTCAAATCCTGGGGCTGCTTAAAGATGAATCATGGGTAGAGGGGACCAGAGGAGGGAGAGACAGACCTTAGTATGGGTATAGAATAAGGCGGAACAGACCTGGTTTTTGTCATCTTTATGCAGATTTTGCTTAATTTTTTTGAGATGGGATCTATGTAGTGTTTAAAATTTTTAATTGTGTGTGTGTGTAAAGACACCAGCAAGAATATGTCAACTGGGTACTCAGGTGGTTCACATGACAAATCTACAAGACAATAAGAAAACAAAGGGGAACAGAATGTCCATCTTCTGTGAGAGATTTCACTCACCCACATCCAAATGGCAATAAGACCAGAATGTGAGTAAGGCTGTTCAGGCCCCTCAGCCCCCAGGGAGTGTCTCTCATATATTGTTATATATATGGTTCTTGCTCCCTTCCCAAGAGATCTTCACACTGCAGGACAGGGCTGCTGAACCCAGCTGGCAGGGCAGCTGAGTTGCTTTTCCTTTCCCTAAAAGCAGGTCTAAGTGCAGCCATTACCACAGCAGGGCTCCTCTGAGAAGGCCACGGGAGGGTGGGTTGTCTTCCTCCTGTTGGCTTTGAATCTCTGCCTTTGTGGAGATAACGCACGCCGCGGTGCAAATGAAACTGGACGGAGCACTTAGGCGACAGAAGAGCAGCATCTCCTGACTCACCCTCCCTGTGCCCCGCTCACCCCCTGCAGGGAACCCCTTTCAACCACTTCTGAATTTTGTCTCTCTGGTGGTTATCCTGGAATTCCAGATAATGCCCTGTATCCTTACTTTTTCAATTGTAGCTGAAAGCTATTGGCCTCACACTGGGAACCGTGAGAGTTGACCTCCCTCGGCCTCCCTCCCACCCTGTTCTGCCTCTTCCTCAGCTCCATAAGTTCCCATTGCTGCCAGGTTGTTGTTCGTATCCTCATTTCACTCTCACCCATGAAACCCTTCATTTCAAGCGGCACCAACTTCTGACAGGGCTTCTCTAATTCCAGGATGTGTGCCTGCCCACTCTTTCCTTGGCAAAACCGTCACTCTCTCTGGCACTGCCAAATTTCTAAAGGCTTCCTCGGTGACCCAATCCCTAACAGAAGCCATTTCAGGGAGAAGGGAGTCGCTGGGCTCACAGTGCAGAGGACACACACTGCACTGCAGCCTTATTTGTGGAGGCAGGAAAACGCCTTCACGTCTTGATGGATGAAGACATACAAAACTTGGGTCGAAAGCAGGCATGGTTCACCATCAAGGATCCGTGCCAGTGACCCACCTCCATCAGGGAGCCCCCCTCCCCCAGTCTCCCCAGAACAGGACCACCAGAGCTCCTCAGGTGTCCGTCATGCCAGACAGGTATGCTGCAGTTTGTAGGCCTTGGCTCCACCAACAGCGGTTTCCAGCAAAGCTCCTCAGGTACCCGCCATGCCAGACACGTGTATTGTAGCTCACAGACCTAGAAATAACGGAGGTTCTCTTTTCTAAGAAGTCCCAGGGGTGCAGCTGGGGATGGGGAGGCATACCACAAAGGCACACCACTCCTTGCACAGATCTTCAGAAACAGACCTTCCACGAGCCCCCCTGTGATTGCCAATCCCATGTGCTCTGCAGGGTCTCCCTTCCTGCGCCCAGAGCTCTGGGGGTTCTGGCTGGCTGCTCACCAGTCTCTCGTTCAACAGTCCCATGGAGGGCTCCCCACTGTGCAGCCCAGCACCCTGCATCCTGGCCTCTCTTCTAGGCATGAGTGAATTCACCTCCCCAGCTCCATTTTCACGCCCTAGGAGTATTCCTCCTATGTGCAAAGCTGTTTGCTTTAGCGGGAACTTGGAAGCTACCCTCTTCATCTGGTTTGGGCTTCTATAATGGAACAGCACAGATAAATCATAAACAATGGATGATTATTCAGTGCTCAGTCTGGAAGCAGGGAAGTCAAGGTCTGCACCACGGGGAGGAGAGACAGACAGACACACACAGGGACATACACAGACAAGACATACACACACAGAGAGAGCAAGAGGAGAGAGAGGAGAGATAGAAGAGACACACACACACACACACACACACACACACACACACACTAGACGGATGGAGGTGTGGCTGAACTTACCCTTTTACCAGTAACCCATTCCCATGGTCACTAACCCATTCCCCTGATAAGAACCTTAATTCATTTACAGTGCAGAATCTTCCTGACCTAAAGGCCCCTCCTCTCCATATCGTTCCCCTAGAAATTAGATTGGCAAGCATCTGAACAGAGGTGCCAAACCCACAGTTTACTCCTTTTTGTTTGTTTGTTTTGTTTTTTGAGACAGGGTTTCTTTTGTGTAACAGCCCTGGTTCTGGTCTCGAATTCACAGAGATCCGCCTGCCTCTCTCTGCCTCCCAAGTGCTGGGATTAAAGGTTTGCGCTACCACCGCCTGGATGATATATTCTTTTTTTTAAAAAAAAATTAAAATGTGTGTGTGATGAGTGTTTGCCTGAATGTATGTGTAGTACCCTGGACTGGGGTTACAGACAGTTCTGAGACCTCGTGGGTGCTGGGAACTGAGCCTGGGTCTTCCGTAAAAGCAGCCGGTGCTTATAACCACTGAGCCAGCTCTCCAGCCCGCCTCCTCTGCACAGACCTCAGAAGGAAGTATTGCCCCAAGAGTAAAGTGAACTTGGCAGGCATGGAGGCTCTGGTGACAGATAAGACTGGACATTTACTGATGCTCAGACCAAGACAGGACCTGTCTGCCGCTTGCTTGACTTCATCTGCTTCTCAGCATTTATTGCACCCATTTTTATAAGAAACTTGCTCCATGCCACATAGCTAGTTAAATTCAGGTCCCACTTATCTGACATGAAATCCACCCAGCGATGTTCAGTGGCCTCCAAAGCCACCATAGCCTGTAGTAATAGGAGCGGCGGGGCTGCGTCCCCAGCACCCCGGCTGCCTGCTAGCTTATTCCCCGAAATAATTACATGGACACTGTATTCTTTTAAACACTGCTTGGCCCATTAGCTCTAGCCCTTACAGGCTAATTCTCATATCCCAATCAACCCATCTCTAATAAACTGTGTAGCACCGGTTTTACCGGGAAAGATTCAGCATGTCTGACTTGGCGGCTTGCTTCATCGCATGCGACTGCCCGGGAGAGGGGAGCATGGCCTCTGTCTGAGGCGTCTGCCCCAGACAGGAGAGCTATCTAGTCTGAGCTCACTTCCTCTTCCTCCCAGCATTCTGTTCTGCCTACTCCACCCACCTAAGGGATGGCCTATCAAAATGGGCCAAGGCAGTTTGTTTATTACCAATGACCTTCCTCCATCAATAGCCTCAGCTCTCAGAAGTCACCAAGGTCCACAGCCAAAGTTGTCCCTGCTTGCCCTGGCCTGGCTTTCCGAGTCTCACCTCATTTGTGACACAGGAACCTTGCAGACAATAGGTTTCGTTCAGGGGACCCCAGGCCTCCCTGAAGGGCGACTAGGGTGCCATCTGTGTGGGCCCAGTCCCTACAGGGGACAGGGTGGACTCACACACATGTGCTTACTTGCCAGAGGCCAGCTTAGGCTCTATCCCCGAGAGTGGAGAGTGTTCCACTTTCTCTTCTAAGACAGAATCTCTTGTTGTCCTAGGATCAACTAGAAACCTGTCCGCCTCCTCTCCAGCACTGGGATTTTAAAAAAAATTTTATTTCATTTTATGTACATTGGTATTTTGCCTGTATGTATGTCTGTGTGAGGGTGCCAGATCACCTGGAACTGGAATTATAGACAGTTGTGAGCAGCCTTGTGGGTGTTAAGAACTGAACCCTGGCCTTCTGGGAGAGCAGTCAGTGTTTTTAACTGCTAAACCATTGTCAGGAGCCATTTCCCCCCAAAAATATTGCAGGGACCATTGTCCTGGGGAGTTTGCAGAGAGCCCCACACCTCAACGGTATTTAGAACTGTTTTGTTGGCAGAGCCTACCCCACACCCAATTATCTTGAGAGCTATCTGTTAGCGGAACCCGCCCCACACTCCAACTATCTAGAGAACTAGGTGTGTCAACTTGCGACTTCCTGACCGAGGAATCGTGACTTGACCAATCATAACCTCCTGGCCAACGACCTCGCTACCGGCTTGAACCAATCTCTGCAAGATTCCTTCCTGTCTTCCTAAAGGCAGTGGTGGCGCATGCCTTTAATCCCAGCACTTGGGAGGCAGAGGCAGGCAGATCTCTGTGAGTTCGAGACCAGCCTGGTCTACAAGAGCTAGTTCCAGGACAGGCTCCAAAGCCGCAGAGAAACCCTGTCTTGAAAAACCAAAAAAAAAAAAAAAAAAAAATTAAAAAAAGAAAGATTCCTTCCTGCCCATGCCCCTGCCCCCCATCCCAACCCAAATTCCTTATCCAGGAGCTATACAAGCTGCAACCATGACGCTAATAAACGGAGGCTTTGACAAACCTAGCTTGGCCTTCTTCCTTTCTCCTGCCCATGTCTTTTCAGATAGCGCCTCTCGGGGACCCTGGAATAACTGACCAGCCAGGCAGATTACAACCCCTAGACTAACTGACCCACCAAGGCGGTCTACAAACCATCTCTCCAGCACCTTCCCAACCCCCCTTTTAAACTGGATCAAAAGCCGGTTCTTCAGCTTGCGAGGCAAGCGCTTTTTCAATGGCGCTGTCTCCCCAGTCCTCCATCCTTCTTGCCGTATTGGTTATTGAGCCTCGCTTAAGGTTAAGGTGTACCAAGTGAGCTATGTCTCCAGCTGTGGAAGCCACAGGAGGACCTCCTTCACGGATGGGGCACCTCTCGGGGGGCAGGAGCATGACAAAGGCTTCTAACTCTGGGTCTTCTTCCAGGTAGAAGTCTGCGCTGAAGAAGAAGGATAGTAGTGTTCGGGTTAGAGTGCCCATGGGGAGGGGCAGTGCCCAGTAGGTCTCCGGGTGTGCGTGGAGCCCTGGGCAGAGGCTGGAGCCAGAAAAGCTCCCTGCTAAGGATGCCCTGCACGCTGAGCTTCTTCAGATTCTCACGATCTTCAGAAGGGACTCGGGGGCCCCACTATATGGCTAAGAAGGGGACGATCTTGCAAAGATTAATGTTCTCAGGTCAGGAACGTAGCTCAGTGGTAGAATGCTCACCCAGCATGCATGAGGTCGTGGGTTCCATCCCCTCCACCCCAGAAAAGGATTTTCTATCCTCACCACAAGGGGGTGACTTTGAGCTTCAAGATCAAGCAGCCCTCTGGGGACCCTCCCCTCGACCCCTCTCCACCGTCATCCTACCTGAGAGAAGAGCTAGCAGGGATGGGGGATGGGGGATGTTGTTTGGAAGGAGGTTCCCAGGCTCCAAGCCTCATGCATAAAACAGAGAGACCTTTTCCTCCACAGCTAATCAAAACCTCCGGCCCAGAGATTGCAAATGAAGCCTTTGAGTGATTTCCCTTGCAAATGAGGCGGCCACCCCGCAGCTCTCGGCTAACTCCTCATCAGCACAGTGGTAGGCTGGCAGCCCCCAGCAGCCGCTGGGCACATTTCAATTAGCCTGATGGGTACCCAGAGGGTACCCAGAAGCAGATGTGACCGGGTGGGCCCCTCTGAGCCCTGGTTCCCCAACCCCACACAGAGTCCTGCTGAAACCTGGAGAGACAGGACCCCATTCCCACTGGTCAGGAGCAGATTTTCCACTCTGATGCCCCAGAGTCCATGTCGGAGAACGGGGAGGCCTGCAGGTCGAGCTGTGCCTACTACTGCAGCCTTCCCAAGTCAGGGGAGGACGGAGGCAGCAGCTGGTGTTGGGACACCCAGGGTCACACCCAGCCCTGGCTTTAAGGAACCTCCCAGCAGGGCCTGGTGAAGGTGTCTGGGCCTGAGGTGATGTTTTGTTTGTGCTTTAAGAAAGTTTGCCTATCCCAGCACTCTGGAGGCAGAGGCAGGCGGATCTCTGTGAGTTCGAGGCCAGCCTGGTCTACAAGAGCTAGTTCCAGGACAGGAACCAAAAACTACAGAGAAACCCTGTCTCGAAAATCCAAAAAAAAAAAAAAAAAAAAAAAGAAAGAAAGTTTGCCTGAAGATTAGAGGCCAGGCAGTGGTGGCACACACCCATCCCAGCACTTGGAGGCAGAGACGCGGCTCTGTGAGTTCAAGGCCACCCTGACTGAATCTGTCTAAAAGAGAAACAAAGCCAAGCAGTGTTGGCTCTCGCGCCTTTACTCCCAGCACTAGGGAGGTGGAGACAGGAGTGATGTGGCTGGGCGGAGAGAGGAATATGAGGCGGGAGGAGACATCCGAGGCTTCAGAGAGATGGCATTCAGTCTGAAGACTTGTAGAGACAGGACACCCGTTCAGTCTGAGGGTTCTGTAGAGGTGAGGACTAGTGGCTGTCTGTTCTGCTTCTCTGATCCCTCAGCTTTCACCCCTAAAATCTGACTCCGGGTTTTTATTATTAAGACCAACTAGAATTTGTGCTACATGGGCCTATCGAGCCAGACTCCAAATAAGACAGAGGAAGAAAGTTCCCGTGAAGCCTCTGCCTGTCCAGTCTCCCGTGTGATAGGGGACAGTGACAGCATTGACCTTGGAGGGCTGTGGGGAGGGGTGAAGGATGGTTACACACTTGCCTCCCTGTACGACACCTAGACAGGGCTCAGTCTGGGCGGCCGATGTGGCTGGGCTCCATCAGCCACACTGAATCCCCCGGCATGGTGGCACCTGCCTGCTGTCTTAACACTTGGAAGATGAAACCAGGAGGATTGGAAGTTCAAGGACTTCTTCAGATACAGAGTGAGTTCAAGGCCAGCCTAAGATACGTGAGACTCTGTAGTCTCTATATAATCTACCCCTGAACATAACAAAGGGGGCATTCTTGGGGAATTCAAGGATGACCCGTGTCACTGTCTCTCAGTCCGTGTGTGTCTGTGTATTTTAACCTCCAGCCCCCTTGCCCGAAGCTCGTGAACTGGGTGCCAGCGCACAGAGCACAGACACGGGGGGCACGGTGCGCCTGACAAAAACTGACTCCCGAAAGTTGTTCCCTGACCTCCACATGCACAGCACAGCAGACATGCGCACTGAATAAATAAATACAGTAAAATGTTTGAAAAGAAAGCCCCTGACCAGACCTGCTGACTTTTTCTCAGCACCTCCCCCAGCTCTGATGCCCACAGTGCCACCATCTCCCTATACAGTCAAGCTGTTGTACAAACAGCCGCTAGTTCAGGCTGTGAGCTTGGGTCAGCTGTTCGACCTTGCTGGGTCTCCTGTTAGGCTCAGAGCTTCTAGCTGCCCTTCTGTCTCCCAGAAATCAGACCACGGCACTCCCACCCCCTGCAGAGAGAGGGGGAGGGGAAGCCCCTCTGTAGCCCTGCAGTCCCTCCCTTTAGGGGCTACCAGATAGGATTATGGTTCCGATTTAGTATCTGCCTCTGTAGGTTAGGCCAGGCTAGGCCAGGTTAGGCCAGGCAAGGTCACATGGCGTTTTACTTCACTTTCTATTGCTGTAATAAACACGGTGACCAAAGCAAGTTGTGGAGGAAAGGGCTTATTTCATCTCACAAACCACAGTCCTTCACTGAGGGAAGTCAGGGCAGGAATTCAAGGCAGGAACTGATGCAGAGGCCATGGAGGAGTGTGGCTTACTGGCTTGCTCACCCGCCCAAGACTTGCTCAGTTTGTTCTCTAACACAGAACCACCTGCCCAGGGGTGGTACCGTCCACAAGGGCTGGTCCCATCCCACTTCAATCATACAAGAAAATGTCCTACAGACTTGCCTACAGGCCAGCCTTATGGAGGGATTTTCCCAATTGAGTTTCCTCTTCCCAGATGGCTCTAGCTTCTGTCAGGCTGAGAAAGAAACTAACCAGGACACCTGCTATGAAACTTGCCCACCTCCCTGAGAAAGAATCCAAATCTCTTTGTTCTCTGGAACTAAAAAGCCTGCCTCTTCCTTCAGGGTCTCTGCTATGTAGATACGATGGTCATTTCTTCCAATCTCTTCCACCTCTTGGCCCGATTGGGACTGTCTGAGGTCATGTGACTCTCTGTCCTAAGAAAGCTCCATTTGAAGGGTTAGCTCATGCCAGCTCCTTCCTCTGAGCCGCTATCCTTTTCTCTGACCCTTCCCGTCTCACCTGTCACTAATGTGTCTAATTTACAGGGTGGGCTTGTGCCTGACTGAGATGACAGGGGTCACACATCTCCTTCGCAGAGGCCGGGCAAGGTCAGCACACTTAAGGTCCCAGACTTCAAACCCCGGCCCTGCCACGCCTGGCTGGGTGATTTGGTGCCAACTCCTCAACCTTTCTGTGTTCTTGCTCTGCAACACAAGCGGGTCTTGTGAGTTCCCATCCTGGGGACCGGAAGACACTACCGAAGGGTCGTTTTTATAAAGGTGAAATCATGGTTCCATCCAACAGAAAGTGAACATGCGTCAGAGGTTTTATGAGACTCGGTAACACTTGAGAGAACCTACAAGATGTTGGAGCCCAGCACTCAAAGGAGAGTTCTGGAAACACACATGTCGTCAGCTGGGGATGTCAAAGGGATTTGCAAACGTGCTGAGAAGAATCTGCAGACAGCTGTGGGCCCAGCTGCTGGGTGCTAGCATGCTCACATCCATCCTCTTGGTTGGCCAGTGGCGGCGCTGTGCGGACAGACCTGCCTTCCCGTTCCTGCCCAGTCCTGCCGACTCCCCTCAGTGGTGGGCTGTGACCTGGAAGTCCTCATAAACCCTTTCTCTCCTAAACTGCTTTTGCTTGTGGTATTTGTTTTATTCTGAGACAGGCTTTCTCTATGTAGCCCTAGCTGTCCTGGAACTCGCTCTGAAGACCAGGCTGGCCTCAAACTCACGGGGATCTGCTTCCTGAGTGCTGAGATTAAAGGCGTGCGCCACCACCTGTTGTATTTGTCATAGCAACTGGATGAGACTTGAACACTTTGGGGAAGCCTTGCTTTCTCCTTTGCCCAAACCGCCACCAAGCTGCAGATCCAGAGCATCCCCTCCCACCCTGCCCCCCGTGGCTTTATCCTTCAGTGGGTGGTCTGTCTCCTGGGGGCTGTGAGTTCTCTAAGAGCAGCACTGGGTCCTGCCCCTCCCCAGCATCAGCATGGCTCCTGGTACAGACTGGCTGTTTCTACCTCCTGCCCTGGAAACCCGCCACACCTAGGGAGGGGCTGGGCCCGGCATTCTGCTCCTTCCTGTCCCCTTCTTTGACTATTCACCCCACCTCAAAGATTCCTCTTATAGTCTCATTAATTTCTACTGAATAATTAAAACAGGAAATTAATATTTTCATCATTACTGTATGCATTTTTTTCTTCCACAGCTGACCTCACCAGAGCACTGAGTACCGGAGTAAGGCCTCCGCTCCAGGGGTGGAGGGGCTGAGAGCTCATCTCCAGCTTCAACACAGGGCCAGCTGGGCTTACGTGCTCGGAAATTGCTTTTTAATTGATGAACGGATGAATGAATGGGCAGACAGAAACAGCACTTTCAAAGGCCAAGACAGCTGTTTGGAAGTTTCCAGAATTAGAGCTGACTCCATTTTCCTCTGGGCTGCAACGACGTCGGCCTTTTGGTTTTGGAAGCAGATCCTCACGTAGTACAGGCAGGCTTCAAATTTGCTCTGTAGCCAAGGATAACCTTGAACTCCTAACCCTCCAGCCTCTACTTGCTGATTGCTGGGATTACGGCCAAGGGCCACCACACCCTACCATGGGTTCAGTGTGTGCCTTTTATTAAAATGAAATAGGATCTGCTGGGACTCTAGAAGCTTAGATAACAGCCTTGAGCACGCGATCTCTTATTTCCCGCCCCTCCAGGCCACCTGCCACCAGAGGGTACTTGCTGTCTTCCAGCTTTATCCAAAAGATGGATCCTTCTGAGACAGGTTCTCACTGTGCCATCCTGTGTAGACCAGGCTGGCCTCGAACTCACAGATATCCACCTCCCTTTTTTTTTTCTATTTATTTATTATGTGTACAGTATTGTCAGTATTCTGTCTGCATGCCAGAAGAGGGCACCAGATCTCATTACAGATGGTTGTGAGCCACCATGTGGTTGCTGGGAATTGAACTCAGGACCTTTGGAAGAGCAGGCAATGCTCTTAACCGCTGAGCCATCTCTCCAGCCCCCACCTCCCTTTTTTAAAGGTATATATTTTATTTTAAATTATGCATCTGTGTGGCCACGTGTGTGAGAGTGGGGACACCTGCTGAGACTAGAAGAGGGTGTCGTATCGAGCCCCTGGACCTGGAGTGACAGGCATGATGAGCAGCCAGATGTGGGTGCTGGGAATGGAACTTTTTTTGTTGCTGTTTTTTTTTTTTTTTCCGAGACAGGGTTTCTCTGTAGCTTTTGGTTCTTGTCCTAGAACTAGCTCTTGTAGACCAGGCTGGCCTCGAACTCACAGAGATCCGCCTGCCTCTGTCTCCCAAGTGCTGGGATTAAAGGCGTGAGCCACCACTGCCCGGCTGTTTTTTTTTTGTTTGTTTTCTTTTTGAGACAGGGTTTCTCTGTTACAGCTCTGGCTGTCCTGAAACTCACTCTGTAGACCAGGCTGGCCTCGAACTCAGCTATCCACCTGCCTCTGTCTCCCGAGTGCTGGGATTAGAAGCATGCACCACCATTGCCCAGCAATGAACTTGGGCCATTTTAAGAGCAGTGTTCTTAACCAGCCATTGCTCCAGTACCTAAGTGTTTTTAATTAATTTGTATTTAGTTATTTATTTGTTTGTTTGTTTATTTAATATATGTGTATGTCTGAGTGTCTGTGTGTCCACTGAGGCCAGAAGAGGACATCAGATGGACCCCCTGGAACTGGAGTTACCGATGGGTGCTGAGAATTGAACCTGGGTCCTCTGGAAGAGCAGCCAGTGCTCCTAACCACTGAGCCATCCCTCCAGGTCCCAAAAGTGGGTCATCAGAACCCTCTGAGCCCTGTAGGGGTTGGTGGATCTGGAGAGGGAAGCAGAAGCTAGGGTTGTAGCAATCGGCCTGGCCCCCGTGCAGGCAGCCAGGGCTTGCTCTCGAAGGTGTGGGTACCCAACTAGTCCCAGTCACGAGTCCTCCACATCACCCCAATGAGCCTTCCTTTCCTCAGTCTTTTCAAAGAGACCCAGGAATCAGCAGCAGGATCCGCAGCTTCAAGCAGGTGCCCACACCATCTGGACCCCTCTCGCCAACATGTGACCTGCCCACCTCATCCCTCCCCTGGAGAGTGGGTCTCAGAGTGCAGGAGCTCTGTGGACCCTCTACTGTGCCCATCAGTCACCTACACACCTTTCCACTTGGATTAACACAGGGCTCTCACAAGCTGAGGATAGGCCCAGCAATAGCTGCCTCCCATTCCTCAAGGGTCGGTCAAGGTCAGGGTCTGAGTTTGGCACGTTGGCTTTGGTCCCTGCCTCTGGCCTTTCCAGTTTCCTGCTGTGGGCTCAGCTATGGCATCTCAGACTCAGAGGCCTATTCTGACCTTGGGCTTCTCCACCAGACCCTTCCTGACACTCCAGGGCAGGCCCCTCCCCCAATCCCAGGTTCCTCCACAAAGCTGGAGGCAGAGAGGTCAGAGGGGCTGCAGGGGAGCAGAGCTGGCTTCCGTCGGCTTCCACTCCAAACCAAAGCTTAAAAGATGCCACTTCTAATTACACCAGAGTGCAATGTGCCCCGAAGCCTTTTGTAGTAAACGGTTCTCAATAAATTCAGTTCTTCATTCATTATTATTAATTATTTCCCTGAGTCAAAGCAAGCAGGAGGCAGGGCCCTGCTCAGGCCTGAGCCCTCACAATGCTGTCAAGGGACAAACATGGGACTCTGACGCTCGAGTTGCTACCCATGTAGGTTCCCGTGAGGCTGGCCATGGGCCTGGACTAGGCGGGGCCCAGGCAACAGGAGCGAGGAAGTCTGCAGCTTGCGTGCTATACACTGTCCATCGTGGCCACTGTGAAGATGCTGGCTGTCTAACAAATGGCTTGCAAAATTCCTCCAAATCTCACATCCCACCCCCCTGAGCCCATGGGAGACTCTGACCAGGCTGGGGATGTGGCTATGCCCAGTGGGATGCTTGCCTGGCATGTGTGAAGCCTGCCTACCAGGGTTTGAGCCCAAGCACTGAACAAAAGTGAGGGCGGTGCTACACACCCGGCATCCCGTCAGGACGCAGAGGCAGGAGGACCAGAACTTCACGTTCTTCCTTTGCTACATAGGGAGTCTGAAGTTAGTGTGGGCTACATAAGACCCCACCTGAGGGCTGGAGAGATGGCTCAGTGGTTAAGAGCACTGTCTGCTCTTCCAAAGATCCTGAGTTCAATTCCCAGCAACCACATGGTGGCTCACAACCATCTGTAAAGAGGTCTGGCACCCTCTTCTGGCCTTCAGGCATACAGAAAGAATATTGTATACATAATAAATAAATATTTTTTTAAAAAAAGACCCCATCTGAAAAATATATATAATAAATAAACAAGCAGGATAATCATTAGCATCTTGGAAAAAGGTTGGAAAGATCTCCAATGCCCACTAGGTCTAGACCAGTGATTCTCAAGACTCAAGCCATGGCTGGGCAGCAGCAGCAGCTTCTGGGAGCTCATCAAAGACAGAAGCTCCTCCCACCACTCAGACCTGTCAAAAGAGCTTAGGGATGCTGACCGAGAAACGCCCCATCTGAGAACCTTGCCCTAGATAGAGAAGGGCCGGTTCACCAGGTGCTGTTGGTACTGGGGGCCAGAGTGTTCTCTGTGTGGGGGTGGGGATAAATGGTGACGTGGGTCTTGTGAGTTGCAGGATGCTGACCAACCCTGTATCACCCAATTACACTGACCGGCTGCCAGGTAACTGGCCATCTCCCAACTCAGGACATAGCATGCCTGGACACCCCACCCTCAGGGACTAAAACTGCCCCCAGCCCCCACCCGTGGAGAATCCCTGGCTGGAAGGAGGTTCCCTGACTTTAGATGTCTCCATGTATTTAAGCCACATGCAAACACCCAGACCCAGGTCCCTACGGCAGCTCTGAAAGGGTCCTGATGTCACAAGCCGCGTGGCCGGGGGAGTTATTCGACTCTCCGTGCCTGTTTGCTTACCTGCAACACAGGAGCTGGGGGCACAGACCTGCTAGGATGACATCATCTGACAGGACACCTGAGCTGGCAGTGAGAACTCAGACACGGTCCCTGTAACAGGAGTGGGGCGGCGTACATCTGATAGGGTGGCTAAACTCGGATATCACAGTCCCAGCCCAGAGTCCTACACAGTGAACCCCAAAAGGTTTGGGTGACCTCAAACTCTTCCACAGTGGGCTGATGCTCTTTGGCCTCACACCCCCACGTTCTGCTGAGAGGCCAGCTGAGGTGGGTGGGTACGGAGGGAACATGGACAGGAGGGTCCTGTGGCCACAGTGCTGGAAGGACTTCTGGGTGCAGGCAGCACCTCATTTTCCAGCCAAGCCCCTAGTGCCATGTTCCATCAACACAGAGCAGCATTGGGGGACCCTAGCCAGTCCCCCTATGCTGGGCGAGCCCTGGAGGTTCCGGGAAAAGACAAACAAACAAACAAAAAACCAGCATCCGCATGTTTCTTCTTTATCATCTCACATCCCAATAAAATATTTATTTCAAGAAATAAATCTTTAAAAAAAAAGAGAAGAATGTCTCTATTGCTTTCCTCTGACGGTCAAATCCTCAAAATCACAGGTCTCTTGCTGCCCTAGGTTCTGCTGCCACAGGGGTTAACCAGGCCAAGGGGGCACCCACAAGTCCCACACAGGCTGGTCCTCCCTACAACTGTCTGGGCCCAGGGAGCCTGCCTTCACGAGGCTGGGGGGCGGGCCATACGTGAACAATGGCAGTGTTCCTGGAGGCCTGGCTGGACTTGGCAGGCCCTGGGGGTAGAGAGAGAAGGGCGACCCTGGACTGGAGGTGGGCATGCCACTTAGAGATGGGTACTGAAGTCTGGAAGTGGCCTGAGGCTGCGGGAAGCAGAAGGGAATGACGAAGGTGGGGCCTGGATGGGCGGGAGCCATGAAGTCGGCTAGACCTGTGCAACCAGAACCAGCCAAGGGTACCAGGGTGAAACTTCATCCCAGCCTGGCCGGCAGGAGATACCAGGAGGCTGGGAGTGGCGTCAGAGCCTGCAGAGGACGCCTTGGTGGGGTCTGGGCCTGTTTGTTGTCAGAGACTGTAATGGAGATGGCTCCCGGAGGGGCAGAGATGGAGGCTGTGGACCAGTCACAGATCATGCCAGAACAGGGTCTCAGAAGAGGCCCAAAGTGAAGCCCACTGGAGGAAACAGAAGTGAGGGACAGGGAGGAAGGACCAGGAGGAGGGCAGTGTCCCTCCCCCAGGCTCCCCGAGTTCTCTGCCCTTTGTCCACACCGGCCCTGCATGAATTGCTGCATCAGAAGAGGAGGATGTGGTCCTCACCGCAAGCGTGGCTGAGGCCTGTTCTCCATTTCTTGATATTTCTGGTGAACGAGGGGGCAACACGGCCATGTTCTTAGGGATCAGAAAGCCTATCCTGGGCCCAAGAGTGGTCAGGGTCATGTCTCCAGCTGATCCAGACCTCAGAAAGCAAGGGGTCTCCATTCACGTGCTCCTGGGCCCACCAGACAGGTAGGTCAGCCCATCTGCTTAGCCACGAGTCCTGTGATGAGGGCAAGGAGCCTCCTAAGATGGAGCTGCTGCCTCCTCAGCCCCCTCTTCCTGCTCTTGGCCAGGGAACAAGGCTGCAGCCAGGAGACACGCCGTGAGCATGGCTGCAGCTCAGAAAGTGCTGGTGCTTGCCAACCGGGGGTGGGCAGATGCTGGGCAGGGTGGCCTCCGACCTCACAGGCAGCCCTGGCACAAGGCCACCTGGCCCTTGAGGAAGTCACGGCACGGGCAGAGCCTCTGGTACTTGGTGCTGGCACCGGCGCAGCTGAAGAGCAGCGGCTCTTTCTGTAGGTAGCACTCTTGGCCGGGTTGGGCAAAGGCGGGGTACAAGTGATGCATCTCCCACTCTGTGCTGTCACAGGGCACCTGCAGCCTGTAAAAGCACCACCACCAGCATTACTCTTGGGTGAGTGGGTGACAGCTGGCCCCAGCTTAGCATGATCCACCCCCTCCCTGGACCAAAGGAAACACAAGTCACAATTTGAAATCCAACTGTCAGAGCTCAGAGAACCTATGGGCCTGGAGTCTTGGTGACCAGCGGAGAGATGGTTGGGCAGGGCCAAAGGAGGTGGAAAAGAGCAAGACCAGAAGGGACGTCCTCTGTGGATTTGGCTGATTCAAAAGCATTAAACCCCCATCTACAGGGAAGGCAGGAAGGTGGGAAGGTGGGAACACAGGCGGGGCCTCAGACTCACTTGAGGAATGCATCTTGGCTGTTGAGATAGGGGAAGAACGAAGGCTCACAGACCAGCCCATGGTCCAGGCAGGCGTCCGTGCAGGCCCTCCCAGGGGCCGCCAGCCAGGCCCGGAGAGAGTGGGTAGGGGGCCAGGCTCCCGCAACTGAGCTGATATTCTGGGCCCATTCGAGATGAGTGGCGTTAGGAGCTAAGACAAAGGGACTCTGGGAGGTGTGGGCTCCTGGGGGAACCGGGCTTGGGCCCACACAGAAGTCCTGTCAGGAAGAGAGAGGTATTAGGGAAGGGAATGGATTTTTCTCTAGAGTGCTCAGCACTACAGTTTCAGTAAGGGCCACTACTGGGCACTTACTGAATGCTAAGCAGCCTCAAGTGTTATTCCCATAATACCAAGTAGCCCAGAGAATGGATGCTAATTATTGCACGAAGCCTAGAGGACGTACGCCAGGGACTGGATGGCAGAAGCGGGCTCTGAACTCTCACCTGCTTGGGAGCTGTCTACCCTGCATGACCTCACTTCTGGGGTCAGAGACCCCAGAAGTCCATAAGCCCTGCTCAGCACGGGGACAGAGCCTTGTGCTGGCCTCTGAGGCTCTTCTCGGGGATCTCAGATTCTTATCTGTAGAGGGACAGTTCAGAACCGGTCTCCAGGTCCTGACGCTCACACCGTGGCTGGTCAAAGTGCAGACATACACAGCATCTGCCTAAATCTAACAGCCACAGCCACTGTCCCCAGGGTCCCAAGCCCCACAGTTCTGCATCTCCTGGTTTTCTCTCAGGCCACCTGCAGCCTATGACAGCTCAGATCATCGGATCAGGGGACATAAGAGCAGGCCATCCCCGATTTCTCGGGGCAGGCCCCTACTCCAGGCCCCATCTCACTGATTCCCGTGAAGGTGGCAAGCAGGGGCTCTTGTCTGTTCCATTCACTCAGTTATCAAACTGAGAAATTATTTTTTGAAAACCCGGCCTGTGGGGCAGGGTGGGTGGGGACTGATATCCGTGACTATTGCATCCCATCACTTCAGGTGGGGTCAGGTGGGGATTGGTAGCCACGATGGTTGGATCTCATCTTGAGTCCCCGCGGTGGAATGAGGAGCTGGATGAATGGCTTGCCTATGACTGAAGTCTACATAGACCCCAGCATCAGCATGGCCCAAACTTGGAATTCATAGGCTTTGGAGTAACAGCCTCAAGTCCCTGGGGCAGAGGATGCAGGGTGACCCACCTGGTGTTGGATGTAGGCATGGATCCTTTCCAGCATCCCTGTACATGTATATTCATAGGGCAGGTAAGGGTCTACCTGTGGAAGAGATGGGCAGAGGGACCTGGATGCTGGGGCCATACCCGTGGGCGGCAGCAGAGACCAGGTTGACACTCTCAGCTCGGAAAGCCAGCCAACCATCCACCTGGCCCCTCTACTAGCTCACACTGCCTGTTCCCAGGGATACGCTCAGGGTGTCAGTTCAGGATTCGTACAGTCCAGCCCTCCGGCTCCACCTTCTCCAGGCCTCATCCTTCCCTTTGTACCACTCCTCTCCTCTTTGCAAAGCCCAGCACTTCATCCCCTCTCAGGCATCACCTACCCGTGAGCCATCCTGAGCCTGCCCGTTGTCCTTGGATGAGGAATGTGTTCTCAGTGGCTGTCAGCACCCTAGCGGTCCTCTCCTAGCACAGGCTAGCTCCTGAGTCACCGTTTCCTATTCATTCCCCATCTCCTGCACGAGCCTGCAAAGCCACTGAAGGTGGGGACTGTGGCTTGAGCACCGAGCACCGCTGGTCTGTCAGCAGACGGTCACAGATGATGAAGCAACCGCCCTCATCTTGCATCCCACCAAGGAGCACAGGGCACTCACACATCCCAGTTAGAAGGAACAAGATGAATCTTGTCATACCCCCCGCCTAGGTACATGGCTACATGAGATGCACACCCCAAAGAAAGGCCCTGTGGCATCTGTACAAACGCCTGGAAGTGGTACGGCAACCTAGTCTAAGCAGATCGGAGGAGTAGGCAGGGCCCAGAAAGATTGCAGAAAAGTCAGGCAAGGTGGCAGGTTCCTGTAAACCCAGCTTCGGTGTGGACCAGGAGAAAGGGGATCCCTGGAACTCACTGGCCAGACAGCCTGGCCAAATGGATGAGCTTCAGGTTTAGTGAGAGACCCTGACTCAAAAAATGAAGGCTCCTGCACAGGGCCTGGGTTAGATTCCCAGTACCCACATGGTCACTCGTGACCATCCCTAATTATAGTTCTAAGGGAGCCAACAACCCTTCTGACGTCTGCAGGAACCAGGCATGCATGTGACACACATGTACAAATGCAGGTAGCATACTCATGCACATAAAATAAACAGAAAGGTAATTTTATTTTAAAAAAAAGGTGGAGATTAAGAGAGGAAAGACGCCTGACATTGAATCTGGACCTCACATGTACCTGCACACATGTGCACGTACATATACATACATGTACACATACCATGCAACTCACAATACAACCCACAAAATATATACACAAAACACACAAAACATCCTGGCAGTGGTGGCGCACACCTTTAATCCCAGCACTCAGGAGGCAGAGGAAGATGGATCTCTGAGTTTGAGGCCAGCCTGGTCTGCACAGTGAGTTCCAGGACAGCCAAGACTACATAGAGAAACCCTGTCTTAAAAAAAAAAGAAAAAAAGAAAGCCCTACAAAATATACAACAACATGCACAATACATACAACATGCACACAACAACACAACATACTCAATGCACATAATAAACACACAGCATACAAATTAAACACTGCGTGCACGCGCGCGCACACACACACACACACACACACAAGTGACAAAGAATCTAAGAAAACAGAATTGAGGTCAGCCTCCTGCCTCCTCCTTGCTTTACTGCTCAGCCCTTGCTGCTACCTCAGCCTTCATGAGCCCAGCGCAGAGCCACGTTAGAGGAGGCCACTGGCCCAGAGGGCAGATGGCAAGAACAGCGGTGTCCGGCCACAGCTGGGACTCAGGAAAGATACAGCAGTCTGGACCCATTATATCACAGTGCTCCACCCAGCCTGGCTTCTAGGGATGTCATTTCCTGCAGACCACATCAACAAGTGGCGGTGAAACTGGACAGCAGGATGAGTGAGTGGCATTGGAACGCCTAGCAGGCTCTGCTCCCTGGAGACCCTACCTCCTAGGGGGAGAGTCTTTCATTGTGCCAGTAGCCAAGGGTCTACCCTGGACACTGTGACATTCCTGGGGGTGAGGGATGGGGAGCCACAAGTACCTTCAGGATCCCTACCGGGCTGAGTAATTCAAACCTCCACAGTTACGGAGATCTGGAATGGCGCAGGTGTGGTCAAATCACCTTGAGCTATCTTGTCCCCTTAAAAGCCACTGTCAGTCCTTGTGACTATGACATGACTGCTTTTGGGGTGCAGACCTCCAAACAGACCCCTAATTCTCACCAGCCCCAAAGCTAAGGATAGTATCTGCTAGCATCCGAGACGGTCCACAGGTCCCTGTTTTCCAAGACCTGCCCAGCTTAGAGTTCCACCAATGCATCTGAAGTATGTTGAGGCATAATTTTCTGTGTACTTAAACAAAACTCTATGAAACTATTACCACCTTGGAACATGGTCTTGGGGGTAACCTGAATCTGTGTTCTTTTGTCAAGATCACACATCAGAATAAGCAATCTCTTTGAGGTAAGAGTCACGTTTTATGTCAACAATAGCCAGCGTCCCCCAAGAGGGGACAGCCACTGCTCGTTCTGATTCAGGTCCTGCTGCCTCTGACCCTCAAAGCAGTATGCTGCTGTTCTGACTGCACCAGGGATGACTACCAGGCATTATGGGTAGACTTCCTCCTCCTGAGGCTGAGGCTCAGAGATCCTCCAGGGCCCACATCCAGCGGCCACGTTACTCCAGTCACCTGTGCTGCCTTCCCAGACTCAGCCCTGTCACACCCTGTCTGGTTTCTGAGCTGACAGCTTGGGACGACCTGCAGCCAGCTGCTGCCCAAGCCAGAACCCCCACACTCAGAACAGAGTTCAAGGAGCCACTGAGCTCTGGTCTGGGATCCCTCTTAGGGCTTGTTGGGGAAGGTTTAGAAACAACTATAAACAACCAACCTAGGGAGGGGGATTCCCCTCCACAGGAGGCTCCTGGGCTCCAGAGTGACAGCAAGTAGCTCTTGTCACAAGCAACTCAAAGGTCCCCTTTGTGAGGGGCATTTCCAGCCAGACCAGCCAGCTTGAAGCTCCTGCCAGGAGCAGCAGCTGAAGATGACCCCACTGGGTCAAACTGCAGGAATGGCTGTCATCTTCTGACAGTGACAAGGACTAGTCCTGCGCAAAATGGGTGATGTGGAGGGTCACGCAGAGGCGGCACGTCACCTCCCGTCCTCCCACCTGGAACATCCCCATCTGGACCGTGTGTTCACAGGCAGGAGCCACAGCCCAAGTCCTGCGTTTTCTTCAGGGTGGGGAGTGCTGGCCTGGGAGGCTTTGGTCTCCTTTGCCAGCCCCCTGGTTCCTCCTTCCTCCCTCCCTGAAGAAGTGAAGACTTGTAGAACAAGTCTGGCCATTTGCTTATGGTGGCTACATTCCCCAGAGACCCAGCCAGCTGTTCAGAAACTTATCGACAGTCAGTTAACCAGAGTGCCTGTTTGACACACAGACTTCAAGGCCACTAAGAAATCAGCCTAGGTGGCTAGCACAGGCTCTGAGCTGTAAGTTCCCAGCCTATTGAGGCTATGCAGCCCAGGGTGCCCTGGAACCCCCAACCTTCCTGTCTTAGCTTCCCAAGGGAGTGGATCTTTGTAATATTTGAGCCCCTCTGGGCTGCAGGGGGCTGATTTGGGGTCCCGCTGACATGGATAATACCTATTGAATTCCTTCGTCTTTTGTTCTTATTTTATTCTAATTTTTAGATTAACTAACAAAATTGAAGAGATGCTCAGGGTTTTGTTTCCTTTTTCTAAGACAAAACAAGACTCAAAGGGTAAATAAGGCGACATTCTCTGCCACTGACACCGCTCAGGGCTTAGAAATCCCAGTGTAAGGGACTCCCTGTGTTGGGGGGGTTGTGTCCTCCCACAATCGCCTGCTCCTAAGCCAAGGCAACACATCTGAGTGTATCTGAGAGGCTTCCAGAGACAGTTACGGGGCAGAGTCACCAGATGGGTGGGGCCCAGATGGAAAGAAAGGGAGACACCAGCCAGCACCGGCGGATATTCTCACGGCTTTCTGTCCATCGTGTGATCTGCCACGCCCTCCCCACTGAGATGGATGGAAACCTCTGAAACACTCAGCCCAAAACATTTTAAAATAAGTTTTCTTGGGGAAGCTGGAGAGATGGCTCAGCGGTTAAGAGTACTGGCTATTCTTGCAAGATGTTCACAACTGTCTGTAACTTTAGTTCCAGGGGATGGACCCCTGTGGGCACCAGACACACACCTGGTACACAGCCATACACGCAGGCAAAACATTGGTACACATACAAATAAAAAGAAATACACCTTTTTAAAAAGTGTTTGAGAGCCGGGCGGTGGTGGCGCACGCCTTTAATCCCAGCACTCGGGAGGCAGAGGCAGGCGGATCTCTGAGTTCGAGACCAGCCTGGTCTACAAGAGCTAGTTCCAGGACAGGCTCTAAAACCACAGAGAAACCCTGTCTCGAAAAACCACAAAAAAAAAAAAAAACAAAACAAAACAAAAAAAAACAAAATAAAAAGTGTTTGAGGCTCTTACAGAGAACCTGAGTTTGGTTCCCAGCACCCACAACAATGGCTGACAACAGCCTATAATCCAGCTCCACAGGATCTGACACCCTCTCTTGGCCTCTGAGAGCGCTCACACTCATGTACACGTGCATATGGGTGCACACACACACACACCTATAAATAGAAATAATAAAATAAATACGTTTTTTAAAAAAGAAACAAGTTTTCTCGAAATAAAGTGCTGAGCCTGTAGGAGCCAGCCATGAGAAGCTAAACAGAAACAGACCACCCAAAGGAAGTTCTTCCAATCATTATCACCTGCCAATGTTGGGCCTAGCCATAAGCTTAAAGGAGACCTGAGCCTCAGTAGTTTACCCAGAAGCAATACCTGGTTGCAGGAAGGACCATAAACTAAGATTATCTGGGCACCACCCAAGAACAGACCATCCAAAGGAAATGCCTAACATTTCAACCATTGAAGATAGGATCACCTGCCAGCACACACTCACCAGGACACCCCGAGACAAATGTCAGCCAATCAGGGGTCCTGAACCTTAGAAACCCCTCACCCTCACCTTTACTACTATAAAAACTCAACTCCAGCTGAGCTCCGGGCTCTCCGTTTATTCCAATACGTTGGACATGTGGAGAGCCCGAGTTTGCAAACTTGCATAAAATAAAGGCTCTTTGCTTGTATATACGGGACTTGGTCTCCTTGTTGGTTTTTGGGGGACTTCAGGGATCTGGGCATAACAAGACTGGAAGCTGTAATACGTATGTACGGCCCCCTCTCCCCTCATTTCTCATATGCGCACACACCAGGCCTCCCACACTCACTAAAGGGGCCCTAGTGCTCCGCTCTTGGTATGCAATAGCCAGTCCCTGAGCCAGTTCCGTGGACATACCTGTATGACACATGGCCTAGCCCCCACCAGGTTTGCTGAGCTGAACTTGCAAGAGAGCCAGCGTCTCCAGGACAGCTGCCTGAAGGGCACAGCCCTCCCCACACTCGGAGAACACCTGCTAACTTATGCCAAGAGGAAATGATATCTGACCCACAGCTGCCAGATAAGGGTGTGCAGGCTGCTCACGGCAGGGAGTCACTCTCTCCCCTTACCCACACACCAAGTTTGGGAGTGGGGACCCATGCCTCCTTTTCTAGTTCACGCGGTTGGATTCAGGATTGTGCTAAGCAGGTCCGGGCTGGATGCCTTTCCAAGGTCAGCCCTGCAAGACTAGGCAAGTTCCCTAGGAAGTTCCTTTTTCCACTTACAGGGAAGAGCCGAGGTCACAGAGTCTCACCTGGGTGTTCATGATGGCCTTGATGGCTGCTTCAAACTCCTCGGAATTGTTATAGTCGACAGTCCACACGTGAGGCTTGCCGATGAAATTCTCTGCGTAGGGATGCTGGGAGAACACCTGCCCGGGACCAACAGGCGGCTGCTTCAGCCTGCAGCTGGCCTTGGCTCACGCACCCACCCTGATCCCTTCCCTCTACGCACCCCAACGCTCCATCCCCTTCTCAGGTTCCCAGATCTGGCCCTTCTGCTCACCTCCCTGGAGGTGGGCTTGCCCCGGAAAAACTCGTGGTTGAGGGAGCTGTGGGGTGGGCTGAAGCGAGATTGAAGGAAGATGCAGCCGTTGGCGATGGCCTCCAGGGGTGCTGGGCCCTCATAGGGAAATCCGAACCCTATAAAGAGCTGGAAGCAGAGGGCAGGCAAAATGGCTCCAAGGGTAAAGGCACGTGCCGCCAAACCTGAGGACCTGGGCTCAAACTCGATAAAAGCATGTGTGGAGGATTGCATCCTGCTCTCCAAGGTTGTAAGAGCGTGACGCTGCAGCTGCGCTCTGACCGGCTCGACTGAGGCGCAGGGACCCCTCTGCACTCAAAATACAAACCCAGCGTGCTCCTTACATGGCTGTGCTCCCTCTCCCTTACATGGCGGTGCTCCCTCTGCAGAAGTAAAACTTCTTGCCTTCCATGAAATACTCTGCACTGTGCGGTCATTTTCCTGGGACCCCAGACCCACTCATACCAGCCATGATGGTGGAAGGAGAGAACCGACTCCCAGAAGCTGTTCTCTGACCTTGTAGTACACGCCTGACCCCAATTCCCCAGCAAAACAAATAAATGTTAAAACAAAAACTGGGTGGGGTGGGGTGAACCAATGATCAGGGAGATTGGGCCACCTCAGGCCAGGACTCCAGAAACCAGAGAGACAGAGATGGTCTCAGCATTCATAGGAAACTGCAGGGGGCAGTATAGATGAGTCACTGTGGGCTATAAACACGCCTTTCCTCTCCATGGGCCTCAGTTTCCCCATTATGGAACGAGCAGTCTGGCTTTATAAATGGTGTCTCCTTGCTCCATCAAGCAATGCTTTTGGTGGGGAAGGAGGAGGCAGTGTCCCCACCCCCACCCCCACCCGGGCTATCCAGGCTCTGAAAGGACCTTTGAAAGAAGGTGTTGAAATATTCATCCTGTAACTGACTACACCGGCTCCAGGAAGGAGCTTGATAAGTAATTCTGAGACCCGAGTCGCTGTGTAAGGTTACCTCATCCTTCCTCTCCCGACACATACATATCGGAGAGATCTAAGGAAAGACCAGGAGGTACTGGACGCTAGTGGGAGATTTTCTGGCCTCAGACGATACTCCAGGGCCAGCCACAGGCTCATCCCCAGTGAACCAGTTGTAGCTGCAGAGATCCAACTCTGGGAGCTCGTAGAAGCAGCCCTCCAGAACCAATGGCCCCATGGAGACTAGACAGGGTCTCCTCAGCCTGTGTGACTGCCCCTCCGCAGCTTTTACAGTTTGCCCAGCTCTGGGATGGAGAGGGGAGAGCCGGACAGTACAGCTCCCACTCCCCAAGTCCCTCCCAATGGAGGGCCCAGGCTGCTGATACCTGCGTGTCTGCCAGGATTCTGGGCGGCAGAACACATGGAAATGTCCAGCTTAGCGGATGCCCGTCATCCGTGGCTGTGGCCTGCAGGGGTGGGACAGTGGCCTGAGGTCCTAGAGCCTCACCTTGGCCTTACGCAGCAGCTGCTGGAACTCAGGCTGTGGCAGGAGGCCATGGTTCTTCACAAAGGCAGGGACCTCGGGGGGCCGCTGGCTCTCATAGTACACGGTGCCATGGATCTCCATGTACTTGTTCAGGATGGCCAGAAACTTCTCCTTGCCCTGCACAAGGAGGGGGAGACAATGGAGACTCTCTCACACTCAGAAGGCAGAGCCGGTACATCAGGCACCCCGGCTCCAGGGTCAGAAGACAGGGGCTCATTGTGGGGTGATTGTTAACTTGCTGTGGAGACACGGGCAAGGTCCCTCTCCTCTCTGGCCCTCCAGTTTTTCATCTGTGAAGTGCAGGGCTTGAGCTAAACCAGAGGCATTAGGGTTGGTTCTGGCCATGGAACTGACTGGTTTCCAAAGACGCCCATGGAGACCCAATACTTAAATGTATCTGCGAGTCTAAATGCCCTGAGTACCTGTAGAGCTCTCTGGAACTTCCTCACACACTCACCTATCCACCCATCCGTCAATTCAACCATTAACCTTTCTACACACACACCTTGTTCATCCATCCATCCATCCATCCATCCATCCATCCATCCATCCATCCACCTTTTCACCCCTACATCCACCCACCCATCCATCCATCCATCCATCCATCCATCCATCCATCCATCCATCCATCCATCCACCTTTTCACCCCTACATCCATCCATCCATCCATCCATCCACCTTTTCACCCCTACATCCACCCACTCATCCATCCATGTCTCCATCCGTCCATCTATCCATCCATCCATTCCCTGTCCACCTGTCCTTCCATTCGTTCATACGTGTATCCCTCCTTTCATCTGGGAAGGAGGAAGGAAGTGGAAGTTCTAGATTGGAGACTTATTAGCTGAAAGAAGTGAACTAGAGCAGCCCTCACAGGCGCCACATTCTGACTTGAATTGTTTCAATTGATATAAATTATTGAAATGACCTGGGACTGTTAGGGCCCCAGCTACAAGATAGGAATCAAAGCTTTCTCTCTGGAAGAAGACGGCATCAGCTTTGACTTCAAATTATTCTTACGACTTTTTTTCATATTCATTTCTAGAACATATAAAAAATTCAAGGCAACCAAAAAAAAAAAAAAACCAAAACCTTACGGAAAGCCCAGAAGGCTTTGCAACAGAAATGAACAGGGTGAGCTAAACCCCACTTGGAAATTCTGGGCACTAAAAATGGGTGGAATAACTTTGGAAAAGAATATGAGCAGAAGGAGCTATTGTGGGGTCTCCTTGTGCACTGTAAAGACATCTCTGTCAAGGCACCTTCTGATTGGTTCAATAAAGAGCTGAACAACCAATAGCTAGGCAGGAAAGGATAGGCAGGAAGAGAGAGAAAATCTGGGGAGAGGTGGATTCACCAGACAGAGGAAATGAGACCCACAGTTCTGAGAAAACATAATGAGCCACTTGGCAGAATATAGATTAATATAAATGGGTTAATTTAAATTATAAGAGCTAGTTGAGAACAAGCCTAAGTTAAGACCAAGCTTTTATACTTAGTAAGAAGTCACCGTGTCATTATTTGGGACTTGGCGGCCCAAAGAAAGACTCGTTACACAGAGCAGCTGACCCCAGGTCTATGTGCAGCAGGAGTGGGGACAGTATGGTACCAGCATCACGATGACACAAAGGTGAAGAGGATGGGACATCTGAGTCCAGACAGAGAGCTCACACCCACAACCGCCTCACTGCTGATTAGGGAGGGTGTCTCGGAGGAGGGGGAACGCACTGTGAACAAGGGATCCCAGGCATTTGCCATTCACACGCGAAGAAAGAGAGAAGGGGTCCAAGCCCGGCACCCAGTGTGGTTAACTCAGAATTGGAAGAATTTGAATCTGTATATCCCACCACATGGCAAAGTTACCTCAAAATGGATCATGGACTCAAAGGCAAAAAACTGAAGCCATGAAACTTACTGAGGGAGGACGAGAAGAGCTGTGTCTTTGGGACGTGAGGCAGGGGAATACCGCAAGCACAAGCAAGAGCATGCAAATTTAGTGAATAAGCAAAATTGGCCAAAACAACCTGTCTGCAGACCAAAAGCACAGCAATGACGCGCACTCCTAGCCAATCACAACACGCCGGCAGCGACCACCAGTTTCAAAAGAACCAACCAAAAAACGTTGCTGCGGCAGCTTCATTTCCCTAACCCAATAAAGGCCCCCACCCCGACCCTCTTACAGTAAAGAGCCTTTATGTTGACATCTCTCCACACCCCCAGCCTCCCAGGAAACAGGCGGCATCAACAAAACCACAACAGGGATACACAAAGGCTGGTTGGCCATCGCACCATCCATAAAAGACAGCATTTGATTTCTCTTAAAGTCAAGGTTTAGCCAGGCGTGGTGCATACCTGTAACCCCAATACTTGGGAGGCTGAGGCAGGAGAATTGCCACAGAATGGCCTGAATACATAGTAAATTCAAGGGCTCTTGGGTTACACGGTAAGACGCTGTCTTCAGAAAAGCCAACATAGCAAAAATGGGATTCTGTGCACTGCCAAAAATACCCTTCAGGAACACAGGTGAGGGGCTGGCAACTTGGCCCAGCAGGCAGAGGCACTTGCCGCCAAGCCTGACGATCTGAGTTCAAGTTCAGAGACCATATGGTGGACGGAGAGAACCCGCTCCAACAAATTGTCCTCTGGCCTCCCGGAGAGCTCTCTGGCTCAAACAAAATAAGGAAGTCAATGTAAAAAGAAAAAAATTAAAAGGGGGTCGGGTATTCCAGAAAAAAAATCAGAGACAAAGGGCCTGGGATGAGGTAAGGAGAGATGTGTGGTACATTTCCGTGAACTCACCTCTGTGTAAAACAATCCTAACAGCTGGTGTATGGCGGGCATAAAACAGCAGACAGGAGCCAGGCGAAATTAAAGCAGGATTAGGGTCTCGTAGTACCCAGCACAAAGGGAAAGTATTTGCTTATGTGGTCCTCAGTAAGGTAGGATGCTGGCTGCTCTCTCTGGGGCCACGGGTGAAGGACAGAGAAGACCAGTGGCTAACCGGAGGGAGGCGTTTAAATACAGATCAACGCTAGGCCAGCAAGATGGCTTAATGGGTAAAGGCGCTTGCCATCGAGACAGTGACGTGAGTTCAATTCCTGGGACCCACAGAGCGGAAGGAGAGACCTGATTCCTGAAAGCTGCCCTCTGACCTCTGCATGTACGCATGCACACGCACACACACACACAGGGGCATGATCACACAAAGACTCCAGAAATAGATATCTGTAGCGAATTCACGCTCCTCCACCTGTCTGTCAGAGGTTACAGTTATTCTCTGCTCTCAACGGCTGTGATGGCTCTAGGTTCAGGTCACCATTTGTCTTCTCTCGGTGACTGGGTTGTCTGCTGTAAGGCACACTTCCCCTGGGGCCTGCAGGATACCTGTCCTTAGCCCCCTGCACCGTGAACTCTGACCCCCAGCCCCTCCTAAGCTCTACAATCAACAGTCGCAAAGCCATAGCCCCCAGCTGTTTTCTGCAAACCGAGACAGGAAGACCTGCTTAACACACACACACACACACACACACACACACACACACACACACACACACGCACGCACGCACGCACGCACGAAACCCCAGATACCTCTGTACAAGACACAGGAGATACAGGGCCTCCATCCTCCCTCTTTCCACAGGCTCTCCATGGCACCTGTCCAGGACAGGGCCTTCAGCTCTCCTCCGGCCGTCTCTGACACTTTCTAGTTATAGATACTGGGTAGATGCAGTTTCTTTGAGGTTTCTGATTGAATAGGGCTGATCTGATCTGGGCTGTCTCCAAAGCTGGATTTTCATCTGCCCACACTTCCTTCCCCCACTCTCTGTTGGCCAGGCGTTCTCCCCACTTGTGCCCCTTCCCTGGTGGCCTCAGCAAGTTCTGCTCCAAGGCTTTCTCTCTGTCCCTAGACATCTCAGCAGGATCTTGGACCTCCGGTATCCCCAGCCACACCACAAGCCGCCATTGTTCTGGGAAGGCTGTGCAGAGCCGGAGTTCAGCAGGGCAGCTCTGAGCTCAGCTAGATGTGGTTGTAACACCCTCTCGGCCACTGACTCACGCTATAGCCTGCTGAGCCCCACTTTCCCCATCTGTAAAATGGGCACAATGCCATAATCACCACCCGGGAGAAGAGCAAGGAAGAAGGCACTTGCCAGCCCCCTGCATTGCTTGGCGTTGACACAAATGTCAGCCTCTGTTATGATGTCAGTGTGCTCGATGAGACACCACCCAGCACCTTCCTCAACAAGAACCCAGACATGAGGTGGACACACGGTGGCTTGGAATGAAACCACTCTGTGGTGTTCCTTCAAACTGGGTGGAGCCATGTGATGGAGACCCAGTCTCTGGGTGATACAGGAGACAGCCCCGCTCATCCCTCCTCTCATTGACTGGGGTTTGTCTTTGAGGACGAGATGTTTGATCCCGAGCCTGTGACAGACTCAGGGTGAAGACTAAACACCATGTGTTACCAAGGAGCCATGTGGCTCTGCCTGGCCACCCCCTGAAATTGTGAGAGACAGGTTGGACCACTATCAACCTGTGACAGCTGACCTAATGCTACCTATCCAATCGGGCCAGAGGATTCTCAAACGAGACAACTGTGTCATGGCTTGGTGCAGGACACTAGTTACACACCCTGGGATGACCTTGACCCTGTCATCTTTCCTGTCTCTACCACCCAAATCTTGAGATTACAGGTTTGTTCCAACCATGCTGCTTATGGGTCCTAGGGCCCGAACCTTGGGGTTTGTACGCTCTAGGCGAGCACTCTACCAACGGAGCCACATTTCCCGGCCCAACCCTGACTTCAGTCTGCCTCCTGCCTGTCTTCTGTCCCTCCCACCCTCAGCCTTGTCTGCAGCTGTGCCCAGGAACTTGCCTGTCCTCACCGGGACCCAGGGAAGACTGCTCCTTAGACCCCGCTGTCCCCACTCACTCCTCCCCACCCTAGAGTCCAGGGCACCCTCAGGGACCCCACAGTGCAGTCACTACGGGAGTCAGGCAAAGGCATGCACACAGGGGCTTCCGTTCCATACCTGGAGCTGCCTCATCACCATGGAGCACAGGGGACAGAGAGAACAGGTTAGTGACCAGAAGCAGCCATCAACCCTCACAAGTATCCCGGGATGGGGGACCTAAGCTGGAAGGTAGGATTCTAATTTCTAAGTCCCACCCCCACCACTCACCCCACCAAGTTCCACTCTCGCCTAAGTCTTCCTGTGGGATTTGTGGCATTCATCAGTTCCTAAGGTGGGGGTAGAGGGTTTCCTCTGCAAAGCAGCCATGCAGGTCTCTGGAAGCAGTCCAGGGGGTGAGGGGGACTGTCACCATCTCATTGGGGACTATCCTGAACCATTAGGAAGACATATAGTTTGTCCTCCGGGGTGCAGAGCAGTAGACGGAGCTGCAGCATTCTGGATTCTCTGCAGCCATGCCTGAGGCTTCAGATGAGGACTGCAATCACATGGGCTTTGCAGAGACAGGTCTGGGCAAATCCTGGAATTGTGTGGCCGGAGCCGTCACAATGTGGATGTGATCTGCGCTAGAACCAGGTGTAGTGAGGTGGCCAGCACTGTCATGGACATGACCTGTGTGGCAGGCACTTAGCGCAGTGGACACGTGGCTTGTGCCAGAATGGGTGTGGTCTGCACTTGTAAAGGCACGGCACATTCAGTGGGTGCGTCCAGCACAGGCACGGGTGTGACCTGCACTCGGGCACGGGTGTGACCTGCACTAAGGCAAGCGCTGTTCTGCAGCAGACATGGTACGGTCGGCCGGGCAGTGGACCTGCCGGGGCTCACCTTCCAGATACTCGCCTCCTTGCCGTACACCACCGCCATGTTGCTGGCCTTGCTGTCTTTGATGAGCTGCTTCTCCGTCTCATTGAGCTCCTCGGACACGAAGCCCATGAAGGAGTTATCTGGGGTGTGAGCTACAGGCCGGCCATAGAGGGAAAGTCGGGGTTATCAAACAGACTTCCAAGCAGCAGCCCCGGCCTCCCTGGATGGCCTGTCCCAGGAGTTCCTACTGAGCATGTGGGGACAGCACCCGTGGGTGAACTGGCCTGGACTAGAGACCGTCACAAAGCTCAGAGCAGAGAACCTACAGGGCCACCTGGCTCCCAACTTGTTTTAGGATGACTGACTTGACTCTGGGTAGCGTAGCCAGGACTACCGTCTCTGCTCAGTCCCTTGTCTGGGGCACTATCTCCATCTTGGCTTCTTTCTCCCACCACACACACATCGCCGCAGGGCTTTCTCCTCCACTTATCCCCTCCCCTTATCCCCAGGCACACTGACAGCTGTCCACCTGTCTCCAAAGTTCTTTTCTCTAGAACAATCCTTTCTGACTCAGGTCCCATCAGGTTCCTAGACTTGCCCAAGATCCCTCAGGCCATGCTCCCTCTCACAATCTCCAGGCTCTACCAACTCTGCCCTGGGGGCCTAGTCTTTGACCCGACACTCCCTGACCGGAAGTTCTACTACACACCACTCAGTTATTCTTGCCAGAATAAGGTCAGGATACCGCAGTGTCAGCTCATCTGTGTCCCCAGCTCACCTCAGTGTTCCCAGCTCACCTCAGTGTTCCCAGCCAAAGCACTGCCTCGGTCACACCTCCAGCCTTTGTTCTGCCTGGCCTAAGCCCCTCCCTTTTCTGACAGGATCCCCCCCCCCCACTGCTCCACACACCCCCTTCACCTCCTGCCCCCATGAGCCTCTCTAGGGTCCACCAGCCTCCCCTGGGGGCCCCTGGCTGGTTTCCTGTTGAGAACACAACAGAGAATTAAGACAAAGATATCCTAATTCTCTTCCAGAACCAGAGCCCCAGGCAGGGTCTGGCTTCCTCACTGTCCCTCAGGGGCCAAGTGAGTTTTATCTCTTTTAAATAATGTATTCATTATTTGCTTAGATTTTTCAGAAAAAACATCATTATTGCATTATTGTTCAAAGATTACCCAATACATACAATTTGACCAACAGATTATATAATCAAAAGGGTTCTCTCCTTATTTAAGTAATACTTAACTTAATGAAGAAATTCTTTCTCCTGCAACAGTCCGCGGTACAGCCGAGGTTCTAAGATCAGATGTGGGTCAACCTGCCCGTCTTAAGAACCAGTCACCAGGTCTTCTCTCTTGTTCCCTCCCACGGGTCTGGCCAGCTCTGGTAGCCATCCTGGGAGGTGCTAGGACCTGGAATCCCGTGTCTCTAGAGCCCACTGCCTTCCCACATGGGTGGAACTCTGGTGAGTGCCGGCTGTCAGCAAGGCATGCTCAGCTTCCCGGGACACCCCAAACTCCTGTCACCCCACTTCCTACTCCAGATGCTTGAGATCCGTACCCTAGCCTTCCTCGGCAGGGGGAGATGTGCTAATCAGACAGTGTGGCCAGGGGGAGTCCCACAGGTGATCTTAGGTTGTCTTTTACCTCCCCTGTGTAACTGGGATGACCCTGACCCTTTGAGTCTCCTGCTTCCGCCTCCTAACTTTTGGGGTTATAGGTGTATGCTGTATGCCCTGCTTATATGGCACTGGAGAGAGAACCCAGGGTCCTGCGCATGCTAGGCGAGCCCTCTGCCAACTGAGCCACATGCCCAGCCCCTGGTGCTTCCCACCACAAGGCCTGGGAATGCTCACGCCCCTTAGCTGGTTACAGACTAGACCCAGGCCTCTTCTTGGCTTTAGGACGTGAGGAGGAGCCCTGCCCGGAGGCCCAGAGCTCTCTGTGTGGGTAACCAGTCTGTTATCACCTAGGTTCTTCTCAATGTTAGCAGTACCCCCTCCCCAGACAGGCAGCCAGACCCTCTCAGACCCTCATGGATGGATGGATGGATGGATGGATGGATGGATGGATGGATGGATCCCTGGATGCCTCCCTTCTCTCTGCCTCCAGCTGGACTGGTGGCCTCCCTGTTCTGGTGGCCTCCCTCAGCTGAGCAGTTGAGGACACATCAGGACTGCCCTGCACTCGACCAACTCCAGCAGAAGGGACAGATTTAGAATATAATTAGCTGAATCCGTCAGTGTGAATGGACAAGGAAGCGTGGCAACCATAAAAATAGCAGGAACAATTAAACAAAGAACTCTAAGGGCAGGTAAAGGTTAGGCCGAGAGAGGGAAAGAGCCAGCCTGGGCTATTCAAAACCCTGTCTCAAAATTCTAAGAACAGAATAATTATAAAGTGAGCAAGCATACAATGTTTGGAACAGAAGCCGAGGGGATCATAAACAATGGGAAAAATTAGAAACATTTGACTTGGGGTTCAGGAAAATCAATAGGAGTCTGCAAGTCTGGAACTCCAAATTCAAAGAGCTTTTCCCTGGGACAAGTCTTCATTTTCTCATGCAGGTTCTTTTAAAATATTTTACAGCATTATCAATTGATTAACTGCATGTATGTATATGTGTGTGCCCTTGTGTACTATGGTGCCTGTGTGGAGGTCAGAGGACAGTTTGCGGGAGTCTGTTCTCTCCTTCCACAGTGTGGGTCCCAGGGATTGAACTCAGCTCATCTCACTTGGTGGCCAGCACCTTTACTTGGTGAGCCATCCCTCTGGCTCCTTCTTAGGTTCTTGCAGAAGACTCTTAGCTGTCTTCTGCCCCCAGACTGACCTCTGCCCCTTTGTCTGTCTGCGGTCAGTCAGCACACTGTGCCTGCAGAACACAGTGGCACTTGCCAGGTCCCCCAGGCTCCTGCATCACCTTTATAACTTCTGAGTGGATCACCACCTGACACTCAAATCCCACATCTTTCCCTACTCAGGGGCCTCTGCCCTCCACTTCATATCTTTTCCCTCCGGACTTCATTCCGCGTTATACCAGAATCACACTCTCCTCTGGGACCCACAGAACTTCCAAATGCGCTCCCAGCAAAGAGGGGTCTCCACAGAGCGCTGTGTCCCCAGATAGGTCGCAATACCTCTCTGGGCCTCAGTCTCCTCATCTAGAGACTGCAGGGGCTGCAGGAATTGTGCTCCCTTTCTGAGAACTAATGCAGTCATTACTCACTGCCCATGGTCTCTCACGTCTGCCCAGTGCAGCCTGAACCTAAGCTGCTGACAGAAATGCCACAAGTTTGCCACTTTGAATAAAGATCACATCCTCTTCACGTCCCCGGGAACTGCATGGAACCCACTCTGCTCTTGATTTAGACACCTTCCTAACGAGGCGGCTGATCTGGCTTTCTGGCCCAGAGCCGCTGAAGTGTCACAAATTAGATGCTTACGATGCCACTCTGCCAGCGGCAGCGGAGGAGGGCCAGAAAGATGGCTCGGGATGGAGGAGGAGCCTGTTGCCAAGCCTGACAACCTGAGTTCGATACCAGATCGACAGATCCCTGCAGGTTGTCCTGACCTCCACACTCTTGCCATGGCTCCACTGCCACTGCCCCCATGTGCATAAATTAATAAATAAAAGATATTTTAAGTGACACCAGATAGACTCTTAATCAAAAACCACACAGGAATAAAATCCCAGCACTTGGGAGGCTGAGGCACAAGTTCAAAGGCAGACAGGAGTACATATTGAGACCATACTGAGATCGTATCTCAAAGTTTTAAAAGTGGGGAGACTGGTGGTGCAGCTGGTCTAACATGCACAAGGCCCTATGTGTGATCCTCAGCACCGGAGGCAGAGGCGGGAGGCGGGGGGGGGGGGGGGGGGGGCGGGGACGACAAGATAAAAATGGCCAGCACTCAGCCGGGCAGTGACGGGCACACACCTAGCACTCGGGAGGCAGAGGCAGGCAGAGCAGATCTCTGAGTTTGAGGCCAGCCTGGTCTACAGAGCGAACACCAGGACAGCCAGGACTACACAGAGTAACCCTGTCTCGAAAAACCAAAAATCAGCCAACTAAACAAAGGAAGCAAATGGCTGTTGCTGGGCTCCTAAGTCTGACCTTCCTTAGCCGCCTTCACTCCCTCCCTCCAGGCTCACCATCCGGAGCCTGAAGGAGTTTCCATGTTCTTCACAGCCTTCCAGCTCATCCACCTGCTTCATTACCATCCCTCCCAGCTTCTCTATTGGTTTAAGGAGCTTCTGGAAGGCCACTGGGTCCCCTGCTCTGAGCTATGTGCTTCTCAGAACTCCCAACCTTGGGTCAGCCACCAGCCTTGGGCATACCTCATGCAGTCTCTGATTTCTGCTTCTCTTTACCCACAGGGATGGCAGGTGCTTGCTGAGTCCATCCCACTGGCCCAGGAAGAAGGGGCACCCACCCCTGCACACACAGGGTGGGGGAAGACCAGCCCCTGCACATATGGGGAGACCCAACCTGTACACTTGGGGAGACCCCTTCTCTCCCGGTATCACTCACGGAACATGGTCATGAACTGCTTGGGGTTAAGGTTCCAGTAACCCCAGTTGGTCCGGTAGCCGTGTAGTGTGGCATACTCCTCGTGGTTGTATGCTGGCTCTGTCCCAAAAGTGTCGATGACTCGAATCCTGCACCTGTCCTCCCCCAGAGGGAACAAGGATTGAGATCATACCTTTCTGCATGTCCCTGAACTAGGGGCGTCTCTGTGGCAATGTTGTGTCTAGGTCACGGGAGTACAGTGCTCGGCGGGAGCTTCACGTAGGGGCTGCCTCACCATGTGACCACAGCAAGAGCTTCACCCTCTCTGTGCCAGTTTCCCTGACAGGAATAGCAGTCCAGCTGCCTCAGGGTCGCTTGGTCACTCTTAATGTCTCGTCCCTGGTTGGTACCCAGAAGCCAAACCATCACCTCCACTGGAGGAAGGCTAGGAAATAAGGTGGTATCTGAAGGGGGTGGGGCATCCCCTCATTGCTTCTGGTCATTTATAAGTTATGTCTTATTGGGAAGAACAGTGCCCATGAGTTGGGTCCTGGGGACCTGGGCTTGGGAGACTGCCCCAAGCTTCCTCAGCAAGGGTGGCCCCTCCTAGGTTTCAAAGGGGTTCTGACCCTGGCCTCCCTCCTCCACTGTTATCCCCCAGACCCAATGCTTCTTCCAGTTTAAAGCCCAGAACTCCTATAGGATCAGCTAACCTAAGACCAGGTCACCTCTGAGGCTCCAGAAACCCCACCCGCCCATCCTACCCCGAGTGGCTACTCAACAAAGGCGCTGACATTCAGACACCCCCACACAAAGCTGCCAGCGATCAGTGTTCTTCCGGGCGACCCAGAATCTTGCAGACTGCTGAGGTCGGCAGGATTCCTGATTCCCGGGGAGAGCTGGCGAGGCGGGCAGGATGGCAATGCACAGACAGCCCACATTAATAATAAAAGCAATATCGCTGGCCGTCACCTTCCTCTAATAAAAATCACACCGGGTATTGATGGCATTAGAGCAAGGGAGTGAACAGTGGGGCTCTCGGTGCTAAATGTACCCACTTCTGCTTGCTGCGGCACACTTGCCTTAGCTCCTGGGGCCACCGAAGGGCATTGGCCGCCTCTCTTTTGTCAGGGGCTCCTCTCTTTCCCACCCTCCTCACCCTCACCCCCTGGGATGCCTCGGGCCCTCCATCCAGGTCACCTCCCATCCTACCAGGCTCCAGCCCCAGCCCGCAGAGGGATGGAAGGCTCTAGAGGGCTGTCAGTGATCTGGTTGGAGTGGGAAGGCAAAGGCTGAGACAGGAAGGAAGGGGGTCATGTAGTGCTCCACCCTTGCAGGAGGGAAGGCATGGGCTGTGGTCCCAAGGGTCCCTGGCCTCTCACCGGTACTTCTTGAAGGACAAGCCCATGTGCTGTTTCATCTGCTGAAGGCCATGATAGTCCGTGTAGATGAGGTCAAAGGGCAGAGGCACGGTGAGCGGGCAGTTCCCCCGGCCTGGCGGCACCCCTAAGTTACTGAGAAAAGAGCCCATTAGAGCCTGAACCCAGAGAAACCCACCTTCTCGCCAGCCCTGCGCCCATCCCGTTCCTACAGCCCAGGATGGGAAGCGAAGGGAGATGGCCCAAGGGCGGGGAAGGCAAGAGCACACACTCAGAGATGCATCAGACGGGTGGCCCCATACAGCGGTATGAAGTTTTCAGTGCACATGGGCCTCTACCTAGGAGCGGGACACACACACACACACACACACACACACACACACACACACACACGGAAATCCTCCCAGGCTACTTTGCCAAGCAGTGGGCCTGGCCTCATTTACCTGCCAGGAGGAAGGGGGTTTCTGTAAATCCAGGGGGCTGACTTTGCTCAGAGAACAGCTCTATTGTTCCAGAGTGCCATGAACGTGAGCCAGAGTCCTCAGGGTCCCTTCCGTGCTCACTCAGTGCCAATGATTCCAGCTGTCATGGCTGACACAGCTCCCGTAGGCCTCGGGGACTCTCCCTGCTCCAGCCAGCCATAGCACCGAGTCCCCCGGGACCAGGGGCCTGCCTGTGCACGGCACTTTACAAACACAACAGTGTTTGCCTGGGACAGGGCTGCTTCCAATGACCCAGAAGCTATGGCTGGCTCAGAAAGGAATGGTGACCCTCTGTTGTCTGGCAGGAGCTAGGTGTCAGTCATTTCATCTCACTGAAGCCTGAAGGACGTGGCTATGACCTTGTGGCTTCTTCCAGAGCAACCATCTGCCCAGTGGTCCCCCTGGAAAAGGCTCTAAGCCTTGGCACAGCCACCACAACTGCCGATTTCAGCACGGTTAAGCTCTCAGCTCTCTCTCTGTAGAACTTTCACCTCCCACTCAGACCCCTATGGAACTGACTGGGAAGCCCCTGGTTTCTCCCCTGTGGGCCTGCTCTAGCACTCAGTGAGCATGCACTGAGCCCCAGTGAGAGACTGCTGCCCATGGCCCCCTCCACCTTCGCCTTATACTGGGCCAGAGTAGAGCCCTGGGCTGAAATAGCACCACACTTAGTGCTGTTTCTGTTTGACACATGCATCACCCCCCTCAGGCCCTCCCATTTAACACGCATCTTGTAGGATATTACAAGGTGCCAAGCCCTGTGCACCATGAAACTTTTGGTCCTTGGATAATAAGAGTCCCAGGAAGAGTGAGTGGCCTGGGGAGGGATGGGGATGTGAGCAGACAGAGCAGGCATCAATCAGGTCCAGCTGCTGGGAGCTGATTGGGTGTTGAGAGCAAGGAAGACCACGTCTAAATAGGCCAAGGATGCTAAGAGCATCTTCCCATCTCAGCTCCTAGGGGTGCAAAGCGGCCGTTTAACAAGGTGGGTGCCCCACCCTTTGCCTCTGCCAGGCCATTGACTGCCTGCAGGAACAGAATGCTAGGGTGCTGGAAGAAGCCCCAAGGCCTCCTGGGAGCCCAAGCCATAAGCAACCTTGGGCCAGGGAGGTGATGGGGTCTGACAAGGACAGACTCATTAAAGACAAGGGACCATGACTGATCCATTGCCTGGTTATGTCTCGGGCTCTCTAGAGTAACTCAGGTGGAAAAGTACCAGCCCAGAACGCACAGCGCTGTCTGTGCACGCTCAGCACATTCCCAGCCCAGGCTGGGGGAGGGGCTGGTGCACACCACCCTCTGAACAAACCACGCACAGGGGCCCCTTTCTGGTGATGTAGATGGCACCTGCCTGCAAGACTGCAAAGACAAGATTCCAGGGTCGGGGTACTGATGGATATGGTGGCATCAGGGCTGGGTCTGTCCCTACAGGGCATGACAGCAGAAGGGGCAGGGAGAACAGCTTGCCTTGCTGAGCTGTTCCCCAATCACGTGTTACCTAATGCCAGAGACTGTGCCATGGAGGCAGGAAAGCAAGACCCTAGCAACCTCATTCCTTATATATAAAACCTTTAACCTGGCTACACAGCCTCTGCCCTGTCTTCTCCTGTGGGGGCTACTTTCCCACGATCCCCAGGTGTCACAGAACACAGGCTTCTAAGGCAAGGATCTCCTGAGCCAATCAGTGATGTGGAATGGGCAGAGAACTCATGAGCTATAGCACCCTAAAGCAGTTCCCAGTTGGAGACTCCATGAAATATTTGGTGGTTATCAATGCTGAACCACCATCTCTACTGTGTGGGGCGTCTCTGCTGTGCCCTTCTCTTCGCTCCCAAACTCCTGTAGCAAAGCCAGCACCCACAAAGGAGCCTCACAGCTGCAGCTCCCCAGAGTACCTGGTTAGTGGGAGGCAGCACCGGCCTTTCTCTTGACCTCACCTGACTGAGAGCTACAAACTAAAGAACCCAGGGACCCTCGCTCTGGTCCTCTCCTTGCAGATGCGAGGAAGGAGGTGGCTCTTCTCCTCCCAGTGGGAATCTGGGTAAAATATGGATCATGGCGGGTCTGGGCACTGGTACCTACACCTAGGAAATGACAGGTCTCCTCGCATCTTTCTGGTTGCTTCCGGGCAACACATGCCACCCTATTCCTGGATTTCCGTGATTTTGTTTCATCTGAGACAGGATCTCACCATGTAGCTCTGGCCGGCCTGGAATTCTCTATGTAAACCAGACTAGACTTGAACCCAGGGAGATCCACCTGCCTCCGCCTTCCCCGTGCTGTGTTTAAAAGTCACGTGACACCACACCTGACTTCCCTGGTTAGCCTTGCTTGTCACCTTGACTGGATTTACAGCCACCATGGAAACACATCTCTGGTAGTATGCCGAGTATTGCTTTTTACAAGGGCGCTGGGATCCGAATGCAGGTCCTTGTGCATGCTCTATGTAAAGTAAGCACCGTGACAATGGCAATTCTAAATACCATTCAGTAAGATTTGCCCAAGCTTCCGCAGGCAACTGGAAGCCCCTTAGTCCTTGGACACCAGGGCCCTGTATACAGCAGGAGCAGCGCTGCAGAGGGACTGGGAGAAGGAGCAGGCTGGGCCCTGTGTGCCTTTTTCAGGGAGGAGGGAACGAGAAGCTGCAGCCTCCTTGCCTGAAGAAGGGACTGCTTTCCACCTTCTGCTGATTCCCCGAGGGCAGGCAGGCAGTGAGCTTCATGGATCCCAAAGGCACCTGAGTTCCAGGGAGCAGAAAGGTCAGCTACTCACGGGGTTGTAGGTTTATGGCCTGTAATTCAAGTACACTTTTATGGGCGATTTTACACTAAGTGGTTGGCTAGAGCTGCTGCTTGAATTGAGAAAACGCCAGCCTGACAGTCTCCAGCCAGACTGCATAGTGGTGGCTCAGGAGGCTGAACAGTCCCAGTCAGGGGACTTGCCTCATGCCTCAGCATCACTAGTACCACCAGCTCTTGTTCCACGGACCTAGAGTCACAGAATAAGATGTTGGAGCTTGCCGAGGAAGGGTCACTCCACTGGAAGTTTTTAGAACTGCCGAACCTGGTGGCGGGAGAGATGTCCCTTGGATAGACCACCTGGGTGAAATCTACACATGCAGAAGGGCCGGTGAGAGGGCTCCGCAGGTAAAAGCACCTGGTGCCAAGGCTGACGGCTTGAATTTATTGTGGTAGAATGCTGACTTGAGCAAGTTGTCCTCTGACTTCACACACACACACACACACAATTTAACAGAGGGGTAGGGAGTGGATAGGGTGGTTGCCCAAGGGCATGGAACACTCTCATAAGTCACCTGGATCGCTCCACCTCTTTGCTCAATACAAATCAATGCACCCAGAAGAGCAGCATCCCGGGCTACAGAGATGGCTACCGGAAGCCTAGCTAGCATGAGGAACTGAGTCTGTTCCCCAGCCGCCATGTAAAAACCTGGATATGGCGGTGCACATACATAATCTCAGTGTTGGTGAGATGAGAGAGGTTGATCTCTTAAGCTCTCTAGCCAGACAGCCCAGCCTAGCCAGCTAGCTCCAGGGCCCAGTGAGAGATGCTTTCTCAAAAAACAAGGTACAGGATTGAGAGGTAGCTCAGTGGCTAATGTGCTTGGTGAGCAAACATGAGGACCTGAACATGTAACCCCAGAACCTAGAAAAAAGCTTCACATGGGGCCTGGGGAAATGACTCAGTGGTTAAGAGCACTTGTTGCTCTTCCAGAGAACTCATGGTCAGTCCCCAGCACCCACCAGGTGGCTCACAACTGTCTGTAACTCCAGCTCTAGGAAATAGAATGCTTTGTTCTGGTTTCTATGGGTACCAGGCACGCATGTGGTGCTCAGACATATGTGCAAAGCACTCATAAATGTAAAATAAAAAAATTAAATCTTTTTTGGAAAGTTGAACATGACAACCCAAGCCTGAAACCCCAGCTCTTGAGGGTGGAGGCAGAGGGATTTCAGGAGCGCTAGGTAAATCAAGAGACCTTGTCTCAAAAAGTAAGGTGGTGGTGGGGGCTAGAGAGATGGCTCAGCAGTTAAGGGCATGTCCTACATTTGTAGAGAACCAGTCTGGCTCCCAGCACCCACAGTGGATGGCTCCCAACAGCCTGTAACTCCAGCTCCAGGGCATCCCATGTCTCTGGCCTCTGTAAGCACCCAAGTTCACGTCCACACAGAGACACATACATATAACTAAACATAATAAAAATAAATATCTTTATAGAATAAAGTGTCACGATGATAGAGGCAAACACTGAACATACACACGTGGACTAGCATGCATACACACATGCATGCAGGTAATCACACACACACACATGCATGCAGGTAATCACACACACACACACAAGTGCACATGCACATACAATGCTGGCTTCTGGGAAAAGGAGGAACAGACCTACAGTATACTAGGGACAGTCTTAATTTTGCAAGAACTGAAGCTATCAGACTGTACCCTGTAAAATGGTTAAGACAGCACATTTTATGTGATGTGCATTTTACAATAATTAAAACAACCGCCTCCTCCATATGCTTGGTTCCCAGCATTCTGCCTCCCAGAAGCACTGGGGTGTCATCCTGCCTGGGAGTCCCAGCTGGTTGCAGATAGTCTAGGGCAAAAAATCAGCTCCCTCACTTTCTGCCAAAGATCAGAGTAGGATGGGACAGAGTAGGAAGCAATATGCTGGATTCTGGCACAATGAAAAACCTCTGTGGACACGAGCTCCTCACACAAGGCTGCTGGGCGACCATGCACACACAAGACCCCACATCCCCTTGCTGTCTGCCTCGGCTGCTGTACTGTGTTGCTCAGACGACTCTCTGCTGCCTCTCCTAAGATAAAATCCTCCACTCTAATTTCTCTCCAATAATCTCTCCAGGTACTGCTCACATTTGGGGAGAAACTATTCTCATTCTCTCTCTCTCTCTCTCTCTCTCTCCCTCTCTCTCTCTCTCTCTGTGTGTGTGTGTGTGTGTGTGTGTGTGTGTGTGTGTGTGTGTGCGTGCATGTGTGTAGGAGGGACCTAATTAAAACAATTTCCTACAATACCTTTGACTCCAGTGATCCTCGGCTTCCCCAGATGTGCTACACTGCTGGGAACATTGGACCTGGCAGCCTTGAACATTCTGTCTTTCCTGCGGGCTGTGCCCATCACTTTAGCATCATTGGCGTTGCCCTTCACTCTTATATGATCCATCGCTACTGCAGGTCACTGTCTCCATCCCAGAGCATCAGGGGGCATACAGAAGGAACACAGAGACCTAACTGGGCACCTATCGAGCTTCTTAGGAAGCAGGGAGATTGCTAATGGAGAATTATAATCTCCTGCCAGCAGGGCTGACCATCCTTTGTCCAATACAGGCTCCTGATGCTACCCCGATGAGCTTACCCTCAGTTCCTGCCTCCTGGAAAGGCAGGTGTCCTTGGATACCATCCAGCACGCACAGGTGCTCTCAGAGAGTCCCAGACTACAGTCAAGGAGAATGACCAGGTTCACACAGAAGGAGTGGCTCAGAGGAAATGAAGCAGAGTCGGGTTCAGGGATATCCGGCTGCCCCATTGCTACTGACCATGGGCCAAGGGATACAAAAGGGAAACTGAGGAACAACATCCTTCTGTGCTGGGCAGACAGGGCGAGTGGGTTTTATAAGGCTAACACCTCCCCCCCACCCCCGTGTTCTTTGCTGGTAAGCAAGCTTATGGCTAATAATAGGGCTGTGGCTCTCCCAGGAGAGTGCAGGAAACCAATGCTCACCCCTCCAGCTAGCGAGCTGCTACTGCTCTGGAAAGAAGGAGTGAGGAGTGGCAGGTTTATATAACCTAGCGGTGCTGATGTCAGGCACAATCAGACTCTCACCCACACCCTGTTGCCAAGAACCAGGACGGTCTGTCTCAGGGCCCTCAGTGGTCATTCCCCCAAGGATGACCCATTTCAGCTCTTGACGCCCAGGTTGGCCCCTGGGGCCCTCTCTCAGGTGAGCATCACATTCCAGGGGTTCTGAGGAGCCTGCGCTGCCCCACAAAGCCTCTGTGAGGATCAGTCTGTTTGTAGGTCTTGGGACACACAAAGATGGCGGGGCTCTTGTTCCAACGCCAGAACAAGACTTTCTACATGAGATCTGGGCTGAAAGCAGTGGCCGGAGAGCATTCCCTGTGAGACCAACCAAGGGGCTTGGAATCTTCCCCTGAAGAGTAGGGGAAAACACGGCCCTGGCTCCCGGGAAACAATGTTGCTATCATCTTCTAAGTTGAGAAGTTGAAGGGGATGCTAGGGATATCCAGTACTTCCACCAGCCCCACCAGGCTGGCCCTGGCTTTCCTGGGAGGCCAAAGAAGCGACTTGGGCCTTTTCTGTGGGTGGCACTCTTCTGTCTTCCTAGGGGCTCTTAGTCCATTCCCTTCCTCCTCCTTCCAGCCACCACCAGACAGAACTCCCCTGCCCGCCCTGTGTGTTGTGGGACCCACAAAGCATGGACCTCTAAATGAGAGCCTCAAGGCTCTGAACATCAAGGAGGGGAAGGTAGATAACTTTACAAAAATGCTTCTGTCCTAGGTGAGGAGAAGATGAAGAGTTGAGACCACAGCCCAATCCCAGCTCCTAGGGAGAGACTGAGTAGGTCTAGTGGGTGAGATCCAGTGTTCACTTGTTGATGCAAAATTTTTGGCTAGGTGCCACAGGGGAATGCCCCATCACAGTCCCCAGGCAGAGAGAGTGGGCAGTACCAGCCAGGCACCTGGCAGGCCCCACCCATCATGAATACTGCACCTCCACTACCCAGCCTGGCTCCCACCTCATATCGACTGTATTTGGCTTAATTATTTTGTTTCACAGAATAACGTACTATGAGTGCGGCTATGGGCTGCCAGGGTAGTCTCCTCTGTCCTCCTTGTGTCTCCCAGCCCTCCACCTCCTTCCACACACCCTCTCCCATCCTGTCTCGAAGCAAAGCTGGAGTCACCACAGCTGATGCTCAGTTCTCTGGTCCCCTCCCTGGACCTGTGTGCACACATCACTCCCAATACAAGGCTCTCAGGCTCCAATTCTGGTCCTCACAGAGTTGTCTTCACCCACCAAGCTGTCTTCCCAACCCCTTCCTGTCTTGCTTTCTGCTCCCCAGGAGCCTTGATGTAAGCAGCCTGTCTATGTGCTCTCATCTCTGCCTCACCTCATGCCCCAGCCTCGGCTATGCACTGCCACCACGCCATTCTCTCTGCCTCACCTCACCTCCAAATCAATGGATCCAGTGGACCCTGGACTGAATTCTCATACATCATAGGCTAAAAATAAATCATCCTCCCTTTTAAAGTGCCGCTCTCAATTATTTGTCACGGTAAAGAGAAGTCTGACAGGCACAGCTGGCCAAGCCAGGCTGCCCAAGACGAACAAGATGTGGTCCCCGCTTCTGACGTTCCCAGGGCCCTGTGCACAAACACCCTGGATTGGAGTCCGACTCCCTGCCTGGCTGCACGCTGACAGCCACGAGCCCTCCCTCCTCAGCCTCCTTGTTTAAATGTGCCCCTCTCAAGTTCCCATCATTTGCCAGTTAAGTCAACTAATTTTCTCCTAAACCCAATTTCACTCATGGATGGAGGAAGAGCCCCATCGTTTTTCCTCATGCCACGTACTATTAATGCTTGAAATTATGCAAATAAAATTGATGAGCACTGCCAGTTCGCCACAGGGAGGAAGGGCAAGGCTTCCCTTTCAAACATGCACTGTGGAGACGGGCCTTCAAGACGAAGGCTCAGGATGCGTCAGGAGAGAGTCCCCTGCTCCACAGCTCCTTCCCTGTGCACGCTCCCCAGGAGCAAGGGGCGGGTGTCTGACGCCACCTCACCGCATACTTATCACAGACCATTGTCCTCACACACCACCTCCCTCATTGAGAAATATCTTGGTGCACCAGAGCCAAATGCGGATTCTGCACACTGCCCGAGACACCCCTCCAATGAGCCGGTTAATTAAAACGCCAAAACACGGAAAAAGGGGAAAAGCTGGCTCATCCATCCAGACTTCTGGGTAGTCAGCAGATGAGACACCTGGCAGGAACATCTGTGAATGAGCTACGACCAGTGTACAAGCCATGTCTTTGTCCCGATGCTGGCCTCACACAGGGCCTGGGGCAGCCAAGGGAGCTTTCAGAACGCAATGGCCGCCTCCCCATCACCAGCTGCAGCCGCCAGCTAACAAGGGCGACCACGCCTCCTACCCCATCCTCCTGTGGTTTCTGCCCTGGGCCAGTCCAGGCTGGCTGTACTGTTACAGGCTGCTTGTGCCCCCCACAAAGTTCACGTGTTGCATACTGAACGCCCCCTCCCCCTCCCTGCAGTTTCTCAGTGTGCAGTCTTATTTGGAGACAGTGTCTTTACAAAGCAGACAAAATGAGGGCTGGAGAGATGGCCCTGTGGTTATGAGCACTGGTTGTTCTTGCAGAGAGCCCACGCCCAATTCCCAGCACCTACATGGCAGCTCACAACCAGGAACACATACGGTGTACCGACAGACATGCTGGCAAAATACACATTTGAAAAAAAAAACAAAAAGGCTTTCCTCTTTCTTTCTTTCTTTTTTTTTTTTTTGAAACTTAGACCAGTAGGCTGGGTCTTCCCTCATGCGACTGTGACATGTTTCTAAATTCTGAGTCAGGGTCTGTCCAAGTCTGTTGCTCTGATAAAAATACCCTGACAGAAATCAGCTCAGGGAAGAAAGGGTCCATTCGCCTGCAATTTCAGCGTTAGTCCATCATTGTGGGGAAGTCGAGGCAGGAACCTGAAGCAGCTGTCCACACAGTCAAGAGCAGAAAGAACGAGTGTACAGGTGCTCCGTCCTCAGCTTGCTCTCTCCAGTCTCACCCAGTCCGGGACTCCTTGCTAGGGACCGGTGTCGCCTACAGTGGGCTGGGTCTTCTCACGTCAGTTAAGGCAACCTCCCACAGACATCCCTACAGGCCAAGCTTATTTGGACAACCCCTCATTGAGAGTCTAGGTTATATCAGTTGATAATTAAAACTATCACAGGGTCGTAGTCTGTGGCCTAGGCTGGCCTCAAACTCCGGACGATTCCCTGCTTCAGGCTCCTGAGTGCCAGGATTACAGAGGTGAACCCCCGCACACAGCTAGGACTGAGTCCTTGTAAAGGGGGAAGTTTGGATAGTGACACCCACACATGGAAGAGGCCCAGTAGAAGAAGACAGGGGTAACGTGTACACACGCCAATGCTGAGCCAAGCAGCCTGGTTCCAGAAGTAGCCCTGTAATAAACCCTTCCTTGAGGGCTCTGAAGGACAGCCTGCAACAGCAGAGCTCAGACTTCTAGTCTACAGAGCCATGAGGAAGGCCCTCTTGTTGAAGCCACCAAGCCATCATGACTCTGCTACTACAACTCTAGAGAAACCCAGCGCACCCCACACTGCACTCAACTGTCCTTGACCGAGAAAGGCCTGTGTTTCCATGGTGTCAGAGGGACGGAGCGAGTACTGTGGACCACACTCAGCATCTGTCTGGTTCTTACACCTGTCAATCTTCCCTCAAATTACAATAGAAAAGAAAAAAAAGACCATCTATATATCTAACAAAGTGTGGGGCCACAAGTTTTGAGCCAGCAGGCCTCTCCTTGGTATTCTGGGAAGGATACCAGAGGCCTCCTTACCCGGGTCACCTCCAGCGGGGTCTAGTTTCTAGTTACTTTTTCTGTGATTTACACCATGGCCAAAAGCAACTTGGGAGAGAAAAGGGTTTATTTCATCTTATTCTTTCAGGTCACCCTCCATCCCTGAGGGAAGCCAATCTGGGTAACTCCTCAGTTGAGGTTCCTTCTTCCCAGGTGATTGACTATAGGTTGTATCAAACTGACAAAACTAACCAGCTCAATGGGTTCCTCTTCATTCTCATCTCCCGTCCCTGGCCTTATCCTTAATGTCTCAGCCCCTCACCCCAACGTCTCAGCCCTTACAGCCAAGGGCATTCTCAGAGCTTCCAGGCATGAAGTGGGCCTAATGAGGAACCCTCACACTCCTACAAATCCATCAAGGCTAAGCTCTACCCCAGGCCCTAAGCCATCCTCTGGCCCTGTCCCTTTGGCATAAACCTGGCAAAGCCAGCCCCATTCTATAGTTTCCTAGCCTCCCAGCCCTGAGACTGCACCGAGGAAGGCCACTTGGAAAAGCCACAGCTCTGAGCTTTGCAGTGTCTCTACCTTGACATTCACGGGTGTGGCTAAGAGCCACGGAACCGGGATGCCAAGAGTGGAGACCTTGTGCTGGTATGTGCTCAATCAAGCAGGCATCTGCTGCAGCCAAAGCTGGAGCCCCTGCCCTGAGCACTAGCCCAGCATGGCTGCTAACCTTGTAGTGGAAATCCCCCAGGGAAGGCAGTTTTGTTTTTCAATCGTATCTGGTAACAGGTTTTGAAAGCATCTTTCTGAGGATATCCCAGGAGGGATGGGCTGTTTACACCCAGCTACCCTGTCAGAGCAAGATGCTCGTTCACACTTACATCCCTCAGGGGACCAAGGCCAGGGCATTCAGGCACAGCCAAGCCTACCAATTTTCTGGGCAGCAATTCTGAGATGGGGTGACCGCTAAGGCCCCTGCTACAGTTGAGAGCCACAGATGCCTGGCAGGAAGTGAAGCCTGGGGAAAAGACTGAGTTTCTGGTGAGGTGTTAGGAGGGTACATGTGTGTGTTGCACATGCAAGAGCATACAAGTGCACATGTGAGCATGCATGTTTACATAGGTATATAACATACACGTATATATGAGAGCAGAGGCTATATATGTGCACACGTGTGTGAGTAGGTGTGAGCATATATATCCGCTTATAAATGGATATGCACGTGTCTTCATGCAGTGGTAGCACATGTGAATAATGTTAACTGTGTGTGCAGGAATGGTCATGTTTATGCATATGGGTATTATATAAGTTCATGTGTGTAAATGTGGATGTTACATACACATATTCACACATGTGCATAAATGTGGATGCTACACATTCACACACTCACATGTATGGATTCATGTGTGTGCATGTGTGTTATATGCCTGTTCATGTACATATATGTATATAAGTGTTACATAAGTTCATATGTATGAGTGTGTGTTACATGCATAAATTCATGTGTGTGTCTGTGGGGATTACATGCATACATTCATGATATGCCTGCATGTGAGTAATATATATATATATATATATATATATATATATATATATATATATATATTCATGTAAGGGCGCTGTGTGTGTATGTCTACGGACAAGTACGTGTAAGTAGCAAAGGAATGGCTACAGGTGAGCATCGCTCAGCCATGTTACTTTTTACCAGTGCCTCCCAAGTCCAGGAACCCCACAGTCATTGCTCTGGCCACGGATGGGCGATGGACAGCAGCCTCAGGCTCAGCACCCATTCCTGAAGTGGACAGGAGAGGTGGCAGTGCTCTGGGTGGGGAAGGACTCAGAGTGGGGCTGGGGGAAGAGAGCCCTGGCATGGGCTGGAACAGAGCCACTGAACTAAATCCCTGCCTCCCAGGAAGACCTGCGGGGGTCTCTGCTCCTCTCCAGCAGAACACTGGTTCTGTGCTGGGTGTGTGGAAGAAGCGCTCCCATCCCTCAGGGAGTAGGGTTAGGTCAGCTCACTTGTCTGGCACAGATCCAGGTGACCCAGAAAAGAAGACTCAGGCTAAGTGCCCTGTGTGGTAAGGGTGGTTCCATCTGAGCAGGGTGAAGTGTGGGTGAACCTGACAGGCTGTCCCTGCTCCCAAGGGTCTTTGAAGGTCAGATCTTGGGATAAGAGTCCCTGGGCACCCTCGGTATTTGTTCCATTGCAATCCTGGGTGTGTGAATTTCCACCAGATTGTTGATGCCACTTCACCTAAAACTCTGGCCCTGGGTCACTCACTGGTCCTCTTCCTATTTCCATGAACCATGTGACTTTTCTGTTGGAAGCCTCCTAGCCAGAGAAAGTCACCTCATTATCTGCAAAAGCTGTCATCGAGGCATCCTGTCAGCCCACGAGCTCTGCCTGGATGAGCAAAGTGGGCGTGGTGCAGGCAGAAGGTGCTGGTGAGCAGGCATGTCTCAGCAACGGAGGCGGCTGTGCTACTGAACGCACAGAGCTGCCCACAGATGACCAAAGACTGCGGGCTGACACCCCACGGCCGGGAATTGTCTGTAAGTTCAGCACCAGGACTCCGGGACAGCTACCCACTGGGCCCTCTTAGTTCCTGCGGCTCTTTGGCTATTGGAGGCAGAAGGGCTATTTCTCAGCTGGCTGCAGCCCACACACTGGTGTTTCCTAGCACTGCCATACGTATACGGGCCCCACCCTGGTCCCCAACACCTTTCTACCCTACACATGGTCTACTTGTCATCTCTCCCTTGTCCCTGTCACTCACTCTGGAGACACTTTTTCACGTTTACTGTGTCCACTGGAGATAAGAGCATTGCCAAAAAGAATGACTTTCAGGCTATGGGGATGAACACCCCCAAACCACTGGCTCATCTTAGCGCCCCTCTCAACAGTACAGTCAAGTCCCCACCTCCTCACACCACTGATTCATATGTGAGACAGAATTCAAGCTACAGGTTTCCTGTGGGACAGGCAGAGGGTGGCGGAGGGAGATCTAGTTGGAATAAGTCCTTGGTATTATTCTCTGTGTAGATGGGCATAATACTGTGAGTCATTTGATTCCTGTGTATCATAACTTCGTTAGTACACATTTTAGAGGTACCTATGTATGTATCCAATGCCACACAGAAATACAAAAAATAAAGCCAGAAAAAGCATAAGCAAGTATGTGTGTATATATATACATATACATATATATGTATATATGTATATGTATATATATATGCATCCAACATATGAGTGGCAAAAAAAATGATCCCAACAAGATATCAAACAAGACACACACAAACAACAAAGACACACACATCAGCTCCTACCCTCCAGTATCCCTGTCTGCCTGTCTATCTGATTTTCTCTCTCTCTCCAATCCCTTGGTATCTCACATATCCCTACTCCCTGTAACCCCCAAATTTTCACAGTCAAACAATCTTTTAGACCCTCTTCCCCAACAAGCTCAGGGTGGGGTGCATCTATGTGTCACTGTGCTAGAAGGACCCTGACCAGCCCAGCACTGGGAAAGTCAGCATTACCGCTCAATCATAGCACCCTCATAGACCCGCCAATGAGCCCAGCTCCAGAAAAGATGCCCTGAAGACTATGCCCAACCCACAAGGAAGGCAGGTGGAGGAGATCCCATGTGCGTGTGAAGCTCCTCTCTCAAAAGCAAGACACTACACATTGGCCTCTGAGCACAAACCAGACCCTAGTATCAGTCCCAGCAGAGGTCAGGAGCCCAAGGACCAGTGTTAAACAAGCATACTTCCTCTATGCATTCTAAATACACGCAGGTGTCTGCGGGGTGCAGGGAGTAGGAAGTAGACAAGCAGGTGGAGGAGGAAACCAGGGAAGGTCAGCATCCCACAGAAGGCCACAGCCAGGCTGTGAGTCCTGCAGATGGAGCATCAGCTGGTGGGCTGGGCTCTCCTTCTTTCCCCACCCCCACCCCACCGGGACGTGAATGGCTCTCTGGGCACTCACCTCTGCAGCTCCTTCAGGGACACTGTGATCCGCAGACTGTGGCCCAGCACATAGAGAGCGGCCAGAATGTCGGCCCACTGCACCATCTCCCCCAGAGGCCCGCCCTTCAGCACCCGTGGGCTGAACACGTCCCCAGATTCCTCTGTCAGGAAGCCGATGTGGACAAGGATCTAGGGGAGCAGGACATAGGTCAGCAGCAGCTGCAGCAGCTCTTAGGTCTGCCCACCCCACCCCCAGGAACACCCCAGCACACAGGGTCTCCAGGCCAGGCCTGGTTGGCCGCTTTAAGACACAGAACACTGGGGCTGTAGTCAATGAGGCGGCTATGCAATTGCCTCAGAGCTCACTCTGCAGATGGAAGAGGTGGACAGTGGTATAACAGGCAAGACAGAGTTTTATGAATTGGCAAGAACTCTGAAGGAAACAGAGACAGAGGTGACAAGCATGCAATTCCCTACTACATGCATAGATAGATGGGCGGGCAGATGGACAGACGGATGGACAGATGGGCCAACAAGCCCTCCTCAGTCTCTTATTCCTAGACTCCTATAACCTTTCGGCCTGACCTGATAAAAATGTCCTAAGGATGCAGGACCTCCAGGGACTGATCATCCTTCCCCAGCCTGGAGAAGGGCCAGAGGCTCCCTGTCTAAATCAAGTCCTCTATCTGGATCTAATGGCACTGGTCTAAGAACATCCACCATGCCCAGTCAGAACCCTGGTCGACCTGTGATCCCCTTGAACCCTGTGCCACACACTCATTCCCACTCAGAATTCTGTATCTACTTGGAACCTCATGCCTATAGCCACCTGGCACCCCAGGGTTGTGAGCACTTCATCCAAGCACTCCCCGAGAGGATGACATACCTGTTTCTGGTCCCTCCGGGCGTCCCCCAGCTTCTGCGCCAGGTGCTTGGCAGCCTTGGTCCACTGGGCAGTGAACCGCCTGGTTCGCTTCTTCATGAAGATGAGGGACTCCTTCCCACTGCCCATCAGCTCCAGGAGGTGTGACAGATTGCTCCGGAACACTGCCTGGGATGGAGCCACATGCCAGCCCTCTCAATCCCCAAACATACCTTCGCCATCCTGTCCCTTGCTCTCCTAGAGTGGAGACTGGTACCGACCATAAGGTTGGTGCCTGCTCCAGCATCAGGGCAGATCTGCGCTCTCCTTCCAGCGCTCACACCCCAGCCCAGCTCCCATCGACCACATTCCCTGTGTCCTTCTGGGGAGCTGGTCAGCTCTGAGTCACCAGGGACTGCGCTGCCTGTCAATGGTACCAGTCAGTGATGCCTTGAACCTGTTAACTCTCCAGGCCTGCGAGTCTTCTCCCATTAACCAGATCCACAGAAGGCCAAATAAAGTGGCCCTAAGGCAGGAAGCACTCAGTACATGACAGCTTGGATTACTGTTATTCTAACCCATTAAGGGACAACTCCAGGACTCCGGTAAGTTCCCCAGAGAGGATTCTATAGAAGGTGGCCTGGGCACTCTCAGCTGATGGAGCTGGGAACCCCATTCCATGGGGACGGAGGAGGTGGCAAGACTGAGGTTCCCTCCCACTGTCCCTGAGGACATCCACTTCCAAGACCTACCTGGACTTTGGGAAGGGCCTTGGGGGCTCTCCGGGAAGCTGTCTGGTTCCTCCAGGGCAGCGGGGGGCAGAACCACTCAACCTCACTGAGGTAGATGAGGAAGGAGCACTCGGTGCCATCCACTCCAAAGAAGGCATAGCAGGGGTCCGAGGTCCAGCGGGCACGCATCCACTGTGAAGAGAGTCAGGCCTGAGCAGGCAGCCAGCAACTCACCCACAGATCACCCCATAGACTCCCACAGCTGCAGGCACCCCAAGATCTTCCAGGCTGTGCAGGAGCTGTGAGGTGTGCCCCAACCTATAGATGCTGCAGCAGAGTAGAAACCTGCAACTGGATCAGGGAACCTGGTCCGAGATCAGCCCTTTGCTACTGAGGACCAGAAAAAGAGGTGGGTCACCTTCTCCAAGGTCTTGCAGAAGAGGGCCTGAGACCCAACTCTTGGACATCAAGGGGCCAAACACCAGTGCAAAGATCCAGGAGGTTCAGCAGCCACAGCCCACGTCCCCTTGTCTTTGTCACCTTAGAGACCAGGACCATAAAGCATCCTCCATGGAGACCAGGGCCAGGGAAGTTCTTTCCACAGGGGTCCCACGAGCTCCCTAAGGATGGAGTTTGTTGCTCCACAGCACCCCCTACAGGTTCAGAGCTAGAGGGGCGTTGGCTTTAAGGCTATGGATTGGCTCTCTGTATACAGGGACATTGTGCAGTCAGAAGTGGCCCCTGGAGGAGGGAGGAGGGAGGAGGGAGGAGGGAGGAGGGAGGAGGTGGCCCTCGGTACAACAGCCACGAGTCGGGCAAGGAGGACGAAGGAAAGAGTGACCGAAGGATGTCAGAATGAGGCTCTAGGTGGCAGTAAGAAAGTGCCAAAGCCCCTGAGGGACTGGCCCCAAAGGGCTTCAGGTTGGTGATCAGATTGTAGGCTTAGTGCAGAAAGAATTTTTCTGAGTCCAGGTGCCACCAGCTTGTCAACAAAAGGCCCAGCTGGGGTAGAAATCCAGAGCTGAGCTGGACTGGGAAGAGCCCTGAGGAGGAGCCTCCACCTGTCTGCACCCTGCTTCGGGGGAGCTCTAGGACTCACCTCCACTTTCCCTGAGCAGTCAGGAAACTTGGGGTCACTGGGTGCTTCACACTGGTCCCTCCGACCTTCAGATACTGCAAAAAAAAAGAAGAGGGCAGCTTACTAAGGCACTGCGGCCTGAAAGCGGCCACACAGACAGAGCAGGGTGTGGTCTGTGGTGGGACAGAGTAGTAGCTGCCCCTGCCCCCTCCACCTGAGGTGTCTCCTACCCCACAATCCTGGGGTCTGAGCTACCATCCTCCACATACTCAGCCTCCTCCAGGCTCTGTATGGTGAGTTCTCTCAAACAGCTACAGGGCAGTTCCCTGGACAGCCCCACCCCAGGCTCCCCACCAAATAAACCTTTGCTTTTCCCAATGACAGGGGTTGAGCAGAAGCCTCCAGCTTTCCCCAAACCCAAAGGAATGGTGGCCCTTATTCTTGGAACTGCAGGGACCCACTTGGTCCTCCACACCCTCAGGCAGGCCAAGGTGGGCTCGACCAGGTCCCCCTGATGAGAGCCTCAAGTAGGGCCCCCAAGAACCAGGCAAGCATTACCAGAGGAACGGGACCTCCTGGAGGCTCGCCCTATCCAGCAGGGCACCGGCCTCTGGGGACACAGGGCAGTGTCCCGGCCATGACGCACCCTTGCTGTGCAGAATCAGGCTGTGGCGCAGGATCTGGTCCACCTTCACTGCAATGTCAGACACATTCTGGGCAATGGCCTGGATCCTCTCAATGAGGCCAGCCCCAGGGGTGAGCCTAGAGGGGAGGGGAGAGCCGGAGGTGAGCTCATGAGTGGCCTAGGACAATCGGCAGAGGCCACAGCGGAAATCAGCTGAGGTGGAGCAGAGCTTGCCTACATCACTGCACACCTTGCACACAGCAGGGAAGCCCACCTCTGCAGGGGCCCGGCGGGTTTACAGAGTGCTGAGTATGTAAGACACTGCACCTGGGACTGAAGAAGACAAAGAGGCTTCTGTCTTCCTGCCATGAGCAGGTGAGCCCAGGACCCTCCAGGTGACAGAGGCCTCTTCCTAGGCACAGCCAGCTCCCCCGAGTCTGTTCATCACGTCAAGACACATTCCACTCCCAGCAACCTGGGGACCCGCCAGTGAACTAACGCTTCCTAAGGACACATTCTGGGGGGTGGGGCAGGGGGCAGGGGGTGGGGCGGCAGGTGGCAGGGGGCGGGGCATAGTTGGTTGGTGTCTTCCTCTACTTCTTTTTTTTTTTAATATTTATTTATTTATTATGTATACAACATTCTGCCTCCATGTATGCCAGAGCAGGGCACCAGATCTCAGTACAGATGGTTGTGAGCCACCATGTGGTTGCTGGGAATTGAACTCAGGACCTCTGGAAGAGCAGCCAGTACTCTTAACCTCTGAGCCATCTCTCCAGCCCCCTTCCTCTACTTCTTTCCAGCTTATAATTTGAGGAAGTGTTGCTCATTGAATCTGCAGCTTCCTGATTGGCTAGACGAACTGGGAAGCAAGGTCCAGGGATCCTCTTGTCTCTGCATCCCCAGGGCTGGTATAATAGGCACTTGACATTATATTGAGCTTTTCATATAGGTGCAAGAACAGCAAGTGCTCTTCACGGCTGGGCCATTCTTCTAGCCCCACCCCCTTTACTGATTTTTTTAAGGTTTGTTTTATTTGTTGGTGTGGTGGCACATGCCTTTGATCGCAACACTCAGAAGGCAGAGTCCAGCCTGGTCTACTACAGTGCATTCCAGGTTAGCCAGGGCTACAGAGTGAGACCATGTGTATACATGTCTGTGTGAGTGTATGCACACAAGTGTGTGCAGGTACCTGCAGAGACCAGAGGCATGAGCTCCCTGGAACTGGAGTGCAAAGGTCAGACCTCTAGAACTCATGGTGGAGCAGCGAGTGATCTTTACCACGGTGCCATCTCTTCAGTCTCCTTCCCCCAGCTCCCTTCCCTTCTTCTGAGACAGTCTCATGTAGTCCAGGTTAGACTCAAACTTACTAAGTTGTAGAGGATGACCTCGTACTTCTGATCCTCCTGCCTTCCCCTCCCAAACGCTGGGATTACAGACATGCACCACCAAGTCAGGTCCTTGTGATGTTGGGGTTGGAGCTGTGGCTTGGCAGGCATTCTACCCACTGAGCCACATCTCCAGCCCACCTCCCCCAATCTTCAAAGAGTTTTAGCCGCGGATGTTAAGCCTTCTATTTTCCTCCATCAGTATGGGGCCACTTTGATTTTCGGAGGATTTATTTCCTCGTTGATTGCTGGCCAGGGCTCCGGGAATTGTATTAGTTGTTCTGTGCAGCATTTATCTCATTGCACAAGCTGCTATTGAGATAGATCCCACTCTGCTGGCCTTATCTGCCTGTCAAGCACAGGCCCGGGGCCTTCTCCAGGAAGCCACTTGCTCTCAATACTTTCAATTCACTTGCTTCGATTCTCACTTCACTTTCTGGCTACACACACACACACACACACACACACACACACACACGCTGCTCCTTAAGCTCTGTTTATTCCTATTCAGGTACTTGGTCTGAAGGGTCTTTCCAACCTGGGCATGCAAACCTCACCTCTCACAGGCTGGGTGACCTGCCTACCAGAGAAGAAGGAACCATAGCGGACCTAGGTAGCAAACTGCATGTCCGACCACCTGCCTTTGAGAGTGACAAACACTAAGGAAGTTCCACAGGCAAACCGGGCCTGTCCTCTGCACAGACAAGGGACAGGCCAGTACCTCTGCCAGATGGATGCTGTCTTGCATTCCCCTCCCAAATGCTGGGATGGCAGGCATGGGTCGCCATGTCTGGTTTATAGGATGCTGGGGGATTTAACCCAGGACTGAAGTGACCGGAAGAGGTGTCCCAGCACACAAGGTTGCCGCGCCCCCATGGCTGCCAGGTCAGGTTGCTGACCCACAGGGCCGCTAAGTCTATGCTTCTGACTCCTGTCAGGAATGGGAGTTAACGGAGATTGGAAAGGGCCAAACAGCTCACACTGGAGCCAGCCAGGAATTCTGGCAGGTGTGAAACTGGCCCCACCTCACCCCCACAGAGCCACCTTCCTGTAGGCATCTCTCCATCTGCCTGCCTCCGCCCCCCACAGAACCCCATCATTTCCCAGGCTTCAGGGCCTGCCTGGGATCCCCAGCATAGTCCTGAGTCCCCAGAGCAGGATGGCTTTCCTACACAGAGCCTAATCCTGCCAGCATGGGCACGTGCCCAGGGACCCCCACTGTACGCTGAGTAGCATCGCCCCAAACTCATGTCCTCCTACAAACTTGGAATGTACCCCACTTAGGAGAGGGGTCTTTGAGATTAGGGAAGAGGAGGTCATGCTGGATTAGGGGTAACACTAAATCCAACTGGGGTCCTTGTCAAGAGGTCATGTGACATGCCGGGTGGTAGTGGCAAACGCCTTTAATTCCAGCACTCGGGAGGCAGAGGCAGGCAGATCTCTGTGAGTTTGAGACCAGCCTGGTCTACAAGAGCTAGTTCCAGGACAGGCTCCAAAGCTACAGAGAAACCCTGTCTTGAAAAACCAAAAAAAAAAAAAAAAAAGAGGTAATGTGAAAGTGGGGGGGGGGGGCGAGAACCACAAGAGCATGGACAAGGTCCAGTGAAATTCTGCCATCTTGAGAGTCATGTGACCAACAGCACAAGACCCTCACACAGCCATCGTTTTAACATTTGCTTGTAAGAGAGGTATCATCAGACCCTCACCCGAGACTCCAGCCATTCACTTGCTCCTGACCCCGTCAAACAGACATGGCTTTAGGGGTGCAAAAGTGTAGAGGAGGGGAAGGTTGACTTGGATGGGGACTCCAGGGATATAGTTTTTGTGAGCTGTCACCCAGCTCACATGGGCCTTTTCAGTGACAGCTGCCGGAGTCACCCTTGTTTCTCTTATATGCTGGACTTGGATGGACTTATTTGGTCTGTGGGTGCTCTCTCTGGGTGAAATGGGTGCTTCTGTGTGTCTCCCAGCAAAAGCCAAGAGACAGGTGGGCCTAAAGTGATGCAGGCCAAGGCCAGCACTTTCCTGGTTGGCTAGGACCTAGCCAGAGCCCAGGGAGTGCACCCCAGCTTCAGATGTCAGCCCCGAGAACTGGGAGGAAGTAAATGAAATGTTGGTTATTTCCTGCCATATGGCTTAGAGCCACTTCATCTAGTGACCCCGTGACACAAACCAACCACCATTCACTGGACAAGGAAAGTCGTTTTCATTCCTTCAGCCTGTCAGGTTCCATCGGTTAGGAAGTTCTTTTCCGGCCGATTCTCTGACTGATCTCAAGTGTCATTATGGTGGCTCTCACTGGGGGACAGAGGCATCGGCTGACCTCCCAGCCTAGCCAGTGACTAGACACATTATTTAGATCATTGGAGCAGTGAAGCCGAGAGCCAGGGGACCTAGACAGAAAGGCTGGCTTCCCACTGCGGTGTGACCTTGGGAGGGTTGCACAGCCTCTCGGAACTCGGGTATCAAAGCAAAGTTACCTCAAGGATTCAAGCTGGCATGGAGTAGGAACTTAGCAAGGATTGAACCTGTGGCCTCGCACATCCCAGGCGAGTGCTCTACCACTGTGCTACCTCCCCAGTTCTGCTGGCCCGCTTGTCCCCCCTATTTAACGCTACCCCTAAGAGGAAACAGCGAAGGCTCAGCTGAGAAAAGCTGTACTTTTCGAAGGATTCAGCAATTCTCCTACAATAAGTCGTTTCTGCATAAAACAGATCGCCAGCATGGGCTTTAAATAGTGCCGTGGCATCTGCTGGACTTAACAAGTTCAAGCCGTTCAAAACAAAACCATCGGCGTCACTATTATTACACCGGACTTGCCCTTCACACAGCGCTTTCTGTTTCCAAGTAATAGGCGATTAGGCGTCTCACGCTGAGGCACTTTTCCTCAAACGGCAGTAAAAGCAGAGTCTCAGGCCTCAGAGCCCAGACCCGGGACTTGGGAAATGCCCAGGTAGAAAAGAAAAGGGGGGGGGGGCTGAGGCATAATCAATGGAGTGCTCACCTCATATACACAAAGCCCAGGGTTTGACCCACAGGACCACATAAACTGGGCACAGGGACAAGCCTGTAACTCTAACGCTTGGGAGGTGGAGGCAGGAGGATCAGAAGTTCAACTATACAGATAGTTGAAGGCCTGGGAGAAATGAGACAGAGAGAAAGAGAGACAGTGAGGGTTCTCACACCTCCAAGGAGAAGGTGCCACAAAGTAGATCTGAGACAGGCAGGCGTGTCCCCTGTCACTCAGGAGGGACCACATTCGCTAAGGCCAAGACTGAAGAAAAGGTCAGGCTGGTACAGACTGAAGCCCTTGAGATGCGACCACCCCCAAGGCAGGCAGCAAAAGCCAAAACTGTTCTGAAGGGTTTCCTTGGCAACAACCATGCTGTCCCCACAGGGCCATCAGCAGGGCTTCCTCCAGCTGGATCAGTGACCGGGAGTCCTTTGATCCTAATGGTGGTGTATTTCATTTTCTTCTCTCTTTCCCTCTTTAGGTGTTTGCATGGGAAGAGATCAAAGTGTGAGCCCTCACCAGCCTGGACAGGTATGAGAGGGAGGGGCCGGAGACCTCCAAAGTCACCCTGGTGGGATCATAGGTCCTTCTTCACCCGAATCCCCAACAAATGTGGCAGTTAGAGGACCTCACTGGCTCTCCTGTGCAGGCAAAGCCGGCCGCTGGGCCTCTTCAGCCCTGTGATCAGGAGTGGTCCTTGCTCTTTATGAGCCCAGGTCCTCATCTGTAGCCTGGACATCGTCGTTGTTGTCGGGTTCTGGGAGGGGTGACCTTGCCCACAGGCACATACATAATCATTACCCCTCACTTTTATTGGCTCTAAACCAAAGTCCACTGAGTCCACAACGTGCTACCAGGACCCAGGGCCACCTTGCACGTGGTCCTGGCTGGAAAATGCCAGCCACCCCCAGATTTCTCTTCTAGTGATGGTGCCTGGTGGTGGACCTGAGAAAACAGCTCTGAGAGGCTGTGGAGAGAGAGGACCACAGATTCCCATAGTGATAAGGGTGCCCAAACCTGTTGCAGAGTTCCTCTGTGGGCAGAGGGACCTCAAGAGACTGCTCAGGGTCCAAAACCTTAGGAAGGACCTCCCAAATCTCCCTACTGTCCCTTTATTTTATAGTTTGAACTGGGGAATGGTCCAGAGCTGATAAAGGGACTTTCCTGGGTTCACACAGCAGGCTAGGGATGGGGGAGTCAGGAGGATTGACGCCCTGGGCATGTGCTGGCTGCACCCCTCTGCATCTGTCAGATGTAGTGGAGATCAAGGCCTGCAACACTTTCCTCAGCTCCTACCCTACATGCTGGTCCCCACACCAAACAGTCCTGGTTCAGGAAGTAGAAAAAAGGGAGGTAGGCCTCAGATACCAGTCTCCCTGATCACCAAAGTTGATGCTGTGAACAGTTCTTGGGTACCCCAACAGAGAAGCAGGCAACATCAAAAGCCCGTTACCTCGAGGTGCTCTGGGGATACCCCAGCCCAGGGTGTACCATTCTCTACAACTTCCAGACTTAGGGGCAGGACAGGACCCAGCAGGGAATTCTGACACCTGCTTCCTACCAGACCTCAGCTCCTTCCAGGCCTGTCCCCAAGAAAGTCCCCAAAGGCTCAGTTCCACAAGGCCGCTACTAACTCCCTTGCCCCAGCAGTGGCTGTCTAAGCTGCCTAGAGAAGGAGGCTAAATTCTGAGTTCTTCTGTGATTGACGAGGGTTACAGTCAATTAAGAGGAACATTGATTTCCCTGCAGCTGGCCAGCAAGCTCACTGGGAACAGTTGTATCACGAAACAACGTGCTTTTAAAACACAGAAACCCACGTATCTGGGTGCCTGCAAAACTATACAGCAAACACACACACATACAAACACATCGGAGACAGATGTATGCTGTGCCTCCCGGCATCTCACACGCTAAGCGGGACATGGGACACACCTGTGTAGTGTGACCTTTCCTCCTGGCCTCTTCTGTCTCCACTCCCCCCAGCCTCATCCTTTGATGAAGGGGGTCTGGAGGTTGTAAACAGACAGGATGAGGTTGACCTGCCCCTTCCTCAGTGGGCAGAGAAAGGACGGTTCACCCGGATGCCTCAGCTCATCAGTTTGGCAGGCTCCAGAGTCGCCTAGGAGACGAACTTCTAGGCGCGCCCCAGAGGGAGTTTTTAGACTGGGTTAGCTGAGGTGAAAGACCCACCCTTACGCAGGTGGCACCGCTGCGCGGGCTGAGGTCCTCACTGAGTAAAAGGGAGATCGCAAGCCAAGCGCCAGCATCCATCTCTCTCCCTCTCGATGGTGGACTCAACGTGACCAGCGGCCTTACCCTGCTGAGACCATGCAGTTTCCTCAAACTGTGGGCCAAAATACGCCCTCCGTTCCTGAAGTGACCTTTGTGGTGAGATCTGTCACAGAGATGAGACACTGATCTACTAGATGATGGCTGACCTCTGTCAGGGCCATTCTGCTCTGCACGCTTCCCGAGAGGCCCGAGGCACACAGCAGGACGGACCCAGGGCTGGCTGGGCCTCCTGCCCCAACCCCTCCTCAGCTGCCCACTGGCCCCAGGGCCTTGGTTATAGCCCTGCTCTCACACCCGGGCCTCCCCTGACTTTGGCTCCTTGCAGACTATCTTGGAACTTGCCCTCTCCTCTCCCTGACCCACTGAGGGCCCGATCAAGCTGGCTACTGACATCACTGCTCTCCCGTAATCCCTCCCTGACAGCCTGGCCCCTCTCCAGGCCCTAAGGAAGACCAACTTTGGGCAATTTACCAAAAACGTCTCCCTGTCAGCCAGCCTTGCATCAAACCCAGAGCTAGGCCCAGGACGGGACTTGAGAAAAAAGGAACCCATTTTGTAAAGTTGAGAATGATGTCATCCTCAGAGAGAATCATTCCCCACCTTGCAATCACCCAAAGACCCCCGGAAGCTGACCTCCCTGTGGCTGTGGCCCCTGAACCACAGCCCCAGCACAGCAGCCAACACAGAGGTGTAAAAATAAGCTTCGTTTTCTCCAAACAAGAATGATGGTGTAAGCCACGCAGGCGATGATGGCGCACGCCTTTAATCCCAGTACTCAGGAGGGAGAGGCAGGCAGATCTTTGAGTTCAAGGCTAGCCAGGGCTACACAGAGAAACCCTGTCTCAAAAAAAAAATTAAATCAAATTTAAAAAAGTGATGTTTATGTAGCTAGGCAAGGTGGCTCCTGCCTTTAACCCCAGGTAGATCTGTGACCACAAGGCTGGCCTTATCTTATCTAGGACAGCCAAGGCTATTACACAGACAAACCACGCCTCCAAAAAAAAAAAAAAAAAGGAAAGAAAGAAAGAAAGAAAAGCCAACGTACCTACTCCCTGCCCTTTATAGTGTGCACACCACACTTACGCTATGGCTCTATTTATACACTCAGAACCTGCTTCCCCACTTAACACTCAGAGCCCAGCATTTAGAGGTGGACATGCTGGCACATACCCACAACCCTCGAAACCGTCCTTTCCGAGACCAACCAAGTAGCTCCTTCCCACAAAATCATCTCAGGTGAGCCGCTGGCTTCGGCTCAGGCACCGCACCCCCAATGCTCACGGGCCAGGCAGTGTGTGGCTGCTGAGATGGTCTGTCTGTACCGACTCCCAGCTTCTCGTGTCCCCTTCCCCCACCTGGAGCCCCCAGCCCAGACTCTGCAGACCCTAACAACAGACAGATGTACTTGACGGCGGACGGCTGGCCGCCAGCTTCAGAGCTGTTGCCGCTGCAAAGGAGCCTGACGGGAAATTCAAAGATCATAGCTGTTTGGCTCTAGGATGTATAATACAGTGGTGTTTGCCTCAAAGCCGTCTGCCTAATTATGTTTTCCTAGGCTAAAATAGCAAATTTGCTTTCCCCCAAGGACACACCAGCCACAGTGGAAAGCAAGGCAGCTCAGAAGCTTCCAGAAGGGCAGGAGGAGGACAGCCCCAGATAATTCTGAAGTGGGGGGATAGCCTAGGTGGGAGGGCTTCCTGTGACTCTGGCTGGTTAATCACGGTTAACCCCAGGGTGGCTGGGGCAGGATGGGGCTGGTCTGAGTGTGCGCCCAGACTCCCATGAGCCCTGGCACACCCCCACCTCTCTTCCTGTGTCCCAGAGCCACAGTGTCCCTGCAATTTATAGCTCTGCCTGTGGAGTTTGATGGGCTCCGCTGGTCATGATGGATGGCTGCTATTTCCCCGAGATAGAGCCTGGAGGTGGCGCGTGCTCCCCCACCCGCAGGGCTCCCTCCTTCTTCGGGAGCACATGAAGGGCAAGGCGTGGAGGGAGGGGCAGGCCAGCCGTGGGAGAAGCGGGAGTCAGTGAAGTTGCGGTCTTCTACCAGGCTGGGTCCCTGGACTCTTAACAGTGCAGTTCACTGAGCAGGGGCCATGGGGAGGAGGGATGCTCTGCTCCCTGAAAAACACACCTGTGGCCTTAGGCCTGGATGGAAAGTGGAGTTGAGTCACCAAGCAGGGACAGGGATTAGGCCCGCGGGGACACAGGGTGATGGCAGTCCACACAGAGGTCTAAGTGAAGTTGGACACCTTAGCCCCCTCATCTTCTCTTTCCCAGAAACCTCTCTGCTTCTGCTCTTGCCAATGAATAATCCATTTTTTACACAGCAGCCAGAGATATATTTTTAAATATATCCATTCAACCCTGCATCTCAGCACACACATACACACACACACACACAAATAAATTAAAAATAAAAATAAATTTAAAAAAGGAAAAATGAGTAAATCCAGTCAGGTGTGGTGGTACATCCCCATAGTCCAGGGACTCAGGAGGCAGAGACAGGGTGATCAGAAGTTCAAGGGGAGCCTCAGTTCCATGGCAAATTCAAGACTACACTGGACTATGCGAGACCCTTTCTCAAACACCCAAACTAACACACCTGCTGCACAGCCGTGGGTCCCAGGGCTGTATCCCCAGAAGGCAGGGGTGGCAACCACCTGCAATCCCAGCACAGGGGAGGTAGAAAGGGGTCTCTGAGGCAAGCTGGCTAGGTAGACTAGAGGAACTGGTAAACTCCAGGTTCAGTGAGAGACCCTGCCTCCGTGAATAAGGCAGAAAGCAACCACAGAGGCACATTCAGGCCTCCACATGTGCCACACACTCATGCACCCGTACACGCATGTACACATGTGTGCATACCACACATACAAGCAAAAACCAAAGCAAAATACATAAGTAAGTAAGCAAATAAACCGAGCAGCTACGTGTCTCTGAGAACAGTGTCCTGCGGCTGACGTGGCCCCACAGGACCTCCCCTTTAGCCCTTCCCCTGCTCAGCACTCTACCGTATCAGCGTCCATATGGCCTGTCTCCTTCAATACACCAACCCCAGGGCCTTTGCACCCCTGCTCTCAGCACCTCTCCTCTCCTCCCTCATCACCTGTGTGAAGAGCACCCCTCTGACTCACCCACCCACCGATCCTTTGGAGCCTGTGCCAGTGTCTGAGATGATCTCGCGTGCTCTTTAAGGGATATTGCCAAGCTCCCCACACAGGGCTTTATGTCGCTCATTACTTTGGCTCTTGGTAGTACCAATACCCAGCTCTCTCCTTTTTTCATTTGATGCTCTAAGTGGGGAACCAGTACCAAGGGTGCAGAGCTCCCTGCAGTGGGGGAGGAGGGAAGAGCTCCCTCTGGGAGCACAGCTCCGCGACAGGCACTGCACGGGATGCCTGCCTGAAGCCCTGGTCCCAGCCCTGTAATGTTAGCATAGACATTTCTGAGCCAGAGCACAGGGGCCAGGGAGCGGCTCCGCTGGTACACGCACACAGCCCTGGGTTCCACCCCCAGCTCCATATAAACCAGGTGTCAGGGTGCGGGTCTCTAATCCCAGCACTCGGGAGGCAGAGGCAGAAGGATCGTAGAAGTTCAGGGTCACCCTTAACTACAGAATGAGTTTAAAGCTTGCCTGGGCTACATGAGATCGTGAAGGGGGGAAGAGGAGGAGAGGGAAGGAGGGAGGGAAGGATAAGGAAGGAGGGAGAGAGGGAAAGAGAGAAAAAGAGAGAGAGAACTCTCTCAAAACAGAGCACAAACTAACAAAAGATTTTCTTTCCTAGTTTGTAAATCCACAAATATGGAAAGTCCCTCAAAGGGGGAAAGACAGCTCAACGGGTAGAGCCACCTGCTGACACATTTAATGACCAGAGTTGGATCCCAAGCCCCACACGGTAGAAGGGAACTGACTAACTCAGACAAGTTGCCCTGTGACCTCCACATGTGTGCCATGGCCTGCATTCATGCACACTCGCGCAATAAATAAGTAAAATGTTGAACCTCCAATGCCACCAGCAGACCAAACCTGAGTCACACGTGGCGGACCACATAGGGGTGAATGCAGACGTGAACATCATGGTTCTGAGGGTGAGCCGTGGGGTCAGGCCTAGTGCCTCCTAGTTGTACCACTTTGACTGCTTCTGGATGTTTGTGTCCCGTTTCCCCCCTGCAGAGACTAACACACCCTGTGCAGTATTTGTTGGGTTGAGGTGTGATTGTGCTAGAGGTGATTCCATGAGAAGGACACCATATACCATATGTTCAATGTTGCATAGTTAAATGTCCCCTTATCATGGGCACCCCGATGCACCTGGATGCCCAGGGCATTTACTCAACCGGCCAGGCCAGTTGAGGCGTGGCCCATGACCAGCAATCTAGAACAGGAAAGCGAAATGGCAGGGAACGCCACACCAATCCAGAGAAGCACACTGTCCCATTTCACTGTCGTGGGATAACCCCTCTGTATACTGTGACTATATGTTGCTCTCGTTGGTTGATAATAAAAGCTGAATTGGCCTATAGCCAGGCAGAATACAGCTAGGCGGGAAAAACAAATGGAGACACAGAGAGGAGAAAGACAGAGTCAGGAAGATGCCAGCCAGTCGCTAGAGGAACAAGATTAGAGCACAGAGAAAGCCATGTGGCAGAATATAAATTAATAGAAATAGGCTAATCTGAATGTAAGAGCTAGTTAGTAATAAGCCTGAGCTGTTTGGCCAAGCATATTTTGTAATTAATAGTAAGCCTCTGAATGATTATTTAAAAGTGGCCATGGGACCGGGCAAGACAGAAAAACCTCTGCTCATACGTCAATCATGAGTGATCCACTAACAACTCCCTTGCCTCAGCCCTCAGTAGGCTGAAGAATAAAGATTGTAGGTTCAAGGCCACCCTGGGCCAGAGAGCTCATCTCTCTCTCTCTCTCTCACACACACACACAGATAGAGTTCATCAATACACACACACACACAGATAGAGAGAGAGTTCATCAATACACACACACACACACACACACACGCACTATGCATTCCTAATGAACATGGTAAGTGTGTGTAAAAGATAGAATGGGGAAAGCTTAACGCTAAGTGTCACCTGCTTGTCTCCAGGGAGAAGCAATAGAGCCCTTCAGTTTTCACCTGCGGTATTTTATTTAACGAGGACAAAAGACGATCCTCAGATGTGACAAAATGTTAATGGTTGTTGAGTGTAAGAGGAGGAGGCTGCGTTCTGGATGTGTTTTTTTCTCACATTTTTGTGGGGTGGCGGGAGAGGGTGAGGACTCAAAGGCCAGTATGCTAGACAGCATACTGTCATAGGCAGAGCCAGAAGCCCCGCACCCTGTCCTACCATGCTCTACCTTATTCCCAGGAGACAGGCTCTCCCGCTGAACCTGGAGCTAGGCTGGAATCCCAGTGGTCCTCCTGGCCTCCCATAGTGCACACCTATGCCCAGGTTTTACGTCGGTGCTGGGATTTGAACTCAAGCCCTCATGCTTGAGCAGCAAGCGTTTTTACACACAGAGCAATCTCCCCAGCCCTGTGTCTTGCAATCTTAAAGTTTATCTAGTTTACTAGAAAGGACACCTAGCCTGAACTCGAAAGATACATTTGAGGCTATGCTGGACCCGCAGGAGCCCAGGGGCACCTACCGCTCGCCCTGCATCCTGCGGCGTCCCCTCACCCTGCGTCCTGCCCCGTCCCCTCACCCTGCGTCCTGCCCCGTCCCCTCACCCTGCGTCCTGCCTGGTCCTCTCACCCTGCGTCCTGCCCCGTCCTGCCCCGTCCTGCCCCGTCCTGCCCCGTCCCCTCACCCTGCGTCCTGCCCCGTCCCCTCACCCTGCGTCCTGCCCCGTCCCCTCACCCTGCGTCCTGCCCCGTCCCCTCACCCTGCGTCCTGCCCCGTCCCCTCACCCTGCGTCCTGCCCCGTCCCCTCGCCCTGCGTCCTGCCCCGTCCCCTCACCCTGCGTCCTGCCGCGTCCCCTCACCCTGCGTCCTGCCCCGTCCTGCCCCGTCCTGCCCCGTCCCCTCACCCTGCGTCCTGCCCCGTCCTGCCCCGTCCCCTCACCCTGCGTCCTGCCCCGTCCCCTCACCCTGCGTCCTGCCGCGTCCCCTCACCCTGCGTCCTGCCCCGTCCTGCCCCGTCCTGCCCCGTCCCCTCACCCTGCGTCCTGCCCCGTCCTGCCCCGTCCCCTCACCCTGCGTCCTGCCCCGTCCCCTCACCCTGCGTCCTGCCCCGTCCCCTCACCCTGCGTCCTGCCCCGTCCCCTCACCCTGCGTCCTGCCCTGTCCCCTCACCCTGCGTCCTGCCGCGTCCCCTCACCCTGCGTCCTGCCGCGTCCCCTCACCCTGCGTCCTGCCCCGTCCTGCCCCGTCCCCTCACCCTGCGTCCTGCCGTGTCCTCTCACCCTGCGTCCTGCCGCGTCCCCTCACCCTGCGTCCTGCCCCGTCCCCTCACCCTGCGTCCTGCCCCGTCCCCTCACCCTGCGTCCTGCCCCGTCCTCTCACCCTGCGTCCTGCCCCGTCCTCTCACCCTGCGTCCTGCCCCGTCCTGCCCCGTCCCCTCACCCTGCGTCCTGCCGTGTCCTCTCACCCTGCGTCCTGCCGCGTCCCCTCATCCTGCGTCCTGCCGCGTCCCCTCACCCTGCGTCCTGCCCCGTCCCCTCACCCTGCGTCCTGCCGCGTCCCCTCACCTGTCTGCAGCTAAGTGTGCCACACTAGCAGTACGGTGCAGCTCGCTGCTGTTCTCCAGCCTGGCCAGCATGTCCATCCGCTTCACCATCAGCTCCAGCAGGTCACTCATCTTGCGGAGGGCGCCACGGGATTCGGAGCCACCTGGCACTGTGGGCAGAATGTGGGCACGGTCAGGGGTAGTCACACTCCCAGTTCTAGCTCCATCTTCCTGGGCCACCTCAGAGGAGGGGTCAGCAGAGTGTGTCTCCTGTCCATTCACCCTGGAGGAACCCCTTTACCTTACTCGTGAAGACGATCCATCTATCGGGCTAACCTGCCCCTCCCCGCTGGGTAACCCGAGGGACTTCTGCCATTTCTCTGGCTTCTGGTTTGTGACTGTTCAATGAAACTCGAGGTGTGGCCTGTGGGGTGCTCTGGGGACCAGGGGTCTGTGAGAGCCAGGAAGGCCCCAGTAGGAGGGAAGGCCTGGACCCCTCCTCATGCCTTGCATGAACAAGGACTCCCCGGTCAGGTTTCTGTAAGTATGGCATTGCCCAATGATTGAGGCTCTGGGCTTAGGTGTCAACCTCCGCCTACACCTGAGGTTCTGGAACCTTCTCTGGGCTTGCTTCCTGTATGATTCTGATAGTGGGTCATCCTGTGCTTTGGGATCCAGTGTGAGATTCCTTGTTCCACCCATGCCCAGCTTTGAAGCCCTACTTCCCCCTTCCCATTCCCTTTCCTGAACCTGTCTAGAAAATGGCAGTGCTCTTATCCTGAGCCTCAGGCTCCTCCAGGGTGAGTCCTTCATCCCCTGCCAGGCAGACCCTGTGAAGAATCAACTGAGAGAAAGTGGGGTACACCCACTAAGATCCCCACAACTCCTCAATTTCCCCAATGTCTCCTTTCTTATCCTTCCACCATCAGCTGTGCCTGCCCCGTGTGAGACTCTCCCTGCCTAGTGACGAACCTCCTGTCTCCACCTCAGGCTTAACAGCCACCTTACAGTAAAGACGAACTAGACTCATCCCTGTTTATGATTAAATCTCTTGCTCAGGGATCAGGCTATGCCCCATCTGTAACTTTAACTACAAATGGTTCTGTGCTGCCTGGTCCAGGAAAGAGCAACCGTGTCTTTGTTTCAAAAAGTATAATAACCATCTGGCAACCCTTTGTTTCAAAATGATACTTTGACCAACTATGACTACCCTGTTGTCATGACTACCCTGTTATGACACCTGTTGTTATGACTACCCTGTTATGCCCACCTTGCAACCATGTCTGTTTCAGGAGGTTATAACTTACTTTCTGCTTCAGTAAGCCTGTCTGTTTTGCCCATCAAATTCCCTACTTAGAAACCCCTTACCCCTCGGATATAAACGCCTTGTCTCCCTCTCAAACCCCACCTTACGGGGAGGCAGTCCGTGTACACAAGTAAAAATAAGCTTAATTATTTAATTACTTGCTTTGATGAATTTGACCATGATGGTTTGGGTCTGTGGTCTTTCTCTTCCCATCTTTGGGATTAACACATGCCTTTGCAATCTGCGTCTCTACACGTTCTAGACAGCCACACAGGCCACAAGGCGCTCGGCGTCAAAGATCCAGGGTCAAGTTCTCAGCAAACAAGCAGAACCCAGTAAGATGCTAACCACATGCTTCCAGGCTACCTGGGCAAGGGGTGCCAACTGCTGGACTCTCCAAAAGCAGACGCTAACGTGAAGGTTAGGGTAACTGATTTGAGAGGAGAAGGCGAGCCCAGTATGGAAGTGAAGAAAAGACAGAAAAGAACCCACTGCTAAGCCTACTGCTTCCCCTACTGGGGAAGCCAGAGAGAGGCGTGGAACAGTCCTGGATCATTCCACCTTCGGTAACAGAGCTATGGCATCTATGCACCGTCAGTTACTGGGTTCTGGTCGTATTCTGGTACTTTCCATCTGCCCCAGGTGCTGACAGTTGCAAGTTTGACCCCACGTATGAGAATACAAAGAGCTGAGGAGTAGGGGAGCCAACAGCAATTGTCTCTCAGGAAGAAGGTACCAGAATGCCCCAGTGGCCTCTGCGGGACAAGCAGTACTGTGGAAGAGACACATGGAGTCTGACCAGCCCTCTTTGTGGGCTGAGGGGAAGTCAACCTTTCATTCTTGGTCTCAACATCCCTGACTCAGGGGAAGGATGCTATGGCCCACTGCAGCCCAGCATCGTGCACAGGCAACAAGAGCCACTGAGAACTAGAGGCAGAGGAGGGAGGGGGAAGCGAGGCAGCCAGATGGTGATGAGCCAGCGGAGGAGGGGCACGGCAGCGCCTCTGCCACTGTTCAGGGCTGTCCAGGCTATTCGGGACTCATCCCCCCACCCCTGCTCATTTTTTCTCCCAGGCTCAGGCACTGCCTGATTCCCCACACTGGGCTCCCCTGCTTGCAGTCAGAGAGAGGCACGGGAGTCAGGAGGCATCTCTCACAGCCTCACCTGGGAATTAGCAGCCAGGCATCTCTGGACTCAAATCCCTTCCCAGAGGGAGACTACAACAATAGCTACCCTTTCTCTGGAGGTCCCCAATCACAAACTGGGGCACAGCTCTACCAAAGTTTACTCTGGTTTGGGGGAACCAAGAAGTTTATTGGGCTTCCTTACAGAGCACAGGTGAGGTTACCTACAAGCGTGTGGGTGTTCTTCCCCAGTAGGCCACCCCTGGAAAGCCTTTACCCAACAGGGGTGAGGACTTCCCAGGAGCTGCATAGAGGCCCCCCCTTTTCTCCCCCTACCTACCCTAGCGTCCCCCAGGCAGAGCTACACAACAGATGGCAGGGAGCAGCTGGATGCTCATGACCACTCCCCCCCCCAGCCCTCTATAAGGAAGAATACAGTCCACAAGGCCAGCTGGGGCCATCCTTTTGCAAGGGGACACAGCTGAACTCCACAAGACCACAGTTGTGTGGCTCAGAGGACAGTCACTCAGGAAGCATCAGAGCCAGAGGACCTGTGTCCTTTTGAGACATGCCCCTGGGTCTGAAGAGATACCAGTGGAAAGAGAAGGGACAAAGGAGAGGAAGAGGAAGGAAATGGAGATGGTCCAGGAGTCACGTGGGATGGGGGCAGGGCAAAGAAAAGGAGGAAGAGAAGGAGTGGGTTGGGAGGGAGGATATGGTTTCTCCTGCCCCTCAGTAGGAGAAAAAGCAAAAGGTCTTCCCGTGCCAAGAAGGTGACCATTGTTTTGGGTTTTTTTCTTGTAGTGTTAAGAGACTGAGCACAAGCCGAGTGCTGGTGGCGCACGCCTTTAAGCCCAGCACTCGGGAGGCAGAGGCAGGCGGATCTCTGTGAGTTCAAGGTCAGCCTGGTACACAAGAGCTAGTTCCAAGACAGGATCCAAAGCTACAGAGAAGCCCTGTCTCGAAAAACCAAAAAAGAAAAAAATAAAAGAGAAAAGGAAGAGGAGAAAAAGGAGAGGAAGGAGGAGGAGGACGAGGAGGAGGAGGACGAGGAGGAGGAGGAGGAGGAGGAGGACGAGGAGGAGGAGGAGGAGGAGGAGGAGGAGAAGGAGAAGAAGAAGAAGAAGAAGAAGAAGAAGAAGAAGAAGAAGAAGAAGAAGAAGAAGAAGAAGAAGAAGAAGAAGAAGAAGAAGAAACCAACTACAGCTAATCACCCTAGAATTGGGGACTGCTTAGCCATGTACTGGACAGAGCACTCAAGCCTGAAGGGCCCCCACAGCCTGGTTAGCAGTACAGCAGGAACAGGTCCATGCCTTGACTTCCTGGAGAGACCCTCCAGTCCCCCTGCCCCTCCCCTAGCCCTTCCCAGGCTTTCTTGCCCCTCCTCATTGCCTTCACCATTACAGGCCCCTTCTATGCTCCAGCTCTCCTATCCAGGCTGCAGAACTGCCAAGGGTCCACCGGGAGACCATGAGGAAAAACCAAGACTTTAACAGAGTCAGGGAGTAACACGCGGGCCTGGGGCAGGGTGCAGGAAGAATCAAAGCCTTGACTCCAACCCTACTCTGGCCTAACGGGAACAGGTCACTTCTTTCTCTTGGCCTCAGTTTCCTCTTGGGTAAAATGAGAGGGGGGAATCTGAAGTTGGTGAGTTTTATAGTTCTAACCTCTTGTCTCCTCCTTGGTACTGACAGAAATCAGGGTCCCAGGAAAGGAAGCGGGGAGGAGGAAGAGAGAGGAAATAGAGAGGGAAGGGAGAGATGGGTCTCATGAAAGCAGAAATGGGGGATGGAATGCATCCCATAAAAGCTGGCATTGGAACCGCACAAAGAGTATTTCACATTGTTCCTCCTGGCCCCTAGGTGGGCCTGGGCACAGCAGGGACTCTGAGCAGACAGAGATAAATGACTCTGCACTCACACAGGAAGACAGTCTCCTGGAACAGCCTGGAAGACTGGAGAGAGGGGGTCTAGAGACAGGGTCGAGGGCTGAAGAAGGACACAGGGAAAACCCGTGGCAGGGAAAATCATGGTGTTTGTGTGTGTGTGTGTGTGTGTGTGTGTGTGTGTGTGTGTGTGTGTGGTGTGTGTGTGTGTGTGTGTGAGTGTCTGGTGTCTGGGGTGGGGGGTGGAGGGGAGCCTCCCTGCCACCATTGGAAGAGTCTGAATCTGTCTGCTGTGAGTGGCAGTGGTTTGAAGCCCCTGTCCCACGGCACCCACCCTCCTTGCCCCCATGGGACTGGCCACACACACAGGTTTTTGGACAAGGGACTTAAGAAGAACGGGGTGGAATGGGGTGCCCTTCCCAGCAAGACAGGATCAGAAAGCTGGAGGAGTGAGGAGAGGAGACGTGAGCTGGTTCCTTTGCTGAAGCAAGAAATCAGAGGAAGAGATGAACAGGGAAATGTAGGTCACCCCCACACAAGAATCCCTGAAGGCATTTGGGGGTCAGAGTCTATGCCTCACTGCAGGAATTAATAAGGGGTCAGCAGGTGTGACCCCAAAACCAGAGGATGAAGGGACACGTAAGAGGCCACTGCCCAGGTTTCATGATGGCTTTGGCTGAGGAGACAGACCCAGTTTGGATGGCTCTTGTGGCATTCTCCTGTTCTTAAACCAAGACAGTAAGATTGCTCCCCTGTTCCCAAGGCTCAGGAGTTGCCCTCTCTTCTTGCAAAAGCCCTAAGGTATGGCTTCACCCTGCCTGAGAAGCTTATATTTTTGCTGAAGAGATACCTAAGGCTAAAGCCAGACATGGGTGCCCAAGAGGGGAGCGGGCCAGGAAGCAGGCCCTCCCCAAGTGACACACTCTCAGATGCCACCACTGGCCCCAGGACTATCAGCTAAGCAAGCTGACACATCTTCCCCCGAGTCCGTTCCCACTCTTGGCACTGACTGAATCGAAATGAACTTACTGAGGCCCCAGCAGTAAGTCTGGGAGCTAATACACGCTCCCCTCTGATTTCCATATAAATAAGAAAGGCTGGGATACTGCAGATATGAATAGACCCCACACAGAGAGACGTGTGTTTTTATTACCCCCTGAGGCCAGCCACTCTATCTCTTCCCCAGACACCCTCTCTGTGGCTGTTTCTCCCATTCTCTAGTGTCATCATCCCTCTCTTTTACCTGGATCGAGCCCCCACCTGCCAGAGAATAGAGCCCTCCCTGGTACTTGCAGACACTGACACTAGGTGTCTGGACAGCTGGGAAAATGAGCGTATGTTGGTTCCTGTATAGGACAGCTGCTGCAGCCATGGTGTATGTAAGGCTCTGGGATGCAGAGACCAGGGCAGGCCCCAGGAGGCCGAATGGGGCTCTACTTCCACCTGTCACCCCTCCCTCCCCAAATCCATGGCCAGTCTCCAAGAAGCACCCCCAGAATGTGGAGCACCCTCCATTCACTCTATCCTGGGACCTGCGTGGTACAGCAGAACCAGGACACGAGGGATCGTCTGACACAAGCAGCTGAGCCGGGACTTCCAGCCTGTACGTACCCTAGAGAAGCTCATGCTCATATCTGCAAGGCAACCTGCTCAGGTCTGACTCCAGGGGGAGAAAGCAAGGACCCTCTTAGGAGGAGGTAGAGGAGGAACTAGGCTGGGCCTTGCTACATGCGAGGCACCAAAGGTGCTTCCTTCCCCAAACCAGAAGTCCCACCTTCTCCAAGTGATCCCCATTCAAGCGACTTTTGTCCAAATCTCAAAAGGAGACATGTCACACTGCACCCCCAAACTAGATCAATTTATTGTCCTGAAGTGTAAACTGGCCCAGAGGAGGGGCCTCCCACAGCCGCACCAGGGACTATAAAAACTAGAAGGAGCAATGATAAGTGTTCCAGAAGCTGAACGTGCCGCTCCTGGGTCCGACTGCACAAACTGTGGATGTGCTGTGTCTACGAGACTTCAGAAACGTGAAGCACCTGCAGGTGCACACATACGTGCACATGCACACGCGCAAACAAATGTAACCTCATATGTAACCTGCAGGGTCTCTCCCTTCCCTGGTACGACATCTAGGGCTTGAGACAGACCCCTCTCAAAGCCCTGCTGGGAAAGGGCAGGGCAGGGCAGGGGCCATGAGATGGTGGTGTTGTCTTGGGTTCCAGCCCTTCAGGCTGTGCAGCAGAACCAGAGCCCAGGCACAAAGCCCATTCCTGAAATGTCTTTATTCTCACCTATCAGATTCCTGAATTTGCTGGAGGTCTAGGTTCTTGAAGTCCAGACAGACATACCAACTTCTAAGGACATCCCCAGGGAACCAAAGCCTCCTTCTCAGGGCTGAGCCCCCAACCATCTATCTTCTATATCTCCTTCCCAGCCAGCCTCCACACTGCCACCCCTTCTCCAACCTCAACCCTTGAGCATCTCCTGTGTAGAGACCCACACACCTTCTTGGTTCCCTTGCTCCCCTGGAGCACCCCCTTCCATACACAGCATGAACACTATGTGTGCGTGGAAACATCACCCCACAATCACTGCACGGGATCTCCTCCCCAAGCATCTTATAACACAGGCTCATGGCCACCATGGGGAGGCAGTGACCTACCCTGCCTGCCAGAAGGGGGGCGAGGCTCACATATTGAGGGGTCTCTGGAAACCGGAGACAGGGTGCCACGCTTGACTGTAACGGCTGACAGTGATAAGTGTGAGCGGCCTTCTGAGAGCGTTTGCGAGTTTAAAGACTCGTGCTAAGCCAAGGAATGAGCTGGAGGATGGCTACCAGATGGCACAATAAGCGCCACTCAGAGCCCACTTGAGCTGACAACACGCGCCACTCAGGATGCCTGCAGTACTCATCGCTGGGAACCAGGAGCTTGAGGAGGTGATTTCCAAGAGACTCTCTAGACAGGCGGAAAGCTCCTCACAATACCGACAGCCCCAGGAGCCCTACTTGCCTCCGTCCCCCCACCACGCCATGCTCCTCCTTCCTACTACTGACCCAAGGAGGCCCTGTGGCGCTCTGTGCAGAACCCAAGCATTTATCTCGCTCCCAGCAGCCCTGTGAGTGGTGTAAGGAGGAGGGGCAGGGCCAAGGACTAGTCACCTTCAAGCTGTGTGAAGGCAGTACAGTGCCAGGGGCTTTCTGCTCACCAGCCTGATCAATCCGGCACCTGAGAGGGTCTTTACTCCCTCAACCACTCTCTCCTCTTCCCTGTGACTTAAGACCTCAGCAACACCACACAGCTAGTAACTAGGGATGCAGACTCCAGCTGTCTGGTCCCAGAAGCCCACACGCTGCATCTCCATTCCACACCTCGCCAGCATCATGCAGGTCAGGGACAGAGAAGGACCAGGTGAGACCAACATCACAAGTGCTCAGACAGGAACCATGTGAGCCCTTTGCAGGCCTGTCCCCACCGCAGCTCTGCTAGGGTCAAAGGCACAGAACATGCGCTGTGGACCGACCTTTTGGTATACTATGAGTATTTGTTCTCATTGGTTTAATAAGGGAATAAACGGCCAATAGTTAGACAGATGAAGGTTAGGCGGGACTTGTGAATGTGGGGTAAGAAGAAAGGCAGAGTCACGGGGAGTCTTGAGCCAAATACAGAGGAAGCAGATGATCAGGCCGCACTGAAAAAATGTACTGCCAGGTGGCAGAGCGTAGAAAGAAATATGGGTTAATTTAAGTTGTAAGAGCTAGTTAGTAGCATTTATAATTAAGAAGTCTCTGTGCGGTTATTTGGGAGTAGGCTAGCAGGCCAGAAAACCACACCTACTAACATGACTCTCAAAGAGACAGGTGTATTCAAAGACACCATCCGGGACACTCCAAGAAAAGAAGCAACACAGGGTCCCTTCTGACACCTGGGAGACCCCCCTTCTAGGCCTGAGAATCCCGGTAGCACTGACAGGGACAGGGCCCAAGACGCATGCCTGTCACACTGCAGGCTCAGTCCCTCCCCTTACACATTTACATATTCAGAGACCAAGGTCCCAAAAAGCCTGCTACAGGGGCTGAGCTCAGAGGTATCTCCCCCGACATCTTGTTGGTTCTCCTTGCCCTCCAGATACCTTCTGTGCGGATGGTGAAGGGTGAGTCCCCCAGGCGCCGGGCAGAGAACTGGCCCCCCAAAGACGTCATCAGGAAGCAGAGAGTGAAGAAGCCGATGCCCAGGACAAAGAGCCTGCAGGGAGAGTGGAACAAGGTGGGTCAGCAGAGCACACCAGCAATCCAGTACCCAACTCCCACTAGGAAAGGCATAGAAATGCCAGAAGCATGAGTGGGTGGGCTGGGTGAAATAGTTGCAATAGGCTCAGGAGTTCAAGGTCATCCTCAGCTACTCGGCAAGTTCCAGTCCACCTTCAGCTAAATGAGCTCTCAAGCCAACAAAGAAGCAGTAACTGAGAAAAGGGAGCTGGGGCACTCAAGGAAGAACCAGAGCTGGGGGTGGGGATCCCAGGCCCAGGAGGCTCCATCTTCAATGGGACAAAAAAAACTGAGCACATGGAGAAGAAAAAAAAACCATAAACAAGAAGAATGTGCACACAGGAAGGGATCTGAAAGGGGGCCAGTCTCAATCACCTGGGCCACACTCGGCACTGTGTACACGGCCCCCGCCATCTGTCACGAGCTCACTTATCTGTGTCCTCATAGGGTGCCACACGTCCCCATCACTCTTGGGTGGTAATATCTCACGGCAGGCACGTCCCCTCCGCCCCCCTGTGCCCACTCTCCACACATACTTCTCTATCAGTCATGCCCAACCTGGCTTGTCAACCTGCAGCACCGAGAGTCAGGCCATCTTCTCACCCAGGCATGCAGGGAGGGAGAGCAGGCCAAAGCATGACATCATTCATTCCTTCAATCCATACTCATTGTCTAAGAGGTGCCAGACACTGGAGTAACCCAAAAGACAGCAGGAGTCCAGGCTCAGAGTCCTTGCCTCAAGCTCAGGCTGGGCACAAACAGGGCTGAGCTGGGGGATGGCAGAGGCAGAGGAGGCTTGAGACCCCAAATTCATTGGAGGACTCAAAGAGCTGGCAGAGCTGAAAGGAGACCCTCCCTTCCCCCAGGTCAGAGGGAGGGGCTCTCTGTCCCCGGCTGATACAGAGCCAGGATGACCAAGAAGACCAAAAGTCATGCCAGATGCTTCCACCTGCCCCACCTCCACTCTGTCTCCGACCCTGGTGTCTGTGCGTGTCTCTCTGTAAGGCTTACTTTATACATTTTAATCCCCATTATTTTAAACTGTCAGTGGAGTCTTTAATTAAAATTTGGCCCATTAAAGGAAACACATAATTGTAAAAGAAAAGAAGAAACAACAAATTCTGAGCCCGTATTTAAAGGAAGCAGTTAGAGTTGGCGTCAGTGAGGCGGGGAGGACCAATACTTGGAGGTCCCAGTAGCTTCCACAGGGACAGCCATGTTCCTAACTTTGTGGGGAGAGCATGGTGAGCTGTAATAGGAGAGGTGGCACAGGGCGCACTTCTCTTACTTCAGGGGGACCTCCCTGAGTCCCTCTAAAGCCGGAATGGTGTTCAGAGCACACCCGGGAATATCTCGTGGGGTTCCCGCTACTCTCTTCCCATCCTGAGAACAAACAGGGCTTTCCTACCTCCAGTCTCTCAATCATGGGATTGTATTTAGGGCTGGAGATATGGATGCTTGCCATGAGAAAGCTGTCTACACCTTCTGCCTGGGCTTTGGAGCCTCAATCTACAGCCTTAGCCTTTCTTTCTGTACCAGTTACCACAGCTGGGGCCCAGGGTCCCCCAAAAGTAGTTGGTGGTCATTTACAGTGTGCTCAATGGTCTCATCCATTCATATGTCCATCCAAGTGACATCTCAGGGGCATTCCTTCCCCAGACCTCTGCACTAACAGCATCCCCAGACATCCTTTAAGGATAAATCAAGTTAGGGTGATTTAATCAGCGGGTTGCCCCTGGTCTCCAATCTAAAGATCTCAGGAGACCTGGAGGAGACTGGTTAGCTGTGGGTCCCTACCATCCTAGGCAGACCAGGAGGTGAAGTTGCAGGGCTGGAAGGGGGTTGCGACTGCACCAGGAATCCTGCCTTCAGTTAAGGGCACATAGAGGAGGGAAACCCAGCTTAGGGGGCGAGGGCGCTGTCCGTGGTGCTGGAAACCGCCGCCTGCCACCTTCACGCCAGAATCACACCAGGAACCTTCAGAAGCTGGGCTTCCTGCCAGCTACAAAGCTGACTTGGGATTTGAGACCGGCAAGAACCCTCTCAAGATGCCCAGCAGGGCAGAGTCCAAGATCTCCCTGGAGGAGACAGAGTCTTTCCAGAGAAGCCTGCTTAGTGACCTGGTTCCCCCAGCGCACCTTAGGCCAGGGATTTCTGAGACACTCTCCAAATAACCTCTGAAAGCCAGCCTCGGCAGCTCTCTAATTCCACAGGCCTTTGCATTTACATAGACACATAGACAACTGTCCCCAGTGGTTACCATCTCAGCCCCAAGCCAGCCCAGCATGCTGACAGAACGGCCAGGTGGGCCATGTCTCCCCACCTCCAATCCAGCTGGGCACAGAAGGCTGTGTGGAGGCACCGGGGACCAGTCCAGAGCCCGGGGAGAAAGCCTGTGCATGTCTCAAGGTTTATGACCAGACTCCACCTGTGGCCTAACCCCATCTCACTACTGTGTCCACCTCTCCCTCCAGCACTCTCCCCCCACCCAACACACACACACACACACACCACCCTCTGCCCAGCCTGGCCTGCGGGCCTAGCTCTGCTGGAGTCTGGGAGAAGAAAGCAGGGTCCCTTCAGAGGACCAACAGGTCCTAGTGAGTCCCTCACAAACTGCTCCCGTATCCGGCTAGGACTGTCCATGGTAGGGGAAAGGGAGGCGTATCTAACTCGGTCATTGCTCCATGTTCCTGCCGCGCCTGTCTAGCCTGTTGGAGTCCGAATTTGGGAGCGGAGTCCCCAGCAGAAGAGGCCCTCGCCACAATCTTGGGGATCCTCCTGTCAGACACAGGCTCGTACCCAACCAGAAGGATGGGAAAGCAACAAGGGCGGGAAAAGGGGGATGGACTAGGCAGAAAGGATGGGCGGGTCGACCTAGAAGGCGACAGGCGGGACACCAGGGGTGCCTAGGAGGCACCCCACACTAACTTCGCAGCTCAGGTAGGACCGATGTTGGGGCAGGAAATAGAGTTGCTGGCTAGGACCACTTTGGAACCTAGGACCTCCTTGATTTTTGTGTTTTCTGACTCCATTTTGACCTCTCCATGCCTATATCGCCCCAATCTTGATCAACTCAAGACAGGTCCAGACTTGCATCCTTCGTCCCTCCCCCCCCCACACACACATACCCCAAACCCCATCTCCATCTCTTTCCCCATTCCCATGGTCCTCATCGAGAATCGACTCGTGAACCTCCTCGGCCACCTGGACTTGCAACCCCAGCAGGGACGGACCTCGCCCAGCTCCACCATCCACCCCATTGGGGAGGTCTTGACCAACCAGTCGAGAACTTTACCGAAAGGGTCTCAGGGTGACCAGGCATCTTCTGACCATTATCTTCCCATCGGGGTTGACTGTGATCATTGTTCAAACTTGTCTGGGCGAGAAGCCGCGGGCGAGGCCAGACGCACCGTCCTGGGCCCGGTTCCGGCCGCCTCGGGAAACGCTAAGCCGCTGCGGGCCGAAGCCAGGGGGTCGCAGCGCCGAGGGCGCGCGGGGCGCGGTGGCTTCGCGGCTCTGCAGCCGCGGCGGGGTCGGGGGAGGGGGGGATGACGGCGCGGCCTGGGCGCGTAGGGCAGGGGGGTTCGGCGAGGGCTCCCGGTAGGGCGGTCTCTGCGTCTCCGCCCTCCTAGCTTCACATTTTGGGGACGGCGAAGCGGCGCGCCCCCAGATCGCCGGCCGCGCGTCTGCCTTGCTCAGGCTCGCTGGCTGGGCGGGACGGAGCCGCGGCGCGCAGACGGGCTTCCCGCGGCGAGCGCCCTCATCCCCGGGGCCCGCGCCCTCGGAGCGGGCTAGAGGCTGCCCCAGGCCCGCGCCCCCGCCCCCCGCACCTCCCGGCCGCGCCGCTCTGCAGCCGCGCGCCCCGCCGCGCCCATGGCTCCGGGGGAGGGACGGCTGCGCTCACGTCTGCCCTCGTCCGCTCGCCCGCTCGTTCCCTCTCTCAGCCACTGGCGCTCCGGGCTCCGGGCTCCGGGGTCCCGCGCGGCGCTACAGCCCGAGGCGCCGCATTGTTCCCAATGAGGAGGCGGCCCGGGAGCGGCCTCGTGCTTCCTCGGCGCGTGGGTGCCACCTCGTGGCCGCGGTCCTACCGCGCACCCTCCCGGGGCTGTGCGCGGAGGAGGGGGGGATATGAGTGGGGGGAGCTGCCGGCGGTGCGTGGCCCTGCGCCTCTCCCGAGGCTATCCAACTTCCTAGGGAATCCAGCAGCTCCGAGAGCCAAGGCAGCTCCGGTAACTGCAAAGCGTAGGGGAGATGGACGCGAAGAAGGGACCATTGTTGGTCCTGCGGGACACGAGCCACCCCCAAGAGCTTCTGTACCGCTGATTCTCTCAGTAACACCCATCCACCCTGGGAAACTCCCCGAGTCCTCCCACTTCTCACTGGTCTATAATAAGCTGGGTCTGGGGCATTCATGTCGGGAGCCAGATCGGATCGTCAGCTGTGTGCTTGGGGTCTAGCCTCGGACCCTCTTTATCAACTGAGTAGTGAAGGGCTGGCATTAACGGGGCTTTCTACTAACTGTACAACTAGTGACCGAAAAGCTCACCAAGGCCCTTTCAACTCCCAAACCCACAGACTTGGATTTTAGCATTGTTGAGCCCTGTGTACACCCTCCCTGAATTTATCTGAGATGGATTCTAGGGCTCAAACTCAGGTTATCGGACTTAACGACAGGTCCATTTACCCTCTAACCTCCTGGTCCGTCACTTTATTCCTTAGCGTTGATGTGGCTTTGGCCTTGACAGCCAGGAATGACACCCAAGCTTGTGGCAGCTGGAGGCACCCAGACAAGGCATGATTTAGAGGCCTAGCAGAGACCCACTGCCCTCAAACATTTCCTTAGCCAGCTTGCTGACATGCCCAAACTTCCCCCCACCATCCCTCTTTTTCACCGAGATGCGAGATGCGGTCAGCTTGCCCTTGTTCGATGCAAATGTGTTACCTAGCTGAGGTAACACATCAACCCACCAACACCAATTTATCACTCGTTTTCACATTGGTGGGGAGTGAGGCAATGAGATAATGGGACTCGGGACAGGTGCGGGCAGCATGAGTCACCACTGGTGAGAAAAGGCTCCCAAAGGGGCAGGGCAGGCTGCAGCGGGGCTGGGGATGACACACGGTTGGATGGAACCAAATTGAGACGGAAGAGAGCAAGCGTTCCCTAACTAGGTTCCTGTCGTTGTGATAGATACCACGTTGGGAGTAAAGGTTTTATTTGATTGACACTTTCACATCACAGTCTCCCACAAAAGGAATTCAGGGCAGAACCTCAAAACAGGAACCTGGAGGCAGGAACTGAAGCCGAGGCCTTGGGGGAGCCTTGCTCACTGGCTTGCTCTCCAAGGCTTGCTCAGTCTGCTTTCTATACCACCCAGGACCTGCCCAGGGGTGACCCCATCACAGTGGATTGGGCCCACCTATATTATTAATCAAGAAAATGCCACAGGCTTGCCAATAGGCATTTCCTCACCCAGAAAATTCTAGCTTGTCTCAAAAAATAAATAAATAAAAATAAAAAATAAAATTAAAAAAAACTAACCAGGGCACAGGGCTTTCTCCTGAGCTCGGGAGGAGGTGCCCTTCACAGACCATCATTGTACTCAGTGCCCAAGCGTGTCATGTCTGCACACGGTAGAGGTCTGGTCTTGGGTAGTGCCGATCCAGGTTGAGTCCACTCTAGAAGCCATGCAGGCTCCACTCGCTCTTCAAAGTCAAGAAATCTGAATGGGGTCGCGGGAGGTGGCTCCGCAGGTGAGGGCATCTGCCACCGAGCCTGATGACCTGAGTTTCATCCTCGGAACCCACAGGGTAGAAGGAAAGAACTGGCTCTCAAGTTCTACTCTGACCTTCCTGCATCATGGCATGCTTGTGCCCGTACACATGCATACACAAACAAGACGTGCCGGGCCATGGTGGTGCACGCCTTCAATCCCAGCACTCGGGAGGCCGAGGCAGGAGGATACTGTTTTTTTTTTATTTTATTGATTTTTATTGAGCTCTACATTTTTCTCTGCTCCCCTCCCTGCCTCTCCCTTCCCCTTTAACCCTCTTCCAAGGTCCCCATGCTCCCAGTTTACTCAGGAGATCTTATCTTTTTCTACTACCCATGTAGATTAGATCTGTGTAAGTCTCTTTTAGGGTCCTCATTGTTGTCTAGGTTCTCTGGGATTGTGATTTGTAGGCTGGTTTTCTTTGCTTTATGTTTAAAAACCACTTATGAGTGAGTACATGTGATAATTGTCTTTCTGGGTCTGGGTTACCTCACTCAGAATGATGTTTTCTAGTTCCATCCATTTGCCTGCAAAATTCAAGAGGTCATTATTTTTTCTGCTGAGTAGTACTCCATTGTGTAAATGTACCACATTTTACTTATCCGTTCTTTTTTTTTTTGATTTATTTATTTATTTATGTACACAGTGTTCAGCCTCCATGTATGCCAGAAGAGGGCACCAGACCTCATTACAGATGGTTGTGAGCCACCATGTGGTTGCCGGGAATTGAACTCAGGACCTTTGGAAGAGCAGGCAATGCTCTTAACCACTGAGCCATCTCTCCAGCCCTACTTATCCGTTCTTAATTTGAGGGGCATTTAGGTTGTTTCCAGGTACTGGCTATGACAAACAATGCTGCTATGAACATAGTTGAGCACATGTCCTTGTGGCACAATTGAGCATCCTTTGGATATATACCCAAGAGTGATATTACTGGGTCTTGAGGTATGTTGTTTCCTAATTTTCTGAGAAATTGCCACACAGACATTCAAAGGGGCTGTACCAGCTTGCATTCCCACCAGCAATGCAGGAGTGTTCCCTTTACCCCACCTCCTCTCCAACAAAGGTTGTCATCAGTGTTTTTGATCTTGGCCATGTTTTTACATTCACATCTTTTTATTATAAAAAGGTGGGAGGTTAGGCACAACAGGTTAAAGGAATTGGGACAGCAGACTCTCAAGACTTATTGTGGGCATTGCCTTGGGGGGGAACCCGAGAAAGATGGGTGCTGATCACATCCTGGGGTAGCTGGTCTCTTTGCTCCTGTCCGGTGTTTGTGGTATGGAAATGCCTGGTGTCTCTTACGCCTGTTTAAGGTATTGACAGAACAGAGGATGAAGATAAGTTTAGGGAAAAAAAATTTTTAGGACCAGGAAATTGAGAAGCATGTATCTGACCTGTTTAAGGTGGATTCTTCCATTCACTACCCTGGAATTCACAGGAGTTCTTTGGGTTTGTGAAAACATAAGTTTTAGACATATGCATTGTTGTATAAACAGTAGCATATTTATGTCAGAATGACTGTGATATATTTTTGCACAATTAAAAGTATTTTTAAGACTATGGAAAGCAGCATGAGAAATTTTATAGTGCGTATTTGTCCTCACACCTTTATAACTTGTAGGTACACACCTTCATAATTTGTATTTGTATTTTGTTGAAATTTGTTTGGTTAGGTTGTCCTTTTAAACTGACAAAACCTCTCAGTTGTCAAACTGCATCAGAGATCTTTGAGAAGGATAAAATTTTACTTGAGGAGTTTTTGATTAAAAAGCAACAGAGAACTTACTTGGTTGGCACTCCAACTACTCCTCAGGGTCCTCCATAGGTGCTGAAGATCGATTTGCTTTTTGCTTTTTAGCACAGGGCCTACCAGGCTCCAGAAGATTCTGTGGGCTAAGAAATCTGTAGGAAGACAAGCCTACCTTGACCTGAGAGGTTCTCTATTGTCAGTTCTGCCGTTAACCTTCTATTGCAAGCAGTTTTTTCCTTCTTTCTGTCTCTTTACGAGTGTAAATCTTACCTGTTGAGAGCCACTACAGTCAAGCTCAGACCCAGCTCTCCAGGCAGATTCTATACTGTAGTTACACCTGATAAACAGCCCTCAACTGCTCAGAGATCTGGGGGAATGTGGCATTTAAATGATTAATTATTAAAAAAACTTTTCATAACAAGAGACAGGTTGGTTCCTAGCAACAGCACTCTCCTTCCTCCAAAGAAGACAGATGGACACAGAACAATATCCATCTGCAATTCGCTTCAATTGCCAAGCGCTGACCACTGAGCGAAACTGCCTTTCCTCTCAACTGAAGATCTCCAGACAGTGGACAGACTTGCTGGAATCGACAGCCTAGCTGCTCAGAGCTTGGCCATTCTTACAGGTGTAAGATGGAATCTCAGAGTTGTTTTGATTTGCATTTCTCTGATGACTAAGGATGTTGAGCGTTTCCTTAAGGGTCTTAGGCGTTTGCTGTTTTACCTTCCTTACAGAAGCTGTCTTTTACACTACTAGGGGCCTGGCCACTAACGCCATAGCCTGGGGGGAGGAATTCTGGCCCCCCCAGGCTCTGGGGGAAACTGATGAGCCCAGGTTAGTTTTCTTTAATTAAGGTAAGTGTCACCCATCTTCACTTCGTTAACAAAGGCAGCAGAAACAAATGTAACACATTTTGGCCTAGTTAAAGTAATAGTTCACAACAGGTGGCTCTCCATAAGTTCCACTAGACTATAGAGAAAGTTCCAGGACAGCCAGGACTGTTACACAGGGAAACTCTGGAAAAATACCAAATAAATAAATAATGTAATAATAACAAAAACAAAAAGAATGTCTTTTCTGACCGGGCACCCTGCTTCCCTCCCACCAAGCTCAAGGGGTTTGTTTACTGCTTGTTCATACCTACCTAGTAGGAATGACTGCAGTGTACCATCTGGGGAGGTGGCCTTCCCTCAACCAGGACTGACAAGGTGGAAAAGAACACGCCAAGCTAGGTGTGACGATGTACATCTGGCATTCCCGATGCAGAAGGATCCGGAATTCAAATGTAGCCTTGGCTACATGGTGAATTTGAGTCCAGCCTAAGCTATATGAGACCCTCTCAAAAAGAGGTAGCTCCCCACTTCCTCTGGACCTGGCTCTGTTGGATCTGTCCCTACAGGTAGCAGAGGGATTTCCCCCTCTGCCGTTGAGCAGCAGGCTCAGAGGCAGCGGAGAGGCAGAGGAAGAAGAGCAAGGGATATTTGATGTGACAGGCTGCCCGGCTGCCTGCTCCTTTGCAAGCTTGCTCCCTATGGTCAGCCTAGCCATTCCAGTTCAGTGCGCATGTCCCCTTTGCTGGACACGTTAGGAGAGAAATTATCTATCTTGTGTTATTCAGACTTAAATGCAGCAGCCCTGTGCCTCAGTTCCCCCACTGTGAATCAGGCCATTTATAGTGCTGGTCTCACAAGGTTGCTGTGAGAATGGAGCCTGTAGATACGCATGGCATGCCGTTGTTCCTGTCTACACACTAAAATGCAGGCTACCCATGCACCCTGCTACTCTGTCTAATGGTGGAGACAGGAAGATGTGCTGGGAAAAGACTGCCTGCCCCCAGAAGCACCCTGCAGCAGGAGGTGTGATTCTGAGCCACATATCCCACAAGCTCCTGATGAGACTGCTCTGGTCGCTGAGGGGACATTGTTCCGTGGTACCCTGTGCCTGGGGAATGGCTGTCTTCTCTGTCCTGTGTCATCTGTCACTCTCCAGTCAGTGTTCTTGGGTCAGCTCCGGATAAACTACTGCACTTGGGTCCCTGTCTCTCAATGTTTAAACTAGAACCTTGCCATGCGGACCAGAGTCAACACCCCTGGGCCACAGCAGACTCAACTGTGGGGTTTAGCAAAACAGAAACCTTATTCTAATTAAGTCCTTGACGTCACACTGGGGGTTCATCTGAAGTTTTGGGTTTTGTTTGTTTGTTTTTATTTTTGTTTTTTGAGACAGGCTTTCTCTATGTAACAGCCCTGGCTGTCTTGGAATTTGCTCTTGTAGACCAGGTTGGCCTCAAACTCAGAGATCTGCTTGTCTCTGCCCCCCCAAGTGCTGGAATTGAAGGTGTGCGCCACCAACGCCCAGCCTCATTTGGGGTTTTTATTACTGTGTTTTGTTATGAGGCAGGCTTTCATATAGCCCAACGTTTGTTACCGTCCTGCTTCTATGAAGAGAAACCATGACCCAGGCAACTTGTAAGATTTAATTGTGGGCTGGCTTACAGTTTCAGAGGTTTAGCCCATTATCATCACGGCGGGGAGCATGGTGACACACAGGCAGGCGTGATGCTGGAGAAGTAGCTAGGAGCTTTACTTCCTGATCCACAAGCAGGCAGCAGGCAGAGAGAGGGAGACACCGGACCTGGCCAGTACTCTTGAATCCTCAGAGCTCACCCCCCAGTGAGTGACACACCTCCAAAGAGCCCACACTTCCTACTCCTTTCCAAACAGTTCTCTACCTGGAGACTAAGCATGTGAGCCCATGGAGGTCATTCTCATATAAACCACCACACCCAGGCCAGCCTCAAACTTGTAATATAATTGGGGCTGACTCTAAATTCCCGATCCTCCTGCCTCTATCTCCCCTGGGTACTGGGATTACAGCCCTAAAATACCACACCCATCATTTTTTTTTTGAGACAGGTCTCTCTATAGTTTTAGCTGTCCTGAAACTCACCAGGTAGGCCAGGCTGACCTCGAACACACAGAGATCTGCCTGTGTCTGCCTCCCAAGTGCTGGGGATTAAAGGTTGCACCACCATGCTGCCTTCTTTTTAGTAATGTCACTAGGTAGTATAAGTCATTTTGGAGCATGTATGAGAAACTGAGGCAGGCCTGCTGGAGGGCCTATCCTTAGATGCCTGTCAGGCCTGCGAGGATTCCGAGGATTCCCGCTAGGCCTGAGTTTGTGGGAGTGTTGGCCTTACTGCAGCCCCTCCCTCTCTCTAGTGTCCTCTGCTGGAGCTGCCGGAGAAAACCCAGAGCCTGCAGCTGGCCTGAGTGGCTGCGAGCTCCTGGGCTGAAGAAGGGGAAGGAGGAGCCCTGGAAAAGGTTAGGGCGTGAGGGAGGCACCCCTGCTCAGGGTCTTGAACTCAATGGGTAAAACTTAGTAAAACCACTGAGTTGTTTCCTAGGTTACCATAGCCTACCACCATGGGAAGAACAGTTTCCACATACCCTCTGGACTTTGGAAGCCTGAAGTCTGAACTGGAAGTATCAGAGGGCCTGGGTCCTTGTGGGAGCTCTGATAGAGACACTGTCCCAGCCCTTGCACAGATGCTAGTGGCTGCTAAGGTGTGTGCTGTGTCTGGGCCCGCGGCTGCCTTACACCACTCTCCTCTGTCTTCGTGAGGCCTGAATAATGTCTTTCTATGACCGAAGTTCCCTTTGTGTGTCCTAGTGTGTGGTACCCGCTCTGATCCGGGATGACATCATTTATCTGAGGACATCTGCAGAGACGCTCTTCCTAAACCAGGTTGTGATTTGTTTTTCTGTAAGTACATGCTACTCAAACAGACACTGTTTGGCCCTTCACAGGGACCTCACCGAACAGGACAGAGTGGCTAGAGGTGGCCAAGGACCTGCGTGTCCTGAGGACTATACAGGCAATCACTACTTTGCACAGCCACAGGCCCAGCTACTGACTTCAAATGAAGCCAAAAATCTGGGCTTCTACTGTGAAGTTGCATAATTTAAAAATGTAGGCTCAATATTTTTAGAATGCCATGCAAGGCCAGTAAAATCCACTTGATGGCCTGCCCGCTCTCTGTGTCTTCTCCAGGGGCAGAATGGGGTCTGTGTCCCACCCGCTCAGCAAGCCCAGCTTCCTGGGATCAAGCCCAGAAATGCGGACCCCCGACTTGCCCAGGAAGGAAGGGGAGCACTGGTTTTGATCTGGGAGCAGAAGGGTAAACTGTTCCCTGGAGCTTTCTGCCCCCTCCCCCAAGGGCTCCTTCAGGGCCTCTCTGGCCATTAGCCTTGACTCTTCTCCCGCCTGCCCCAGGCTTCAAGAAGCCTCTGCTCTCGTAGACCTGGGGCAGGAAGAAACAAGCGCTTCACCGTGTTTGAAATCCCCATTTCGTGTGCTCACGATGCAGCAGCAGACAGCACATTACGAGGCAATAGGCCATTGTCCTTTGCTGGAGTGCAGAACATTAATAATGTCATAACAGCATTTACCGACACCACACACAAATCATCAGCCGTGCCAGGCGGGAAAACCAGCCCCACACCCTGAGCCCAGAGCTACACAGGAGGCCACCAATCGGGGAGGGCCGCTTCTCCAATGCATATTTCATGCTTTCTGTTTCACAACATTTAGGCTAATCCTCCGATTGAAAAGCAGCGTCTGGGGTTTATTTTTATTTATGCCAGAGAGCCATTCTGCTGCACAGCTTGTGGGAGCTGAGAACAGAGCTGCTGTACCTCGGTCGTTCTGTTGGAAAGGTAGCAGCTGTGTGTGTGTGTGTGTGTGTGTGTGTGTGTGTGTGTTTACATGAGTGTGTGTGTGTGAGAGAGGGGGGGGGAGGGAGGGAGAGAGAGAGAGAGAGAAAGGGGGGATGGGGGAGAGAGGGTAGCAGCTGTGTGTGTGTGGTTACATGAGTGTGTGTGTGTATGTGTGTGTGTGAGAGAGGGGGGAGGAAGGGGAGAGAAGGTAGCAGCTGTGTGTGTGTGGTTACATGAGTGTGTGTGTGTGTGAGAGGGGGGGATGGGGGAGAGAGGGTAGCAGCTGTGTGTGTGTGCTTACATGAGTGTGGGGGGGGGACAGGGGAGAGAAAGTAGCAGCTGGGTGTATGTGCTTACATGAGTGTGTGTGCATGTGTATGTGTGTAAGAGAGAGGGGGAAGGCTGGAGAGAGAAGGTAGAAACTGTGTGTGTGTGTGTGACAGAGAGAGGGGGAGGCTAGGGAGAGAAGGTAGCAGCTGTGTGTGTGTGTGTGTGTGTGTGTGTGTGTGTGTGTGTACTTACATGAATGCATCCATGAATGAGTGTGTGTGTATGTGTGTGTGATAGGGAGGGGAAGAAGGTAGCAGCTGTGTGTGTGTGTGTGTGTGTGTGTGTGTGTGTGTGTGTGTGTGTGTGATGGATGAGGGGAAACCAGGGAGCTAGGGGACCAACCAGACAGACAGCCTTTCCCAGTTGAACCCCAAGTGGACACTGCAAACACGGCAAGCACTTCATTTACTGTAATCTGAGGTCGCGTTTTTTTCCCACCTGCTGCATGCCAGGAAATGACCAGGGACTCTAAATTGTTACCAGACTTCTATTTTTGCTGTGGTAGTTACATACACATCACCACGACAACTTTGAAAAGGAAAAAAAAAGCAGTCATTTACTTCTGAGCAGACCCCCAGTTGCCTCATAGGACAGTACCAGAGCAGGGGTGGGGTGCTGTCAGCAGTGGGAGGTTTAGGCAGCAATCCCCAGCTCCCGTGAGCATGTTACCACACATGACACGATCAGAGCAAGGTTGCCCATGGGATATCAGTTGCTAATCAACTTTACTTAAAATACAGAGGCCTTGAGGCTGGAGAGATAGTTCAGCAGTTAAGAGCATCCATCAGCTGCTCTTCCAGAGGACCCAGGTTCAATTCCCAGCTCCTCCATGGCAGCTCACAACCATCTGTAACCCTAGTTCCAGAGGATCTGACACCCTCTTCTGGCCTCTGTAGGCACCATGCACACAAGTGGTGCACAGACATACATGCAAGCAAACACCCATAAACAAGTTTTTTTTAATTTTAATACAGACGATGCTGAAGACGGCTCAGCAGATAAACGCGCCAAGAAGCCTGATGACCTGAATCTGATCCCTAAACCCACAAGTGGAAGAAGAAATCTGACTCCAGAAAGTTGTCTTCTGACCTCCACACACGTATTGTGACACACATACATACATGTAGCATATGAATACACACAAATAAATGTAAAAGACAGAGGTAAAAGTAAAAGGATCAGGGGTTCAATGCCAACCCCATCCTAACTCCAAGAATAAAAATAAGGAAATAAAAATAGGGCATGGTATTATAATCCGGCATTTGGGAGGCAAGGCAAGGGGGCCACTGAACGCCCAGATGAGCCTATTCAGTCAGTTCTATGAAAATCAGGGCTACAAAGTAAGATCCCGTCTCAAAAACAAAAAATGAACACATAGATGATCGTGGATTATTGGGGTTCTGATGGAACCTCAAGGGTTCTCATATGGAAAGAGGAAGCAGAAGAATGAAAGGCAGGGAAAGGGAACAGAGAAAGACCCTATCAGCCATTGTGGGCTTTGCTGATGGAGATACCCAAAGCCCAGGAGAGTAAGTGACCTCTGAACTCTTGAAAATTTGGGGGACAGAAGACAGATGCTCCTGGAATCTTAATGAAGGTCTCAGTCCTGGGGTTCCCTGCTGCAGCCCCTGGCAACCTTTGGACCGTCAGAGCGCACACTCCCAAGCATCAAGCTTCAGTGTCTTCATTATAGAACCACAGCCGCGTCCACACGGCATCCTGGGAGAGTGAGCATTGCCAGGCACCCTGTGTTGACTCATATTCCCACTCGCAGACGAGGAGACTGAGGTTCCCAGGAGCGCAGTGTTAAGCAGAACTCTAAACTCGGGCCCCGCAGATCTCAGAGCCCATCTGCTCCACCACTGAGCTCAAACATAGGTAGGCATGGTCCTGCATGCCCATGGAGCTCAGGCCCCAGGATAAAGGTTCTTTGTCTCCCACAGCTGCTGGAGAAGCTGATACCTCAGGCCACCAGGACAGGGACAGCCAGTGAGTGGACACCCAGGATGTCAGGAGGCTCTGCTGTGGCCTATGCCTTAGAAAGGAAGGGATTTCTGCTGGGCGTGTCGTACACGCCTATGACCCAGCACTGAGGCAAGGCCCTGAGTGCCATCTCCAGCACAGCGGGGGCGGTAAGAGTGTGTGTGTGTGTGTGTGTGTGTGTGTGGTGATGGAGGATCTGCCCAGAGAAGGCACATGCCCAAAGTCAGAAAGTGGACTGATGGATGGCTGCCAGGGGCTGGGGGAGGGGATAACTAAAGAGCTTAGGGTTTCTTTAGTTTGTTGAGACCATTCTAAAACTAGAAAGGGATGTGCCCTGCACATAATCAGAAATGAATTAAAAATGAGAGCATCCTAGAGATGATAGGCTCTAAGGCTGAGTGCTATCTCTCTGTTTTGTTTTGAGAGACGGGCTCTCATGTAGCCCGTAGTTCAGGCTGTCGTCCAGCTCAGTGAGGAGCCAAGCCTGACCTTCAACTGTGGATCATCCAGCCTCTGTCTTCCCAGGGCTGCACCCCCACATCTGGTTTATGTGGTGCTGGGGACGGAACTCAGGGCCTCAGCTTGCGCTCCCTCTTTCTTTCCCACCCCCTTAAACATAGTAACTTGTCCCCAGTTGCACAAAGAGAAAGGTCACATTACCTCCCAAGCCCAGGCTGTTGGTCCCCCAGCTCCCCAGCCCCCAGGATCCCAGATCCCCATATTCCCAGACCCCCTGGCCCCTAGGCACCCTGGGGTCCCAGGAGCTTCTCCGCTCTTTTGTATTTGCACACATGTGCAGAGGGATCCTTGAGGCACTAAAATTGGATAAAATCTCTGACAGTTCACAGGAGAGAAACAGCCACCTGCCCCACACCAGGCTCCCTCAACCTGCAGTGGCTTCACACCCGCCTGAGCCCCAGGCTCCCTCAGTCTGCAGTGGCTTCACACCCGCCTGAGCCCCAGGCTCCCTCAGTCTGCAGTGGCTTCACACCCGCCTGAGCCCCAGGCTCCCTCATCCTGCAGTGGCTTCACACCAGCCTAAGCCCCAGGCTCCCTCATCCTGCAGTGGCTTCACACCCGCCTGAGCCCCAGGCTCCCTCAGTCTGCAGTGGCTTCACACCAGCCTGAGCCCCAGGCTCCCTCAGTCTGCAGTGGCTTCACACCAGCCTAAGCCCCAGGCTCCCTCACCCTGCAGTAGCTTCACACCAGCCTGAGCCCCTGGGGTGCCCTTTGAGGAACTAAGCACTTTCTCCCTGGAGGTGAAGCAGGAGCCCTTTCTCTCCCTTTCTTCTCACCTCTGGCTGATGAAAACGAATCTTAATTAAGTGTCCCTCAGCTGCAGGTTTAATTTGATAAGTAAAAAACTGAAGCATGCTAATGCAGCCATCCATCATCTGGAATCTCAACGGTTCTTTCAGCTCAGACTTTCCTTTTTTTTTTCTTCCTAAATCAATTTTTAGGCTGATAATGAATTGGGTCTTATTCTGGAATAGCAGAGAAAGTGTCAGCCTTGTGAGATGACACCCCGAGATAGTGCTTTTGGGGACCTAAGGAAAGGGTATCAGTGGGACACATATCCCCGACCTCACTTACAGAACTCCAGGGTGCCCATCTTCCTCCTTTTGTTCCAACCTCCACTGAGAACCCTCCCCCACACCCAAACAACCTACTCCTTCCTGCTTCCTCCAGGATCTGGTCTCTCCTTCCTCTGGGCAAAGCCCCTAGACCTGGCCCACTGTTCATGCACAGAGCACAAGGGATTTTGTATAACTTGTCACTTTAAGAAGTCCTCCGGGGCTGGAGAGATGGCTCAGCGGTTACGAGCATTGCCAGCTCTTCCAAAGGTCCTGAGTTCAATTCCCAGCAACCACATGGTGGCTCACAACCATCTGTAATGGGGTCTGGTGCCCTCTTCTGGCCTGCAGGCATACACACAGACAGAATATTGTATACATAATAAATAAATATTAAAAAAAAAGAAGTCCTCCATTTGGGCCCCCCAGGTGGCACTTGACTCTCAGGTGCGTCTACTCCACCATGGGCAGCCCGCAATGGCCATGGGTACCTTGGTTTTTTTTACTATGTCTTGGCAGCTGCTGACCTGAAGGGAGAGTTAAGTCTGTGTAGGTAGGGGCTACCCAGACACATGGGGGCTACCCAGACACGTGGGGGCTACCCAGACACGTGGGGGCTACCATCCCCTAAGCTGCTCTTGTACTTTGTTCTCGCTTCTGTCTGTCTCTCGCTGACAACTCCCCATGTGTCTGGAAACCACACAGAACGCCTGTCTGAAGGGGGTGAGAGACTGTTCAGAATGTAGGTCAGCTGCAGCCGCTCTGACAGACCACCAAAGGCCTGCAGGCTTCAGCGGTATGCGCTCCTCACCGCAGCAGAGGTCGAAACCAAAGACCAAGAGAGCATACACACACGCACACACACACACATGCACATGCAAGCACGCACATATACTTGCACACTAAACAAACAACTAAAGTGATAAGCTGGACGCTGGCTCCCTGGGGGACCTGGCTCTCCCCTCAACACCATCCACCTGAAAAGCCTCACACCCTTGAGACACCAACGCCAGGAGTTAACAGCAGACCTCGCTGCTGTGTTCTGAGAACACAGTTATTTGTCAGTCATTGTCTGGAGTTTGCCCCAAGAGCTGTTTTGGATGATTGCCGGGTAGGTGTGTGCCCTCACGTTTAATCTGCACAGTGGCACTGTGTGCTGTTGACGGCCCCCTCTGGAGTCCTGGGAGCCTAGGTGCTGGTGGGGTAGAAGGGAGGCAGAGGTCCACATGCGTGGCCCGGACAAGCAGAGCCCTGTCCCTCTAGAGGAGCGCACTGTACCTGTGTGCATTCTGCTGAGCTGACCCCCGGCAGACACTCTTCTCGTTTCCTCTCTTCCTGAGGTGAAATCAGCCATGCTCACATGCACAGCTCTATGGGATTTTGAACACTGACTTCGTCATGCATCTACCCCCCACCACCTGTTTTCAGTGCTGGGGATCAAACCCAGGGCTTTGTGCACAGTTAGATGAGCATGCCACCAACTCAGCGCATCCCCGACCCAAAATGCTTTTCTCTGAGAGAGTTCTCCTGGACCGCTGCTCAGGGGAGATGGCTGCCATGACATCTCCAGCGGGATCCTGGGAAACCGAGTCTCCGGTGAGTGGTTCTGGGCAGTCATACTGCACACAGTCCCGCATGCCATCTCTGGTGGCCCAAGAACACTGTCCCCACTCACAGAAGGAAGGGACAGCCAGAACCAATCAATTCATCCAGACCACATTAGCAAGCCACCAAAAAAAGTGCAGGCTATGCTAGAGCTTCCCAAACCAGGGGAAAGGTGAGGGAAACAACAACCAGGTAACGACTGACACGGGACCAGGTAACCACTGATGCGGGACTTTAGACCTATGGGTGCCGCGTTCACGTAGGAGTCGCTTTGAGTAGGAACAGTCCCAAAACTTGGGGCACCTCTGGGCCCAGAAGAACAGCCTGAAAGACTAGAAGGTGCTAGCCCAGGAAAATTGCCAAGAGACAGTGACAGGAGGCCCAGGGGGGCACAGCTGGGGTCACAGAGACAGTGACAGGAGGCCCAGGGGGGCACTGCTGGGGTCACAGAGACAGTGACAGGAGGCCCAGGGGGGCACTGCTGGGGTCACAGAGACAGTGACAGGAGGCCCAGGGGGGCACTGCTGGGGTCACAGAGACAGTGACAGGAGGCCCAGAGGGGCACTGCTGGGGTCACAGAGACAGTGACAGGAGGCCCAGGGGGGCACTGCTGGGGTCACAGAGACAGTGACAGGAGGCCCAGGGGGGCACTGCTGGGGTCACAGAGACAGTGACAGGAGGCCCAGAGGGGCACTGCTAGGGTCACAGAGACAGTGACAGGTGGCCCAGAGGGGCACTGCTGGCCACATCTTCATCAATCTGTTCAACACATCAGGTAGTGAGAGCCAGGCTTGGTGATGCCACCTGCAGGCAGGCAAGTGTGGGACACAGAGGGGGGCACCCAGCACTTCACCCTTAGACTGAGAGTGGGACCCAACCAAGTCCCTCTCCAGACCCCTGTGGCTTGGTGACCCGACCTGTTTCCAAGCCGCAGATCCCATCCTGCCCACCAGGCCTTTCTAGTGAGATGTCTGCAGGCCACCTCACTGGCTCTCACCCTTCTGAAGAGCCAGGCTTTTGTCGTGCACTGTCAATGGGCTGTCTCCAGCTGGGACCCAGGGGCACTCAGAACATCACAATCTGACAGTGACCACTGGGAGAATCCCTCCCCTGGGAAGATACAAACAACATCTACCCCACCCTCCTAAGGCCCCAGGAACAAGCCAAAGTAAAATTCCACCGAAGTTCAACCTGGGGATGAATGGGTTCATTGGGCTCACATCTAGTGCATGGGTGAGGGGTTGCTTACAGGACACGTGTTGGGTACCGCAGACCCCCAGACCCTGAATTTCCCGTAAACAACTTGTTTTCCTCTGCTCTGAGTAGCCTGCAGCTGCTCTGAGTGCGAGACCCTGATGACAGGGGGGTGGTTTCTGGTGGGCCTGCAGCTGAAAGATCCTGAGAGCTGGGGCGTGGCCAGAGCACTAGATAAGCTGTCCCCGAACTCAATAAAGGGGGCATTCTTGGCGAATTTAAGGATGACCCGTGTCTCTGTCCCCAAGGCTCACGAACCATCTTGTAGTGCAGGCGCCGCACTGCAGGCGTAGTGCCGTAGTATGCATGGTAGTGTTATGCCCAAATCTGCGAAGTCCCCAAAAAACCAACAAGCAGACTGAGTCCCGTATGTAAACACAATGAGCCTTTATTTTATGCAAGTCTGCAAACTCGCCCTCTCCTCATGTCCAACATATTGGAATAAATGGAGAGCCCCGAGCTCAGTTGGAGTTGGGTTTTTATAGTAATAAAGGTTGGGGTGAGGGGTTTTATGAGGTTCAGAACCCCTGATTGGCTGACATTTGTCTAGGGTTGTCCTGGTGAATGTGTGCTGGAAGGTAATCCTATCTACAACAGTTAGAACATTAGGCATTTCCTTTGGATGGTCTGTTCTTGGGTGGTGCCCAGATAATCTTAGTTTATGGTCCTTCCTGCAACCAGGCATTGCTTCAGGGTAAACTACTGAGACGCAGGCCTCCATTAAACTTATCGATGAGTCCTACGCTGGCTGGTGATAATGGTTGGAAGTAAAGAACTTCCTTTGAGTGGTCTGTTCATATTTAGCTTATCATGGGTGGTTCCTACAGTAGCACAGACAGTACAGACACAGGCGACCCCAAAGTGGCTGCTGCAATGGGAAAATCTTACTCAGCATGGATGATGACGTCCCCATAGCTTCATGGTGGTGTTCCCCTTAGTTAACTATCCCTAGCCTATATCGTGCCCTAAGAACCAAGGCTACCTGCAATTAGTACAGAATTGGATAGAAATGGCTCTGAGGAATGGCTGGAATCTAATGACCCTCTCTACCTGCTTCTTCTCTGAGGCAACAGTTAACAGGTCCAGTGTGCAAGCAGGCCACGGCAAGCAGGCCACGGCAAGCAGGCCACGGCAAGCAGGCCACGGCAAGCTGACCTGATGGTGGTGGCCTCTGTTTTGCTTAGAGGATTACATCCTATGACAGCGTCCTTCAAAAGTTCTTCCACAGAGAGTGGCACAGGCAGGTAGCAGCCCTGTCATTCAGAGTCCTTCAGGCCTGGCCGGCTGGGGCTGAGCATCACCGTAAGTCCTGTATAAGTTCCACTTCTCTTTCTCTGGCCACAGAGCAGATCATGTGGGTCAGTCACATTCAAGGAACACAAGCTGACTCCAGCCAGTTTTCTGACACACTTATGGAATGGGCACACTGTGCGCTCCATGGAGTGGAAGTCTGAGCTAGTTCCCGTTTGAACACACAGGGACACACAGATACATGTGTGAACATACTCTCCTACACACCTTGAGCTGCTCATGAGCACCTGCCAAAACGTGTACTGGGATCCAGCTATGGAATACCAGAAGGTTCCCACTCGCTCCAGCACCATGCCACAGGACAGAACTAACGCCCATTGGCTGGAGCTGGAGCAGAATCCTCTGGGAGCAGGTGTGCATGGTGCAGGCCTCCTGCTGAGTTGCAGGCTTTTCTCCCAAAGACTAGGTTGCCATCTCAGCTCATGGCAGTGACATATCACAGGACTGCATACCAAGAGTCTTGAAGGACAGAAATAATTTTTTTTTATCACGATTGCCAAGACTGGGCGTCTGAGGTCACGCTGTAAGCAGAAGCATTTTCTCTGAGGACACCCACATTAGCTTGTCTTTCCAAGACCTCTTGCAACCTCTTTGCTTCCCCCTCCCCTTTTCTTTAAGATGAGGTCTCCTTCTGTGATCCAGAGTGGCCTCTAACTTACTACAGTCCTCCTTTCTCACCCTGCAGAGTGCTGGGGTTTAAAGCATGAACCGCCACGCCCAGCCTTCTTTTTATTTTGTAGTCTGTGGGGAGGAGAGTGTGTACGTGCCACGGCACACACGCGGAGGCCAGAGAACCCTGTGGGTTCCGGGAATAGAACTCAGGTCATCGGGCTTGTTGACAGCCACCTGCAACCACCTCGCTGCTCTCCTTCTTTTAAGGTCACAGTTACATGGGGGGGGGGTCCTGCCTGAAAGACCTGGGGTTAACTTAATCTCTTCTCTAAAGACCTTGTCTCCAAATACGGTCACACTCGGGTCCTGGGAGGTAAGGCTTCAATGAACGCTATGAGAGGGGCCTATCAATCAAAGCAGGTACCCACACTGAAACCCACGCCCCCAGCAGCAGGAGGGTGGGCGGGGCTGGACTGGGGGAGTGTCTGAATTAAGTTGATTATGGGGAAGCACTGCTCCGGGCCTCAGCTATAATTAGTGGAATTACAGTCGGACTGAAAAGAGCAGCCGCTCCCCTGCCTGGCAATTAGAGAGGGACCCCGCTGCTTCTCGCTCCTCAGGGAGGTCTGGGTTCACACTACCAGGATCTCTGTAGAGGGGCGGGGCAGCAGAAGTGGGGACTCTGGCCTAGGTGCTCAGTGGTTGACTAAGAATAGACCTGTGGGCACTCCTGGTGGGGGTGGGTCAGGCAGGTAAGGGATCTGGGCAGGAGCCCCTGCCAGGCTACAGCAGGAACAGCCAGCCAGCTGGGGGACGTGGCCACATCATGCCATGATGCCAACCTTCTGTCTTCAGGAATTCTGCCTTTCACCTCCCTCTACCCTTCCCTCACCCTCTGCAAAATAAAAATCAGAAGATTAAAAGGGAGCCGTGAGAGTAGAGGCAAAGATGGAGGAGTCATGTCCTTCTCAGAAGAACAGTAGGGTGGGAAGGTAGGGACTGGAAGAAGGACAGAAAAAACGGAGAGAGAGGATGGGGGAGGCACTTGACTCAGGGCCACCAGCAGATATTCTCTGGGAACACAGTGGTGATGTGTAAGACAGGGCGCAGAGTCAGGTGTGGGAACTCACACCTGTGATCCCAGCATACTGGAAGCTGAGGTAGGATTGCCGTGAGTTTGGGGCCAGCCTGTGCTCCATGGCGAGGTCTAGGTCATCCTGGGCTATTGAATAAGACCCTGCCTCAAAAGACAGAATCAAATGAGAAAGATAGGACCCTGTCCTGGAGGGGCTCATCTTCCACATGGGGAGGGGGATCTCCATCTCGGAGACTGCATGGCCCCCCTAAAGAAAAATCTAGAGCCAGGTGCCGTGTGCACACTTAACACTATTTTAGTTCTTAGGCGGTGGAGGCAAGAGGATGGGGAGGTTTAGATCAGCATCACTAACAGAGCTGGAGGTTAGCTTGAGCACAGGACCCCTGTACCGGGATCAGGAGAGACGACCACTGTGGGCTTGGGGATGGGTGGGAGAAAATCACCCTGCAGGAGGGAGGAGGAGACCCCATGTAAAGATGGGGAGGAACCCACAGGAGCGGTCTAGGTAACTTGGAAATCTGCACTGGAGGGGTCATTGCATGGGGAGCTCAGTGAACAAGAAGCTGGTGGGATGGCTCAGTTAGGGTACTAGTTAAGAGCTAGTACCGCTCTTACAGAGGAACCGATTCTGGGTCCCAGAAGACACATCCAGCAGCTTGGAACTATGAGTAACTCCAGCTCCAGGGAGATCTCAGGCCTCTGTGGGCATCTACTCTCACAGACAAACACACATAATTAAAAATAAAATAAATCTTGGAGGTTTTCTTGTTTGAGTTGTTTGAGACAAGGGCTTACTCTGTAGCCCTGAGCTGCCGAAACTCACAGAGATCTTCCTGCCTCTGCCTCCTGAGTGCTGGGATTAAAGGAGCATATTGCTACACCTCACCAAAATAAGTCTGTGAGTTCAGGGCCAACCTGGTCTACTTAGCAAGCTTGAAATGAATGTCTGGGAGCGCCTGACTCCTCCCAAATTCTGGGATTATAAGCATGCACCACCATGCCTGGTTTATGTTGTGTTGGGGATCAAACCCAGGGCTTCTTAGATGCTAGGCAAGTGTTCAACCAACTGAGTCACCCCCGTAGCTCCTGTTGTACCTATGCTTCTGCTGAGACAGGCATGGGACAGCACACCTGTAGTCCTAGCTACTAGGAAGACTAGCCAGAGTGATGGGGAGTTTAAGGCCATCGTCAACTCATCAAGACCCTGTCTCAAAAATCAAAATTGTGTTTCAAGAGCTGGGAATGCAGCTCAATGGTAGAACGCCTGTCTAGCATCAGGTGTAGGATTAAAAGGGCCAGCGAAAGAGAGAACACCCTGGCCCTGAGACCAGAGCCCCTAGCCAATTCAGGAATTGAAATCCAACCAATCTCTGAGCACAAAAACCAGCCAATCCCAGCAAAAAGACCCAACCAGTCCCAGAGCAAGAAATGAGTTTGTCCCAAGCTCAGGAACCGAAATTTTACCAATCCCTACCCTGAAAATCTCCGCCTTAGAAAGCTCCACCCTTAAGAAACCCTATATAAGCCCTGCACCTGTTGAGTTTGGGGCTGCCCCCTTCCACGCTGGCAGAAGCAGTCATTCTCCTTGGTTCTGCCCTCCTAATAACTCTCTTGAGGGAAGTTTGTTGTAATGACTGTCTTTTGCCAGAGCGGAAGGAAGGAGCAGAGATGTAACAACTTTCGCCGGAGCAGAGCAGAGCAGGACCCGAGCAGAACTCTAACACCCTGGCTGCAGAAACTTTCCCTTGCTGAGGTGGAGCCCTTACACTGAGCAGACTGTGACAGCCTTGCTGAGGGAGCCCTCCCCAACTGGAGCAGAGTCATTACACTGGCATTAGGGAAACCTTTCCTGGAGCAAGGATGGTAACAGGGTAACAGCGTGCTGGGGAAACTGTCCCCCACCAGGGCAGAGCTGTGGCACTCCTGAGCTGCAAGGATCCTTGGCTTCCGAATGCCAGGATGCCTTTCCCTTCAGAGCGTTAACACTTACCTCAGGGAAACCCTGGGTTGCATTCCCCACACTCCAAACAATCTAAATTCCTCAGCCTCAGTAAGAACACTGGACTGGACTGGAGCACACTTTCTCTTTAACGCTCTCGTAAAGGCTCGCCTCAGTGTTCATCATAGGTCTCTAGCGGAATGAAACCAGCGTGGCGAATACCACAGACTAGGGTGGGTGCCACCCCCAAACCCTCATCATCTCGGATCCCTCTCCCTGGGTATGACAGAAGGCTGTGGTGGTCCTGGTGGTAACTTAGCAGCCCAGGGCAGGACTCCTCCCCAAAGCCAGAGACAAAGGCCTCAAGATCTGAGTGGCCATAGAAGGCAGACTTGACCCAGAAAAACAAACGATGATGTGCCAAAAATAACTCCCAAGTTAGGGAAGGCTCTCCCGGCAGTGCCCTGCCCCCACTCAAATCCATGAAGAGCCAGATGTAGGGCGCCAAGCCAGGGCTGAGACCAGACAATTGGGCCATTTAAGACACACTTTCAAAGCTCAGAAAGAAAATGTGCACTTTATAGATATGAGATGAAAACATCCCCCAACCCCGTCTCTCCTCTCCACCCCTGTTTTACAACAGGGAATAGAGGTAAGTGAGCCTAATTCTGTACACAGACAAGAGAAAAATAAATTCAACAAAGAGAAAGTCTTGTGGCCACACACCCCAGAGCGCAGCCTGCGCGTGTGCCTTGCCCGTGGATCCACAGGGCTCCTGGCTGGCAAGGACAAGGGCGCCACAGACCCTAGTTTGAGATACAGAGGGAGACTTGGAGGCGGTCTATTGGAATCAGAGGCCCAGCTCTCCAGGAGGCCTTGCCAGAGCTGCAGGGACCAGGGGCAAGGACAGCAGCATCCCTTCTTCTGCCAGAGAGAGGTGGCTGTTCTTCCAACAGACGATGGGCAGCAGGTGCTGTCAAGAAGACAGAAGCCTTAGCGGGGAAAGCGTCCCAGTGAGTCGGCTCCAGCTGCTGTCACAAAATGCCACAGCCTGGGGCTCACACAGCAGACTCACAGTTCAGGAAGCTGGCAGGCCCAATATTCGGATTCATAGTGAGGCCTCTTGGTTTGTAGATGGCCACCTGGCTGCTCATGTGGTAGAAAGAGTGGCAATAAAGTCACCAATCCCAGAACGTGGCCCAGCCTCAAGACTTCTAATCCCAAGAGCCTGTCTCCTGAGACAGAGACAGTGTGTGTGTGTGTGTGTGTGTGTGTGTGTGTGTGTGCGCACGTGTGTGTGTGCACACATGGATGTCATAATGCATGTGTGTAGGTGCCTTTCTCCTGACACTATCATATTGGTAAGTGTGTGTGTGTGTGTGTGTGTGCATGCCACAATGCATGTGTGAAGATCAGAAGACAACCAGTAGACGTTGCTTCTCTCCAGCTACCGTGTGGGTCCTGGCAATGAAGCCCATGTCATCAGCTTTGACAGAAAATACCTTTACACACTGAGCCATTTCATGGGTCCTTCTAACCTGGAGCTCACCAACTGGCGAGACCTGTCAGTGAGTCCTGGAATCTGTCTGTCTCTGCCTCCCAGCATTGGGATTACAGGTGCACACCACCAGGCTTGGCTTAGTACCTGGCTGCTGGGATGTAAACTCCGGTCTTCAGGTTTGCCCAGCATGCCTTTTACAGACTGAGCCCTCTCCACCATCCCAGGGGTTGGATTTCTACATATGAATTTGAAAAGGACATGGTCTATGGTGGTCTCCAAGACTCCTTCCCTATCACACACACACACACACACACACACACACACACACACACACACACACACACGAAGCTGCTGGGCTGAGAAGCTCCCTGCAGGGGAATGGATCAGAGCTGTCACTGCGGAAGGGTTGGCTCAATGGGCAGCTCCCCTGCAGCAGAATGCCCTGGCCATCCATAGCACCGTTGTTGCTGTTCCCAGAATGAGAAGTCAAGCAGAGTGACTTCCGCAGGCCTTTCTGCTCTCCTCTGAGCCTGCATCTCAGTCCTTGGCTCATATGCTCTTCCCTCTTCACACGCTTGGACAAGAACACCCATCTGCAAGACCCACATGGAAAGACTGTCTTCACAAGAAAGAAAAGTTGGGTTCAGGCCTGAGGCGGGAAGGAGAGAGGGAGATACCATGCATTGTCTGCTACCATTCTAGGCTCCACAGGAGTTAGCCATCCTCACACAACCTCAGGAGCAGGCAGCACAATCCCCAGTTGATGGGGGAAACTGAGGGGAAGAATACCTAACCTGCAATCAACCATCCGTGTTCTTTTGACCACATCACAGTCTCAGAAGGGCTGGGGTCTTTTCCCAGGCCGAGTGGGCTTTCCCCAAGGGAGAAACTTCTGGGGGGAAGAGGTAAAGACAGACGTACTAGCAGGCCGACGACAGACCTGACCAAAAGTGATCATTGTGAAGATGTCCACAGGCAGATGGAGTAACAGGCCAAAGCATGCCCTGGGGACCCTGGAGACCCTGGAGCTCAGAACCCCGGGATCAAAGTGTCACTTTTATTCATGTGTTTCTTACTTGTTTGAGACAGGGCCTCATGTAGCTCAGGCTAGCCCCATTCTCACTATGTAGCTTGAACTTCTGGTCTCTTCCCTCCAGGCTCCGCCTGGTGCTGGATTGCAGGTTTGCACAATCACGGTCTGCAGAACACAGACCTCAAGAGTGTGGGTCCAGCACTCTGTCACCTGGGCTACATCCTCAACCCTGACCCCACTTAAAAAAATAAAAATGACAGCAAAACAGGATCCTACTCTGTAGCCTAAACTGGCCTTGACCTCACGGCAACCTTCCTGCGTCAGCTTCCCCAGTGTGGGGGTGCAGAGGTGAGGCACCCTACACAATACAACGTATGATCTTGTTCAGGAAAGGACAGTGACCTGACCCCCGCTGACCCTCCCCTTGTGCTCTGCCCCCCGGGTTGTTGCTCTAGCCAGAACATCAGTCTGCCGTGTCATTCTCAAACAGAGGTGTGCCTCCCACCCAAGGACACGGGTGTCTGCAGGGTGAGCAGGAAGGTGCACGTTCCTTAGTACACATCTGGCCCAGCTGCCGGGATGACAGCCTCAGCCACCTTGAAGGCAGTGTCCCCGTATGCAAACTCACAACCGTTGGCAAAATGTCTCCGCATGCTGGCATTTTATAGCTGGCGTTTTCACATTGTAGGCCGCGCCTGCTGCTAAAGGAACCTGTAATTTGTGGATTTCCACAGGATGCTCCATCAGACGCAGAAGCGAGCGTTTGCAAAACGTACAAGTCATGAAAATTAATGGACCACTAAAGGGGGCTCTCCCTTCCAGATAGCCAAAAGAACGCACCTGATGTACAAACCTATGCGTTCACAGCCCCCACAAAACCCCATACACGTGCCTGCATAGACAGAAGACGGCAGCCTCTGAGATGACCCAGAGTGCCTCGCTGGCCTCCTGGTGTCCACACCCTCCCTTAGTGAGGCTGGACTTAGAGATTTGCTTCTGATCATAGACTACAGGAGTGGAGTGCTATTGCCCACAGAATTAAGCTTCTTAAAAACTGTGTGGAAGCTGGGCTTGTTGGCTCATATCATAGTTCCAGGAATTGGGAGGCTGGGGCCAGCCTGGTGCCCATAAAGAGGCATACTGAAGAGAGAGTGGGCACAGCCTCTAAGTACTAGCAGGAAACTGAGTTTTTTCCTATGAAACACCCTCTCTTCCATAAAAATAGCGTGTCTGGAAGACATTAGGTGACAACTGGGGACGGTTCCATTCTGCTTATTGTGGGGCACAAATGTCTCTACCTAAGGTGCTGGTTGGGTTGAATTGGACAGCATGCAGCCCCAGTTGGCTTTATTTTTATTTTTACATTTATTTAGTGTGCACATACATCTCCGCCACCACATGAGTGTGGAAGCCAGAGGACAACCTGTGGGAGTCCATTCATTCTTCCTGTCATGTGGGTCCCCAGGAATCGGATTTGGGTCTTGGCTTAGTCAGGGTTTCTATCGCTGTGTAGAAACCACCATGACCGAAAAGCAAGTTGGGGAGGAAAGAGCTAATTTGGCTTACACTTCCACATTGCTATTCTCAAAGGAAGTCAGGACAGGAACTCAAGCAGGGCAGGAACCTGGGGGCAGGAGCTGATGCAGAGGCTGTGGAGGGGCCCTGCTTACTGGTTTGCTTCCCATGGCTCAACCTGCTTTCTCACAGAACCCAGAACCACCAGCAGGGGGATGGCACCACCCACAATAGGCTGGGCCCTCTCCCGTCAATCACTAAGAAAATGCCTACAGCCGGATCTTACAGAGACATCTTCTGAATTGAGGTTTCCTCCTTGCAGATGACTTTAGCTTGTGTTAAGTTGACATAAGACCATCAGCACAGGTCTTGGCACCTTACCCACTAAGCCATCCTGCTGGGCAACCAGCTCATTCCCAAAAAGCTGGCTTGAACTATATAGCTGAGCATGGCCTTGGACTCTCCCTTCCTCTAGAGCCCAAGTTCCGGGATTACAGGTATGTGCCACCATGCCTGAATCTTGCGTTACTCAGTCAGGCTTTTAAGAATCTTGGTTTGTCTTCTTTCTTTTCTTTTTCGTTTTTCTTTTCTTTTCTTTTTTGTCTGTTTTGTTGTTGTTGCTGTTATGTTTTGTTTTTCAAAACAGGGTTTCTCTGTATAGCCCTATCTGTCCTGGAACTCGCTCTGTAGATCCGGCTGGCCTCAAACTCATAGAAATTGGTTTGGTTTTTAGTTTTTGTTTTTCTGAGACAGGTTCTCAAAATTTCTGATCCTCCTGCCTTGGAGTGCTGGGATTATATGCATCAACACACCTCATTTATTCGGGACTGGGGACCAGAGTAAATCTTCATACGTGCTAGGCAGGCACTCTCATGACTGAGCTACATCCAAGCCCCCTTAGCAGGGTGTGGGGCACACACCTTTAATCCCAGCACTTGAGAGGTGGAGGCAGGTGGATCTCTGTGAGTTCCAAGCCAGCCAGGGCTATTTAGTGAGACCCTGTCAAAAATAAACAAAACATAGCATTAATCATTTAATTTGAATGTCTTAAACACATGCAAAGAATCCATCCACAGAAGGGACGCCACAGAACGGTGTTACATTAAAGTCAACTCCCAGCCACATTACCCAGCACGGTGCCTACTTTCTCAGTCTCAGGGCACAAATGTCAGCAGGGAAACCTGGTCACATTTGCTCTTCCCCAGGTGGGAAGTGATTACTGCTGGCCCTGAGAACCAACCCCTCCCCGGAGTGAGACCTGCTGGCTGGTCTTCTCTCTGCAGGAAACAAATGAATATTTATTACCCTGAAAACGCTTTTTAAAAAGGAAGGCATGATCTCTGACTCGGCCTTGCAACTTGACTAAATGCACCGAGAAGTTTGGGATGTCGGCAAATTCAGGAAATAAAGAAAGTCAGCCAGCATACTAAGTAGACTGAGTCCTTCTTGGGCCAACCTAGATGAAAAGATATGCTACTGGCAACTGTGCTTCCTGCATAAAAACAGGGGCTGGTGAACCCTGGACCTGCAACGTCACTCCCTTGTCACAGGCAGCTAAAGGGACTTGCCTGTAGACAAGGCTGGCCTTGAACTCGCAGAGATCCCCCTGCCTCTGCTTCCTGAGTGCTGACAGTAAAGGCAAGCCCAAGCCCAGCTCAGTACTGCCATTTCACAGATCCTTAGCTTTTAAAGAAGGGGTTAATTTGTGTCCTAAGACTGGGGGAAGGGCGGGCAGACCATGGCCCTTGGGAAGGGCACCGGCACTATAGGGAGAGCCTGCTGGTGACACTGTCACTTAGGCTGGGCCTGAAGCTCAGGGGCAACTTGGAAGTTGTCTGGACCTGAGATAGATAAGAAAAAAAACGGGCATCCACGCGGACGTGGCTGAAGTAGTAGAATGTTTACTTAGCACACACAAAGCCCTGGGTGTCCCCAGCACTGTAAAAAGAGTGTGATGTTGCAGGCCTGTAATTCCAGTCATCAGAAGTTCAAGGTCATCCTTGACTTTGCAGCAAGTTCAAGGGTATCCTGGGCTACAGTGATGCCCTATCATTGAAAAGAGGAATAAAGAGGGTGTGATACAGACACATGTGGCTTTGGATTTTATGCCCAGAAATAGGGAACAGCAGGCTTTGGGGTCTTTGTCCAAATCAAGGTGGCACAAAAGCATGGACCCAGGATAGATCTCCCTACGTGGGAGGAAGAGCCCCTTGTCTAGGGAACCGGTAGGGAGGCTGCAGGCTATCCTGACAATTTGGACCAGCATCCTTGTTCATTGCATTCATGATGGGCACGAGGCTCCAGAAGGGCTTGTCAAATCCCGTCTTAGTAGCAGCTCCCTCATCTGCGGCAGAAAAACACCACAGAGACACACAGGGACCAGCCTACGTCCCAGCTCTGCCACAGCAGGGCCCAGACAGGCCGCGGCCTGGAGCAAGGCTGGGATGGAAAACAAGTCTCTCCTGGGACCTTCTCTGCCATGGATCGGGAAGAAAAATTAAAGATGTGGTTCTGGCTTCTCTGCGGGTAGAACTTTCTAAAGTGTTCTGCAGCTGGCTTTCCACATGACGGGCATCGCCGGCTCCTGTGGCTTCCTGAAATGAAGCCATTCAAAACCCTGGAAGGAAGGCTCCCCTCCCTTCCCCAGCCCTAGCCTGGGAGCCTGCCTCGCCCCCACCCCCACCACGGAGAGGTACATGCATTTGTAGCTAGACTCCGTGGTAGTTGCGTGGTCTCCTCGAAGCTGTAAATAATTCAGGAAAAACGCTCTCCGCGGTTTTAATTAATCCACATAGAATTTTCGGCGGCAGAGATGTCCAGCCTCTCCAGTCAGACCTCAGCAGGTACGAGCACCTCGTTAACTGGTATCTCATGGCCCGGCGCGAACTGCCTGCTAATAGAGATTTCAGAGGAAGTGGCCAGAATCCTAAAAGAGATGAGGCCTGAGCTGAGCAAGCCAGACCAGGGCTGAGAAAGGCTCAGACCTCTGGCCCTGCTCAACGTCCCCTCCTCAGAGCAGGGCACAGAGAGAAGGAATGTCCCCATCGCCTGCCAGATAAAAGATGGCGCAGCTCACCATATGCCTGAAAGGGCCACAGGTTCAACTCCCAGCACCCACATGGTGGCTCACAACTGTCTGGAACTCAAGATTCAGGGGATCTGATGCCCTCTTCTGGCTTTTGTGGGCACCAGACACACATGCTGGCCTGTATTCATAGTAAAATTAAGAACGAATAAACAAAAACAGCCACACAAGCAGGTACCTGAGGCCTGGGGTAAGGAGGAAGAAATGGCCTCCTCCACCCTTCAAATAAGCCCAAGGGGAGGCTCTGTGCTCAGAATCCTCCCTGCTCATAGGATGCCCTCAAAGTGCAGCAAAGGACACAGAGAAGGGGAACCTGGCTCAGTCAGAGACACCTCCCTGGAGCTGTACCTGTGTGCTCAGACGGACATCTGTCCTGGGGCAGAAGTGGGGACAGTTACTGATGACCAGTGTAAGGCTCCACAGCACCCAATGGCCAGGCTGTCCTCAGGAAGACATACTCAGTCTCCAGTGGCCTAGAGTGTGGGTGGGAGAGCCTCAGGGGGGTGAATAAAGGGACAGGCTTGCTCTATCAGGCAGTCCAGGAACTAACGGGGTGGGAGGACTGAGGCCTGGGGAAGGGCCTGGGTTGGAGGACTGAGCCCTGGGGAAGAGTTTTCAGTCTGTTTTAGGGAATTGCATAGTGAGGAAGGCCTGGGGGGTGGGCGGAGAATGTAGATGTGAGAGGGGGCTGAAGTCAAAGAAAGTCAGTCAGTACATGCTTTAGAGATGCCCCTGGTGGCACAGGCCTAGATCACCACCTACTCTGGAGGCTGAGACAGGGGGATGCAGAGTCCAATGCCAGCCTAGGCAACTAGTGAAAACTCGTCTCAAAATTTAAAAGCAGGCAAGGGGTCTAGCAGATAGCACTGAGGGTGCTTGCCAGTTTCCAAGCCTGGTGACCTGAGTCTAGACCCTCAAACCCACCTAAAGGTGAGAGGAGAGAGCCAACTCTACAGTTGTCTTTTATCTTCTGGGCCACGCCACCACGTCCTCCCACGTGAGCACTGGGGCACACCACCCCACCACGTCCTCCCACGTGAGCACTGTGTACACCACCCCACCACGTCCTCCCACATGAGCACTGTGCACACCACCCCACCACGTCCTCCCACGTGAGCACTGGGGCACACGACCCCACCACGTCCTCCCACGTGAGCACTGTGCACACCACCCCACCACGTCCTCCCACGTGAGCACTGTGCACACCACCTCACCACGTCCTCCCATGTGAGCACTGTGCACACCACCCCACCACGTCCTCCCACGTGAGCACTGGGGCACACGACCCCACCACGTCCTCCCACGTGAGCACTGTGCACACCACCCCACCACGTCCTCCCATGTGAGCACTGTGCACACCACCCCACCACGTCCTCCCACGTGAGCACTGGGGCACACGACCCCACCACGTCCTCCCATGTGAGCACTGAGGCACATGACCCCACCACGTCCTCCCACGTGAGCACTGTGCACACCACCCCACCACGTCCTCCCACGTGAGCACTGGGGCACACCACCCCACCACGTCCTCCCACGTGAGCACTGTGTACACCACCCCACCACGTCCTCCCACGTGAGCACTGTGCACACCACCCCACCACGTCCTCCCACGTGAGCACTGGGGCACACGACCCCACCACGTCCTCCCACGTGAGCACTGTGCACACCACCCCACCACGTCCTCCCATGTGAGCACTGTGCACACCACCCCACCACGTCCTCCCACGTGAGCACTGTGCACACCACCCCACCACGTCCTCCCACGTGAGCACTGGGGCACACGACCCCACCACGTCCTCCCACATGAGCACTGTGTACACCACCCCACCACGTCCTCCCACGTGAGCACTGTGCACACCACCCCACCACGTCCTCCCACATGAGCACTGGGGCACACGACCCCACCACGTCCTCCCACGTGAGCACTGTGCACACCACCCCACCACGTCCTCCCATGTGAGCACTGTGCACACCACCCCACCACGTCCTCCCACGTGAACACTGGGGCACACCATCCCATCACGTCCTCCCATGTGAGCACTGTGCACACCACCCCACCACGTCCTCCCATGTGAGCACTGAGGCACATGACCCCACCACGTCCTCCCATGTGTGCATTGGGGCACATGACCCCACCACGTCCTCCCATGTGAGCACTAGGGCACACGACCCCACCACGTCCTCCCATGTGAGCACTGTGCACACCACCCCACCACGTCCTCCCATGTGAGCACTGTGCACACCACCCCACCACGTCCTCCCACGTGAGCACTGTGCACACCACCCCACCACGTCCTCCCACGTGAGCACTGGGGCACACGACCCCACCACGTCCTCCCACGTGAGCACTGTGCACACCACCCTACCACGTCCTCCCATGTGAGCACTGTGCACACCACCCCACCACGTCCTCCCACGTGAGCACTGGGGCACACCACCCCACCACGTCCTCCCATGTGAGCACTGGGGCACACCACCCCACCACGTCCTCCCATGTGAGCACTGTGCACACCACCCCACCACGTCCTCCCATGTGAGCACTGTGCACACCACCCCACCACGTCCTCCCACGTGAGCACTGGGGCACACCACACCACCACGTCCTCCCATGTGAGCACTGAGGCACACGACCCCACCACGTCCTCCCACGTGAGCACTAGGGCATATGACCCCACCACGTCCTCCCACGTGAGCACTGGGGCACACGACCCCCACGTCCTCCCATGTGTGCATTGGGGCACATGACCCCACCATGTCCTCCCATGTGAGCACTAGGGCACATGACCCCACCACGTCCTCCCACGTGAGCACTGTGCACACCACCCCACCACGTCCTCCCATGTGAGCACTGTGACACACCACCCCATCACACACATTAAAAATAAGTCATTTTTAAGTTAAAAAATGAGGTGTAGTTCAGTGGTAGACTGCTTGCCTAGTATTCATGAAGCCTTGCATTCCATCCCCCCAACACATGCACATTCCCGTGAGTACACGTGCACGTACCACACACACACATACACACACTCTCGCACACACCTACAGAGAGACGCATATACATTTACAAGACAGACACACAAAGGACAAAGGACCCCAGAAGTGGACACAACTAAGAAAGACAATCAAGCTGCACCCTAGTACAGCCCTGCTCTTCTCCCCACCCAACCCCCCAAAACCACGCCCACATTGCAGGACCTGTGAATGGACGAGATCTCATTTGGGAAAAGATTTCTTTGCACATATAAACCATCTTTACACATCTTATCAAATCAGCCTGGCCCTTCCAGTTAGCTTAAATCCAACTCAAAGAACCTTAGAGAAAGGGCAGGGACACGGGGGGGGGGGGGAGACAACAGGGTCACGTGACACAAGCGGAGCCCCAAGTGATGCAGCTATAAGTCAAGGGGCCTCTTGACTCTACTGGAGCCATCTGAAGGATGTCCTGTGTGGGACGTCTGCCCTCCAGAGAGTGCGTGCCTGTGTGTGCGTGTGTGTGTGTGTGTACGTGTGTGTGTGTACGTGTGTGTGTACGTGTGTGTGTGTGTACGTGTGTGTGCGTGTGTGTGTGTGTGCGTGGTGTGCGTGTGTGTGTATGTGTGTGTGTGTGTGTGGTCCATCAGTGCCTGTGTTCTTTGCTCAGTCCTGAAAGGCCAGGCCCCACCCATACCTGATGCCAAATGGTAAGAAGAGGGGTTTCTGGCCCGCCCTGCAGAGAAAGAAGCATGTGCAGAAGAATCTGAAGCTGTGGGAAGTCAGAGGCTGGTGGGCCCAGGACAGGGCGGGGCTGTGTTGGCCACTCAAGGGGGCAGGGAGCATGGGGAGGGCCTGAGTCAGGCAGGAACAAGAAGCAGGTGAGCTGACCACGCCCTCTCAAGAGTCTCTAGGACACTCACGTTCAGTGGCAGCTACACATGCATAATGGGGTTTTGTTGCAGGTGAATTTTGAAAACTGACTGTACTTTCTTTACATCTATAAAAGTAGTATCTATGAACAGTAAGAATCCACCAAAGCCAACAACATAGTGATTTGGACCTGGAATTGACAACAGTCCTGGGTCCCCTCAGAGAAGCCTCTTCCCTCTCCCCACACACTTTGTGCAAATTCACTTTTCTTTGCCCTGGACGCCACCGGGGAAAGTGGTGGTTGAGATCATGAGACCAGAAATGCTCCAGTCCCAGGGAGGCCTTGCAGAGAGCTTCCTGAGTCCCCCACTTCCGCTGCCTTTGCCTCATTCTGACCTGTGGACCCACACCCCAGGGAAGCAAGGCTGTGGTCCCACCCTCCTCTCCCTACCTCAGAGAGCCATCTATAGCCCCTGCAAGAGCTTGTACCCAGAACTTTCCTGCGGAAAGATAAAGCAGACAATTTCATCTTGTTGCTTGGTCGGGCCCTACAGAAATGCTTGAAGGATCAGGCGTGCTGATGCAGAGGTTTGGAGTAGATGCCATAGGCCAGCTGATACCCCTCCCTCCATTCCTGCATTGACCAGCTGACACCCCCTCCATGTATTGACCTCTGGCCTCTCCCAACACTCTCCTGGGACCCACTGCTGAAGAGACAGTCCGACAGCACTTCCATCGAGATGAGTATTGGCCAACATGCTCCTCCCCACAGGAGCTGAGAAGATGAGCCCTCGCTGAGTACACTGACAGTTTTCCTCTCTGCCCAGCTCTTCAGGGCCCCATGAAAAGGTGATTTGAGCGCCCTGGATGAGGGACCGAGGACCCTGGACAGTGGGAACTGTCATGCAGGATGACAGCTGAGGAGTGGCAGGCTATACCGTGAAGTTGAGTTTGTCCGTCCTCAAGTCCCTTCTCCTGCCAGAGGGACCGGGAAGAGCATCATCGTATCTGTAGTTCTGAGTGTGTGCCGCCGCCTTTGCTTCTGGATAAGAGGCCAAGACCTCAGCTCCCAACGGCAGCCGACACCCAGGAGTGGTGAGTGGCTGCTCAGAGCACCTTAGGGTGAAGAGCGAATGGTTTCAAACCGCTCTAGAACGGGCTTCAGACGGAAAGTGAGAGAGCACTGACCCAGGGCATCATCTCCCTCCCGTTTGGATCCTAATGGCTCTGCAGAAGAGGACCTAAGAGCGGGTGGCTGGGCAGGAGCGCTGTGAGATGCTGTCTACTGGACAGGATGTGGCTGCACTCATGAGCTCAGGGGCAGCTCTGCTGACCTGTGCATGGCTAGTTGTCAGTGTTCCATTATGGGTGGAGAAGCTCACAGGGCCCCACCCTCCTCAGGAGTTAATGGTTGTGGAGAATGGGAAGGGTCAGGGAGGGGGAGCGCGTTTCTTCAATGGAAAGTTGCTCCGGCTCCAGTAAATGACTCATAACTCATGCTCACGCAGGCGACTCTAAACTCGGGTCTCTCTCTCTCTCTCTCTCTCTCTCTCTCTCTCTCTCTCTCTCTCTCATACAGACACACACACATACCACACACTCACACATGCACACACACACATGTGCACGTATGCACACACAGAGAAATACGCAAGCACACGGAGGAAGTGAAGAGGGGCTTTGTTGGGAAGAGGCAGCTCAGCAAGCAGGAGAAAGACGAGAGTATAATGGAGGAGAGTGACCAGAATACATAGATAATACATTATATACACATATGAAACTCTCAAAGAATTTTTTTTTTTGAGGAAGGGTCTCACTATGCATTTCTGGCTAACTTGAAATTTCTTATTCATACCAGACCAACCATGAACTCAGAGATCTGCCATCCTCTGACTTCCAAGTGCTGGATGGAATTAAAGGCGTGTGCCACCACGCCCAACAATACCAAACGAAGAAGAATGGAAGGAGAAGGGGGAGAAGAAGGTGATGACTGGGGAGTGTGGCTCAGTGGCAGAGTGCCCATTTAGCCTACACAAGGCCCTGGATTCAACCCCCAGCACCCTACTACTTCACAAACCCAAATCCCAGCCCACACACAGAGGCTGGGCAGAGCCTCTCACAGGGAGAAAGAATCTTAGACTTTGGGAGAACTAGGCTGACCCTTGCCAGCCTGGAGCTGGTGCTCAGTGTGTTTCAGAGACAGGTGAGTATGGGTACCCACCCCTCACTTGCCAGCCTGGAGTGGGTGCTCAGTGTGTTACGGAGATAGGTGAGTCTGGGTACCCACCTCTTACTTGCCAGCCTGGAGTGGGTGTTCAGTGTGTTATAGAGATAGGTGAGTCTGGGTACCCACCCCTCACTTGCCAGCCTGGAGCGGGTGCTCAGTGTGTTACAGAGATAGGTGAGTCTGGGTACCCACCTCTCACTTGCACTTCCCACCGTGTGCTCCAAGGGGAACAGAAACTGTAAAGCCAGACAGCTGGCAAGGGATCCCACCCACCTGCAAAGCACCTCTGAGGCCTTCCCCTCCCGTTCCTTAGCAACAAGCACCACCTGCTGAGGCCAGCCAAGATCTTGGTGCACCCTTTCCAGAGGACCCATCACCTGCCTCCCCTCACCTACCCCCCTTCCAGCCTGCCCCTGAGCTTCCGGGAATGGAAAGGCATTGGGAGCAGTAGGATCAGGGTCCCTGGAGAGAGCCACCCTGGTCAGGGTGAAGGGGTCTAGGTCTCTTTACAGACTGGGTCTCACCAGAGCCGAGGACACCAGGGATGCCACCCGAACACACACACACACACACACACACACACACACACACACACACACACACACACACTACATTTTTCCTCTCACGCAGGGGCTTCAGGACAGTCTCCCCTGAGCCATGACACAGGCCCCTTTTCCCTAAGGACAACCTATAAACTCAGGGATTCACATCAGGACATCAGAACACAGGCCATGGGACAAGTGACATCCCGAAGACCTAAGACTTGGAGATGGAAGTCCATGAGCAGCTTCCTTCACGCCGCCAAGTTGAGGTTTGGTTTGTGTTTTGGTTTACTATGCAGTTTCAACACCTCTTCCATCCCAGGCATTTGGGAGTTTATTCTCATTCTGGGGCAAACCGACAAAAATGGATCGCAAGAGTCGGTTGCCCTCTGCAGGGCATGGAAGGATATGCACCCAACCTCTGCAGCAAGAACTGGTTTCTGCCCAGGGTGAGGTTGGAAGGTGCCTGAGCCAATTGGGACTCAAGAACTGGAGAGCCAGGGCTGAGGCTTTTCCCCAGGCATTTGGAATAAATTTTGTTCGGTTTGGTTTGGTTTGGAGTCTGTATTCCAGACTGGCTTCAGATCCTGCCTGACTCCTGAATGCTGGAACTACAATCTTGAGCCACCAAGCCCGGTTTTATATAGCCACAGAGCACTGGAGCACGTACCCAGGATTCATAAGACCCTGAGTTCACTATGGCCCACGAAAGGGGGTGAGTGCATATGTGTGAGTTCAGGACACATGAGAACACAGAGCCACCGTGTGGATCTGTGATTGCTGCGCCAGCTCACTACAAAACAACACAAAATACCCAGGGTGGGGGTTGCTTCTCTGTAATCCCAGTGCTCCCCAAGACTGAGCCAGGAACCCTGCTGAGAGTCAAGACTACATCAGACTACACAGAGCTCCAGGCCAGGCAGGACCACAGAGCAACAACATGTCTAAAAGATTACATACATTCTTTCATTTCCGTGGTCCAGGTATCCGGGGTAGGCCTCGCAGAGCTAAAACCAAGGAGCAGGCTTGCTCCTGGTGGCTCAGGGAAGCTCTCTATGTCGTGGTTTGTGGTTCCTTCATCTTCAAAGCCAGAGGTGCTTGCTTTTAGTCCTCTGTCTTCGCTCTACCGCTCTCTGATCTTTGCAATTGACATAGAATTTTCTCTGACTCTGACCTACTTTCTCCTTTTTATAAAGACCTTAGGAGGCTGGGGCTGGGCTAGGGCTGGGGCAGGGGCAGGCAGGGACTGGGTTGGGTTGGGCTGAGCTGGGCTGTGCTGGGGCTAGGACTGGATTGGGCTGGACTGGGCTGGGGCAGACTGAGGTTGTGCTGGGGCTGGGCTGGGGCTAGGACTGGGCTGTGCTGGGCTGCACTGGGGTGTGCTGGGGCTGGGTTGGGCTCTGTAGGTAGCATCCTAGCATGCATGAAACACTACAGTCAACCCCAGCAATGCATAAACTAGGCCTGCTGGAACATGCCCGTAATTCCAGCACTTGGGAAATGGAGGCAGGAGGATCAGAAGTTCAGTGTCCTCTGAAGGCTATAAAGAGAATTCAAGGCTAACCTGGGCTACCTGAGACCCTGTCTCAAAAAAAAAAATAACCCACAAAAAAAAAAAACCAAAGTCAAATGTGGTAGTGTATGCCTTTAATCTAAGAACTCAGGAGGAATTTTGTGTGATGTTTTCTTCTTTGGACTTTTTTGGGGGACCACCACCCAGCTCCTAAATAAATCACACACAGAGGCTTATTCTTAGTTATGAATGCCTGGCCTTAGCTTGGCTTGTTTCTTGCCAGCTTTTCTTAAATTAACTGGTCTACCTTTTGCCTCTGGGCTTTTACCTTTCTCTTACTTCTATATATTTTATTTTCAGTCCTACTCCATGGCTGGCTGGGTGGCGGGGTGGCTGGGTAGCTGGCCCCTAACACCCTCCTCTCCTTGTTCTCTCCTTGCTCCACCTTCCTCGTTTCTCCTATTTATCCTCTCTGCCTGCCAACTCCACCTCTTCTTGCTCCTGCCTCGCTATTGACTGTTCAGCTCTTTGTTAGGACCATCAGGTGTTATAGACGGGCAAAGAATAACAGCTTCACAGAGTTAAACAAATGCAACATAAACAAAAGTCACACACATTAAAATAATATTCTACAACCTTAAGATAATATTCTAGCCAGGTGGTGGTGGTGCACACCTTTAATCGCAGCACTTGGGAGGCAGAGGCAGGCGGATCTCTGTGAGTTCAAGACCAGCCTGGTCTACAAGAGCTAGTTCCAGGACAGACTCCAAAGCCACAGAGAAACCCTGTCTCGAAAAACCAAAAAAAAAAAAAGATAATATTCTACAGGGGGCTGGAGAGATGGCTCAGACGTTAAGAGCACTGGCTGCTCTTCCAGAGGTCCTGAATTCAATTCCCAGCAACCACATGGTGGCTCATAGCCATCTGTAATGAGATTTGGTGCCTTCCTCTGGCATGCAGGTGCACATGCAAGCAGAACGCTGTATACATAATAAATAAATGAATCTTAAAAAAGATAATATTCTACAAAAGAAGAGTTAAAGGCCAGCCTGGTCTACAAAGCAAGTTCCAGGTCAAACAGAGATGTATAGTCAGAACCTATCTTTTAAAAAAAAAGTGGGGGGAGCAGTCTTGAGTGATGGCTCAGCAGTTAAGAGCACTTGTTGATCTTGCAGAGGACCCGGCGTTCAGTTCAAAATACACACATGGTGGCTCATAACTCCAGTTCCAGGGGATCGTCTTACCTCTGCAGGCAATGGACTCACATGGCGCACCTACAAACTCATATACATAAACTAAATGCATCTGACAACACTAAAATTTCAAGCAAGGTGGTGGTGGCACATGCCTTTAGTAACTAGGGAGGCAGAGGCAGGCGGATCTCTGAGTTCCAGGCCAGCCTGGTCTACAGAGCGAGTTCCGGGACAGCCGGGGCTAAGCACAGAGAAGCCTTGAAAACAAGACAAATAAAAACAACAAGGTGGACGATAACACTTAAATGCCGCCCAAGGTTAACCTTTGGCCTCCACCTGCACACGCGTGTGCACACACATACACACACACACACACACACACACACAAAGAGAAACAGAGAGAGAGAGAGAGAGAGAGAGAGAGAGAGAGAGAGAGAGATCCAATTCCCAATGTCAAGCATACTTTAGACTTTAGAGTTCTAGACTGATCCTTGACAAAGAAGCAGGGTCTGGGCCCAGGGTCTAGACCAGGAGTTGTGCTGTGCTCCCGAGTCCTCAGGCCACAGGCCCACAGGAAACACAGGACAGATGACAGCAGTACTGGCGTCCAGACTCCATGGGCATCGCCACTGCCCATGAGACACTCTGGTCTCTCTGATTCCCACTTCCCCATCTCCCACAAGTGGCTCAGCCAAAAGCCCCACGCTTCGCTCCCCATACCCTCCCATCGCTACCTCCCCAACACCTGTGACGGTGGCCTTTTCTGTTCAGTGTAAGTGTTAAGGGTTCGTCACTGCCTTGAAATATTTTTAACCTTGTTCTTCTTCTAATGAAATGAAAGCCACTCGGTGGCACAAGTCATTTTTTATCTCTTCAGCTCTGGAGACATGGTGAGCTGCAGGGAGACCGTTCTGTGGCGGGCTCTGTCATCTCCTCTCCAGGCAGAAGTGGTGGTTGTTAGGTTGGGAGCGTAGGCCCCACTCCCTCACATCAATCCCAGCCCCCAGGCCTGGTCTGGACTTCAAATCCCAGCAGGCCAGGTCCTGACCCCTCCCTGGGGGTGGGGTCAGGACCATTTCCCCAGGGTACTTAAGTGATTCCCCCCCCCCCCCCCCCAAGAAAAACACGTGGTCTCTCTTTCTCCCTCCCGGGGGTCGCGTTCCTGTGGCTTTCCAGTTTCCCCCTGGGGCCACCCGAGAGTGCAGATCTCCCATTAAACCTGGATATTTTTTAATTTGGATTGTTTTGATTTGGCTTGATTGGGAATTTTTTGCGTCATCAGAGAGCTCGCTTAGGAAATATTCCTAACACTTGGAGGTTCCCACCGAGCCAGGGAAGGCATGGCAGACAATTCGAGCTCTCTACGCCACACTTAAAACCGGCTTCTGGGCTACAGCAGCTGCGTCTTGGTGAGTCCCTTTTCTTGTCTATGCTATAGGGTTTGGGGGGACCTACTTATTTTTGTCGTTCGGATTTCCATTGAAGTCGTGAGCTCACGCTGGGAATTTGAGTCAGGTTGAGGTCAATCCTGTGGGATCGGGGTTGGCTGAGGCGGAGATCTGTTTGTATCAGGACGCCAGGCATTCAATCTCCTCAACCCCTTTTGGACCTAAGAGCCACTTTGGAGGACGCTCTGAAATGGACCTAGGCCACGTAGTTGGGCATAGACTCTAAAATGGGCACTTCCAGTTCAAAGCCAGGTCTGTTTTTGTCCCTGTAAGCCTCTTACTGGGAGTGGGCACGGCTTGTCCCTTAAAGGGACCAGAGACCAAAATAATAACAGTGGTCCTGGCAGGCGTGTTGGGCGTTAAACTGGTTTCCCTGGGATAACTCGCAGTTTCAAATCTGCAGCAGTGGGAACACAGCATGCAAAGGCACAGGTCTGGGTGAGGCCGTCAGCCATTTAGCCTGGGCCGTGGGCTTCAGGGGCCTCTGGCCCTGTGTGCTGCTGCTGACTTCACCCAAGTCTACTGAATCTGCACTGCAGCACAGCTGAAGGCTGGCCTGGGCAAGCTGGGCAACGTGCTGAGATCCTGCCCCAAACAAGAGTCAGGTGTGGGGTGTGCTCACTCCTGTAATACAGCACCTCGCTGTTGGAGGCAAGAAGATCAGGAGCTCAGGGTCATCCTCTGCTATGTACCAAGTTCAAGACCAGCCTGGGCTACATGAGACCATCCTAAAAAAGAAAGGAGGAGGAGAGGGAGAAAAAGAAGAAAATAAAAAATAAAAAAGCAGTCTGGGAGCCTGCTCACTTGAATGCTTGACATGAAAGCAGGAAGACCTGACTTCCAGCCTCAGAACCCAGGTGAAAAAGCCGAGCACAGGAGCTGGAGAGACAGCTCAGCAGTTGGAAGCGCTGGCTGTTCTTCCAGAGGGTCTTGGGTTCAGTTTCCAGTACCCACAGAGCTGCTCACAACTGTCTGAAACTCCATTCCCACATACTTCTTCTGGCCTGAGGGCACCAGACATGCAAAGGCAACACACACACGCGCACACACACACACAAAATCATACAAAAATAAATCAAAGCCAGGCCCAGTGGTGCCCACTTGCCATCTGGGAAGGCAGAGAGAGACAGACAGACCCTGGCTCACTGGTCAGCAAGCATGGAGTAACTGTCAAGCTTCAGGTCTATAGGATACCCTGTCACAAAAACCACAAAACAACAACAACAACCAGTCAAATGACTAACTGACCAAAGAAGCTAAAACACAAGACACTTAATCCTACAAAATAATGGGATGGGCCCAAATGCCCCTAAACAAAGATGTAGCCAGAGCCCAAAGGATGTCCTTCAAGCTAAATCTGACCTGATTGCAAATGAACTATCTCTTGTAAACTTGTGCGTGTGCCCTGCAGAAGTAAGCCCTGGTACAGTTCACTGCAAGAGCAGGGCCAGGCCCTACAATAACAGAGATCCTGTGTCTTAGTTAGGGTTCCTACTGCTCTGAAGGGACACCAAGACCACGGCAACTCTTTTTTTTTTCCCAAGATTTATTTATTTATGTATACAGTATTCTACCTGCACACATGCTTGCATGCCAGAAGAGGGCACCAGATCTCATTACTGATGGTTGTGAACCACCATGTGGTTGCTGGGAATTGAACTCAGGACCTTTAGAAGATCAGGCAGTGCTCTTAACCACTGAGCCATCTCTCCAGCCCCCTCCCCCCCCATTGGCAACTCTTAAATAGGAAAATATTTCATTGAGGTGGCAGCTTCTAGTTCAGAGGTTCAGTCCGTTTTCATTATGGTGGGAAGCATGGCGGTATGCAGGCAGACATGGTGCTGGCTACATCTTGATCAGAAGGCAACAGGAAGTGGAATGTGACACCGGGTGGCATCTTGAGCATAGGAAACCTCAAAGTCCACCCCCACGGTGACACACTTCCTCCAACAAGGCCACACCTACTCCAACAAAGCCACACCTCCTAATGGTGACACTCCCTATAAGCTTATGAAGGCCAATTACAGTCAACCTACTGTAGAAGGAGGGGCTGCTTGTTCTTCCTGGCCGTCCAGAACCAAAATAACCACACACAAGCTATATTATTTAAATCACTGCTTGGCCCATTAGCTCTAGATTCTTATTGGCTAACTCTTACATTTTAATTTAACCCATCTCCACTAATCTGTGCATCACCACCACAAGGTCGCAGCCTACCAGCAAAGTTTCAGCACCTCTGTCTCCTGCAGCGGCTCCATGGCTTCTCTCTGACCCCTCCTTCTTTCTCCCAGCATTCACTTTAGTTCCCCTCCACACCCTTCTACCTCTATTCCCTGCTCAGGCCCAAGACAGTTTCTTTATTAATCAATGGTAATCACAGCATACAGAGGGGAATCCCACATCAACCTACCACACCTGGCGAACCTCTCCTAACAACCCACGTTTTGACGGTTGAATTTTCTTTCTTTTTTTTTTTTGTTTTTTGACAGTTAAATTTTCAACCTGACTGAATAAACACCCCAGGCATTTTTTCTTCAGTGAGACACCACTCTGGGGGTGTTCAGTGAAGACACTTGGGAAGATGAGCTGAGTGTGGCAGCCCAGTCCCATGGGCAGGGGACTGGACTAGATGGGGAAAGAGGAAAAGCCAGCAGAATGTGTGGGTTTTCATTGCCTTCTGAGCCACCTGGATGTGAGCAAGTAGTTTGATACTCCTGTTACCATACCAGGAGTGCCTCCCAACTACATGATTCACTGCCCCCTAACACTCACTGTGTGTGCCCCAAAATGAACCCTCGCTCCCTTGAGGTATTTGGTCACAGCAACGAGAAACCAAGTGGAAATACTTGCTGCCTGTATTTCACACGCACACATGGGGGTGTCCAGTTTTAACTCAATATGCTCCCACCCATCCACAGTGAGTCATGCAGACTTGGCTTTCAGCTGGTGTGTGACAACTGTCCCAGCAAAGCCCTTTCAAATGCAAAACCCGGAGAACTAATCCAATAAAAAAAAAAAGAAAAAGCCAATCAAGCTCAGAATGTAAACAAAAAAGACTGAAGGATGAGGCGGGAGCTGCTGCTGTTTTCTGGAGGCAAGCGGACCTTTGAATCGTAATGAAGACTAAACAAGAAAGGCACAGATGAGCCTCGTCAGCGTTAGCCTTCCAGATTGCGATCAGCTCTCTAAATTCCCTGGCTCGGTTCACACAGAACTGGGCAGAACTACTTCTGACAAGGGCATCAGGCTTTCCAGACTTCAACCAGCTCAGAAAAGAACAGGAAGCCTGGCTGGCAGCACCAGATGCAAGGGGAGGTGTGTAGCCCCTCTTCACACCATCTGCGGGGAAACTGAGGAGGGTGGAGTGGGCCAGCAGCTGGAGCAGGGCTTCGCCACACACTTCCACGTTAAAAGGGCCGGCGGGGCGGGAGGCTGGAGAGAGCCTCAGTGCCTAAGAGGCAAAGAGCACTTGCTGTTCTTCCAAACTCCCCGAGTTCAATCCTCAGCACCCACGTGACTGGCTCACAAAGAGGATCTGATGCCACCTTCTGACCTCAGCGGGTTCTTGAACACACATTCACACACACAAGTTAAAACGTAAAAAATAAAATTTAGGGGCCAGTGAGACGGCTCAGTAGGTGAACAGTGCCTGCTGCCGAGCTGGAGGACCTGAGTGGGAACCCTGGGTCCCACAGAGTAGGAGCAAAGCAATTCCTGCAAGTTGTTCTAGGACCCGCAGCCATGCACTGTGGTGCCTCTTCCACTACACACATAAGTAAACTAGTTTAATTTAACTTAGTACTCCCGGCTAGGGGTATTGTTCAGTAGTACTTTTTTTTTTTTAAAGCATGCCAAAGGTCTTTGATTTCATCCTAGTATTAAGAACAATACCATGATTAACACACACACACACACACAGACACACACACACATATATTTTGTTGTTGTATTTTGAGGCATGGTTTCTCTATAGCTTTGGGGCCTGTCCTGGAACTAGCTCTTGTAGACCAGGTTGGCCTCAAACTCACAGAGATCCACCTGCCTCTGCCACCTGAGTGCTGGGATTAAAGATATTTCTAAGAGATGTGTTTCAATATTTATTTTCTGCTTTGTTTTGTAGACGGGGTTTCTCTGTATAGCTCTGGCTGTCCTGGAACTTGCTCTGTAGACCAGTCTGACCTTGAACTCAGAAATCAATCTCTCTCTCTCTCTCTCTCTCTCTCTCTCTCTCTCTCTCTCTCTCGTGCTTGGATTAAAGGTGTGTGCCTCCAAGCCTGATTTTATTTATTTTAAGGATTTAATTTTATTTATTTTGTGTTACATGAATATATGCAGATGTGGTTTGAATAAGAATGGCCCTCATAAACTTATAGATTTGAATGCACTATGAAGAGGTGTGGTCTTAGCCTTGTGGGAGGAAGTGAGGGTTTGAGGTTTCAAGGGCTCATATCTCTTCTTGCTGCCTCTGGATCCAGACATAGAACTCTCAAGCTCCCTCTCCCTCTCCAGCACCACGGCTGCCTGTGTGCCGCCATGTTTCCTGTCACGATGATAATGGACTGAACCTCTGAACTGTAAGCCAGCCCTGAGTAAATGTTTTCCTTTATAAGAGTTGCCATGTTCGTGGTGTCTCTTCACAGCAACAGAACACTGACTGCGACAGAAAGCCAGAAGACAGCATTTCATCCTCTGGTGCTGGAGTGGCGGGTCATTGTGAGCTGCCTGTGTGGATGCTGAGAACCGAACCTGGGTCCTCTGGAAGAGCAGCAGGCACTCCTGCTGGAATATATCTCTGACCCCTGACTTTTTTGTTTGCTTAAAGCAAAACAAAACAAATCCAGAATTGTCTGCTTACTTTGCATGCCTCAATAAAGAAGCCACAGCAATTAATGTTCCCAGGAGTCTCTGTGGTCCAGACTAGCCTGGACCTCATTACTATAGTTCAATTGCCCTGCCTCAGCCTCCCGAGCACTGGGGTTTTCAGGCACGAGCCACCTTAGCTGGCTAATATTTCTTAACCAGGCTCCAGAATCCTCATCGATCATCACCTCACTATTGATCAACCAGCCCAGGCCCTGGCTGTCCTGGAACTTGCTATGTAGACTGGGCTGGCCTCCAACTCATAGAGATCCACCAGCCTCTGTTTCCTGAGTGATGAGGTTAAAGGCATTCATCAATATGTCCAGCTGAGGCAGTTTTTAAATACAATGGTGGAAACATGAGGTGGGTGGGTTAAAGCAAAACCAAACACTCTCCATTACAGACTTCAGATGCTTCTGAACTTTCAGTTGATGGGAGACAGGTTTCTGTACTTACCAAAGGATTTACTTGATGGTCATGGTCACAAAGATATTGGCTCACATACAGAGAAGGACAAAAAAAATGGCTAAGAGGCAAAAGGTGGCCCAAGATAATTGGGCTTTGGACCTTCACTGTCCGTAGTCATAACGGTTCTCATCAGCCCATCAGCCTTGTTCAGTGAAGCTGTCCTTTCCAGAAACTTTTGTCCCCAGCAGCTGAGAGCAGGTCCATGTGCCCGGATTGACAGTGAAAACCATGTAGTTTATGTTAAATATATACCTGCCTTCCTTCTGGGAGTCTGGCAGGTGGCCAGGAGCTAGGCTGCTGCAGCCCTAGGATCAGACCCCAGCAAAACCCTTCTCTGCAGGGTCTGGCTTAGTGGGCATGCCTGGTAGGCACACACCACACATGTATGTAGCCCAGAGGTGGAGATCCACACACGTGGCTGCAGACTCCGGGTCCTGTCCTTGCAATCTGGCAGTGGACATTTGACACTAGAATAAGCCTTAGCCGTGATGATGACCACATGCCCAGTCCTGCGAATCTTCCTGGCAGATGTCTCATTTCAGGGACAGTCCTTGGGTCCCCTTGGACAAAGCTCCATTCTCAGCCATCATCGTCATCTGAGCGGCTGCAATACCAGAAAGCTGGGCCTGTTGAGATTCCATCACAGGAGGGGGTGAGGAGGTCACTGTGCCCTCAGCGGACTCCACCCACCTCCCCACACCTTGCAGACACTGTCCTAACTGTACAAGCCCTCAGGGTCTTGGGAGATACTAGAGTGTACACTGGCTGGAAGGGCTGCTGAAGTGAGACCCCATCTGTCCTTACTGGGGACTCTTTGGTAGCACAGTCCCCTTTGGGCCATCCACATTCCTGTCAGCCAGCCCTCGCCAGTGCTCCGTAACTAAACCCAATAAATTCACTGCCTTTCCTAACTGGATTCTGGTGATCTTTTAATCTGCTCTGTTGCCGGTGTCCCATGTGGACTGAGTAGGCATGGAGAGGTCAAAGGACAAGTTTAGGAGTCCAAGAGTGGGCAGTGGTGGCACACGCTTTTAATCCCAGCACTTGTGAGATCGAGGCAGGGGGATCTCTGTGAGTTCAAGGCCAGCCTGGTCTACAGAGCTAGTTCAGGACAGCCGGAGCTACACAGAGAAACCCTGTCTCTTAAAACCGTTAAACTTTAGGAGTCCATTCTCTCCTTCCACCATGTGAGTTCCTGTGCCTTTACATGCTTGAGTCATGTTGCCAACCTCCCGTGTTTCTATTTTACACACACACACACACACACACACACACACACACACACACACACACGCCATGTGAGCGCAGGAAATAGAACCTGGGTCCTGTGGAAGAATTGTCAGTGCTCTTAGCCCCCCTTAGGAGAGGTGTCATGTGTTTTTATGGCCTGCTGGCCTCTGTGCTATCGGTCAGAGACCACACTAGATTCTAGGCCTCTTTTAGCTACAGAACCCACCCTTGTGATCACATGTACCTTGTAAACGAGTTTCTATGTGGTCATGTGGTCGTCTCTTGTTTTATTGTGCACCTGGAATTGGTCCGATTGTTGCCTGGGAACCTGTCCCCAAATAGTACTGTGTTTTAAATATGCTGACAATGAACCGCCTGACAGACTCCCCGGAGTCGAGCCAGGCTGAACTCAATCTGCACTGGGTTTTCAACCTTATCTCGTTGCTTCCCTGTATGACACCTGCAGGGCCCCCTCACAAGACATTATTTTTAACGATACTCATAAGCCTAAGCCTATCATCTTTTGTATCCACCGTGTTGTGTAATCCCCACCGTCTATCTCCATGCCCTTTACTTTGCAATGCTGAAGCTATACTATTAACAGTCTCTGCGGCTCCACCTCCTGGAGCCCACCATTCTATCATCTCTCTAAGCTCTGGCTGCTAGGCACCTCATGTAAGCAGAGCCATACAGCAATTAACTTTCTGCCAGCTGGCTTATTTCACTCAATACAGTACCGTCTAGGTTTATCCATGTTGTAGGATGTATCACACCTGATTCTCTTTTAAAGGATGAATACTATTCCACTCTACGGCATAAATCACATTTTGTGTTTGTTTTCTGTTTTGTTTTGTTTTGTTTTGTTTTGTTTTTTGGACAGGGTCTCACCATAGTTTCAGATGGCCTGGAATTCCCTGTGCTGGCTTTGAACTGCCACAGCTGTCAGGAAGCAGACCACAAGTTAGGTTCCCAACCTTCATGTCCTTTCCCTGTTGACAGCTGACATCACCTAGAATCCTACAAGCAGTGGTAAGATATGGCTTCCTTCTATGAAGACACCCAGTGTTAGGGGCAGGCTGCTCGGACACCTTCTGCCCACACAGCCGCATGGTCTGTCCTCAGCAACAGCCTGGGGAGACGCAAGCTCAGGAAGGCAGAACTGGTTTCTCTTCATATGAAAGCTTTGGGGTGACAGTCGCGCATCAACCCTGGTGTTCACGGCCTGTGTGACCCTGTCCTCTCCTGCAAGCTGGAAACAGTGACCAGCATCTCAGCAGAAGGCAGAAGCGACGGGATGACATTTTCATGAGAAAGGACCAGGGCTCCTGTCTTGCCTTCGCTGTCTGTGGCTTTGCTTGCTTGCTTTGGTGAACACAGCTGTCCTGTCGAGTCGTCCCAGGACAGCCTTGTGACAAGGGACAGAGCATGGTTTTCAGCCAGTTCCTGCCCACAAGCGGTGCTGGCTGAGAAAAGGCAAGGGGTTCTGTAATTATGGGGCTGTAGGGACAGCTCGGGGTCAACAGAACTTGCTGCTTGTGGTGGTTTGAATGAGAATACTCCCCCCATAGGCTCACATATCTGAATGCTTGGTTTCCCCAGTTGGTGGAACTGTTTGGGAAGGATTAGCAGGAGTAGCCTTGTTGGAGATGTGTTACTGGGAATAGCTTTGTGGTTTCAAAAGCCCAAGCCAGGGGCTGGAGAGGTAGCCCAGGGGTGAAGAGCACCAGCTGCTCTTCTAGAAGTTCTGAGTTCAATTCCTGGTACCACTGATGCCCTCTTCTAGTGTGTGTATATATAAACAAAACATCTACATGCATAAAATACATAAATACATCTCTAAAGCCTGACCCATTCCCAGTCAGCTCTCTTTGCCTCCTGCTTGTGAATCAAATGTAAGTGCTCAGTCACTGCTCCATGCCTGCCCCCCCCCATGATGGCCAGGGACTCACCATCTGGAACTTTATGCCCCAATAAACCCTTGAATACATTGTCTTGGTCTGGGTGTTTCTTCACAGCAACGAAAAAAGCAACTAAGACACCGCACCCTCGTTAAGTTCTCAACTGCCTGTAACTGCAGTCCCCGGGGATCGATTGCCCCTGTGACTTCCATGAGCTCTAAAGAACACGGTGCACACACAGACAAGCAGGAGAGCACACGGTGCACACACAGACAAGCAGGAGAGCACACGGTGCACACACAGACAAGCAGGAGAGCACACGGTGCACACAGACAAGCAGGAGAGCACACGGTGCACACACAGACAAGCAGGAGAGCACACGGTGCACACACAGACAAGCAGGAGAGCACACGGTGCACACACAGACAAGCAGGAGAGCACACGGTGCACACACAGACAAGCAGGAGAGCACACGGTGCACACAGACAAGAAGGAGAGCACACGGTGCACACAGACAAGCAGGAGAGCACACGGTGCACACAGACAAGCGGGAGAGCACACGGTGCACACACAGACAAGCAGGAGAGCACAGGGTGCACACACAGACAAGCGGGAGAGCACACGGTGCACACAGACAAGCAGGAGAGCACACAGTGCACACACAGACAAGGAGAGCACACGGTGCACACAGACAAGCAGGAGAGCACACGGTGCACACAGACAAGCAGGAGCGCACACGGTGCACACACAGACAAGCAGGAGAGCACACGGTGCACACAGACAAGCAGGAGCGCACACGGTGCACACACAGACAAGCAGGAGAGCACACGGTGCACACAGACAAGCAGGAGCGCACACGGTGCACACACAGACAAGCAGGAGAGCACACGGTGCACACAGACAAGCAGGAGAGCACACGGTGCACACACAGACAAGCAGGAGAGCACACGGTGCACACAGACAAGCAGGAGAGCACACGGTGCACACAGACAAGCGGGAGAGCACACGGTGCACACAGACAAGCGGGAGAGCACACGGTGCACACACAGACAAGTGGAAGAGCACACGGTGCACACAGACAAGCAGGAGAGCACACGGTGCACACACAGACAAGCAGGAGAGCACACGGTGCACACACAGACAAGCAGGAGAGCACACGGTGCACACAGACAAGCAGGAGCGCACACGGTGCACACACAGACAAGCAGGAGAGCACACGGTGCACACAGACAAGCAGGAGCGCACACGGTGCACACAGACAAGCAGGAGAGCACACGGTGCACACAGACAAGCAGGAGAGCACACGGTGCACACAGACAAGCAGGAGAGCACACGGTGCACACAGACAAGCAGGAGAGCACACGGTGCACACACAGACAAGCAGGAGAGCACACGGTGCACACAGACAAGCAGGAGAGCACACGGTGCACACACAGACAAGGAGAGCACACGGTGCACACAGGCAAGCAGGAGAGCACACGGTGCACACACAGACAAGCAGGAGAGCACACGGTGCACACAGACAAGCAGGAGAGCACACGGTGCACACACAGACAAGCAGGAGAGCACACGGTGCACACACAGACAAGCAGGAGAGCACACGGTGCACACACAGACAAGCAGGAGAGCACACGGTGCACACACAGACAAGCAGGAGAGCACACGGTGCACACAGACAAGCAGGAGAGAACACGGTGCACACAGACAAGCAGGAGAGCACACGGTGCACACACAGACAAGCAGGCGAGCACACGGTGCACACAGACAAGCAGGAGAGCACACGGTGCACACAGACAAGCAGGAGAGCACACACACGGTGCACACACAGACAAGCAGGAGAGCACACGGTGCACACACAGACAAGCAGGAGAGCACACGGTGCACACACAGACAAGCAGGAGAGCACACGGTGCACACACAGACAAGCAGGAGAGCACACGGTGCACACAGACAAGCAGGCGAGCACACGGTGCACACACAGACAAGCAGGCGAGCACACGGTGCACACAGACAAGCAGGAGAGCACACGGTGCACACACAGACAAGCAGGCGAGCACACGGTGCACACAGACAAGCAGGAGAGCACACGGTGCACACACAGACAAGCAGGAGAGCACACGGTGCACACACAGACAAGCAGGAGAGCACACGGTGCACACACAGACAAGCAGGAGAGCACACGGTGCACACACGGACAACGAGCACACGGTGCACACACAGACAAGAAGGAGACCACACGGTGCACACACGGACAAGCAGGAGAGCACACGGTGCACACAGACAAGCAGGAGAGCACACGGTGCACACAGACAAGCAGGAGAGAACACGGTGCACACAGACAAGCAGGAGAGCACACGGTGCACACAGACAAGCAGGAGCGCACACGGTGCACACACAGACAAGCAGGAGAGCACACGGTGCACACAGACAAGCAGGAGCGCACATGGTGCACACACAGACAAGCAGGAGAGCACACGGTGCACACAGACAAGCAGGAGAGCACACGGTGCACACAGACAAGCAGGAGCGCACACGGTGCACACACAGACAAGCAGGAGAGCACACGGTGCACACAGACAAGCAGGAGAGCACACGGTGCACACACAGACAAGCAGGAGAGCACACGGTGCACACAGACAAGCAGGAGAGCACACGGTGCACACAGACAAGCAGGAGAGCACACGGTGCACACACAGACAAGCAGGAGCGCACACGGTGCACACACAGACAAGCAGGAGAGCACACGGTGCACACAGACAAGCGGGAGAGCACACGGTGCACACACAGACAAGTGGAAGAGCACACGGTGCACACAGACAAGCAGGAGAGCACACGGTGCACACACAGACAAGCAGGAGAGCACACGGTGCACACACAGACAAGCAGGAGAGCACACGGTGCACACAGACAAGCAGGAGCGCACACGGTGCACACACAGACAAGCAGGAGAGCACACGGTGCACACAGACAAGCAGGAGCGCACACGGTGCACACACAGACAAGCAGGAGAGCACACGGTGCACACAGACAAGCAGGAGAGCACACGGTGCACACAGACAAGCAGGAGAGCACACGGTGCACACACAGACAAGCAGGAGAGCACACGGTGCACACACAGACAAGGAGAGCACACGGTGCACACAGGCAAGCAGGAGAGCACACGATGCACACACAGACAAGCAGGAGAGCACACGGTGCACACAGACAAGCAGGAGAGCACACGGTGCACACAGACAAGCAGGAGAGAACACGGTGCACACAGACAAGCAGGAGAGCACACGGTGCACACACAGACAAGCAGGCGAGCAGACGGTGCACACAGACAAGCAGGAGAGCACACGGTGCACACACAGACAAGCAGGAGAGCACACGGTGCACACACAGACAAGCAGGAGAGCACACGGTGCACACACGGACAACGAGCACACGGTGCACACACAGACAAGCAGGAGAACACACGGTGCACACACGGACAAGCAGGAGAGCACACGGTGCACACAGACAAGCAGGAGAGCACACGGTGCACACAGACAAGCAGGAGAGAACACGGTGCACACAGACAAGCAGGAGAGCACACGGTGCACACACAGACAAGCAGGCGAGCACACGGTGCACACACAGACAAGCAGGAGAGCACACGGTGCACACACAGACAAGCAGGAGAGCACACGGTGCACACAGACAAGCAGGAGAGCACACGGTGTACACAGACAAGCAGGAGAGCACACGGTGCACACACAGACAAGCAGGAGAGCACACGGTGCACACACAGACAAGCAGGAGAGCACACGGTGCACACAGACAAGCAGGAGAGCACACGGTGCACACACAGACAAGCAGGAGAGCACACGGTGCACACACAGACAAGCAGGAGAGCACACGGTGCACACACAGACAAGCAGGAGAGCACAGGGTGCACACACAGACAAGCAGGAGAGCACACGGTGCACACAGACAAGCAGGAGAGCACACAGTGCACACACAGACAAGGAGAGCACACGGTGCACACAGACAAGCAGGAGAGCACACGGTGCACACAGACAAGCAGGAGAGCACACGGTGCACACAGACAAGCAGGAGCGCACACGGTGCACACACAGACAAGCAGGAGAGCACACGGTGCACACAGACAAGCAGGAGCGCACACGGTGCACACACAGACAAGCAGGAGAGCACACGGTGCACACAGACAAGCAGGAGCGCACACGGTGCACACACAGACAAGCAGGAGAGCACACGGTGCACACAGACAAGCAGGAGAGCACACGGTGCACACACAGACAAGCAGGAGAGCACACGGTGCACACAGACAAGCAGGAGAGCACACGGTGCACACAGACAAGCAGGAGCGCACACGGTGCACACACAGACAAGCAGGAGAGCACACGGTGCACACAGACAAGCAGGAGAGCACACGGTGCACACAGACAAGCAGGAGAGCACACGGTGCACACAGACAAGCGGGAGAGCACACGGTGCACACACAGACAAGTGGAAGAGCACACGGTGCACACAGACAAGCAGGAGAGCACACGGTGCACACACAGACAAGCAGGAGAGCACACGGTGCACACACAGACAAGCAGGAGAGCACACGGTGCACACAGACAAGCAGGAGCGCACACGGTGCACACACAGACAAGCAGGAGAGCACACGGTGCACACAGACAAGCAGGAGCGCACACGGTGCACACACAGACAAGCAGGAGAGCACACGGTGCACACAGACAAGCAGGAGAGCACACGGTGCACACACAGACAAGCAGGAGAGCACACGGTGCACACAGACAAGCAGGAGAGCACACGGTGCACACAGACAAGCAGGAGAGCACACGGTGCACACAGACAAGCAGGAGAGCACACGGTGCACACAGACAAGCAGGAGAGCACACGGTGCACACAGACAAGCAGGAGCGCACACGGTGCACACACAGACAAGCAGGAGAGCACACGGTGCACACAGACAAGCAGGAGAGCACACGGTGCACACAGACAAGCGGGAGAGCACAGGGTGCACACAGACAAGCAGGAGAGAACACGGTGCACACACAGACAAGTGGAAGAGCACACGGTGCACACAGACAAGCAGGAGAGCACACGGTGCACACACAGACAAGCAGGAGAGCACACGGTGCACACACAGACAAGCAGGAGAGCACACGGTGCACACAGACAAGCAGGAGCGCACACGGTGCACACACAGACAAGCAGGAGAGCACACGGTGCACACAGACAAGCAGGAGAGCACACGGTGCACACACAGACAAGCAGGAGAGCACACGGTGTACACAGACAAGCAGGAGCGCACACGGTGCACACACAGACAAGCAGGAGAGCACACGGTGCACACAGACAAGCAGGAGAGCACACGGTGCACACAGACAAGCAGGAGAGCACACGGTGCACACACAGACAAGCAGGAGAGCACACGGTGCACACACAGACAAGGAGAGCACACGGTGCACACAGGCAAGCAGGAGAGCACACGGTGCACACACAGACAAGCAGGAGAGCACACGGTGCACACAGACAAGCAGGAGAGCACACGGTGCACACAGACAAGCAGGAGAGAACACGGTGCACACAGACAAGCAGGAGAGCACACGGTGCACACACAGACAAGCAGGCGAGCACACGGTGCACACAGACAAGCAGGAGAGCACACGGTGCACACACAGACAAGCAGGAGAGCACACGGTGCACACACAGACAAGCAGGAGAGCACACGGTGCACACACAGACAAGCAGGAGAGCACACGGTGCACACACGGACAACGAGCACACGGTGCACACACAGACAAGCAGGAGAACACACGGTGCACACACGGACAAGCAGGAGAGCACACGGTGCACACAGACAAGCAGGAGAGCACACGGTGCACACAGACAAGCAGGAGAGAACACGGTGCACACAGACAAGCAGGAGCGCACACGGTGCACACACAGACAAGGAGAGCACACGGTGCACACAGACAAGCAGGAGAGCACACGGTGCACACAGACAAGCAGGAGAGCACACGGTGCACACAGACAAGCAGGAGAGCACACGGTGCACACAGACAAGCAGGAGAGCACACGGTGCACACAGACAAGCAGGAGCGCACACGGTGCACACACAGACAAGCAGGAGAGCACACGGTGCACACAGACAAGCAGGAGAGCACACGGTACACACAGACAAGCAGGAGAGCACACGGTGCACACACAGACAAGCAGGAGAGCACACGGTGCACACACAGACAAGGAGAGCACACAGTGCACACACAGACAAGCAGGAGAGCACACGGTGCACACAGACAAGCAGGAGCGCACACGGTGCACACACAGACAAGCAGGAGAGCACACGGTGCACACAGACAAGCAGGAGCGCACACGGTGCACACACAGACAAGCAGGAGAGCACACGGTGCACACAGACAAGCAGGAGAGCACACGGTGCACACAGACAAGCAGGAGAGCACACGGTGCACACACAGACAAGCAGGAGAGCACACGGTGCACACACAGACAAGGAGAGCACACGGTGCACACAGGCAAGCAGGAGAGCACACGGTGCACACACAGACAAGCAGGAGAGCACACGGTGCACACAGACAAGCAGGAGAGCACACGGTGCACACAGACAAGCAGGAGAGAACACGGTGCACACAGACAAGCAGGAGAGCACACGGTGCACACACAGACAAGCAGGCGAGCACACGGTGCACACAGACAAGCAGGAGAGCACACGGTGCACACACAGACAAGCAGGAGAGCACACGGTGCACACACAGACAAGCAGGAGAGCACACGGTGCACACACAGACAAGCAGGAGAGAACACGGTGCACACAGACAAGCAGGAGAGCACACGGTGCACACACAGACAAGCAGGCGAGCACACGGTGCACACAGACAAGCAGGAGAGCACACGGTGCACACACAGACAAGCAGGAGAGCACACGGTGCACACACAGACAAGCAGGAGAACACACGGTGCACACACAGACAAGCAGGAGAGCACACGGTGCACACACAGACAAGGAGAGCACACGGTGCACACACAGACAAGGAGAGCACACGGTGCACACACAGACAAGCAGGAGAGCACACGGTGCACACACAGACAAGCAGGAGAGCACACGGCGCACACACAGACAAGCGGGAGAGCACACAGTGCACACACGGACAAGCAGGCGAGCACACGGTGCACACACAGACAAGCAGGAGAGCACACAGTGCACACACGGACAAGCAGGAGAGCACACGGTGCACACACAGACAAGCAGGAGAGCACACAGTGCACACACGGACAAGCAGGAGAGCACACGGTGCACACACAGACAAGGAGAGCACACGGTGCACACACAGACAAGCAGGAGAGCACACGGTGCACACAGACAAGCAGGAGAGCACACGGTGCACACACAGACAAGCAGGAGAGCACACGGTGCACACACAGACAAGCAGGCGAGCACACCTTGCACACAGACAAGCAGGAGAGCACACGGTGCACACACAGACAAGCAGGAGAGCACACGGTGCACACACAGACAAGCAGGAGAGCACACGGTGCACACACAGACAAGCAGGAGAGCACACGGTGCACACAGACAAGCAGGAGAGCACACGGTGCACACACAGACAAGCAGGAGAGCACACGGTGCACACAGACAAGCAGGAGAGCACACGGTGCACACACAGACAAGCAGGAGAGCACACGGTGCACACAGACAAGCAGGAGAGCACACGGTGCACACACAGACAAGCGGGTGAGCACACGGTGCACACAGACAAGCAGGAGAGCACACGGTGCACACAGACAAGGAAAGCACAGGGTGCACACACAGACAAGCAGGCGAGCACACGGTGCACACACGGACAACGAGCACACGGTGCACACACAGACAAGCAGGAGAGCACACGGTGCACACACAGACAAGCAGGAGAGCACACGGTGCACACAGACAAGCAGGAGAGCACACGGTGCACACAGACAAGCAGGAGCGCACACGGTGTACACAGACAAGGAGAGCACACGGTGCACACACAGACAAACAGGAGAGCACACGGTGCACACACAGACAAGCAGGAGAACACACGGTGCACACACGGACAAGCAGGAGAGCACACGGTGCACACACAGACAAGCAGGAGAGCACACGGTGCACACAGACAAGCAGGAGAGCACACGGTGCACACACGGACAAGCAGGAGAGCACACGGTGCACACAGACAAGCAGGAGAGCACACGGTGCACACACAGACAAGCAGGAGAGCACACGGTGCACACATGGACAAGCAGGAGAGCACACGGTGCACACACAGACAAGCAGGAGAGCACACGGTGCACACACAGACAAGGAGAGCACACGGTGCACACACGGACAAGCAGGCGAGCACACGGTGCACACACAGACAAGCAGGAGAGCACACGGTGCACACACAGACAAGGAGAGCACACGGTGCACACACAGACAAGCAGGAGAGCACACGGTGCACACAGACAAGCAGGAGAGCACATGGTGCACACAGACAAGCAGGAGAGCACACGGTGCACACACAGACAAGCGGGTGAGCACACGGTGCACACACAGACAAGCGGGTGAGCACACGGTGCACACAGACAAGCAGGAGAGCACACGGTGCACACAGACAAGGAAAGCACAGGGTGCACACACAGACAAGCAGGCGAGCACACGGTGCACACACAGACAAGCAGGAGAACACACGGTGCACACACGGACAAGCAGGAGAGCACACGGTGCACACACAGACAAGCGGGTGAGCACACGGTGCACACAGACAAGCAGGAGAGCACACGGTGCACACAGACAAGGAAAGCACAGGGTGCACACACAGACAAGCAGGCGAGCTACGGTGCACACACAGACAAGCAGGTGAGCACACGGTGCACACACAGACAAGCAGGCGAGCACACGGTGCACACACAGACAAGCAGGAGAGCACACGGTGCACACACAGACAAGCGGGTGAGCACACGGTGCACACACAGACAAGCAGGAGAGCACACGGTGCACACACAGACAAGCAGGAGAGCACACGGTGCACACACAGACAAGCAGGAGAGCACACGGTGCACACACAGACAAGCAGGAGAACACACGGTGCACACACAGACAAGCGGGTGAGCACACGGTGCACACACAGACAAGCAGGAGAGCACACGGTGCACACACAGACAAGCAGGAGAACACACGGTGCACACAGACAAGCAGGAGAGCACACGGTGCACACAGACAAGCAGGAGAGCACACGGTGCACACACAGACAAGCAGGAGAGCACACGGTGCACACAGACAAGCAGGAGAGCACACGGTGCACACACAGACAAGCAGGAGAGCACACGGTGCACACAGACAAGCAGGAGAGCACACGGTGCACACACAGACAAGCGGGTGAGCACACGGTGCACACAGACAAGCAGGAGAGCACACGGTGCACACAGACAAGGAAAGCACAGGGTGCACACACAGACAAGCAGGCGAGCACACGGTGCACACACAGACAAGCAGGAGAACACACGGTGCACACACGGACAACGAGCACACGGTGCACACACAGACAAGCAGGAGAGCACACGGTGCACACACAGACAAGCAGGAGAGCACACGGTGCACACAGACAAGCAGGAGAGCACACGGTGCACACAGACAAGCAGGAGCGCACACGGTGTACACAGACAAGGAGAGCACACGGTGCACACACAGACAAACAGGAGAGCACACGGTGCACACACAGACAAGCAGGAGAACACACGGTGCACACACGGACAAGCAGGAGAGCACACGGTGCACACACAGACAAGCAGGAGAGCACACGGTGCACACAGACAAGCAGGAGAGCACACGGTGCACACACGGACAAGCAGGAGAGCACACGGTGCACACAGACAAGCAGGAGAGCACACGGTGCACACACAGACAAGCAGGAGAGCACACGGTGCACACATGGACAAGCAGGAGAGCACACGGTGCACACACAGACAAGCAGGAGAGCACACGGTGCACACACAGACAAGGAGAGCACACGGTGCACACACGGACAAGCAGGCGAGCACACGGTGCACACACAGACAAGCAGGAGAGCACACGGTGCACACACAGACAAGGAGAGCACACGGTGCACACACAGACAAGCAGGAGAGCACACGGTGCACACAGACAAGCAGGAGAGCACATGGTGCACACAGACAAGCAGGAGAGCACACGGTGCACACACAGACAAGCGGGTGAGCACACGGTGCACACACAGACAAGCGGGTGAGCACACGGTGCACACAGACAAGCAGGAGAGCACACGGTGCACACAGACAAGGAAAGCACAGGGTGCACACACAGACAAGCAGGCGAGCACACGGTGCACACACAGACAAGCAGGAGAACACACGGTGCACACACGGACAAGCAGGAGAGCACACGGTGCACACACAGACAAGCGGGTGAGCACACGGTGCACAGAGACAAGCAGGAGAGCACACGGTGCACACAGACAAGGAAAGCACAGGGTGCACACACAGACAAGCAGGCGAGCACACGGTGCACACACAGACAAGCAGGTGAGCACACGGTGCACACAGACAAGCAGGAGAGCACACGGTGCACACACAGACAAGCAGGTGAGCACACGGTGCACACACAGACAAGCAGGAGAGCACACGGTGCACACACAGACAAGCAGGAGAGCACACGGTGCACACACAGACAAGCAGGTGAGCACACGGTGCACACACAGACAAGCAGGAGAGCACACGGTGCACACACAGACAAGCAGGAGAGCACACGGTGCACACACAGACAAGCAGGAGAACACACGGTGCACACACAGACAAGCAGGCGAGCACACGGTGCACACACAGACAAGCAGGAGAGCACACGGTGCACACACAGACAAGCGGGTGAGCACACGGTGCACACACAGACAAGCAGGAGAGCACACGGTGCACACACAGACAAGCAGGAGAGCACACGGTGCACACACAGACAAGCAGGAGAGCACACGGTGCACACACAGACAAGCAGGAGAACACACGGTGCACACACAGACAAGCGGGTGAGCACACGGTGCACACACAGACAAGCAGGAGAGCACACGGTGCACACACAGACAAGCAGGAGAACACACGGTGCACACAGACAAGCAGGAGAGCACACGGTGCACACAGACAAGCAGGAGAGAACACGGTGCACACACAGACAAGCGGGTGAGCACAGGGTGCACACACAGACAAGCAGGAGAGCACACGGTGCACACACAGACAAGCAGGAGAACACACGGTGCACACACAGACAAGTGGGTGAGCACACGGTGCACACACAGACAAGCAGGAGAGCACACGGCGCACACATGGACAAGCAGACAAACACATACACACATAAATAATAAAAAGAATTAAAAAGGTAAAATGTTGTCATTAGATACAGTGATGGTTATTCAACCTAATGCATACCACACCCACACACACTAAGTTGGTGAGTTTGAGCCAGACGTTGAGGCTGGAAGGGCAAGAGTTGGAGGCCGACCTGGAGTACACAGACCACATCTGGAAGCTTATTTAATATCTCAGTTGTAAAAGTGTCAGCTCTTATGAAAGGCAGTCAACAGTACTCAAACATTCTCTCAGACGCACTAGGAGGACAGGTTATTATTTATTGTAATTGTCAGGAAGACCATAGCAAAAGTCCCCCAGTAAATATTCTTCACTTCTCTTTACTGCTTTTGTGATTCACAAATGGCAGAGTCTTTACTTCATTTCAGAACATGTAACCGGCCACTCCTTGCTAGGAATGGCAGGGTAAGAGGACCTGTTCAACACAGCATTTCAAGAGAAGCTAAAGTCTCACGCCGAGTGTGTGCGGTGACATATTCTCACCACCCCAGCAATCTAGAGACGAAGGCAGGAGTATTGTCGGTGTACAAAGTCCAGGCCAGCAAGGGCTCAATATCAAGATCCTATGTCAAGCTGGGCAGTGGTGGCGCACACCTTTAATCCCAGCACTCAGGAGGCAGAGGCAGGCGGATCTCTGTGTGTTTGAGGCCAGCCTGGTCTACAAGAGTTAGTTCCAGGACAGGCTCCAAAGCTACAGAGAAACCCTGTCTCGAAAAAACAAAACAAAACAAAAAACCAAAAAAAAAAAAAAAGACCCTATGTCAAAAAGACGGTGCATTTTAAATCATGTGCTGGGCACACTCTATAATCCCAACACTGGAGGCAGGGAGGGCTGCAAGTCCAAGGCCAGCCTGGGCTACACAGTGAGACTCTATCTCAAGACAGCTGTGTCTCAAATCCTCACTCTCTATATGGAAGTCAGTCCCAGATCCACACGTGGAGTGGCACCTGCTTCCTGTTCCTAGGCAGTGAACACTCTCCACAGTCACAAGAATCCTGAGAGACACATGGCGACCAAGGCAGGATCTTCCCAGGAGAACGAGGATGAGGGAGACGTGACTGTAAGGATCCAAGGACGGTGGGTGGACAAACACCTCGGGAGGGCTGTAACTGACAGGATTCCTTCAGCCCTCCAGCTTCAGACTGCTAGGATCCGCCTGACTGACAGAGTTGATTCTTTCCCTTTCCATACTCAGCATCATCCAACAGTTTCGACACCGACAGGCAGCCACTTGAACCAGCTCTGCGGTGTGACCAGCTGTGCTTCCTGGAGACAGGGGCCTCATCAAATACTTCGGTAGTCAGAGCCTCGGGCCACAATGGCAGCAGCGTCCCACTCCACGGTGAAGAATGAGATGGTTCCAAAAAACCCAAATATCACCATGACCAGGAGCTGCCAGTGGAGGAGGAGGTAGTTGCTGTAGAAGAATGCCACAGCTGCGCAGATCGACTAGAACGAGAAAGATAAATCAGCACATGGGCCCAGGGCCTCAGCAGCTCCAGTCAGCCTGCTGCTTCTGCCCCAAAGGACACCTGCGATGTCCCAGGGGAGGAGTGACGGACGAGTGCAGGGACAGGACGCAGGGTGATCCAGAGTTACCTGGACAAACTTAAAGACGGCGAAGGCTGGCGCACTGTCTTCTGAGTAGAGAAAACCCAAAATGCTAAGCAGTTGGGTGTTGAAGCAGCTGTCTCCCAGGCCCAGCAGAAAACTGCAGAGAATGGCAACTTCTTTGCTGAGGAGAAGACAGACCCATAGGTTAGGGTGTGCGGCTTCGACAAAGGACTGGAGTCTGCCTCCCAGAACCCACTTCCAATGGCTTACCACCACTGGCCACTCCAGCACCGGGATCTGAGGCCCTCTTTTGAATTCCACAGGCATCTGAACTTAAACATGCACCACCCCCCCCCACATACATAGAATTTAAATAAAAAAATATGCCAGGCACATGCTTTTAATCCCAGAACTCAGAAGGCAGAGTCAGGCGGACCTCTGGGCGTCCAAGGCTATCCTGGTCTACATAGTGAGTTCCAGAACAGTCAGAATTATACAAGGGTCTTTACCCTGTCTCAAAAAAACCAAATCAGATAAAAAAGATAAAATAAATTTAATGTGTAGCACCAATACTTAGTTCACCAGAATACAGAAACACTGCTCCCAACAAAAGCAGTTTGTATTTGTCTCCTCCTCAGAGCTAAGGTCCCGAGTGTGCACATGTAACTCAAAAAAGAACAAATAAATACTAACTTTTCTAAGACCTTTTCTATGGTATTGGGAATTAAACCTGGGGTCTTCCAAACTCCAGGCCAGCATTTCATACTCAAACAGTGTTACGAATCCAGCCCACCTACTGGAAATCGCTCAGTAGGAAATTATGCTTAAATGCACAGACCTTTGCAGTCCAGCAAACTCTGGTCTACTCTCCGCAAAACAAATACTGTCTTTGGGCTAGGCTCCCTTGGATTGTGCTTTTCTCCAGACACTGCATCCATAATGAATCACAAGTCAAAGCAAAAGCAGGCCGCTCAGGTGGGCGTCAGAGTCTGAGATCCTCTTTGCCCTTCCTCTAACACTGGCCCAGCTCACTGCTCAAACAGCAGAGAACAGCATTCCCATCACACTCTTCTGCACAGATCAAGGGAGGCTCCAGTAAGTTAAAAGCAAGCACTGCAAAACTCCCTTGGGACGCTCTGGGTCCCTGCTCAACTCCTCCTGGCTCCGTCCCCACTTGACCCATGACCTTAGAAAGTTGACAGACTCTGAGGAGGGCTAGCGCTCCACTTCCAAACCTCCAGCCATTCACTCCTCCTGCCTACCCTGAGCCATCCAGAAAATGGCAGCCACTCTACCTGGGTGTGATGTAGGCGCCGCTGTCAGTTCCTTCCACGGGGGCAATGGGCGCATCTCCGGGCATGTTGAGAAAGATCAAGTAGAAGGCTACAAAGTGCACCAGGGCGCCCAGCAGCACGACTGGATTTCTGCCAAAGCGATTATTCTTGCTCAGCAGGCCGAAGAGGCTTCCACCTGGAGATTAAGACACAAGAATGCTTCAAAGGTCTCCACCCATCACAGAACCAGTCACGGGTTAGACTGAGGGGCCAGGGAATGAACTCTCAGCTGTCCAATACCTGCCCCAAACAGTCTCCAAAGTCAAACGGGGGAGTTACAGTATCTAGAACAACTTCCTCTGCATTCTAGCTAATCAGAGAATCAAAGGGCACAACTCATCAACTACACAGTTTTTTTTTTTTTGGATTTTTGAGACAGGGTTTCTCCGTAGCTTTTTGGTTCCTGTCCTGAAACTAGCTCTTCTAGACCAGGCTGGCCTCGAACTCACAGACATCTGTCTGCCTCTGCCTCCCGAGTGCTGGGATTAAAGGCGTGCACCACCACCGCCCGGTTTGAGACCACGCCTCAGGTAGCCTAGACCTAGGGCTGCTGCTTCTGCCTCCACCTCCCCACAAAGCTCGTCCAGGAGCCATGACTGGCAGCAGTCACCAAGAAGCTGCAGAGTGCCAGAAGCGCACGGAGGGGCAAGGAAGGCTTTCAGGAGGGTGAGTGCCAAGGCTGCTGTCATGACTGAGGAGACTAAGGGGGAAGGAGGAAATATGCAAGGCCTGCCTCAACTACAGTGAGTTCAAAGACAGCCTGGGCAACTTTGTCAGATTCTGTCTCAGAGTTTTAAAAACGAGTGGGGTAAGCAGCGAGCTCAGTGGTGGAGTGCTTGGTCTCTTATGTGCAAGACTCCAGGTTTAATTCTGACCATAAAAAGAAATTAAAAAACTTGGCAGTTTTTAAATGTAACCTGGGCAGTGGTGGCACATGCCTTTAATCGAGGCTAGCCTATGCTACATAGTGAGTTCCAGGTCAGCCAACAGCTACATAAGCAGCAAGGTCATCTCAGAAAAAAAAAAGTAACATTCTGTAGCATAGTGGAGGTAACTATGGTTAATGACAATTATCTGTAGGTTGCAAAACAGGTAGTAGAAAGGATCTGGAAGGTTTCATAACACAAGCAATGATAAATACTTGAGGCAACGGAAGTGCACATTACCTTGACCTGGGATCTGGTCGTCACACAATGAGATGCCACACTGTACCCCTGGTTCCCGCATGGCTAGCAGTCCCTCTGGAAAGCAGCTTGGGGTCCCTAGCGCCTGCTAACCTGCTTTCTTCTTTTTTTTTGGTTTTTTTTTGAGACAGGGTTTCTCTATGGCTTTGGAGCCTGTCCTGGAACTGGCTCTGTAGACCGGGCTGGCCTCGAACTCATAGAAATCCACCTGCCCCTCCCGAGTGCTGGGATTAAAGACGTGCGCCACCAAGGCCCGGCGCTGCATTCTTCTTAATGAACAGAGCACGCAGCATCTCCCACATCTGTGAGCTCTCTCTAATCCTACATTTGAAGCCAAATGAGGTAGGGTGGCTCGGGGACCACCGGGCTGGGCTAGTCTGAAGTGGGGGTAACCTGCAGGGCTGTCGCAAGCACTTAGGAAGGGCTTCTGCTGACAGCGTTGACTCACGGGTGCCCACAGGAACTGAAGGCAGGGGAAAGCCTAGCCCCGCCTTTACTTTCTGGCAGTCTCTAGGTCCTCTCTGACTTAGCTCTGCACACATGTTAACCACGAAGAGAGTCTGTGAGAATGGACGGTATCCAGCCTGTTTCACCCTACTTTGAAAGCACAAAGCTATGAGTCCTGAGATACCTCACTGTCAGTGTCCTATTCCAACCCCACAAAGGTGCCAGCAGGGTCTCCAGCCACCCATCTCCCCACCAGCTCCCTATGGTGACATCACCCTGAGCAGGAGTCATGGATGAGCTTTCAGGGAGAGCCAAATTGTCCCCTCCAGCAACGAGGAGTTCTTTGAAGTACCTCGCAGAACCAGAACTGGAACAGCTGACCGCGCTGTAACCTCTGCCTCTCAAGTGCTGGAATTAAAGGTGTGTGCCACCACTACCCAGAAAATAAAAGGTTTTTAAAGTAAAAAGCAAAATGCAAACCAACCTACCTAAAATTTCTCCAATGCCGATGAAAATTCCAGAGAGTCCAATGAGGCTTTTCTCTTCTGTCCCAAATTTGTTTACAGCCCCAATACAGGTCCCGTACACCCCCGAGAAGAACGTCAGCTCCAGACCTCAGGGGAGAGAAAACCAGCTTTAACCAGTTCCACAGCTGCTGTCTCCTTTCCCGACTTTTGCCTGCACCCAGTAGCTGAGCTTGACACAGAAACCAAAACTCAGAGACTAAAATGCATCCCAGGTGGGCAGCTTTATGCTGTGTAAATGACAGACAGTGCTCTCCGAAAGCCTACCCAAAACTCAGCTCCCCACACAGTGGCTTTGTAGGCACAGCCTTAGGTGATGGGCCCGCAGGGTGGGTGCTTGCTTCCTGCTCTCTGCCAGCCGTGTGACCACACAGCGGGAGGACAGCTAGAAGAACCCTCCCCAGAACCTGACAGCGCTGACACCTGCGCTGGTTTCCTAGGTGCCAAACTGTGTAAATCAGTGTGGTTTGTAGCTGAGCTGCTGGGGGTTTTGAGACAAGGTCTCACTATGTAGCTAAGGTTGGCCTGGAACTTGCATCTTTCTGCCAGTAGGTGCCATGACATCAGGCTCAGACTGGTTTTGATTTTTTTTTTTTTAAGATTTATTTTATTTTTATGTGTATGGTGTTTTGCCTGTAGGAATGTCTATGCACCGTTGTGTGCAGTGTCCAGAGAGGCCAGAAGAGGGTGCTGGATCCACTAGACCTGGACTTACATGTGGGTGCTGAGAACCAACCCTGACCCCTAGAAGAGCAACAAATGCTCGATACAGCCAACCCACCTTTCCAGCCTGTTTTGGGGCTGCCTTCCACTCCCGCCCCAACGGTAGAGATCAACCCACGGCCCTGAACTTGCTAGGCAAATGCTCGGCCACTTAATTATGCAATTACATCCCCAGTCAAACCTCAACTTCTTTTTTCTTTTTCTCTTTCTTTTCTGATCCTCTCACACTGAATTAGGGCTGGCCCTGTGATTGGCTGTCACCAACAGAGCGAAGCAGAAGTGATACAAGGGCTCTCCTGTCAATCACAAGGAGGGAGGAGGTCACTCGGAGAGCTATACCGAGTCCTGATGCTACAGGAAGGGAAAGACTGACTGACAGAATATGATTCAGTCTTCCATCAGTCACCAGGAAGGTACTGGATATGTAAACAAAACTGTCTCAGAGGCTCTGGCCACCACTGCCCTCTGCGAGCCGCCTCAGGAGGTGTCGCAGGCTAGCACTGGGTAGTCAGAGCAGAGCAATACCGAGCTATTGTTTTAGTCAGAAGACAGCGACAGAGCAGAAAGAGCGGCTGTACCTGTGTAGGCAGTCGTAATGCTCAGAAGGAGCATCTCCTTGGTGACACACAACTTCAGAGACTTTTCTGGAAGGAGAAAAATTGGACAGACTTAGATTTTAATTGGGAGCCAAAAGTTTTAAAAACCATTTCCTTCAGCCAGAACATTCTTCTCATCACTGAAGCCAGTAAACAAAGAATCTAAATTTTCAGATTAAAATGCATGAGGCATGAACTAAGTCTGCCCTGTAAATAGAATGCTTATTTCAAGGGATTAAATATGTTCTGGAGACACACTGTCCTCGATGCGTTTTTAGCTCCTAATAACCGGAGGGGAGGGGAAAGAAACCAGAACAACAAGAGACAATAAAACACTTGAGCAGACACTACAGACAGGCTACACAGGGAGTCAGTGAGCAGAGTACCTGGGTCAGAACCACCTGGAGTGTCCTGACCCACAGAGACAGACTACAGACCAGGGCTTCCCTGCTCTGGGGTTTGCAGACAGCTTGATGTCTGCCTCTGCATGGAGCAGTGTGGAAGAGATCTACGGGAGAGAATACATTTCTAAAAATGCCTACCACCCCAGACAGGGGCTCATGCTGGCTCAGGCCACAGTGGAACTTCCTATGCAGCCTAAGGGGTCCGCAACAAGTCAGTCCTCCTGTCGCTGTCTTGAGCGTCAGGCTCACAGACCTAGGTTGCCATGCCTGCCAAGTTTCATCTGAATTTCCCACTTATTTATTTATTTTAGGCAGAATCTCAGGCTAGCCTTGAACGCCTCGATAGCTGAGGATGACAGCTGACCCCCTTGTCCCTCAAGTATTGGAATTACAGAGCCCAAATGGAAGGATCCATAGGTTTCAAGCAAGCCTGAGCTACACAGTGAAAATCACTGTTAAACAAAACAAAACAAAACAAAAAAAACCAGTTGCTAAATTGCTGCTTCTGTTAGTTTCACTTTAGTCCTCTGACCCTGACCACAGTGGATCTTCTGGCAGACAAGTTCCAAGACTCCACACTGGAAAGCCTGAGTCCCAATGGCGGCAACCTCGCATTTTAGTCAGGGAACCTCGCTATAACCTATTTACTTAGCGCCAAACCCCAATTTGTAATTATGAATGCGTCTCTGAAACGCAGGTTAAACAGTTCTAATGACAGAGCACCCATGTCCGTGGTCCTTCCTAAAAACAGGCCTTGTGCCATCTGAGCCACGCCACAGCTGATGAGATCAAGAATTTCCACTCTGACAAAAGGGACCTAACAACTCATAAACCCCCACGGGCCACAGGCACTGGGAAGTCCTGAGAGCTGATGGCCTACAACAGACTGCTCCCACGGGGAGTAACTGCCTTAGCAAGGTCTCTCCTGGGAAGCAGAGAAGCTGAGAGGTTGTGGGGTAATGGGGTAATGCTCTTGTACACTTTGTAAAGATCTGTCACTAATATAAGTTTAATAGAACGCTGACTGGCCAGTAGCCAGGCAGGAAGTATAGGCAGGGCAACCAGACTAGAATTCTGGAAAGAGGAAAGGCAGAGAATCAGTCACCAGCAAGACGCAGAGAAAGCAAGATGAGAATGCCTCAGTGAGAATAGGTACCAAGCCACATGGCTAAACTTAGACAAGAATTATGGGTTAATTTAAGTTGTAAGAGCTCGTTAATAATACGCCTGAGCTAACAGGCCAAACAGTTTATAATTAATGTAAGCCTCTGTGTGTTTCTTTGGGATTGAAGGGCTGCGGGACCGGGTGGGACAGAAACTTCCGTCTATACTGGGCAGAAGCTGGAGTGTCAGAAGTCTGCCTGAGTCTTGAGGAAATACTCGACTCCATGTGAATCACTGACTTTGCCTGTTGAGTCTGCCCAGGCTCAAATCCACTCCAGCCACCCACTGGCCATCTGGTTGACCTTCGGTGGAACTTCCTGACAGCCTGCTGTCCAGTCAGTAAGATAGCACTTGTTTGTAAAAGTTCCAGCCTGGACACTGATAATCACATGGTCCCAGTTGCTAACCACTAAGCTGCCCACTCCGAATCTCAGGAGCAAGGAGTACGCCCATCCCCATCTTAGGACCATCAGATAAAACTTCCTCTGTGACCCAAGAGCTGTTGGGTTACTTGTGAACAGCTCCGAGTGGACTCGTCCAGGTCCTGGAAACCCCAGCTTTCTTCTTTGGAACAGAAGTGTCAACCATTGCCTACTACGGAACCTCAGAACACTGGTGAGCATGGCAGCAAGGTACCAAACAAAAAGTTTACCAGAGTCTGCGGCCTGAGGAAAGGCTCAGTGAGCAAGTGTGGCTGCTCTTACCAGCCCCCAGTCCCTGGAGTCATGGCTCTGCTCCAAGGAGCAGCCTGTGGTTTGCTCTCAACTCCAATGTCAACAGAGTCCCTACACCTGAGGCCTCTCCCCGGCACCCCCGCCCCACCTCCTTAGGTGGACAGCAGCATCATTCACCCCTCACAGCCCCATGTTACAGAGACACTGGTGGAAAGATGATATATTCTAGAAGTGTATACCTGGAAGACGGAAGACACTGGGGACGTCAACCCAGAGTTACCCTGGAAATGGGGAGCAAATGCTGGAGGTGTTGCCAACAGCTCCGCATTTCAGACAGGGAATACTTACTAAACGCATCTACTGCCTTTGTCACGTTGTTCTGGGCAGACCTGAGAAGATAAAATAAGACTGTTTCCCCCTGGAAACCACAAAGAGAACAAAGCAGCACACGCTAAGCGGCCACCCCGCTCCCGTCTAGACTTGTAAATCTATGGCCTCAGCTGGGTTTGATGGCACACTCCCTTAATTTCACTGCTTCAGAGTCACAGGCATGGGAATTTTGGGGAGTCCAGGCCAGTAACAGTTACACAGTGAGACCCTGTATCAAACCAAACCACACCTCTGCTCTATGTGGTAGCCAGTGACTGTCAGTGTTCTCTGCTATGAGGGCCCCATCTTGGCCCTGGTCTTCAGGCTGCTCATCACGATTCCCGGAACCTCCTCATTCTGAACAACGGAACAGGACTGTCTCCTAACGAACTTACACATACACTCATCTGTCTCCTTTTGGAAAATGACACTGGGGTGAGACAGAAATACTTTGCTGCTTTTGTATACACAAGTATTGTTCACCCTTGAAAGGTCTCACTCACAACTAGGGTCAGATCCAGGCTTTGTGCACACACGCCAACCTCTACCCCAGCCCAGACACATATTCTTAATCTTGTTGTTTCCAAACTGTCAGAGAGAATCTGAGAATCCATTTCCCACTACTCTTCTCATGTAGACAGGAAGCCTTTCATCATTCAAATTCTTTAAAATCATGACTATCTGGGGCTGGCGAGAAGGCTCAGTGGGTAACAGCACTCGACACCAAGTCTAACAACCGGAATCTGTGGGACAGACAATGGCGGAAAGAACTGACTCCCGAAAGTGTCCTCTGACACGTATGTCCTATGTCATGATACACAACTGCCTACATAGATACACATACACACAAATAAATGTATTAATAATTAAAAGCAAGGGGCTAAACAGAGGACTTGGTGGCTAAGACCAGTGGCTGCTCTCCCAGAGGACCCGGGCTCTAGTCCCTGTATCCACACGGTGACTCACAGCCATGTATAACTCCAATTCCAGAAGAATCAATGCCCTCTCTGGCCTCTAATGGCACTGGGCACAAAGGTGGTACAGATATACATGTAGGCAACACATCCATACACATGAAATACAACACTTTTTAAAAATAAAATTAGTAAAGATCTCCCGACATAAAAATAAAAACATGACTGCCCCGGGTCCCGCGGTTGGGACAGTCTGGGGACCCCTTACAGGTGTATGACTTCTACCACCTCTGACACCAGTCCAGTAAGAGCAGAGGCTTGCCCTCTGCTAGGGCTGGCACACGGTCAGCACTCTTTGCCAAACAAAGGCGCAGAAGTTCAGGATGAGAGAACGCTGATCAGGCCGAGCAGCCCTCCTGAGAACTACGCTTTACCGCAGGTGCAGCGAGCTCCTCTCTAATCTGCTGACTAACGCTATGACACAGCGCTGAGAACCTGATCCCAGGGCACGCTCACAGATCACGGTACGTCAGCCTTGTTAGGAGACAGCATCTTACGGCTCACGGTCATACAGCAGCCCGTCACTAACAGGAACCCATCAAGAGGGGCACAACTGTGTGTATGTAACACATCCTCAGCCCAAGGACTCTTCTCCATCACTTTAAATACTCTCAGTAAGTTTTCTTTTTCTTTTATGTGCACTGGAGTTTTGCCATGGGTGTGGGGTTCCCTGGAACTGGAGCTACAGTTGTGAGCTGCCATGTGGGTGCTGGAATTGAACTTGGATCCTGTGGAAGTGGACGCTCTTAACCACTGAGCCATCTCTCCAGTCCCTCAGTGCAAGCTTCCAACTGCAGTTTTATGCGTTGCTTGTTTATTAAAAAAGTAATGCAGAAGCAGGGCATAGTGGCGCACTCCTTTAATTTAATCCCAGCACTAGGGAGGCAAAGGCAGTTCAGTCTCTGAGTTAGAAGCCAGCCTGGTCTACACAGTGAGTTCCAGGACAGCCAGGACTACATAGTGAGACCCTGTCTCAAAAAAAAAAAAAAAAAAAAGACAGACAGACAGACAGATAGAAAGATAGATAAATAAGGCAACATAAAATGCTCAGTGCAAAAGTTTTAACAATGAATAAAAAGATGTAAGAAAAATCTCCATATTTTGTCAAGTCTTTAATTCCCACCCCCTTGAATCTAAATGACACTGCAGACAAATCACCTATGATTTTTGGTTTGTATGGCTTTTGAAACAAGTGTTATGTAGCCCAGGATGGCTTTGAACTTGATGAGCAGTAGAGAATAACCTTCAATTCCTCATCCTCCTGCCTCCAGCCCCCAAGTGCTGGGATTACAGTCACGTGCCACGATGCTTGGTGACCTTCCATACCTGAAATAATGTCACTACTGAGATTCACTGAGGTGACGGGGTGTGCTGGCCCTCACTTGTGATCCAGCAGCAGAAGGCTGATGCAGGAGGATCTAGAGCCCAGGCTAGCCTAAGCTATGTAGTGAGAGAGCCCATCTCAAAATCAGAAAGAACTGTGCTCAGGTAATTACAGTACTGGAAATTTCCTGGCTCTTGAGAACCGCAGGGGCTTTGCCACTTGCCCCAAGCACAGCCCTAAGGAGCTGGTAAGCTGGACCACTGCACGGGACTGAAGGTGTCTGCCCGGCCTTGCATGGAGAGACTGCTGACCAGAGTGGGAAACCGTGGCCTAAAAACAGGACATGATTTTTGCTTCTGTGAGGGTCACCCTCAGCTGTGGAAGGACTTAAATCTCGGGGAACCTTTCATGGCCTCTCTTCCAGTCTTTCCCTTCTCTGTCCTCCAAGGCTCTTCTTCATCTCTGCTTGAATCCCCCCATGTCTGTCTGCCAGGGAGCACCATGTGTTAGCTGTGGTAAACAGTCTAACGTCCCTAGACCCCACGTGCTCACAATCTAACATGAAGAAGAATGTCCCAGGTGTCTTACTCAGGGGCTTCCATGTCCTGGTCATCGCAAGACTCTTCTTCTCCAAAGACATTCTCAGGGTCTGGTTTCCGAATGAGAAAGAACAGAACTGTCCCCACGAGGCTTATCACCGTCAGGGCAATGAACACCGTCCTCCGGTCGTTCTCTGGGGACAAGAGGAGAGAGTGGGCAGCACGGGTGAAGCAATGCCAGTTAGTGCCACGCCCACCGGTTGTCGCCAAGCAGCCCACCACTCCCTCAAGACATTTTTAAGGCGCCAGTAGAAATTTAGGAAGAAATAGCCACGCCCACCTTCATCTTTCAGCTAGTGAAATACTAACAAGCCAAAGAAAACAGCACAAGAACAGAGCCGGCTCACTGAAGAAAGGCACAGACCCAACCACGTAACACTCACAAACCCTCGGGAAAGCAACGTGAGTAAAACCAACCTGAAATCTGAGTCTTCCCTTGCCAGGCAAAATATATGTAGAGATTTCCAAAGAACAAGCTGTGGGGAAGAAAAGGAGAAGATGGTGGGGAATCACTGCAATTCTTGGAGTGGGTTAAGATTTCTTTTTTATTTACTTGAAACAGGGTCTCTGGCTGGCCTGGAACCCAGAGGTCTACCTGCCTCTGCCTCCCAGTGCTGCCATTAAAGACGTGGGCAACTGTGCCAAGTTCAAACTTAGGGCTTGTCAAACATCACCTGCGTTATTTCAAGAGGGGAAAGAGGATAGTGTGTGTGTAGGGGGGGTGATTTTGTAAAGAACCTGCCTGCCCTAGCTCACTTAAAGTGTCAACACCACCTGACTTCTTCTGAGCCATCAGCTGACCCAGACGCAGGCGACAGCAAGCTGACTCTGCACTGCCCTAAAGAACTTGACTCACTCTGACACTTGTGACTTACTGGGACTCTCGGAGAAAACTGGAAACAAACTTATGCTACTTTTAAAATCCTAAAATTTAAGGACTTTGCGAATAAATCTGTGACTGAAATCCCCACCTGCAGCTGTTTGTTTGGCAGACTTTCCTGAGGATGGCCACTCACCAGCTCTCCTGTTTCTGAATCTCTAACTCCCTAAGACTAAACTTCTGCACCAGGCGTGATGGGTGCACCCACAGTCTCAGCTACTTGGGAGGCTTGAAGCAAAATAATCACACAGAGAGTGGAGCTGTTCAAGGTCAGCCTTGTGAGACTCACACACACACACACACACACACACACACACACACACACACACACTCACACCAATCACCACTATTAACTAAACAGACAAGCTTAAGTCTTATGAAAAACCAAAATTCTCTAAGAACTGTAATCCGCTGAGCTGTTGGTATATGGAGAAGGTATGACAGGGCTACAGTGCACAAGCGGGGCAGCCTGCCGGAGGAGTTGTTCTCTCCTCCTGCCATGTGGGCCTAGGGACGCGACTCAAGTCAGCAGGTCTGGTAGTAAGTGCTTTTATCCACAGCCACCCAGGAGCTCCAGGCTGGCCTTGAACTTGCTGCAATCTTCCTGCCTCTACTCCTGAGTGCTCGAATCACAGGTCCATGCCACTATTCCAAGTTCTCCCGGGTATACTCGTGAACCCCAAAGGTCCTAGGCAGAACGACTGGGGCTGCTCTTTCCTTAAGGAAGAGCCACCATGCTGTATCGTTCAGAAGCAGGACCACTGTTCTCCCTTCTGAACTTGGTGGATTTATTAATAGCTATCTGGGCGGTGCAGCTTGGCAGGAAGGACGTGGCTAATGGGCTCCAGATAACCATATTTACATGGGTTAACTTTCAGGCTCTTTTTTCTCATCTGTAGCAAACAGATAATACCTCCTAAGTTTCTGTGAAGATAACATGAAATTAAACAATCCAAAAGGCCTAAAGTACAGAGGATGCAAAATATATGGAGGTTAATATTTTGTTTGCTGTTTTTAAATTTTAGTAAAATAGTTCCATGCATTTTATGTAATTAACAAAGTATGACTCTGTACCCCACACAAAAAGTGCTAGATGAAGAAATCCAAGGACAGACTGAGCTCCAACAAGATTATTACCTAGACTGTAAGAGTGCCCAGAAAATCCCGCTGTTTCTCCCGATCGTGTGCTCATCGGAATTTATTGTCAGGCAATTTCCTTGTGCTGTCCAAAGCACTAAAATTCAAACCAAGAGTTCATCAGAGGAGTGAAGTCAGGCAGCTTCCCGTGCTAGCGTGTGAACAGCACCCGTGCCCCAGGAAAGCAGGCAAAGGGCGATGCTCACCAGCAGCCGCGATTCCAATGAAAACAGACGCCGTGTAGAAGGACCATGGGAAAGGCTGGATAAAAACGGCAATGTACATGCTAAAATACAACAGGTCAGTGCATTATAGTCAAACAGTACATTAGCAGAACGCTAAGCATGCCGCCCAGGGGCCAGCTCGGAGGTTCACAACCTTCACTTCGAACCGGAAAGCACTTTCTTGATTTAGGCTTTTGGAAAGGGATGAACATGACTGATTTCGGGATTTTTTTCTCCCCAGAAAAGCAGTCAAGCCCAGACCTCCGCGTATGACAGACAAGTGCTCTGCCACTGAGCCTTCTGCAACCCAGGCCACTGACGGCTGTTTACCATCTCAAGCCTGAAGTGCACATTTCCCGGGTTTGCCACAGCTTCTGCCATGAGCTCAACGCACGACGAGCTCGAGCTAGGAACATTCCTTGATTTCACATAACAGAAAGAAAACTTACTTCACGGAAGGCTCTTTTCAACCCTAACAGAAAGAGACTTTCGCATTCTAATTACTAACAGTAAGACAACAGCTGCTATCCGCCAGATATGGGAACCTGATGAATACCAAACTCTGAAGGCCGAGCTGGGAGGATCACCAGGCCTGGACTGCAGAGAGAAACTGTCTCAGGCACAGGTCCAACTTAATGCATGCTTCTTATCAGTGAGAAGTCCAGTATTCCTGAGCACGAAGCAGAGCACCGAATCCCTGAAAGGACCATGACCACTCCCCACTGGACTTCCCAGATGGGCTAAAGTGCTCTAAATTAAACAACCACAGGGCAAACGGGACCACTCACCTGTAAAACAGGCCACTGACAAACATAGAGATCTGAGGTCCTACGATGGCGACCACGGACGGAGTGATCAAATTGGAAGCAGAGAAAACGCCGTAGATAATTGCCAAACTGCTCACACAGTGGACAGGAGGGGAAAAGAACAAAAACCTTAAGTAACGTCTCAAAAATTCACTTTTCAAATTTGACTTAGGGCTCATCAGGAAAAGGTCCCTGGGGTCAAGTCTGACGACCTGAGTTTGATCCCAGAACCCATACTGTGGAAGGGGAGAACCAACTCCTGAAGTTGTCCTTTGACCTCCACGCTCACACTGTGGTATGTGGACACTCATATACTCATGCACAAAATAAGATGATGTAAAATTCTACCCAAAACATGTAAACTTTATAACTTTGTAAAACATTCCATAGGCTTTAGTCAGAATATATATTTATATCTTTAAAGATCACATTAAAGTTCTCAGTTATGTAACATAAATACATCCTTACTTTATATATATATTAGTTATTGATAGATGGATAGTTTTTGTTGAGACAGGGTCCTACTATGTAGCACTGGCTGGCTTGAAACTCACTGTGTAGCGTAGCCCAGGCTGAGTTTGAACTCATGGCAATCCTGCTGCAGTCTCCAAAGAGCTAGGATTACTGGCATGCAATGGAACACTGGCTGCTTTTTGTTTGTTATGACAGGGTCTCCAAATCTTTTTATTTGGATTTTTGAGACAGGGTTTCTCTGTAGTTTTTGGTGCCTGTCCTGGAATTCACTCTGTAGATCAGGCTATCCTCGAACTCAGAGATCTGCCTGCCTCTGCCTCCCAAGTGTTGGGGTTAAAGACATGTGTCACTACTGCCCGGCCTTCAGGGTCTCCAAATCTTATCCCTGGCTTGTCTCAAACCTGCAGCAATGCTCCTGTCTGTCTGTCCCACGACACTGTCGGAATTCTAGGCATGTGCCACCACATCTGTCTTATATTAAATATTTTATCTCGTTTCTTTCAGCCAGCTTGCCTGTAACACGACTCCAGGTACTGGTTTTCACAGGGAATGCTAAAATTAGCACCATGCCAAGGACTTTACGGGCATTTCCTCTTAAAGCCTAGATGCTGTGGAAAGAAGGCCTCACTTCATGGAATAGGTTGCCTCAGTTCAACCATCGTTAGGGGAGATCAGTCTGTTCCACTATGACTTCTGGTAGCCAAGTGGCGTTCCTTCGCTATAAATGACAAGCGGAGTTAGGGTCTGCTTACATTAGAATTTATTTTACTCACCTCAACATTTTTTTTTTGTTACTCCTCAGCCCTATTACATATACGCAATTTGGTTATATGTATACTTTACATAAATATGTAATTGCCTATATGGACAGTTGTCATCTCACTAGATAGCCAGGCCTGGCCTTGAACCCACTATTCTCCTGCTTGAGCCTCCCAAGTACTGGGATTACAGATATACACAGCATGTCTAAGAACCCTACTACATACATCTTTTCTTCTCTACATAGTTCTGGCTGTACTGGAACTTACTATATAGTAGAGGCGGGCCTTGAACTCAGAGATTTCCCCCACATCTGCCTCCCAAATGCTGGGATTAAAGGCTACATCACCTTACCCAGCTTACTACACGTATCTTAAACAGAATGGTACTAACGCCATCTTGAGGGTCCTGATTTCATTTATTAGGCAGTGCTTAAATCTGTAAATTCAGAGTAAATACTTCTTTGATTTCCATAAACTGCTCAGATAATAAATGTATTATTTCATAGGATAGTGGTGGCGCACACCTTTAATCCCAGCACTCGGAGGCAAAGGCAGGAGGATCTCTGTGAGTTTGAGGTCAGCCTGGTTTACAGAGTGAATTCCAGGACAGGCTCCAAAGCTACACAGAGAAACCCTGTCTTGGAAAAAAAAAAATCTTTCATTTGTTCTTTAAAATACACAGAAGACACAGCACTACAAAGTTCTGACAGTACTAACCACTTCCACTTATCCTCAGACACCGCATACCAGAATTAGATAAAAATCTAAAGAGTTTGGGGCCGAGCAGTAGTGCCACACACCTTTAATCCCAGCACTCAGGAGACAGAGGCCAGCCTCGCCTACAGAGTGAATTCCAGGGCAGCTAGGACTACACAAAGAAATTGTGTCTTGAAGAAAATGCTTTTTAAAAAAAAATTTTGGAAACCGGGCTGTGATGGTGCAAGCCTTTAATCCCAGCACTGAGGCTGAGGCAGGTGCATCTCTGTGAGTTCAAGGTCAGCCTGGTCTACAGGTTCCAAAGCTACAGAAAAACCCTGTCTAGAAAAACCCCCCAAAAAAAAAGTTTTGGAACTGAGGGACAGGGTAATAGCAAACCTATAAGCACAGAGAAATTACAAAAAGCAGCCAGCCAGACACAGACATAGCAATGTCTGCCTGCAATTAATTCCAGTACTTAAGAGGCAGCGCGTGAGTAGGCTCTAGGCCAGCTACAGGGTAAGACCTTATTTCTCTTTCTAAAGTTTATAAATCAATCAAATGTAAAGAGAGTGTGTGTATAGCTCAATTTCACAATTCTGCAGTGTATATATATGAGAGATAAAGAAGTACAATTCTTGTCAAATGAAAGTTTTGTTTTTGCTGGATGGTGGTGGCACACCTTTGATCCCAGCACTCAAGAGGCAGAGGCAGGTGGATCTTGATGAGTTTGAGGCCAGCCTGTTCTACAGAGTGAGTTCCAGGAGGGTCCAGGCAACCCAGAGAAACACTATCTCAAAAAGCGCCCCCCTCCCCGCAAAAAAATAAAGTTTTGTTTTGTTTTAAAGAGAGCCCTGAGCTAAATGAGGTGGTTCATTTGGTTAATCCTAGGACTCAGGAAGCAGAAGAGGATCTCTGTAACTTTAAGAGCAGTCATTTTGAGTCCAACCTGGTCTACAGAACAAGTTCAAGGCCAGTCAGGGCTACATACAAAATCTTTGCCTCAAAAAAATAAAACTGATAGATTAATAGATAAATAAATAAGGCCAGGCAGAGTTACATAGTGAGAATGTCTCTCTGAAAATGCAAAGAAAAAGAAGCATGCCCTACTTATACACAAGGCGGAAAGAGCCAGCAGGACAAACTTAGAACATTCTTAGAGAACAGACAGACAATGCTGAGGCTGCCAGCCTCGCTTGGCCTCTGACCCAGCAAACCACAAGGCACCTGACAGTGTCCAATTTGTCTAGTATCTAGGCTCAGTGTCACCTTCCTACCTACATGGGGTGAGAGCCAGAGAGGCTCTCCTAGCCCTGAGCTAAAAGATGCTGAATTCTTGGATGTAGGTTATCGGGGAGGGGGACACGCCGAAGCTGGGCCGAGTGCTACAGGCTTCTAATCGCATTATTAGCTAGAGGATCAGAAGTTCAAGGTTATCCTGCGGTACTCTGTGAGCACAAGGCCAGGCAGCAGCTAAGGCTACCAGAGAAGAGGAAGAGAATTGCATGCCCATCTCCAGCTACAAACCCAGAGGACTACAGACGTGTGAGGTTTTCATTCTTTCTGCCTCGACAGCATAAACATCCAAACGCTTAAGAAGAAACTGCAAGCTGAGGTCAGGTGGTGGTGTCACAAGCCTTTAACCCCAGCTCTTAGGAGGCCGATCTCCTGAGTTCGGGGCCAGCCTGGTTGGTCTACAGGGTAAGTTTCAGGTCAGCCAGGGCTAGAGAGAAACCCTGTCTTGAAAAACCAACAACCAAAAAAAAAATAGTTCCACATTAAGGACCCAATGTTTCAACAACTACCGTACTGTTTAGGATCAGAATGACTGACAGACTTGCATGCTTATTGAACAGGGAGCACTACGCTGTCTTCATTTCCATCATCTTAGCAAAGAAACTGGACTCATTAAAAAAAAAAATCTACCATCACATTTTGGGGATCGAGGCATGACCACCATCCCTGGTCTATCATTTTTCACTGCCACATTTTAAATTTTATGTGTAAGGGTGTATTCCTGTGTGGAAGTCACATGACAACCTCCAAGCTTTGGTTCTCTCCTTCCACCAAGTAGATTCTGGGGATTTATTTGAACAGCCTTGGAGGCAAGGGTGGCCCTATCGGGCTGGCCCTCAGGTCAGAAAAGAGCCAGATTTGACACAATTACTGCTTCTCAGAGATTTGAATAAAATCAGATGTTAGAGCACTTCATTGCTGGCTTTCCTGAAGAGATGGACCGAACTACGACATGCACAGTCAAATCATGCACACGGTACAATACCTGGTATATCCACTGCCATGAAAATCTGTGCTATTTAAGCTCCTGATGACAGTTTGCTGTGTGGAAGATAAAATAATCAACGAAGACGCCTTGCCACCTCCCTCCCCCTTGCAAAGCCTAACTTCTCGGAACATGTTAGGATCCCCAGTGCTCTCTCCCCGACGGGGAAACGGCAACCAGATAGATGTACCTGCACTGGGTTTTGGTGCCCCAACCACCCAAGCACTAAACTCAGCGTTTAACGCGGACAAGAATTAAAGTAATTATGGCCAGTATTCAAACTCCAAGCCGCGTCTGAGTCATAAACGCCAGTGTTTAACATGAAACCAAACCAAATCATAGAGAACAAGGAAGGGTAGGTTGAAAAACAGGAGGAGCAATCTAGTCGTGGTAGCGGACATCAACGTTTATTGTCACCAACCGGAGGGCATTGTGATATAGGCATTTCAAAGGAGAGAGGACAAGTTCCAACTCACCGCTACATTTCCACAAGTTTGAAAGGCGGTGAACATAAACATAAAGGCAACTCCTAAAATAACGATGTTGAAAAGCTTTTTAGATTCCGGGGACATTTTGGCTCCGCTTGGTCGGGGATCAGCAGCGACCCAGGGCAGTCAGTCACCTCTCTTCCTCCAGCCGATCCCCCTGACAGTCCTGAGGAAAGAAACGAGATGAGAGAGCCAGGCAAGCCAGCCTGCCGATTTCCAGTCCTCGGGAGGGAATCGCGGGCTTAGAGGAAGCTCTCCCCACCCGCACGGTCAGGACACTCCAGGGACGTGACCGAGTGGAGAGGAGACCCGGGGCCCGCAACGCTGCAACTCCTAGTTCCGACGAGGGGGGATCAGGGGCAAGGACGGGCTGCGCAAGTCGCTGGGGCCCGCCCTCCCGGCCTGACTCACAGAAGATCACGAGACCGGTCAGCTGACCGCAGGGTAGGCGCAGCGCCCGCCGGGAAATGTAGTCCCTGGTGGCGGGGAATACGCCTGCGCACGGCGGAGAGCGCGTGTCTCGGGCGCGGGGGGGGGGGGGGGGGAGGGGAGGGGGGAGGAGTGGGCCCGAGTGCCCCGAGCTAAAGACAGGAACGGCGGGAAGTGGGGGAAATCTGAGGTGGCCGGGGACACAGAGGCAAATGGGAACAAGGAGCACCCCTGTGACCGAGGAGGGGCGAAGGGCTGGGCAGAAAGGCGCGTGGAGCTCGGGCATTGGCGTGGGGAGGAAGGCGGGGTCCGCCGGGTTGCGCTTCCTCTTCCTCCTTGGGGGGGGGGAGGAATGGGGACTCAGTGCTTCCCCCTCCCCCTGGGGCCTCGCCGGCGGAAAGAGCATTTGGCGGGCTTTCTAACTGCCTGCACGGGCCGCTCCCCCTCCCCGCCGCAGTGACTGCGCGCTTTCTGCCCGCCCGCCGCGCTCTGCGCAGGCGCGCGCGGTCGGGGCGGGGCGAGCGGCCGCGACGTTACGGTACGGGACGGGACGAGCCAATCAGGAGATTCATTTCCGGGTGGCGCGGGCGCCATTTTGTGAGGGCGGCTATAAAGGCGGCCCGGCGCCAGCCCGCCCGCTCAGTTGCTGTTGGGAGCGTGTCGGGTGGGTCTGCTCTGCGCCGGCCTCGCAGCTTCCCCACGCGGACTCACTGCCGAGAGAGGCGCGGCCTGCTGCCGCCGCCACGGCCAGAGGAGGCCGCGGATCCTGCTGAGGGCGAGGGCCCGCTCGCCGCTTCGCAGCCATGAGCTACGGCCGCCCGCCTCCCGATGTGGAGGGCATGACCTCCCTCAAGGTGGACAACCTGACTTACCGCACCTCGCCCGACACGCTGAGGCGCGTCTTCGAGAAGTACGGCCGCGTCGGCGACGTGTACATCCCGCGGGACCGCTACACCAAGGAGTCGCGCGGTTTCGCCTTCGTCCGCTTCCACGACAAGCGCGACGCCGAAGACGCCATGGATGCTATGGATGGGGCGGTGCTGGACGGCCGCGAGCTGCGGGTGCAGATGGCGCGCTACGGCCGCCCGCCCGACTCGCACCACAGCCGCCGGGGCCCGCCACCGCGGAGGTATGGCGGCGGCGGCTACGGACGGCGGAGCCGCAGGTGAGCGGGGCGAGGGCCTGGGCGGGACGGGAGGCCGGCGGGCGCACAAAGGTGCACGGAGCACGTGGAGCGGGCCCCTCCCTCGCGGCCTGGGCGGCGGCGGGCCCGGCCGCACCGTGTGAGACCCCGCCTCGCGGCGAGGGAAATGGCGCCTGGCAGCCAGATAATGGCGGCGGGGCGGGTGGAGCGGGCGGGGCTGGGCCGGCGGCCTGCAGCTCGCTCACGCTGTCTCGCTCGCGTCCCGCCTGCAGCCCGAGGCGCCGTCGCCGCAGCCGGTCTCGAAGCCGGAGCCGTTCCAGGTCCCGAAGCCGCTCTCGCTACAGCCGCTCCAAGTCTCGGTCCCGCACCCGGTCCCGCTCGCGCTCCACCTCCAAGTCCAGGTCTGCGCGAAGATCCAAGTCCAAGTCGTCCTCGGTCTCCAGATCCCGCTCGCGGTCCAGGTCCAGGTCGAGATCCAGAAGTCCTCCGCCCGTGTCCAAGAGGGAGTCCAAGTCTAGGTCGCGTTCCAAGAGCCCCCCCAAGTCTCCAGAGGAAGAAGGAGCAGTGTCCTCCTAAGAAAACGGTAATGTCTGCAGGAATCCGAGCCGCAGCCTGAGTCCCTGGGGTTGAAGTAGGTTTTTTGAGCCATGCTAGCGCGAGTGACTCCTGATGTGACAAGAGTACTGTCTGAGGTTACTCGGCTTTGGGAGTAATGCTGAAGAGGGGTCTTCAGAGAGGATTGTGTAGAGCTTAAGTAATAATGGCTGTTTCATACTGTTTGAGACCTATTAATGAAAATGACTATTTCTTGCTGTTTTTATCCAACGTCTGCATTTTCCCCCTTTAAAGCTGCGGTCTCCTGTTTGATAAAAGAATATTGGCCAGTATTGCAGATTTTAACTGATTTGGCTGATCCTCCAGGGACCAGTTTCTGTGGGCGTGTATTGGAGCAGGTTTGTCTTTACACGTTAAAGATGCACTATCCTCATAGAGCAAAACAATCAGTTCAACTGTTGTTGTACTGACTGGGACTTCTTACTCTAATGGATGTGGCAAATGAATTGCGATTAAGAAGCAGTGAACTTTTGGAATCCCAAAAGAAAGTTACAGGTATTGCACTGGGTGGGGAAAGGATAGTGTGTCTTTAACTCTCAAATTGTTTGGTCCTATTATTTTTTTAAAGGAAAGGGCCCTAAGCTGATAAGAACATCCTCAACTGCCAAACGTTTCATTTTCAAACATCTTAAAGGGTAGACTAATTTCTGATAGCAAGTTTTATTTGGATACAGCCCCACCCCGCCCTCCCGCTTTTTGTTTTTTTTTCTTCCTCCCCTTGCCATTTTTTTGTCTTGGTTATCTGACCAAGAATCACATTCAGACTTGTGCTGGTGGTAGCCTTTGGGAGAATTCTCATTTGGGCCTTTAATAAACTGACAGTGGCCAGGTGGAACCTTGTGTAACCTCCTTGTTTCACCAGAGCCTTACTTAGTAAGTACGTGTCTGAAACTGAAACCATGTGCACTGGGCACCTGTGTGTGTGGTAGTAGACGGTAAGCTGAATCTCTCTCTTTTCAAACCTAGATGGATCGGCAAGCAGCTTAACAGAGGACTTTGGGGAAAGGACCACAAACTCAGTCCGTCCGTCAGTGGAAGAGTCCTTGGAACAAGCAACTGGCTATTGAAAAGGTTATTTTGTAACATTTGTCTAACTTTTTACTTGTTTTAATCTGCCTCAGGTGGCAAACATCATTTTATGTGCCATTGTGTTGCTGTTATTCAAATTTCTTGTAATTTAGTGAGGTGAGCGACTTCAGATTTCATTATTGGATTGGATATTTGAGGTAAAATTTCATTTTTGTTTATAGTGCTGACTTTTTTTGTTTGAAATTAAACAGATTGGTAACCTAATTTGTGGCCTCCTGACTTAATAAGGAAACGTTTGCAGCCATTACACACAGCCTAAAGCTGTCAGCAGATTGACTCAGCATTGCCTTCACTCCTTAGAATTAAAACCCACGAAAGTTGGTGTCATTGTTTATATATGTTATTTACCTTCAGGTCTAAATGATAATCTGAACCCAAATTTGTATAAAGACTTTTCAGGTGAAAAGACTTATTTTTTTTGAAGGATTGTTTACCAAATACAATTCTAATCTCTTCTCTTATGTATTTTTGTGCACTAGGCGCAGTTGTGTAGCAGTTGAGTAATGCTGGTTAGCTGTTAAGGTGGCGTGTTGCAGTGCAGAGTGCTTGGCTGTTTCCTGTTTTCTCCTGGTTGCTCCTGTGTAAAGATGCCTTGTCGTGCAGAAACAAATGGCTGTCCAGTTTATTAAAATGCCTGACAACTGCACTTCCAGTCACCCGGGCCTTGCATATAAATAATGGAGCATACAGTGAGCACATCTAGCTGATGATAAATACACCCCCTCCCTCAAAAAAATGGTAAATCTGATCCTCGTGTATGAACTTAATCAGAAAATGTTAAGGAAGCAAATGGTTTGTAACTTTGTAAGTACTTAAAAACATGGTGTATCTTTTGCTTATGAATATTCTGTACTATAACCATTGTTTCTGTAGTTTGATTAAAGTGTTTTCTGGTGTTAGCTTTTTTGAGAATATGTCTTGGTCTTTTTTCCTCGGTTTAATCTAAAGACCTATGCAATGCATTACTTTGTTAACGGCCTTTTAACAGTGTAAGGGTACAATGTTGGAATACCATTTCTCTCACGAGGAGAATGCTAGATGAACCTAAACCCAACACTTTCAGTAGCATCTTGAGGTCTTAAAATGGTGTCTTGACCCAGAGTGTGTCCTGGTTAATGATTGAGAGTAATCCAAGTCCTTTTTCAAGTGTTTTAATTTGTTAAAAAGTTGTTGCCTGTGAGTGTATCTTGTGCATAACATCTCAGGCAGATGGCTCATCTTAATGCCAGGTGTATTGAGTCTTGACACTGTCCCGAACAGCTAGAGGTACAACTCAGAAGCTGTTCTTCCGTAAGGAGACAACCAGCATTTCAACAGTATGCCTTCCTGGGAGGGCAGACTCCGCTAGAGCTTCCTTGTCTGCATCAAATGACTCCAGAGGAACATGGACACATTTCATATCCCACTTGTAGAGCAAGTCTTCAAGTGACCAGTCAGCACTGAAAGGAAATAAATTTTTTTAGTGATTCATGCTTTTTCTGTTTAATGCATTTTGATTATCATTAAGAAAATTAGCAAATTGAAGCTGTCCATACTCACCTCCTGACCTGATAGGTAGACCAAAATTGAGCTTTGGGGTTCCTCTGCATCAGAAAGTACACTGTGGCTAAAATGCTTTCAAAATCTGGGGTGGGGGGAACAGCAGTGAGTTTTATGCAACATGTGCGTGCTAGGTCTTTTTTTGCAGATTAAGCTTACCTTCTGGTTCAAAGAACACATCAGATGCAAGGATGATGTCTTGTGGTGGTAAAGACAACAGGTCCTTGGTTATGTGGCCCCATGTCAGCCCTACAACTTGAACGTATGACAGGTCATTGAGTTGACAGCTTTGTCGGCAGATCTCCAGACAGTGGGGCAGCTCTGAGCTGTCAGATAGTATGACTTCAGCACCACACTTAGCAGCCAGAATCCCTGGAAGACTCACTCCAGCTCCAATCTAAATAATGGAAATAAAATTTGGGACTCAAAATGAGACAGTCTATGCTCCCTGGCTGGCTTTGAACTTTGGCCTGCCTGCTCCCAGGGCTGGAACTAAAGGCTGGCAACACTGCCTCTGGCAACAAGCAGCACTCTGGACTTAAAGGTTGATTTGCTGAGAAGTGGCACATTTGCCTGCTTAAATCAAAGGATGTTGCTTCCATATTGCAAAAATAATTGCAATACAGGTTTGTCCTGTCTTGGAAATGGGATCTGGAACAACGGACAGATAGGTGGATTGAATAGCCAGTTGTGCCGCTAACTGCTATTGCTTTTATAGCTAAGTATCCAGATCTATTTTTTTTTTTTTGAGAAAGGATTTCTCCGTGTATCTCGGCTTTCCAAGTGCTGGGATTAAAGGTGTGTGCCACACTGCCAAAGAATGTACAGTGTTCTGCCTACATGTCAGAGGACACCAGATCACTTAGATGGTTATGAGCCACCATGTGGTTGCTGGGAATTGAACCTAGGACCTCTTAATTGAAGCCAATGCTCTTTAATGGCTGAGCCACCTCTCCAACTCAATACTTGTTTTTAATTGGAAATGTGAAGATTTTACTAATTTGGAATTTCAAAGCCAGCCAAGCTACCTGATATAAAAATACATAAATACTAATAGCTCACATGTGGAAACTTACTGGGTCCTGTTACCTCTAAGACAGCTTTGCCTGGCAGAGATCTTCTGTGAAACCACAAGTATTGGGCCAGGACTACAGCACAGGGCCAAACATACATCCCATATTGGACGTGCAAGACCTATAAAGAAAATTTCCATATGAATACTTTATGCACTGTCAGTCCTGACACACACATGGTCGTGTACTAGTTCTGAAACTATTTCTAGGCTGGCCTCAATCCTGAGTAACCAAGGGCTTTGTGGACGATACTGCCAGCTCCTCAAGCGTTTTATGTGCATGAGTATTTTGCATACATGTATGTATATGCACCACTTGCATGCCTAGTGCCTCTAAAACCAGAAGAGGGTGTTGGAGCCCCTGGAACTAGAGTTAAACATGGCTAAGCTTCCATGTGGGTGCTGGGAACTAAAACTAGGTCCTCTGTAAGAGCAGCAAGTACTCTACCCGAGTCATCTGTTCAGCCCCTCCACAAGCATTTAAACTGAGACTTCAAACAGTTAAGGGCTAGAGTATACACTGTACATAACTATATACTGGACAATGATGGGCAAAGAATAGGTAATTTTGGTTGGTAATAATGCTACTACAGCCGGGTGGTGGTAGTGCACACCTTTAATTCTAGCACAGGCAGATGGATCTCTTGAGTTCTAGGCCAGCCTGGTCTACAGAGCAAGTTCCAAGAGAGGCTCCATAGCTACTGAGAAATCCTGTCTGAAAAACCAGTAAGTATTAAATGAATGAATGAATGAATGAATGAATGAATAAATGATAACAATAATAAAGCAAGGTGAAGTAAGGGTGTAACACATGAAGACGGGTTGCCCAGAAAAGTGCCTCTGGTCTGATCTAGGCACAGCTCTGAGGGGGAGGTTGGAGGTTTACTGACCTGTGCATCTCCTGGCCACAGAAATTTACAAATTCTAAGTACAAGAAGATGATGTTGGACAAGCCCTATCCTTCATCTCTATTTTCTGGGAGATTTTCAAGTAAAGGATGACTTGGACGCTAATGACAAGCCCTGCAGTCTTAGGAAGATGTCTCACAAAAGGAGGTATATGTGGAGCTAAAGACAGAAAGATAGTCTTTGGAAAGAACTAGAATTATTCAGGATGTGGTTCCCAGCTGTAATTCTATCACACAGGAGGAAGAAGGAACATTATTATAAGTTCAAGGCCAGCCTTATCTACATAGCAAATCAAAAGCCATCAGGGCTAGACTTCTAGACTCTGTCTGGAAAAAAAAAATCGAAACTCCTAAAGCAATCAAAAAAACTAGAATCTGGGGAACATTTATCAAAAAGGGAAAGGGCCTCTGAATTGAGTCTCCCCCACCACCATCCCCAAACACCCCACCCCAGGCTCAAACTCCAGATCCAGCTATTTGATTTTACATGACCTCCTTGTCAGGGCTTCCGTCTCAACTGCACGTATGATCTCCATAGGGTAATAATTTTCAATGCCACACACAAAGCACTGCATATTAGCAACAGAAATCAAAGCTGGCCTGTCTTCTGGAGACGGGTGCCCCTGTTAGGGTGACAGAGAATGACAAAAACTATCAAAGCTGTACAGGAATCAGGTCCATTCAGGAACAGTGCATGGATGGTTGTGATGGGACAGTGTTCACTCCAGCACTAGACAGGAAGGCCAAAATAACAACAATAATAAATAGGGGTTGGGAAGATTGCTTTTCCAGAAAACCAGGGTTCAGTTCCCAGCACCCACATGGTAGCTCACAACTGTCTGCAACTCCAAGGTCAGGCACCAATGCACATAAAAAATAAAATACATATGTATATGCACATACATATATACATAAATGAAGTTACAGGGTTAAAAAATAGGGGTAGCTAGATGATTCAGCAGGTCGGAATGCGAATCTCCTGATCTTCATTTTCTGAGACATAATCGGTATGTAGCCCTGGATGTCCTGGAATTGGCTATGCAGACTACACTGGCCTCAAACTCCCAGTGATTCTCTTGCCTCTGCCTCTTGAATGCTGGGATTAAAGAAGGGATTAAGGGCATGGGCTACTATGCCCAGCAAAAGCTAAATCTTTTTTTAAAAAATGAAGCAGGGTATGGTGGCGCATGGCTTTAATCCACTTGAAAGGCATGAGTGGGCAGGTCGCTGGTAGTTCCAGGCCAGCCAGAGGTGCATAGTGAGCTACAAAAAAATAGCCGAAGAGAAGTGTACGACCCTGACTCAGTCACTAGGAAGCCACAGGAATCAAGTTCTGTCTTGGTTTGCCTTTTATGCTGTCTTTCTTTCTAACACTGAACTACTGAGGCAGGACAGACTGGGAAAATCAAGAAGACATGGGAAAGTAAAGATCTCATCTCAGAGTCTGGCTGAAGTCTCTCATTGGGTAAGGGTCAAATATCAGTACAACTAACAAAATTCACTGTGAAGTTTCAGAGGAACAATGTTCTTTATAGAGATATTTCAAACCCAAATGTTAAAACAGCAAACAAGAACCAGCAGGGTGTGGTGGTGGCACACACCTTTAATCCTAGCACCTCAGGAATTAGAGGCAGGCAGATCTCTGTGAGTTCAATACCAGCCTGGTCAATTCCAGGACAGCCACAGCCAGAAAAAATTAAAATAGAGGAACTCCTTGGAGTGAAAATAAATCTGTCATGTTTTTTTGTTTTGTTTTTTGTTTTTCAAGACAGGTTTTTGCTATAGCTTTTGGAGCATGTCCTGGAACTCGCTCTGTAGACCAGGCTAGCCCTGAACTCATAGAGATCCACCTGCTTCTGCCTCCCGAGTGCTGGGATTAAAGGTGTGCGCTACTGCCCAGCTAAGTCTGTCTTTTGAATATAACCTCACAGCTTTTCCAGTTGTAATCAGCAACTTTCTGAGAGTTTCACGAACAAGGTTATAAACATGTCAACACCCTTAGACCGAGTATAATTAAAGATTCCTTTGACTCTTGTAGCACATGGTTTTGACATCACTGTAATCCTTCCTGTCCAATGCACCTCACTAATTTCACCCTGGGACTTTTTCTAAAAAAAAGGTTTATTTATTTATGTATGAGTGCTCCATCTGCATGTACACCTTTATGCCAGAAGAGGGGCATCAAATCCTACAAGGGATGGTTGGGAGCCACCATGTGGTTGCTGGGAACTGAACTCTGGACCTCTGTCTCTCCAGCCCCCATCCTGTGATCTTATTTACTAAAAGAAAAGTTTCTTAGAAATCCCTTAAATTTAGCTTCAGAAGCTACAAAATCGTGCAAATGGCTGGGCAGTAATCCCAGCACTGCACTCCGGAGGCAGAGGCAGGCGGATCTCTGTGAGTTCGAGGCCAGCCTGATCTACAAAAGCTAGTTTCAGGACAGGCTTGATAGCTACAGCGAAACCCTGTCTAGAAAAACAAACAAACAAAAGAAAAAAAGAAATTGTGCATATGGCATATGTGCATAAGACAGTTAAGTGCAGCTTTCTGCACTTGTAAAGCCTGTACCTATGCATTGTGTCCTTTTCCTAAACGTCTATATACCCCCAAACTTAAATCCAGGTTATAATGTTAATAGCCGCCCACTCTGCTTCATACTGATTTGCCTTGAAATGTTTTTCTGTAGTACAGTCAAGCACACCTGCTTCGCTAGGTGGAGGTGGAGGAGGCGGCCCCAGAGGCTTTCATCCTACCTTTAGTCCCATCAGGCAGCCTGTTCTACAGAGCGAGTTCCAGGACAGCCAGGGCTACACATAGAAACTCTGTCTCAACAAACCAAAAACAAAAGAATCTTTACTTCACTTGGGCAGAAGCGTCTGCCAAGAATGCAGGCTGCTACAGGTGACAGGATAGGTTGGCACCTTCTGCTGCCACTGCTGCCGGGAACGCCTACTGGGATAGCTGCTCACATTACAGCCTGAAAAGCCTTTGTAAACCCGACTATCAGGGGAAAGTCAATATTCGGAGCTAGGGTAGCTATAAGCTCGGAGGAACAAGTCACGGCAGATGCAAAAAATTTTATTGTGCTGTTGGAGACAGGAACCCCTGGACCCATAACTTAGGAGCTCAGAAGTACAACTTTCGCCTAGCACGTATGAGGTCTTGGGTTTGACAGCCAGAACAGAACAAAAGAGTATGGTGGCGCACACCTACAATCCTGGGGAGGAGGAACAGGGGTTCAATGTCAAGTCTGCCTGAGCTCAAAAATAAAACAAAAAGGGTGATGGAGACTTGCCTAACAGCGGCTGGATTCAATCAAGAGTACTCAGAGGCGTGGGGTGGTGGGGTTAAGATATAGTAGTAAATGCTTTTCAAAAAAGCTCAAAGCTAGCACCGCAGGCTAAGAAAGCCACTTTCCTGGAAGAAACACTCGGTGCCTCCGTCCTAGCATGGTCCCTCAATGTCTCACTGGAGCACGTTTTAATTCCTCACCGAGCTCCATACCAGACCTGCTGCTAAATCCCTCACTCCCTACACCGCCATCAGGGAGCGCTTCCACGTGAGTGCCGCTGCACGCACCTGCGGGACGCGGACCTCCAGCACGGCCCCATGGGCTCCAGGGCCTGACTCCTCCCGGAACCGAAAGCGCTGAGCCCCGGCCATGAGGCCGCGCTCGCACGGAGGGGAATCGGGGCACCCCAGGTCAGGGAGCGGTGGAGGGCGCTCGGCGCGCGGGAACGCCGGGCCGGTGGGGCCGTGCCACGTGGCCGCGAGACGAGACGAGCCTGCTGGACGCTCTCCAAACGAAACCCAGACGGCTGCGGCGGCAGCGAGCCCGGCCGGAAGCGGACGGCGGGGAAGCGACGCGCAGCCGGAAGTGGAGCTTAGGCCGCAGCGGGGCGGGGCAGGGCGTCAGCAAGTCGACCTTCCCAACATGGCGCCCAATCGGCGCGCGTGAAGGCGGATCTCGCAGGGCGCGGAGGCCAATGGCCGTCCCCTGGAGGCGGTGGGGCGGGGAGGACGGCCGCTGCTCGCCCAACCGGGAGCTCCGGAGATGGCTGGGGAGTGAATTTTCTGGAAGGCGACTTTAAAGGCGCCTTGCCCGGAGCGAAGGGCGTTTCGGTGCCGCGCCGGCCGGAGAGGGCGCTTTTTGGTGGCAGGAAGCGAGCCGCGTCGCGGTCGTGGCGGAACCAGACGGTGACCCGCTCAGGATGAACCACAAGAGCAAGAAGCGCATCCGCGAGGCCAAGCGGAGTGCGCGGCCCGAGCTCAAGGACTCGATCGACTGGACCCGGCACAACTACTACGAGAGCTTCCCGCTGAGCCCTGCGGCCGTGCCGGTGAGCGGAGCGCGGGGCGGCCGGTGTGCGGCTCCGGGCGGGGCCTCCCGGGCAGCGGCTGTCCGCTCCCCGAAGGCCACTCGTCCCCAGACCCTTCCCGCAGCCGGGCTGTCACAGCTCGCTCATTAATGGGAGCTTCGAGCCTGCCCCTCCTCCCTCCTTCCTTCCCTCCCTCGAAGGGGTGGCCCTGGGTGCGACGTGCTCACTCTCACGCACGTGGGCCTCCCTCCCCCTGGAGGAGCCAGAGGCGCGGTCATCGCTAATGCCTGTCATTGCCGGTGTGTGTCGTTGCTAATTGGCCCCGTGGGACACCTTTCCCCGCCACCGGACTTGTTCTGTGTTTTAACGGGACAGGTCTTTTGTTGTTTCCTCCAGGATAACGTGGAGCGGGCTGATGCTGTGCAGCTGTCGGTGGAGGAATTTGTCGAGCGCTACGAGAGGCCTTACAAGCCCGTGGTTCTGCTGAATGCCCAGGAGGGCTGGTCCGCGCAGGAGAAATGGACTCTGGAGCGCCTCAAAAGGAAATACCGGAACCAGAAGTTCAAGTGCGGCGAGGATAACGACGGCTACTCGGTGAAGATGAAGATGAAATACTACATCGAGTACATGGAGAGCACCCGTGACGACAGTCCCCTTTACATCTTTGACAGCAGCTACGGCGAACACCCCAAGAGAAGGAAACTTCTGGAAGACTACAAGGTGCCCAAGTTTTTCACGGATGATCTTTTCCAGTACGCGGGCGAGAAGCGCAGGCCCCCGTACAGGTAAAGTGTTCCGTATCCAGTGTGCCAAAGCCCGAGGCAGGGTGGGTAGCAGAGCCCGTTCTAACCTGTGAAAGTAGTGAGTGGTTCCTTTATGGTCTGCTCGGAGGACTAATTCCATTGCTCTGGGGGCCACCCAGACACCTGGCTGCAGCCCTCTAAGTCTCCAGTCATCCAGCGCTTTTCCCCCCCTAAGTGCAAGCCTGCGCACCAGTGCTGAGGAGACCAGAGGGCGGCAGATCGTCTGGGGCTGGTGGATGACTGTGAGCCACCACCATACTGCACTGAGTGGGTGCAGAGAGAATTAAATTAAACTTTGGTGTTTAATTAAACCTAGGAGTCAGTGCTCCTAGCCTCCAGTCCAGCCCCAGGGCATTTAAATGTAGAATTCAATTGTGACGACCGCCTTTTTATTTTATTTTTTTTACTTATTTTTGTTTTTCAAGACAGGGTTTCTCTGTGTATCTCTGACAGTCCTGGAACTCTGTAGACCAGGCTGACCTTGAACGCACAGAGTTCCGCCTGCTTCTTGCCTGCTTCTGCCTCAGTGCTGGGATCAAAGGCGTGCGCTGCCGCCGCCACCCGGCTGAGGCAATTGCTTAATAAAAAATTTTACTTATATTTTTGCAAGTGTGATTTACTGTAATTTATATTTTTGTTTTTTTGGGGGGTCTCACTGTATATTTCTGCCTATCCTGGAATTTCCTATGTAGACCAGGCTGACCTCAAACTCACAGAGATCCTGCCCGCCTCTGTCTCCCTAGTGCTGGGATTAAATATGTTCAACACCACACCCAGCTATATTTTATTATTTATTGAGGGGCACATGTGCCACAGCATGCATGTAGCCTTCAGAGGAGCCTGTTCTCTCCACTATAGTGCGGGTTCCAGAGAGTTTTTGTTTGTTTTCTTTGAGACATAGTCTCACTATGTAGCTCTGGTTGTTCTGGAACTCGTTATGTAGACCAGGCATGCCTCCAACTCAGATCACCTGCCTCTGCCTCTGGAGTGTTGGGATTAGAGACGCTAGGCCCAAGCTAGGCAGTGGTGGCGCACGCCTTTAATCCCAGCACTGGGGAGGCAGAGTCAGGCAGATTTCTGAGTTGGAGGCCAGCCTGATCTACAGAGAGCAAGTTCCAGAACAGCCAGGGATACACAGAGAAACCCTGTCTTGGAAAAACAAAACAAAAGCCACTAGGCCCAGCTAGGTTTGAGGTTTTGGAGGCGGTCTTGCTCTGTAGCCCTGGCAGGCCTTAAATTGACAGATCCACCTGCTTCTCCAGAGTGTTGGGGTTAAAAGCTTGGGCTACCACAGCCAGCTGATAGATAACCTGTCTTTTTCTTTTTCTTTTTTTTTTTAAGAGTCTATGCTTACTGGTAATAACCTGTCTTTTTAAAAATGTCCAGCAAGCCGGGCGGTGGTGGCGCACGCCTTTAATCCCAGCACTCGGGAGGCAGAGGCAGGTGGATCTCTGTGAGTTCGAGACCAGCCTGGTCTACAAGAGCTAGTTCCAGGACAGGCTCCAAAACCACAGAGAAACCCTGTCTCGAAAAACCAAAAAAAAAAAAAAATAAATAAAAATAAAATAAAATAAAAATGTCCAGCAAAAATTTCTATCAGTGATTTTTCTTTTTCCTGTTAGACATCAGTCCGTATACACTTTATTTAATGCTGCGCACCAGAATTTGTAGTCTCTGAAGTAAATACAGCATAATGTGTGATGGAGTACCATAGAGACTTTACTTTCATGCCAAGTACATTTCAGGTACCCTTCATGTCTTCTCCATGTTTCCATCCTGTAGGTGGTTTGTGATGGGGCCACCACGTTCTGGAACTGGGATTCACATTGACCCTCTGGGAACCAGTGCCTGGAATGCCTTAGTGCAGGGCCACAAGCGTTGGTGCCTGTTCCCAACAAGCACTCCCCGAGAACTCATCAAGGTGACCCGAGAAGAAGGGGGGAACCAACAAGATGAAGCCATTACCTGGTTTAATGTTATTTATCCACGAACACAGCTTCCAACCTGGCCGCCAGAATTCAAACCCCTGGAGATATTACAGAAACCAGGAGAGACTGTCTTTGTACCAGGTACAGATGAGCCAGAAGAAGCTGTTCTTCACAGCTCTGACTGTATTTTGTAATTGCACTGAGTTCTTATTTTGGGGTAAAATTATAGAATGAGACAGAAATCCTTTCCTGTCATACGTGCCCGCTGTGATGATAGGGTTAGGATTCTAAGTTAAAGGAAGTGCATCTGTCTTCACATTCCATGGGCCGAGACCCTGTTACCTGCTCTCCCTAAGTTGAGTCCCAGGCTCTGCCTGCTTTTTGTGGCTTTTGCTAGAGTGCAGAATTGGCTGGGCTAAGTTGGAAAATCCCAGCCAGCCAGAGCTACATTTCGATAGATGAAGTTTCCAGAAGTGAAAATATTTAAGGGCTAGGGGTTCTCCTAAAACTTCTGCCTTTACAGTGTTAGTCGCAGCTTTCGGTGACCAGGAGTCAACACATTTGAGGCAGACAGTCTGTCACCAGCGCCCAGCTGTGCCTTCTAACAGGAAAGCAGCCGTAAACAGTAGAGAAAGTGAGGGCATGGCTGTGCAGAGTCAGACACCAGGTCACCTGCGGTCTCTTGGTCAGGAGCAGCAGGGCTGATCCCTACTGAATTATTTATTTGTTGGATTTCCAGGGGGCTGGTGGCATGTTGTTCTCAATCTTGACACCACCATTGCCATCACCCAGAACTTCGCCAGCAGTACCAACTTCCCTGTTGTGTGGCACAAGACGGTAAGAGGGAGGCCAAAGTTGTCAAGGAAGTGGTACAGGTGAGAAACCTTTCCTTTCTTTTGCTTTGTTCCAGTTCCTTCCCCAGAGATGGAAAGGGGAGCGTTGTCTGCTGCAGTACCGTGCTTGGGAGTAGCTGGGCCTTGGAACCTGTGGTAGAGAGGGCCCAAGGTCAGGGCCAGCTGTCAGGGTGTCTGTAGCCTCCAGGTGGCAGGGAGCAGCTCTGCATGTTTGGCCGTAGTCACAGTTGGGATTGTTTCTCTTTTGTTTTCACTCTGTTTTCTTCCTTTTTCTTATTCTTTTTTTTTTTTGGTTTGTTATTTTTTAAAAATAAAAACTAGCATTAGCACCAAAAAAAGTCTTTGTTGAGGTTTTCTTTATTTTCCCCCAGAAACATATTCATTTGAACTTACTACCTTCAGTTCTTGTGAGGCAACTGCCCTGGAGACTTAGCTCCTCTGTTTATCCACAGAACAGATACAGCACGGGCAGCGGCAGTGCAAGCCACCCCCAGCCACCCCGTGCCACTGTGTCCCAACCCTGACCTGGAGGGACCAGCTCTCGGGGTAAGAGAGGGATTCTGGCTTGCTCAGTGCTCTGCCTCCCTGCTGAGAGGCCAGCAAGGGTGGTGGCTTCTATTCCCCTGGATTCTGGGGCATGAGGCCCTCTCGCTCTGCCCTGCAGGCCACTCCAAGGCCTCTGCATACGCAGGTCCTTTGTTGCTGGTCACAGTGGATGTCAGATTAGGTTGCTGCTGGGGAGGGCTGCTGCTCTTAGCGTCAGCTCAGTCTCTCTTCCAAGTGACGGGGGTGGGCTCTCTTGTGTGACGTCTTATTTCTTATAAACCTAATTATTCCTGCTCTTTCTAGTATAATATAACCAGCCCCACCCCCTTCACTAGCACCGTGCTGTGGGAAGGAAAGACTTTAAAAGAAAGAAAACAGATCAGCTAGAAAAGACTTAGGGAGGAAAGTAGGAAAGGAGCTGTTTCTCTCCAGGGAGTTCTCTAAGGACCTCCCCCTCTGCCAGGAAACTCGGCCTCCAGAGGTGTGTGTGTGTGGCTGGTGCTCCTTCAGGCGTGTAGCACTAGAATGTAGTTTTCCTTCAGCGAATGTGGGCAGCCCACGTGGTCTGTCCTAGCCCAGTTGTGTCTCTGGGAGCCACTCCCGCTGATGCACTAGGGGTTTCCAGGTGCTGCAAGCAATGGAGTCCTCCACTTTGAGGCTGTCATTTTGAGTGGGTGTGGCCACCAACTGTCACAGCCCTGAGAACTACCTCTTGCCCTTCAGGATCTTGAAGCAGGAGCACCCTGAGCTGGCAGTCCTGGCCGACGCTGTTGACCTCCAAGAGTCCACAGGCATCGCTTCTGACAGCTCCAGCGACTCCTCCAGCTCTTCCAGTTCCAGCTCCTCCGACACGGATTCAGAGGTGAGGCCCTCGGCTGCCCCGGGCAGGGGGAGTGGAGCACAGGATTCTCACACACAGCCATTCCTGCAACTGCACCCTTTCCCAGCTTCACAGGCCTGTAGCTCCATCTGTGCAGAGGTGCTGGGAGTGCTGGGGGGGGGGTGCACACAGCGGGGCTTCCAGCTTTGTTCTGACCACAAAGCCTTCATTAGACGCTATGGATGGTAAAACTGAAGCCCAGAAACAGGCAAACCTGCTTTAGTTAACACTGGTGCTACGCCCTAACTGATGTCACCGTCACCATCACTGATACTTGCCTAGCCTAGGAAGGTTCTGTCTTCAATGCCTAGTAATTCAGGGAAAGGAGGGATTTTTATCCAGGTGTATTTTGGTTTTTTTGTTTTTAGGAACAGGGTTCTCTGTGTAACTCTGACTGTCCTGACAGTCATCTAACATCTGCACTGCCTCTCAAGTGCTGAGATTAAAGGCATGCAACACCACACCCGGCTTTTTTGGTTTTTTGAGAGACAGGGTCTCTCTATGCAGCCCTGCTTTCTTAGAATTCACTATGCAGACCAAATGGCCTCAAAATCACAGCCATCCCCCTTCTGCTTCCTGAGAGCTGGATTTGTTTTTAGAATTTGTTTTATTTTGTTTTCTATTTTTGAGACAGTCTCATTCTGGCTGTGGTTGTCCTAGAACTCGCTCTGTAAACCAGGCTAGTTTTGAACCCACAGAGATCCACCTGCCCCAGCTTCCTGAGTGATAGGATTAAAGATGCATCACCACACCCTGCTTTTTTTTTAAATGCTTATTATGTATACAATATTCTGTCTGTGTGTATGTCTACAGGCCAGAAGAGGGCACCAGACCTCATTCCAGATAGTTGTGAGCCACCATGTGGTTGCCAGGAATTGAATTCAGGACCTTTGGAAGAGCAGGCAATGCTCTTAACCACTGAGCCATCTCTCCAGCCCTCCACACCCTGCTTTTTTATTTAAACATTATGGTTTGGCCGGGCGGTGGTGGCGCATGCCTTTAATCCCAGCACTCGGGAGGCAGAGGCAGGCGGAACTCTGTGAGTTCGAGGCCAGCCTGGTCTACAAGAGCTAGTTTTAGGACAGGCTCCAAAGCCACAGAGAAACCCTGTCTCGAAAAACCAAAAATAAATAAATAAATAAATAAATAAATAAAAAATAAAAATAAACATTATGGTTTGAAATACCTTTCTACAGAGATATATTTGCTATCTGAACATTGCTTCTCTGTATACAAACCTCACAGTGAATTTTGTCCTTTAGAAGAGCAGGCAGTGCTCTTGGCCACTGAGCTGTCTCTCTAGCTTCTAATATTATATTGATTTATTATGCGTGTGCCTCTGCATAGAAGCGTTTGCCGTAGTACAGATGTGGAGGGCAGAAAATGACTTGTAGTTGATTCTCTCCTTCCATGTGAGCCCCAGGGATGAAGTTCAGCATCAAGAACCTTTGCCCACAGAACCATCCCCCAGCCCTAAATTGTTTTTTCTTTCCCTTTGTCCAGTGTGAGTCTGGATCTGAAGGTGATGGGACCACACACCGCAGGAAGAAGAGGAGGACGTGCAGCATGGTGGGAAATGGGGACACTACCTCACAGGATGACTGTGTGAGCAAAGAACGCAGCTCCTCCAGGTGACCACATGTGGCTGCTGTCTATGCAAGGATGTGCCGGCTGCCACGGGCAAGGCCCAAGCCTCGGGAGGGCAGCCCACTGGAATCTGCAGAACCAGGGAGCTGACACCGGAGAATGAGGACGCTCAGAGTGGGAATTTGTAGCATTTGGTACAGTGACTTGTTCTCCATGGTCATGTCTTATCCTAAGGGCAAAGGTGTGTGGATGGTGCCAAGGAAGCCCTTTATCTATTTAATAAAAATAATCCATTTTATATCTTGGACAGATTTCCTTGGGCATACTAGAGTCTCTCTGTGCGCCTTTCCTGTGGTGTGTGTGTGTGTATGTGTGTGTGTGTGTGTGCTGGGCTGCACCTAGAACAGCTCTTGGCTTCTTGTATAACATCTTAACCATCCCTCCCGACTTGTTTAAAAAGAGTGAGAAACAGAAAAACAAGACTGGATCTAAGCCAGGTGTGCAGGTGTGGGTGACGTTTGCTTTAATCCCAGCACTCAGGAGGCAGAGGCAGGCAGAGCTCAAGTTCAAGGCCAGCCTGGTCTACAGATGGTGTTCTAGGACTGCCCAGGCTACCGTGGGTGGGCGGATGGATGGACAAGCTGGATTTAAGTAAGTAAACTTGAGAACCAAGAGTCTGCTGGCACCTGTCCTGTACGGAGAGTGACAGGTGGCCGATTGGACCTGTGAGGTGCACTGATTGGTGGTGCAGGAGACAGTGCAGGTGAGTGACAGTCCTGTTGCCCTTGTCTCTGAGTCCTTGAGTATTAACTGCGTAATAAAAGTTCAGGATCCTAGCTGTTTTATTCTGTTGTGCTATCTCTTTGGTTTGACTGGAGCTCAGTGAGGAGAATTAGATTGTCTTCGCAGTTGAGTCTATGGTGCTTGTGTGCATTCCCCCCTGGTTGTCCCTTCCGTGGCCAGGCTTAGGTGTGCCCTCTGCCTGTGAGTCATTTCCTACTCTCCCGCCTGTGCTTGGGAGGTGACAGCTGTCACGTGAGGTCTGAGATTTCCCCATTTCGGGTAGGGACAGTTGAGACAGTATCTGACTGCATAGTCATGCAGGCTTCGAAGTCAGGAGCCTCCTGCCTCAACGTCCTAAGTGCTAGAGTCATGCACCACCAGGCAAGTATGCTCATCCTTGGGTTTTGTTTTTTTTTTGTCATTGTTTGTTATTTTGTTTCTCGAGACAGGGTTTTTCTGAGTAGCCCCGGCTGTCCTGGAACTCCGTTCGTAGACCAGGCTGGCCTCGAACTCACATAGATCTGCCTCCTCTGCCTCAAATGCTGGGAGTGAAAGCGTGCGCCACCATACCTACACCACCACGTTGTGGTGTTCTATCTTAGTGTTACCATCCAGCCTTGGCCCAGCTGTGCTGTCTACATGACAATTACAGGCAGTAAATGCTCTCCGCGGCGGGATTAGGGACCCTTGTGGGGCGCTGTGCTCATCGTTGAGCAAACAGAATCCTTGGGTGGTTCCTGTGTAAGCTGTTAGTTGCCACCGTCTGAGTTCTCATCTTCTGCCCCTACCTTACCCTCTGTCTTTGACTGTGCATCTTTCTTCTTTGGGCAGATGCTGTAGCGTTTCCAGGAGTGTGCATGCTCGGCCGGCACAGTGCCACACTGGCACCGATTCGATGGTTAAGAAATCTCTGTGCTGTCATGTTTGAGTGTTCTGGTCGGCCCTGTGACTGTGAGAACCTGGTCATTGTTTCACTGTGTGTCACCTTCCGCTGTTGGTATCCAGGCAGAGCAGAGAGTGGTGAGGCCTTGATCTGTGTAAGAAGTACCCGAGTGTGTGCCGTCTTCTGGACCTCATTGTGGTTCAGAGTGACCCGGCTTCATGACCTACACCTTTGCCCACCACTTGGTACCATATTAGGGTTATTTTGCACAGGGGAGTCTGAAATCTCAGTGTGGTATATTTTGGGGGAACAGTAGAGGACATGACTGGGCCTCCGGGGAGGTGGTGCTGGGGTTTTTGTCTCAGAACTTGAGTTGTAAAGAGGCCAGTTCCCACACACGATGAATCAGTAAGGAATGCCGTGTCTACAGGGGACATCATGATTGGTGTCTTCATACTTCCTATCCACGTGCATCAAGGGTGGCTTGTATATGCGGGAAAGAAATCCTTGCATGGAGGTGGCAGTTTTCAGGGTGTCGGGTTCTTCTGAAGAGCTCTGGTGGAATTGACCAGCAAGCACCTTGCTTGCCCCCTAGACTTACCTGCTCGCCTTCACCTGTCCCTATAGCCCAGGAAAGTAGTCAGAGAGGAGGTTTGTCAAGGTCTTGTCCCAGGCCAGACTGCCTGTGATGTGGGGAGCATTTTGATGCTCTGGAACTGTGGCGCTGCCTGTAGAATACCCCAAGACGTGGGTCTCAAGGGGACTTCAGGGTCTCTGCCAAGTGCTGCCTGGCAGTGTTTCTGTTTGAAAAGCACTCTGCCACCTTCAGACAGCCTTTCCCCTGCGTTGCTCCTGGATGCCTCTTACCCTTTACCACTGTTCCTGTCCCAACCTGTTTAAAAAGGAGGGCCAGGGAGAGGGCTTGGCAGGAAAGAGCAGGGGTCACCAAGACAAAACCTTAGTTCTACCCCAGAACCAACATGGTAGAGTGAGAGAACAGACTCCCTTAGGTTGTCTTCGGACATACACACACACACACCTTCAGTCCTAGTACTTGGGAGGCAGAGACAGGCAGATCTCTGAGTTCGAGGTCAGCCTGATCTACAGAGTGAGTTCCAGGATAGACAGGGCTACACAGAGAAACCCTGTCTTAGAAAACCAAAACGGGGTGGGGTGGGGACAAGAGAGATGGCTCAGATGTTAAGAGCACTTGCTGCTCTCACAGAGGATCAGGGTTTGATTCCTAGCTTCCACATGGTGTTCTAGTTCCAGGAGATCCTCCTCTTACCTCTGCAGGCACCATGCACACACGTGGTACATACACATAAAAATAAATCTTAAAAATAAAATAGCTGGGGGCTGAGAGATGGCTCAGAGGTTAAGAGCACTGCCTGCTCTTCCAAAGGTCCTGAGTTCAATTCCTGGCAACCACATGGTGGCTCACAACCATCTGTAATGAGATCTGTTGCCCTCTTCTGGCCTGCAGGCATACACGCAGAAAGAATACTGTATACTTAATAAATGAATAAATATTTAAAAAAATAAATAAAATAAAATAGCTGGGGGCTGAAGAGATGGCTCAGAGGTTAAGAGCACTGGCTGCTCTTCCAGAGGTCCTGAGTTCAATTCCCAGCAACCACATGGTGGCTCACAACCATCTGTAATGAGATCTGGTGCCCTCTTCTGGCCTGCAGACAGAATACTGTATACATAATAAATATTTTTTTTTAAAAAAAAGCTGGCATAGTGGCATATGCCTTTAATCTCAGCACTTGGGAGACAGAGGCAGGCAGATCTCTGAGTTCCTAGTCTTTAATGGAACATAGCAGAGCTTGTCTGAAAACTAATAATCAATACTGTTTTTAAAAAAATCTAGTAAAATGCCGGGCGGTGGTGGCGCATAATGGCATATGCCTTTAATCCCAACACTCGGGAGGTAGAGGCAAGCGGATCTCTGGGAGTTCGATGCCAGCCTGGTCTACAAGAGCTAGTTCCAGGACAGGCACCAAAGCTACAGAGAAACCCTGTCTCTAAAAACCAAAAAAAAAAAACTAGTAAAACAAGACGCCGAGTATTATATGCCAGTAGTACAGCAGCAACAGGCAAAGTGGGAGGATCAGCTGAGCTCCGGATTTCAAGATTAGCCTGGACCACAGAACAAGGGAGGTTAGGCAAGTGGATCAGGAGTTCAAGGCCAGCCTCTGGGCTGCAGAGCAACTTCAGGCCCAGCCTGGGCTGAATGAGATCCTATTTCAAAACAAGTTAAAAATTGAAATAAAACAAGCAACTAAAGAAGAGGTCTCTTTGCCACCAGGGGGCGGGATGAGGCACAAAGCCAGTAGCCTGGGAGGTACAGAAATCTCGAATGGACAAAGCAGCTCTCCTAGTTCTCCCCTCCCCACCCCGGATGCCAGAGGTGCCTCCCAGTCACTCAACTTCATCAGAAACGGGTGCCTAACCATCCTGCAAAGAAGTGTGTGGTTTATTCTAGCCAGGCCAGCGGTTCTGCACCCGTTTCTGCTTACTGTCCCTCTGGACACCATCAGATACGCTCCCCTGTGGAAGCAGAGCAAAGGCAAAACAGAGGGACTGAGTAGAGTTGTGGCCCAGTGCTCGGGATAAGGAGCCTGCGCCTCCCACCTGCTCCCTCTCTTGACATGCGCGAGAACGGTAACAGAATAGAGAATTCAGCAACACTAGACTGCTGAGCCACAGGCTGGTCTTATTAAACCAAAGAGCTGGGTTGATAAGAAAGAGCAGAACAAAAGATGCCACGTGGAGTCTTCCAGAACATTCACCATCAGCCTGGTGAATCCCACACCATACAGTTGCTCCTCTGTGGTCCTAGCCCTATGGGCCTAGGGTCCCATCCCGGAGGAGAAAGCCACCTCAGCAGAAGCACCATCCCAGTCTTGCTTGATTGCAGATCTCCAGTTCCTAGTTGTTCAAGTCTTGAGCAGAATTTCTAGTGCCTGCAGATACATCAGGGACAGGCCTGGGCCCCTGCCTGCGTGGGGCTCAGTGGGCAGCGGCTGATGTTCACAGGAAGCTGGTGAGGTAGGAGGCTTGAAGGAGTGCCTTGCCGCAGTCAGCTCTCACCAGAGGTAGGCATTAGACGGAAGGACGCGAACCACCCTAGCGGTATGCTTGTGCACATCTGGAGAGCAGCTGAAAGGCTTGAGCTAAAGATGGGGCAGTTGCTTGTGCTGTGCCAATGCTTTGCACAGCTGGAGACCCTTGAGCTTTAGGCAAGGGGTTGGGATGGGAATGCAGCAGATGTAAGGGTGCTGTGTAGGAGGCAGGTGTGAGGATGCCGCGGTGGGTCCCTTAGCTGTGTGTGGCATTACCACAGAAATGAATTCTGATGAGTTCAACCTGGGCTCTGGCTCCTCGTAACACCCCATGTCCTTGTCAAAATGATACACGGATTTCAGTATATACTGTCTCCATCCCAAAAGTGGGGTCCCTTCCTTGTAGCTCAACTGTGTCTTATTGTTTAGTTCAAGAACTTGAAACACTTATCCCCCAGGAATCTCCCCAGGGGGAACCTGCCCAAACCTGCTCTCTCCATGGTAACTGGATGCCTCAGAGGAACCAGGCTGCCCTGAGCACCCTAGTCTCTTACAGTTATCAGAGTACCAAACAATCTGGCCCTCCCACTCCGGCTCTACCGCCAAATGCTTGTGGCTCTGCAAGGTATAAAGCTGATCATCACTTCAAATAGAGCAAGCGATTTGGGATTGTGTCTTTTGCAGTGTTTTCTCCTCCTTTCTGACTCTCCAGTCAAGGTCACGAGAATATACTCTGTTAGCAGAACAGACTTTCTGTTGTTTCTTGAGACAAGTTCTCGCTGTGTAACCCTGGCTGTCTTGAAACCTGCTATTTAGACCAGGCTGGCCTCTAACTCAGAGATCCACCTGTCTCTGCCTCCCAAGTGCTGGGATTAAGGACGTCTGACACCATGCCCGGCTCCAGTACGTCATTAAAATACATTTTATAGCCAGGCATAGTGGACAAGATTAATAAAAACCCTGAGACAGAAATTGGGGTTCAACCTGAAGGTCAGAAAAGCAAAACAGGCAGCCACTGGCCCTTAGATCTACGTCAATTCAGAATGGCAATCCTGCCTCCAGGAATCTCAGAATGAGACTGTGTGTGTGAGCTGCCTCCTCCCTTCTTACACTCCTCTCTAGGGCTGGGATTAAAGGCGTGCACCACTACCATCCGGTTTCTATGAGAAACTAGTGTGGCTAATGGGATTAAAGGTATGTGTCACCACTGTCTGGTCTGTTAAGGCTGAAAAATGCCAATATTTTACTCTTTGATCTTCAGGCAAGCTTTATTAAAATACAAATAAAATCACTTCAGCCATGTCTCGCGGAAACTTTTTAAGATACATTTTATATATTTTGCTTCTTTGTTTGTTTTAGAGACAGCTGGCCTTTAACTTTGGACCTTCATCTCCTGGATGCTAGAATTATATTGGACTAAAAATAAACGAGCCTAGGGAACTAGAGAGATGATGCCTCATTAGTCAAGAGCAGCTGCTGCTCTTGCAGAGGACCAGGCTTTGGTTCCCAGCACCCACATGGTTGCTGCTAGCCATCCTTAACTCCAGTTCCAGGAGATCCAGCACCCTCTCCTGGCCTTTATGGGCACCAGGATCGCATGTGGTGCACACACATACATGAAAACCAAACACTCATAAATTAAAAGAAACAAACCTGTGTTTGGAAGCAGGGTGTAGTAGTTTACATCTGTAGTCCCAGCTCTGGAAGGGATCAATACAAGTTCAAAGCCATCCTGGGCTGTTGAGTGAAACTTTGTTACTAAAAACAGAAGAGGATGTGGTGGAGTGGTAGACGCCCGTGTGTGTGTGTGTGTGGGGGGGGTGTCTTAGAGTAAAATAAGGCTGGTATACTTCAGCTGCACATCCTGTAGGAGTGAAAAGCCGGGAGCCTAGACACCAACCCTTCTGCATTATATGGTTGGGCTTATCCCATCAACTAAGAGGAGACACATGCTTCTTAAAACCAGTGTTGTGCCGGGCGGTGCGCAAGCCTTTAATCCCAGCACTCAGGAGGCTGAGGCAGGCAGATCTCTGTGAATTGGAGGCCAGCCTGGTCCACAGAGCAAGTTCCAGAATAGCCAGGATTGTTACATAGAGAAACCCTGTCTCAAAAAAACAAAACAAAACCCACCAGTGACTTGCTATAGAATCGAGTTCTCCCTGTTGCTGAGGGATCTTCCTGTCACAGCTGGAGCTCACAAGCGGTGACCAAACTGTTTCTTCCAGGTAAAATAATACTCTGGCTTGGAGGAAGTAACTCAGTGGGAGCGCACTTGCTCTCACACAAGTGTGCTTGAGATTCCTTCCCAGTCTAGCAGCTGGCCGAAGTTGGAACCCCATTTTGTTGCATGAGCTGAGAATTCTCAGATCGCCTTACACTGGCCTCGAGACCTCCTCGGCTTTCCAAATAGTGGGGATTATAAGTGTGAACCACTATCCAGGTTGGGGAGCCCACTTCCTTTCTGTTCTTTTGAGACAGGGTCTCAAGTAGCTCAGGCTGGACCCAAACTCGTGGCATAACCTAGGCTGGCTTTGAACTGATCTGCCAGCCTCTACTGAATGCTGGGATTGCAGGCTTGCGTTAACAAGCCCCGTTGGGTTTGTTTGTTTTCCATTAGTCCTTCCCCCCCCCCCACACACTTCGTCTATCCTGTATTTATTCAAAGTAATGAAAAGGTGGGTGGGGAGTGTTAGGGAAACACACAGTTGGTTACAGTGCGTTTTACACTTTGATCAATAGAACCCTAGGAAAGACACGGAAAAACAAAAACACCCTTCTTTCCACCTCATTCCACCCACTGCCAAAGCCAGGATGAGAAGCCCTCAGCAAGAACTCATGAATGCCACAGCTGTGGGCCATGGCTGCCAGGAGTCATGAGAGATTTCCCTTGTCCCTTTGAGACAGGGTCTCATATGCAACCCTGGCTGACTTGGAACTTGCTATGTAGATCAGACTGCATTTGAATCGCAGAGAACCGTCTGCCTCTGCCTCTGGAGTACTGGGCTGTGGGATCAAGGGCGAGAGTCACCACGTCCCGCTTTGATTTGTTTTCCTTTTGAGGGAATTAGTGTTCAATTTTTATGAGCCTTCTTGGACTTGCCCCCACAAGTTACCCCGTAGGGCCCAGATCACCAGTACCCCAAGATGAGTATTTTTGTGTGTAGTGGGTGTTGTTATGAGATGAGATCTTGTATGGCCCAGAACTCTGTACCTGAGGAACACCTTGAACTCCTGCACCCAACCCACTTCGAGTGCCGCGGATCACTTGGATCACTTGTCTGCACCACCACCTCTAAGATGTACTTCTTCTTTTTTTTTTTAAGATGTACTTCTTGCACACGGCTGAAAAGAAGCCAAATCTAAAGACGATGAACAATGAGCCTTTCACCGCTTTCAGCAAGCATGAGCAGAGCCGGTGCGCCAGAGCATCAACCAGCGAGAGGTGGACTGGAGCCTCCCAAGGTCCGGACTCCAAGGCACCCGGAGAGCGCGAGGGGGCGTGGTTTGGGGGGACTCCGCCTCGGGGCGTGGCCTTGTGGCGGGGCGCGGCGGGCTCCCTCGGGGTCCCGGCGGGCGGGCACTCGGCGGCCACGGCGCGATGGAGGCGCCGGCCGAATTGCTGGCCGCGCTGCCCGCGCTGGCCACAGCTTTGGCACTGCTGCTCGCTTGGCTGCTGCTGCGGCGTGGGGCGGCCCCGGCCTCAGCCCCGGCCCCGGAACGCGCGTCCCCGACCGAGGCCCCCGGGGCTCCGGCACCGCCTGAGCCTCCCGAGCCCAGCGCCTCGGAGCCCGCACCCGCGGGGCCGCGCCAGCCCGAGCGCATAGCGGAGCCGAGAGAGCCCGTGGCGGAGGAGCCGGCGGACGAGGGGAGGCAGGTACGCACCGGGTTCGCCGTGGGGTCCCCGGTAGGACACCCACGAGCCTGCCGGCTGAACCTCCGCAGGAAGGGCCGAGCCAGCGGCTGGCAGGAAAGGCCGGTACGCTCCATCCTCCCCCAAAGTGGAGCTGGCCTCTCTCCCTCCCTTCCTCTCCGCTCTGGCTTTCCCGGGCCTCCCACGGACGTTGACACTCTGCTCTGCACCCTCCTCTCTCTCCGCCTTTGCCCACGCGTGCCCAAACCTACTGACACGTGCCCTTCTTCAAGATCTGCACTGGAGTTGGCTTACTCTCGACAACTCACTACTTTGGGATGGGGTGTGCGAGAAGGGAAGTTGCCTGTGTCAACTTGAAATCCTGATTCCAGAGGCAATGTGGGCGTTGTGTGAGGCTGGGCGGACTGGACTGAAAGAAGAACACTTACTGAGACCATATTATTGTCGTTTTCAACTGCTTGTAGGCTTTGACACCCTCAGTCCCCACCCCCTGGTTGCAGATGAGTCCACCTGGTGTGGAACAAAAGGTACGAGTAGAAGCCCTAGCCCCCCTTCTCCACTCCCCCCCCAGCCCCCCCCCCCCCCGTCCCCATCTCCCAGGAGCCCGCCCTCAGCAGACTAGGCCTTCTTCAGGGCACCCATCGCACGCCCCTTGCCCATTCTCTGATGCGCTGTAGATTGGATCCTGGCTTGCCCGAGGTTACTGGAATTTCACAGCTCCAGGCCAGGCCACCCACTCTGGTCTCCGGTCAGATTTTAACACTTTGTTCTTCATCCTGAAGGCAGGATGGCTCGTGGAAGCCGTGGGCTTGCTGCGCTGGCGTGGGTATGGTCAGCACATCTACCGGTGCTTCCTCTGTCCCTCGCTGGATACAACGGTTTACACGGGAGTGAAGCCCTTGGGACAGAGGAGGCGGCAGTGAGACTGGGCCCAGGCCTTTCTCTTTGCTGAGTCTGCCAGACCCCCTACTATCAGGCTCTTTGCTTGACAAGTGGGTGACTAATTGTGTCATTAGTGTGGCTTCTAACTTGCCCAGAGCCGGCTGTGAGGAGACGCTATTGTGTTCAACCCAGGGAGAACAGGATGCTGCTGGAGGCTCGCAGACCCGGGGTGATTGGCAGGTGGGGTTTGGAGTTCCTCTCAGGACATTATGGGCTCCCTCCACCAGCTCCGTTTTAAACTGTTCCTCTAGATTCCGGCTAGACCAAGGTGTGTGTTGGGGCGCAGTCCTATCTTGGTCCTGTGGAGTAGAGCAGTTTCTTAAGAAACTTTCTACAAGGTTTTTCGAGACGCTCACCCTGTAACAGGGTCAGTCACAGTATTGAAACAGGGGCCTTCGTATAATTAACGCAAGTGGGCATTTTGGATTATTTTCTGGTGTTGGTTGGTTGGTGAGGCAGATTCTTGACATGGGCTGGCCTGGAGCCCCACTGTGTACTCAAGGCTGACCTCAAACTCAAAATCCTCCTGCCTCGGCTTCCCGAAGCCTGCTGACTCACACCTTTATTCTAAGCACTCAGGAGTTGGAGGAGGACAGATCTCTGAGTTCAAATCAAGCCTGGTCTGCATAACGAGCCTCCCCCATTCCAAAAGAAAAACAAAACAAACCCTAGGATTACAGGCACGGCCGCCACACCCAGGCTAGTGGATACTTTGGAGGACGAGGTACCGGGCAGGGAGTTCAAGGTGGCAGCCGAGTTGTCCTGAGGGAGTCCACCCAACAGTAAGGTAGTTTTCTCGTTTGGAGGTCAGGCTCATCACCTGTGAGCCTGGTCTCTGACTCCTGCCAGCAGTGTCAAGTGGGCAGAGTCCCAGGTGAGGACCTGGGAGACAGAGGCTCCTTTGTGTGTGTGTCCCTTCCACGCCTTCCAATCGTGGGCGTCGGTGTTAGAAGTTGTCTTAAAATGGACTCAGGCATTTCCAGCTCTTTTTTCTGATGTTCACAAATGTGTGTGTGGGGGGGGGGAGAGCAGGGATAGCCCTAAGGAAAAAAACCCCGGGTTGGGATGAGAGGCTGTGGCTGGATGATGCCCTACATGGAGGCTCCCTTCATGGTCCACTTCTGTTGGGCGGGAGCCACTGCCCCCCCGAGAGGCTTAACGCACCTCTCCCCCACCTCATTCTCTTCATTCTCTGTTAACTACTTCCCCCTAATCCAGTCTGCTCCTTTCCCAGTGAGGCCTGGCTGTCTGTGGCAGCTGCAGGCTCTGCCTAGCAAAGCTGATTACTGAAAAGGATCTGGAGTCCCGGAGGCAGCCTTCAGCTGCTGCATAGATGACTTGGGTAGCGGCCCCCTTGCAGGCTGGGTGCCCTCTAGGCCAGGGACCAGGTGGTGGGAGGGGACAGTTATAGACTGAGGCCCAAGTGGGGACTCAGGGAGCAGGGTTGGGGGTGGGTGGGCGTGAGGCCAGCCAAGCTGAGGTTCACGTCCTGTTAGCCGGCCTGCTTCCCCACCCCCCAGCAGTTTACAGTCCTGGGCAGGGACTCGGAGAGGTAGGATCATATTATTAGAATGTGTTTCATCTCTCTCGTGGGCATTACTTGGGGCGGGCAGTGCAGGAAGCATGGTGGGTGGGCACACCTAGTTCCCGCCGAGAACTATGAAGCAGCTGTGTCCGGACAGAAGCTGGTCCTGCTTAGAGCTGGAGAGCAGAGCTTTCTTGACGCTGGTGTGTATGCTGGGGTTTTAGGATGGCCAGGTCTCCTGCGTGAAGTCAGCATTCCGGCAAGGTCATGTTCGTATGGGAGGACTCCCCGAGAAGCCATGGCACAAGGGTCAGTCCAATGACTCTGAGGTTAGACATTTAGTCTGTGCCCCAGTCAGGCCTCCTGGCATGTGGGTCCTGGTTCTACTTAGGAGTCCGAGATGGGAGTTTCACCTGAGTCCAGGGGTCAGAGACCAGCTGAGGCAGCGTGGCAAAACACTCTCAAAACAAACAAAAAAATAAACACACAGTAGGGGCTTATTAAAAAAGATCCATTTATTTTTATTTTATATGTATGACTATTTGCCTGCATGCATGGGTATGCACTACATGCGAAGACCAGAAGAGGGCATCTGGTCCCCTGGAACAGGAGTTAGGGATGGTTGTGAGCCACCACGTGGGTTCTAAGAACACAGCCCAGGTCCTCTGCAAGAGCATCAAGTGCTCTTAATTGCTGAGCCATCTCTCTAGTCCAGAGTAGGGACTTTTGTGTATATGGCGTTTGGAGTGGAACCCAAGGCTTGGGTGATTTCAGTGCTGGATTTTTTTGCATGCAGTACTGACATTAGGTTTATATGGAAAAGGTCCTAGAAGGCTAGGGATGTTGCCCAGTGGTAAAGCCCTTGTCTAGTTTAAATGAGGTTGTGGGTTAGATTCCTAGCACTTAAAAAGGAGAGACCTAGGGCTGGAGAGATGGCTCAGTGGTTGGGAGCGTTGCCTGCTCTTCCAAAGGTCCTGAGTTCAATTCCCAGCAACCACATGGTGGCTCACAACCATCTGAAATGAGGTCTGGTGCCCTCTTCTGGCCTTCAGGCATACACGCAGAAAGAATATTGTATACATAATAAATAAATAAATATTAAAAAAAAAGGAGAGACCTATTGTTAGCAAGATACACGCTAAAGTTCTCTATATTATTAATACTCTTATTTAGTTCACGTGTGTGCTCATTCCAGGGCCACGGTGCACATATGGAGGTCAGAGGACGACCTGTGAGGATCAAACTCAGGTCGTCAGGCTTGGCGGCAAATGCTTTAACGATGGAGCCGTCCAGCAGCCTGCAGGCCGAAATTCTGTCTGGATTTAATTAGTTACACAGTGTGACACAGAGAAAATATAAAGATGGCGGAAGGGTGGGTCTAGGTGAGAAGCATGCGGGTTTCACTGTATTGCTCCTTCAGCTTTTAACTCGAGCTCCACCTTATGACCCTGCCGTCCCCAACCCTGTTGACATTGGAAGCTCACAGACCCAGCCCTCCCACAGTGATCGAGGGACAGTTGAGCCCTTCACTGTCAACTCATCTGACTTAGCAGTCCCAAGTTGGTCCCATTTTGTCCTCTTACCAAAACAGGTAGGAGAGGGCCAGATAGATGCGTAATAGTTCCTGTCCTGTGGGGCCAGTCCTGTCTTCATCACCTTAGCTGATATGATAAGACACTGTTGACAGATGGCTTTCCTTGCACCTTTGACTCCTGGACATGCTCAGGTCTTGGAGCAGCAGGCTGGACTCTGGGGAGACCTCTTGCCCGTGGGACTTATCTCTAGCTGTGTCCTTACATGGCAGAGAAGGGGACTGCCGTGGTGTCTTGTAGTATTTTTATGAGGGCTCTGATCTCATCTGTGTTCCAGACTCATCTCACCCAGTTACATGCCAGGTCTGTTGTACAGAGACAGGATTTTATATAGCTTCAGGGTGTCTTGAACCCACTGAGAAGACAAAGGTGGCCTTGCCTGTAGAGCAGGCTGGCCTTGAACTCACAGAGATCCACCAGCCTCTGACTCCCAAGTGCTGGGGTTAAATGCATGTGCCAGCACTACCCAGAGACCTTGAATTCTTGGTTCCCCCCAATAATAATAATTAATTTTTTTTACATTTAAAATTTTTTATTTTGGATGCATGAGTGTTTTGCCTGAATGTATGCTTGTGCTCCATGTGTGTACCTAGTGTCCTCAGAGGTCAGAGGAGGACACTGGATCCCTGGAACTGGAGTTAAGGATAGTCTATGAGCCACCGTGTAGATGCAGAAAACTGAACCGTGGTTCTCTGAAAAAGCAGCCAGTGCTCTTAACTTCTGAGCCATCTCTCCAGCCCCTAAAATTTTCTTAATTGCACACACACATACACATACAGAGCAGAGACTGCAGAACCCCAACCTTGGAAAAGGGGAGTTCCTGGAATAGCCTTTCTCTCGTGTAGATTCTTATTTTTTGAGGCCTCAGAGGCTGGAGATAAATTTCAAGACTCGAAAGCACCTCCTCCACTGGCAGTAGTCTGCTAGTCTGCAAGTCTCTCCGGGCCAAACCACCCACGACTCCCACGCCTAGGGAATCCAAAACTGGCTTCTCCTCTGGCGAAAGCCTTAAAGAGATTTTAAAAGCTGCCTACCTACCCTGTGTGTATCTATGTGTGTGCATGCGTGTGTCTGTGTGTGGGCACGAGCCTGCTGGTGATGGAACCCGGGACATAACCTGCAAGTGCTCGAAGCTACTGAGTGACAGCCCAGCCCGACCTTGCGTTATTTTCCGTGACCAGTCCTCCCGCCTGGCTTTCCCGAATGAATGACTGCGCTCCCCAGCCCTCTCTGTTCCGACGTCATCAATTCCTTCTTGATTTTCTTCTATTTTGAAGTGTGGGGGAGGGGCTTCAGCCCAACGTTTGCCCTGGGGTTGGGCACAGTGCGGATTGCTGCCCACGGGGCTTTTGTGCGTTTGTCTTGTTCTGGTTTTATGAAGTGCTTGGTGTCCTCTAAACCCGCTCATGGGAGCATTGCCCCAACTGTTAATCTGATGGGACTGAGTCTGCCGAGCCTGCTCATTTGAGTGAGTTTGCTTAAGGCTGGCAAATGTGTGCTTGACTGGGCAGTACTGAGCCCGGGATGGTGTTGTTGGACTGGATGTGTGTAATTGGGTTTTCTCCCTTCCCCCTCACTTTCCCCTCGCCCTATTGGAAAGGTTCTGGTGTATACTATCAACCGAAGGTCTTCTGAACCTGCTCCACCATTGTTGTCCTCTAGAACACCCCAGCCACCATTGCCCTGATGGTAGTGAAGGACGCCCAAACGCACGAAGCCCTCTCCCATCTCCTGTGGACGGACACCCCTTCCCCTCAGGTGTCTGTCATTGTCTGCCCTCTTCCCCAAATCTTTCCTCATGCTGCCCACACTGCCTAAACCCGAAGCCCAGACCTGTCTTGCCCTCCTCTTTTTCTCTGCCCTCTTGCCTGTCTCCCAGAGCCTCCTCCCAAGGGAGCAGCTCCCGTAGTCTTGCTGTGTTCTATTCCGTGCTGTGTTCTTGCAGGCTGTCTGATAGCCTTTTCCCAGGCTCCTGTCCCTGTGCCCTAGGCTGCCCAGCTCCACCAGCTCCGAGTTGGATTTTCATTAACCCAGAAGCCGCATCCCAGCTTCCTTACTTGAAGCCCTCCGCAGCTTCTGCTGCAGCAGGGTAACTTTAGCCTCCGAGGCTGATAGACCTTGATCACAAGGCTCACTGCCCCACCGAGGCCTCTTCCTCGTGCTCAGGCCCGTGTCTGGACACTCGTGCTGACTGACTGCCTGGTACGACCAGCCTGCATCTTTATACAAGCCCTGTGCATATCCTGTCTCCGTGCCCTTGACCACGTTAGCAGATACCAATCACCCTCCTCCCAGCTCTCTCCCAGCTCTCTCCCGGCTCTCTCTCTCTCCCATGCATCATCCTATTTGGCTCTCCTCGGAGCACTTAACCAGCATGAGGTCATCTTTTATTTTTGAGCACATTGTCTGTGCAGGGGAATGTCTGCACACAAGAACGAGACCAAGCCCCTGCCCACCACATTCCCCACCCCTTCCCCACTCCTACCACAGGTCCACTGGACAGCAGGCACCCGTGATGTCTTTTTCAATAAAGAGCATGCAAACCCCACAAACATCCAACAAAAACCTGCTGCTGGCTCTTTGCCAAAGGCAGGTTCAGTTTCCTTGTCTCTCCCCTCCCTACTTACAGCCTACCTAGCATCCCCTGCTGCAGAACTTACTCCCAAGCCCTGTCTGATGCTCCCCAGAGGTAGACTGCTCCGTAAGGGAGTGAACTCCCCAGTGCAAGAAGCATTCAAGGGGAAACTGACGTTCTGGTGTTGGCCGAAGTGCTAAGAACTTTCCTCCCTTTTGTGCCTGACATGGGTCCCAGAACACAGAGACAAAGAGAGCTTTCCCACACAGGGAAACCTCAGCCCCTCTTACCCTTCTGCAGATCCAGGCAGCCAAACAGCTCTGAGCTGTCCAGGCCCTGTAATCTGCGAGACCTCTGGCCAGGCAGAGGAAGTCAAGGAACCCATGAGTGAATGACAGAGGGCAGATCGCAGGCCCTAAAGACTGGTACACTTAGCAGGTGCCACGTGGGAGGTAGAGGTGGAAGCATTGGAAGTTTAGTGTCGTTCTCAGCTACAAAGCAAGTTCGAGGCCTGCCTGGGCTACATGAGACTGTGTCTCAAAAACAAACAAACAAACAAACAAACAAACAAAGGAGATTGTGGGGGGGCTGGAGAGATGGTTAAGAGCACTGACTGCTCTTTCAGAGGACCTGGGTTCGATTCACAGCATCTTTCTGGCAGCTCACAACTGTTTATAACGCCAGTCTTCTGGAGAGAAGGGCTCTGGGTTTGAACTGGCTGGCACTAGCCAGCCCTGCTTTCCAGCCATACTGCCAACCTCCCACCCGCCATGCCTTCCGCAAGGGGGAGACACCCGCAGGCAGTCTTCTCCACCCCAACTGCTTACCTTTTCTTCAGGAGATCCCCCTAAAAAGCTGGAACTGACTGAGCTCCACCTGCCTAGCCGAGCTGCCGCGGTCTAAAGTCAATCAATCCAGATGAGCGTCAGGTTTAGACAGGCCATCACACCCTGGATTAGCTTTGGTGGCTAGCCACGGAGTTCCTGCTGATCCTGTCGGTAGGATGCAGGGCAAAGGCAACTCCTGGGACAGTAGATGGGCATGCATGCAGACGTGCACACACACATACACACACACATTTGCCTTGCTCTAATCATTCAGAAGCCTGCCTGACCCTCCTCTGCAGTGGCTTCTTGGGCATACTAGCTGGAGACTTTCCGTCTCTTGCCACCTCTGGACGAAGCTGAAGGGGAAAATTAACTCATAACAGTTGAAATAGAGTTATCCACACAGTTATACTGGGCCCACAATCAGTGGGGTGATTGGCTTCTGCTTTGTTTTGTTTCGAAAGAAGGCAGGTGTATTCAGCACTCTGCAGAGAGCAGCAGGCAGGGCAGCGACAGAAGAGCAGCTACCTGTGAGGCAATTGGCTTGGAGCCTCAGCCAGGCCTGCTGGGGCATGACATCAGGCATGTCACAGCCTCCAGTTTTCATGAGGTTGGCTTACTGTCCCTGGAAGCCTGCTCTGTGGGCTTGCCAGGGCCGCCGCAGTGGAATGCCATGGGCTGGGGGCTTACACAACAGCAGTTTACTTTTTCTCTGAGGTCAGAAGCCCAAAGCCAAGGGGTTGGCAGGTGCATTTCTTCTGGAGCATTCCTCCTTGGCATGCACGTGATCTTCTGTGTGTGCGGGTGTCTCTGCTTATGTCTGGATTCTCTCTGATGAGGATAGAGGAGGACCTTGGATGAAGACCCATCCTAGGGACTGGGGAGGTGGCACTTGCTGCACATATATGAGGACCTGCATCCCGAGCATCCATGTAAAAACAACATGTGTTTATACACCTATAACTCCAGCACTGAGGGGTCAGAGACAGGAGGATCATTGGGGGATCATGGCTGCCAGCCTAGCTGCAGGTTCAGTGAGAGATCCTGTCTGAAGGGAACAGACAGAATGTTAGAGCAGGCCACCTGGCATCCTTCTCTGACGCACACACACGCACACAAACACGCACGTACACAAGTGTGTATGCGTGTGCGTGACCCTATTCCAAAGGCCTTATTTATTCTTTGAGACAGAGTCTTGCTATGTAGCTTTGGCTGGCCTGGAACTCACCATGTAGACCAGGCTGGCCAAGAACTCACAGAGATCCTCGTGCTTCCGCCTCCCGAGTGCTGGGGATTAAAAGTGTGTGCTACCAGCTCCACTTTATCTTTTGAGACAGGGTCTCCCGCTGGCTCCAAAGTTCACCAGTTGCACAGGCTGTCTCCCTGGTAAGCGCTGAAGGTCTGCCCTTCTCCCCCACACATCCCGGCGCTAGAGTTACGTCCGGACACGCACAACCCTGCGCTCCTTTTCCATGGTTTCTGGGGATCCAAACTCAGTTCTTCAGACGTGTGCACTCTGCCCGCCTCCCCACGTCCCCTCATAAATTCTTTTGACCCTTCCTCATAGCCAGGGTGTGCAGACACCTCCTCTGTGCGCCCTGTGTGGTATACATGCCTGGTGACTTTGGACTGGTTGACATTTTGGAGATCGTGTTATCCAAGTGTGTTTAGCTAAGCACTGCCATAGAAAAGTCCTAGATAAAGATTTCTAGTCTAGACAACAGATCCTTCGCAGTGATCCCTGCATCAAAAGGGGTGTTTCCTTTCCCGACCTGCTTACCTCCCTTAGCTACAAAGATACTTTGCTTTGCAAAACTGAGATGTCTGATCCACCAGCACACAACCTTGCCTGTGCTAGGGCAGAATGGCTTCCACATAACCAGCACCGAGTCTACGAGCTCTGCTCAGTGGTAGACACTGGCCCTAGATCCTGAGGAACTCAAGGCCCAAGAGTTTGCCTCTTGTGACCTCCCACCATGGGGCTTGTGAAAGCTTTGTTTCCAGGCTCAACTTGCTGTTCTGTTGGGGAGCCTCTTCCTATGGAGGCTGACTGCTTCTTGGGGTATCTGGGGCACCCCAGACCTACATCAGTGTTTGTCTCCACTGCAGGCAGCTCACTTCTACCCGTGCCCTCCCCCTCAAACCTGAAGTTTCCATCCTGGCCTGCCAGGCTTCCAAGCCACAGTTCCTTGGGCCTCTGATGCCCTCCCCACACCCTCCAGCTCCACATAGTTCGCCGGTCACATGGCTCTCTCATCCTCAAACATTCCTGAAGTTGAAGTCACTCCTGCCTTCCACCAAGGCCATCCCAGGACGGGATGGGATGCCTCTCCGGCCATCTGTTTATTGAATCCATGTGTGGGAGAGACCAGGCTAAGGGGGTGGAGTTCCAGTTTGGGGTAAATGGTCACTGCACTGAGTAGAGACAGAAAATGACAGTGGAAGGAGCCAGAAGGCCTCTCTCTTGGAAGAGCTGGGCTCTTGAGCTGGCTTTGGCCCTAGGTAGTACAGCCAGATTTTTTGGCGTCTCTCTTTACTTACTAAGGTGAGGGTGGGATTTCCAGGCCACTTACCAAAATGCCCGGACAAGCACTACCTGGGAATGGCCTAAGTTGAGGGATTGTGATCCCCAGGGATCTCTATCTCTTCCTCCTGTCCTTGACTCTGCCCTGACACCACAGGTTCCACCACAGCCGCTGGACACGCTCACACGGACCTTGGAGATGCCTTCCCCACTCCCTCCCCACTCATCTTCCCCAATTTAGGGAGCCGCCTCCCCCCGCCCACATCTCACCCTCTCCTGAGAGAGAACAGGGTTCAGCTAGGTAAGCAGCACTGACCCCTGCCATTGTCTCGCAGGATGAAGAGCAGGACTCAGACAGTGAGACGGGGCCGCCCACTGAAGAACCTGAGGAAGAGGATGGTGAGCGAGTGGCACCTACTCCCATGAGGCTGCAGTCTTTGGCTCTCCCTGGACCACTCTGGGGGCGGTGGGATGGGAGAACTGGGGACCACAGGGACTTGAGGGTGGATGGAGGGAGAGGGGCTATGGGATGATCCGATCAAGGCCCCCACTCATCCCTCGCCTCCCTGCCTATACCTCCTTTGCACTTTTGGTCCAGGCTTTTCTGTCTGTAAACAAGTCATTTAGTGCAGGAGGCCTTCCCTTAGAGGCAGGAGCTCTCTGGCTTTCCCTTGCTGCCAGGTCTCTTCTCCCCTCTCCCAACCATGCCTGTCTTTCTGTTGGTTCTCTCTGGTGTATTTTGTTGGGAGGTCTCCCAGGGGCTGTTTCTCCTGAGCTCTGGGTGGCTCAGATGGGAGAGAGAGCCACAGGAATATATGAAACCCAGAGGCCCCCGTGTGTCCTAGACAGACAGACAGACAGACAGACAGACAGACTGGCTGATCTGTCACATTTTATTTCCTTCACAAAGAAGCTGGAGAAAAACAAAGCAAAACAGTTAATTTTATCAGACCAGTACAGTGAGCGCACAGAGATATTGCATTTTTTTTTATTAAAAGCAGCTTTAACGGGAACGGTGGGGAGCAGGGGTTGTAACTGAGGCTCCTGTGGGTGTCAGTGGCAATGAGGCTCAGAGAGTACGCAGAGCTGTGTGTTTCTGTTGGCACAGCCTCTAAGGATGCCCAGGCACAGGCCGTGGTAGGTGAGGATTCCAACCTCTGGCCAGCCAGGTCTATGCTCTGCCCTCCTAGGTCATCGAGCTAACAGTAACTATAGCCCAAGAGTCTGTCCCTGCTGGCACAGGTTCTAAGGTCCTGTTAGTGACTTGAGCATGCGAAAGGGAGGTTGAAACGAGTCTGGAGGCCCCTGGGTGCAAACAGAGAGAGCCCACTGGCTGCCATTCCTAACTCTGGTGACGTCCACCATCCACAAGCCCTGTACCCAGCCCCCTGCCTGCTGCTGAGTTCTTCGCTTTTCATCTGAGCTGCTGTCCTGGACAGCCCCCCATCCTAATGGCCTGCTGCTATAACCAGGCAGAGGGAGAAAGGCCAGAGGGCTCAGCTGTCAGAGGAAGCAAGGCTGTCCCCCCCTCTAACCCCCCCAGCACACCGTCCCCCACGCGCCCCTCTGCAGTAAGCAGCTCAGCCTCCCAGGCTAATTGATTAGTGTCGCTAAAATGACTTCCCCAAGTGACTCATAGATTGACGAGGCCTGGAAGAGGAAGCCCCCACTCATACGCGCTCCCCGGGGGCTCTCACACCCAGCCCTCCTGCTCTAATGAAATTGGATTCGGCCCACCGCATATGATTAAGTTAAAGCCTGCGTCAGTGGGCCATCCTGGTGGGCTGGAAGAGCATCAAGCTAATAAGACTTGCCCCATAAACCAGAGCCCAGCCGTACACCCAGCTGGCAGAACTTTTGATGTTTATTTTTCTAAAGCGGCACCGCGGCACCCGAAAGCCAAGGTTCTCCTTGGTTTTGTCACTTCTTTGGTTCCATCCTGGGGGTTGTCTGCACACTCGAGCTACAGCTGCCTCTTTGGCATGCAGGATATTCAGGGCTTTGGGATAGACGAAGACACCGCCCCTTCGCTCCTGGGTCTGAATGCTGCAGCTCTCGACTGCAGATTGGAGTTGCTCAGGGAAGCTTCCTGATCTCCGGCCTCATCTGTCCACATCCTGGACTGGCTTGAAAAGCTCTTGGTTCTGATGACCCAGATGGAGTGGAGTTTCCTTATTAACCTAGCTAGGGAGAGCTTATAGCATGCCAGAGCGGTGAGAGGGAGGGGGACGGTGAGGTGGTGGGAGATGGAGGGGGAGGTTGCAGAGGAGAGGGAGGCTTTCTGAGAAGGATGGTTCAGCTCTGCCTCAGACCCCCAGAGCCACCACCTCACCCAGCAGGAGCCCTGGCAACCCCACCAACCCCCGTTGACTCACCCACAGTCACCTTGCTGTCTGTCCTTTACCCTCTGTAGAGTTGGCCCAAAGCTTAGTGTGGACCAGGCTGGCCTAGAACTCACAGCGTTCTGCCTCCAAGTGCTGGGAGTAAAAATGTATGCCACCACACCTACCCCTCCCACCTCAGCCACGCTTGCCTAGGGCCAGCTGTTGTTGATTTGAGGCTTCTTTGTGTGTGTTTGTCTCCTGTTTCTGCGGGATCACCAGCACCTGGAATTGCACTCTCTAAATGCTTGTGGAATGATTTGAGGAGCAAATCAGGCCTTGTGAAAGGTAGAGATTGCTTCCTGAGGAAGGCCTCCGGCCCTGGGCAGCTAGATAGTGAGTATCCCAATCCTCCTGAGTGAGGATTGATGTGGGGGACAACATGGCCCCTGCAGGATGTTTGGGCTCTGAGATCATTTCCAGACCCTTCTTCCTCAGGAGAGGATGCTAATCCCAGAGGCCTTTTCTTCCAGGTAGCATCCGTGTGTCTCATGACGTGAGTGGGGAGCCTGACCTGCTCTGAGATGATGTGGAGGTGTCTCAGAGACACTAGGAAGTTCTAGAATAGCAGCTGGAAGAGGAGCTAGCATTGTCACGGGCTGTCGCCATCCCCGACCTTTTCTACCCTCCTAGGCATTAGGTAGAGGCCAGCCAGCCTGCTATTCCTACCCCAGCCTTTCTACCTTCCTAGACATTAGGTAGAAACGAGCCAGCCCGTCAGTCTCAGTCTCCCAGACACTGGCTGGATTAAGAGATGCTGAGGGCATTGCTTCCAAGCAGACTTTCTCATCAGGACACTCCACTTTCCCATGCTAACCTGCAGTCCTTGCCTTCCTCTGCTGGGGTACCCCAGCATCTGTGCTGGGCTGTGTCACATGCCCTGCCCCCCCCTCCACTTCAAACCTACAGATCTGCCCTTTCTAACAGTCTGCAGGCACTGGAGGCTGCTGTCAGATGCTGGCAGTCCGCCAAGCCTGTTCATTTCTGCATCCTATCTCGGGCCTGATGTATGCCTTCAATTGCTGATAACCCGGGGGGGGGGGGGGGACAGGGAGACTGGGCCTGGCTGTCCCAAGCTTAGGAGAAGAAAAGGAAGGTCTGAGTCCCTGGGGCCCAGTGTGGGGACCCATGTGCTCCCTGGGAAGTGAACAGCATTTGCTATAGGTACGATCAGCATAAACTGGGGTTGAGGGAGGCCAGTGTGGCGGGAGTTGGGGTGGGGGTGGGGGAGCCTTGCAGGCAAACAGCTGAAGTGTAGGCTCAGAGGCAGGCAGATAGCTCTGGGCTGGCTTAAACTGGACTGGGAAGGGAATGACGTTTGGAGGATGGAGCAGCACAGGGGATGGTTTCTGTTTGCCCCTTTCAGTTCCCTCTGACCCCATTAAAGACCAAGGCGGGGGGGGGGGGGGGCGGGGCTGGAGAGATGGTTCAGAGGTTAAGAGCTCTGGTTGATCTTCTAAAAGACCTGAGTTCAATTCCCAGCAACCACATAGTGGCTCACAACCGTCTGTAATGAGATCTGGTACCCTCTTCTGTCACGCAGAGGACTGTTACACAGAGAAACCCTATCTGGAAAAAACCAAAACCAAACAAACAAACAAAAAAAAGAGCAAGGTGTAGGAAGCTATAGGAATTCATAAAAAGTATAGGATGAGCCTGGGGTCAGGTGTTGGGTGAAGATGGTGTCACTGAGTGTGTGGTCCCTCTGAAGCTGCTACAAGGACTGCATGTGTTGGCCTCTCTGACAATAAGTTTCTCTGTGTAGCTCTGACTGTCCTGGAACTTGCCCTGGAGAACAGGCTGGTCTTGAACTCAGAGATCCACCAGCCTCTGGCTCTTGATTGCTGGGATTAAGAGCATGAGTGGCCACCACCTAGTTTTTTGTTTTGTTTGTTTTCACCCACCCTCTGAGCTGTGTTGCTGGGCTGTTTCTTTGAAAAGGAACAAAGGGAGAGCCGGGGATGTAGTTCAGGGAAGAATGCTTGCCTGGTCTAGCACGTGCAAGGCCCTGAGTTTAATCCCCAGCTACACACACATGCACATGCGTGTGCGCACACATGCATGCACACGCGCGCGCGCACACACACACACACACAGGGAGAGGGAGAGGGAGGGAGAATCAGCTAAAACTAACCGTGGAAGGGGATGCTACTGAATACCGATCGGGACAGCCTAGCTCCCAGAGTTGGCACTAAACTTGCCCGCTGTCTCCACAGGAGCGGCCTTCTCCTTTAAGTACAGCCCTGGGCAGCTGAGGGGAAGCCAGTACAAGAGGATGATGACCAAAGAAGAGCTGGAGGAGGAGCAGAGGTAGGCGGCTTCTGGAACACGGGTGGAGGGGCCGAGCAGGGTGAGCCAGCCCACCATGCCCTCTTGCATCCTTTCTTGTCCTGGTAATCTTCAGCCAGCCTCAGTCAAGGGATGATGTTCCCCTGGAGCAGGCAGCTCAGAGGGGCGGGCATGAGATGCCAGGGAAGGGCCTGGAGCAGCCTCACTGGTCACTTGTGCGTGGAGCCCCTGACAAATCCAATTTGTCACTTGAGGACAGAGCGGGATTCTTGGTGCTCATCCATCTGGCATCCTCCCTCCTCCCGGCCCCCACCCACGGTGTCGTTCTCTATCTGTTCTGCTTCACACAGCTCTGCTCTGCACCGCTCAAGGCAGCTGTGTGACTTCTGGGTTCTGGAATCAGGCCACTCTCCCCTCACCCACCAGAGCCCTCAGTGTGTCCATCAGGCTCCCCACAACGTTTTATCTGGACTGCATGGGTGGCTGAGGGGGGCTGTGAAGCAATAGCGTGGCCAAGGTGGCCACAGGAGGAACAGGGTCTGCACTAGCCCAGCTGCTCCCCCCCCCTGCCATGTGCACCTGCTGTCCCGCCCCCAGCGGTGTGAGCACTATAGTCAAGTCTCACTGAGAGCAGCACCATTTCCCAGTCCGGGCACCCAGAGGCGCTGGTGGGGGACTAGCCCCGACTCATGAGCGCAAGCAAGGAGTAGAAGGCCGAAGTGAGATGCACGGCTTACCCACCCTCTCTGGGCTGCTCCTGGGCTCCCAGCTTCCCTCTGGTGTCAGAACCACACTGCTTGCAAGATCCTGTCTCTCTGCCAAGTTGCTGACTTCGCAGGAGCCTCCTCACCCCGGATGCAGAGGGATGCCAGGGTAGGCACAGGCAGGAAGAAGCCCTTACCATACGAATCCCTAACTCCTTGGATGAGGACGCTGCCTCTTGTTGTGACCCAGTTTGCTACCTTTGTATTTCAGGATTGAGCTGACCTCTGACCTCACCTCCCTGTAGCGAGTCCTTTAGTCCTGGGCCACAAATGTTCTTGCAAACTCTTGTGGTAAGGAGGTTGGTTTGGTAGACTAGCCGTGTTTCCTCTCACGTTGTCTGCTAATGTGTCTCCAACGCCACTGATGTGGTCTAAACCCTCCTCCTCCTCCACCGTCTCCATAACCAGTTAATGCATTTCGTCCCATCTGGACCTGCCTTGTTCTTCCGTGCACGAGGAATCCCAGACACAAAAAGAGCCTTTCCCGGGGACCAGTTCAAGTCCCTGGTGGACCTAAGGGGGTCCAGCTAGTTTGGGTGCTAGTATACTTTTTTAAAAAATATTTATTTATTTGTTATGCATACAATATTCTATCTGTGTGTATGCCTACAGGCCAGAAGAGGGCACCAGACCTTATTACAGATGGTTGTGAGCCACCATGTGGTTGCTGGGAATTGAACTCAGGACCTTTGGAAGAGCAGGCAATACTCTTAACCACTGAGCCATCTCTCCAGCCCGGGTGCTAGTATACTTATGGGGGAATGTCATCTCTGAGACCCGAGGTGCTATGGGAATATACATACTTCTTGTGAGGTGACCAGCGTGGCTGCATCTCACCCAGAGGAGAGGTAGCTGGTTGTATAGTACACGGTGGAACCCCTGAGAGGGCCTGCAATTCCTCCTGTGTTGCTCTTCTGAGTGGGGCCTGCAGACCAAGGCCTGGGCCACTTGTGGCCCACTCCCTGCAGAGGACAGACATGGTCACGTTTGCTCATTTTTCTGAGGCTGTTTTGAAACTCCAGTGGCAGAGCTGAGATGTTGCCACCAATCTCGAGGGTTCAGCCCTGGCTGGAGAGGCGCGAGAGGGCCTGAACCCCACCCTGCCATCCCAGGCGTTTCTGAGGATGGGGCTTTGGCAACACTGTAGCTTCATCCTGTCCTCTCAGGGCGATGCACTGTGGGCCCTGAGGGGCTCTCCAGGTAGCAGAGCAGTTAGGCCTCAAGTTTGAGATCTATCACCGTCCCTAGTGTTCACAGTTACTGGGTGGCAGCTAGGCCTCAGTTTGGAGTCTGCCACCGCCCCTGTGTTCAGAGCTGAGGCCAGGAAATGAAAAGGCAAAGCCACTCCTGTGTCACTTCAAAGACAGCAGATTCCCCACTGCCTGAGGGCCTTTGCCTCCAAGTCCCCAGGGGACTCCAGACCACCCACTGATGTTTGGCTCTTCTGTGGGCTATAGACCGAGGAACTGCTCTTGGGGTGAGGAAGGAGTCTCCGACTCCTCCTCCTCTGCACAGGGAAGTCCTCACTGTGTGCAGGAGGGGCTGGTGGAGGTCCCGGCAGGGCCTGAGTTCATTCCACTCCCTACCCAGCATGTTTCGTTTCCTGTGGCTCTCACACGCCTGCCCCATCTGACATTTGCTTGCTTCCCGCTGACCCCTGCATGTGGCCCCAGCTGAAGCTGCCCAGGGTCGGGGGTGTTTCCCCCAACCACCCCTCTGCCTCGTGATGCTTGGGGTTGCAGAGGCTGTTTAGTTTGGTTTTGACTTTCTGTCTCTGCATTCTGGAGAGATGGTAGTTACAACACAGACCTGGACCCAGCTGAGTTTGGGGAATGGCCCTAGGAGGGACCCCTGAAATAGCAAAACTGTAGAACTGGTGAGGTGGCTCAGGGAGTAAAAGTGTCTGCTACCAAGCCTGACGTCCTGAGTTCGATCCCTGGGACTAACATGAAGAAAGGAGAGAAGTGACTCCCGTGACTTGTCCCTGGCCTCCACAACATACGCACTCACACATCCACGTAAAACAAGTAAAGATGTAATAATAATAATAACCCATTCATATTACCATCAAATGAATGAAGCCATCCTCAAGCTGGCAGGGTGCCCGCCAGCTCCGTCCCTACGAGACAACCTCTGTCTGCTCCTAGGCTGCCACAGGGAGCGCCTGGTTAACAGGTGAACGCTGCACTGCCTCCTTGCCTTGAACGATCAGCCGCATCACCACCCTAGCTGCACCTAGAACCCAGCTCTGCAGCGACTCGCGGCTCTGCTCTCCCCAGGCTTGCTCACGGGTCCTTGGGGAGTGGCAGTTAGGAAGCTAGAGGTCCTAGAGGGTTCTCCGATCTCAGCTGAGAATTCCTGCCCTCGGATCTGCTCCAGACAAAACTCCTGTCCAGCGCCCGGAAGTGGCCAGGCAGCAAGTGCTGTAGTCCTGGCTGCTGTGCACGCTAACCTTTGTCCAGTTCCCTTGCAACGGACATGCACACCCTTCCCCTGCTCCCCACATTGGCTCTATCCCTGCCTCCCCCCTAAGCTTCTCTTGGGGGTGCCACCTCCCTCTGTGTGACTGGGATCCTTGGCTCTCAGGCTTTAGACAGCTTCTCCTAGGGATGAGGCCTTCTCACTCCACAGCTTGGCAGGATATCCCACCTGGCAGTTCCAGAGGGAAAGTGGAACCCAGCTTGTACGCTAGGCTGTGTTGGCAGGTCAGGCCAGATCGCACACTGCTGAGGCTGGCAGTCTGAAGGACTGTCACGCCGTATTGACAGGACCTCAGAGGGTTTAGAACTTCATATTGGGCTAGTAAAGGAGGTGGGAACTCACTCTGGCTCTTCCTGAATCAAACTAAAGGCTGAAAGTATGCATTGACTTCAGCTTCCAGGAGAGGGCGCCAAAGGCACAAAATTAAGATCACTCGCCTTCAGCAAGGTATCCAGGCTTTTGATCCTCCTGGGCAACCTCACAGGAGACAAAGACCCAGGCAGCAGGAAGCAAAAATTACCCACGGCAGTAGCAGTAGGAATGTCTTTAGTGTATCCAGCCACATAGCGAAGGATCAGCAAGCTCACTGCCCAGCTACTCTATACCCAGAAGCTGAAGTGGCTGGTGGCGCCACCTGGCTGGGGGGGTGAGGGGTGGGGAGAGGGACAGATGGGGCCCCTGTCACTGCAAAGTGTGTGGAGCAAACTGCTGGACTGACAGGGCCTCTGCGATTCCAACCATCCCCCTCCAGCCCCTGTGCCCACTCTTCCTGTTTGTGCTCCTTCTGAGGTAAACCGAGCAAGATACATGATCTTTTTCTCCCTGTTTCTCTTTACAGAACTGAAGAATAACGAAGGTGTCCTTAGCCTCCTCCCGAAGGCTTTCTTGCCTTTTTTTTACATCTTAAAAGCTTGATTTAAAAAAAAAAAAGAAACCCCCAGGGAGGAGTCCGTGCAGGCTTGATGTGGGGAGAGTTTGTCTGCAAATCTGCTGACATGCTGATACCCCCACCCCTCTTGGGCTCCCTTGGGCTAGCAAGATCTTTGGGAGCCCTTGTGTCTCTGCCCTGCTCAGAGGTGTTTATGGGGTGGGGAGACAACTTGCCAAGAATGGGCTCGGGTCTTGGGCTTTTCTTACCAGCCATGTTTGCTCACCACACCCCGTTCCCAAACCTGTGCTTCTGTTCTCACTGAAACCAAACCCCCAGAGTTGAGAAGTGACAGGCAAGCGAGGAGAAGCCCCACAGGTGCTCACTTGCTGTTAGAGATGGTCACACACACCTCTTTCTCTCTGGCAGGAATGATTCATGCCAGGTACTGGCTTTAACGTGGCCTCCCTTTTTGCCCCCACTCTCCTCCCGGGAGTCTCGGGTCTAACCCTCTGGTACTAAGGCCTTTTCACTAGCGTTCTTACCAGCTCAGCTTAGTCTCCACTTGGCTTGCAATAGCCGTCTTAGCTTCAAGTAGACTTCTGGGTTGCGCATTTTCAAGGTTATTCCTGGATGACTTTGAACCTCACCAGATAATCAACCAGCGGTCCCAGATTAGTTTTTCAGAATTTTATATTTGACAGTATTTATACTATATATCAGACGACTCTGAAGTCTTAGACTTGTTGACGAAAACATTTTTTTTTTTCTAAAGCACTGAGTTTTTAGAAGACTTTCCATTTATTTAATAGAAAACTGGAAACATATCCAGCATCGACTCCTAAGCCGTGTGTTCCTGGCAGCCTTCTCCCGTGCCTGATAACTTGGGTTCGGAGCTTAGGGTTGAGCAGGTAACAAAGCAGCAGACACAGCTCCATGCCTTTGACACAGAGCCACGTGACCAAAGGTCACACTCGTTCCTAAATAGCAATAGTGAAGTCCCTGTCTAGGCGGGATCTCCTCCATACAGAGGAGTGACCTCTGGATACCGTTAGTTAGGCTCGCATGGAAACCTGAACACGGCTCATGGGCCACAGGCCCGTCCCCCGACTCCTGGCAGCTGGGCTCGCTGTGTACAGCCCGTGTTCTGGCAATAAAACGTTAAGCAGAGGACCTTGGTTACTGTGTGTTTGCTTTGTTTAAAAAGGAAGAAAGACCTCTTTAGAAACAAACTTTAAACCTTTCCTTTTGATGCCTTTGATGCTCCAGCAGCACACAAGGCTGTACACATGCCTGATTCCACGTACACAGCCCAGGCTGGAGACATGGGTGTTGGGCTCAGAACGATGGCTCTTGCAGAGGGTACAATTCTCTTCCCAGAACCCTGATGATGGTTTACACCATCCATAACTCTAGTTCCAGGGAATCCAGTTCCCTCTCTGACCTCTGAGGGCATCAGGCAAACATGTGGTACATACATGCATACATACATACATACATACATACATGTAGATAAACAAATGAAAACAAAGACAAATAAGTAAATACCACGGCCCTGTGGGTAAGGGGTGGTGGTGGTGTACAACCGTGATCCCAGTACCTAGAGGTGCAGTTTACATAGTGAATTCCAGGCTAGCAAAGAATACACAGTGAGACCATCTCAACACCTCTCCCCAGAATCCAAAAAATAATAACAGTATTAATAATTATAATGACAATTATGATAAATACACAATTATCATGACCACCAAAACATTATGGACAGTTCATTAAGAGACAGTACTGTAATAAGGAAGGCCGCTTGTTTGTTCCCAGCTGCTCAGCCCCGAAATAATCACACAGAAACTGTATTATTTAAATCACTGCTTGGCCCATTAGCTCTAGCTTACTTACTAACTCTTACATCTTAACCCATCTCCATTAATCTGTGCATCACCACAAGGTCTGGCAGATTGTTTCATGAAGCAGGAACCCTGAAGGATGGTCTCATCTTTAGGCAAGTTCAGCAGTCATTTCTCTGTGTGTCCTGCATGTCCAGTTCATAAAGCAGTCCAGGCAAGAGCAGTTTCTTGCCCAAATGGCTAATAGACTCCATGAGGAACCTCTTTGATGCCCTTCATCCTCTTGAAGTAGATTGGTGCTGCCAGGAACAGATGTGTCTCACTGTCATGAAAAGTCCTAAGTTCTTAAAACATTTTAAATGCCATATTCTAAAGGTCTTTGAAAGGTTTGAAGAATACCTGTCTAACTGAAATATACTTCTATATATCTAGAAAACCTAACATGACTAGAAGCTTGACTATTAAAGATGACTATTAACTTGTATTTCTTAATTATTCATTACATTTCTTAATGAGCTGGACAAACGCAATACCTTAAGCAAGAGCAGAAATACATATACACAGTATAACAAAATTGGCCTTAAATTTGTATTAATAAACCAAGATCCATACCAGTGCAAATCTCTATGGCATATCCCCCTTTAAATATAAATATTTATAAACAATATTTGGGAATTTGGGCATAGTTCTCTAGACTACTTCCTGCTGATTGGGGACACTGTTAATCAGGTCTTTCATGGTGTATCCTGTGTGCTAGGTTCATCTCAGTCAGCAGTTGGGCAAAATAATTTTTTGGGGGTGTTCACAGCAACCTTTCAGGGGGTCCTGGTGCGTCAAACCACATTAGCCTGGAATGAATCCATAGGTTCTCATTCTCTGTAGAGACACAGGAACGTCTTTTCTAAAGCAACATATCCTTAGATCCATATTTTGAAATTTAAAGACACCTTTAAAGTATATATGTTGGTTTAGCTTAGCAATCCCCAGAATCAAATGTCTCTCTGCAGTCAAAAATTCAAAAAAAAAAAAGACAATAATATACATAATCCAGACTCTCTGTGAATTTTCTATTTTTATATGGCTTATTTTTCTTTATTCCTTTTAATCTATAACTTCGTACTCTGTCTCTTTAAAGACTTTACCTTTTTAAAAAAAACATTTACTTCATTTTATAACTGCTTATACTCTTTTCTTCTCTCTTCTAAGCCTATATACATTAATCCAACACTGTGAACCATTTATAGGTTTTTTTCCCCACCTGAACTTGTCTTTATTGTGTATCTGTAATTCTTTACTGTTCAGGAGCGCTTCTTAAAAGGCTAAGCCCTTCTTATGAACTTAAGTGATGCCATTGCCTGCTTGCCCACTGCCTGCTTGCCCCGCCCATCCCAGCATGGTGGAGCTGCTTGCTGCCTGGAGAGCCATGCACAATGCCCCTTCTCTAGGCACAAAGCCAGTCCATGTTGCTACCAAGCAAGCTGTAGCATGTTGCTCACAAACCCCATTCAAATGCTCGATCTCCTGAAAGGATCAGAGGTCATGCTGGCAGGATGGCCCAGAAAGCCTGCATTTCAAAACCGTGGCTTTTTTTTCTGCTACATCTTAAAGGAGCTGCGGTACACCGCCAGGAAACAGAAAGAGGCTGTGTGTTAAACTCTGTATTTTTGTGACTAGAATTCCCTTACAAGCCCTCTCAGGTTTTAAGTGGATTTTAGTCAACCACATCTCTGCCAATTTGTTGTGTGAAGGAAGGCCGCTTGTTTGTTCCTGGCTGCTCAGCCCCGAAATAATCACACAGAAACTATACTATTTAAATCACTGCTTGGCCCATTAGCTCTAGCTTCTTATTTGCTAACTCTTACATCTTAATTTAACCCATCTCCACTAATCTCTGCATCACTACAAGGTTGCAGCCTACCAGCAAAGTTTCAGCACATCTGTCTCCAACGGTGGCTTCTCTCTAACTCTTCCTTCTTCCTCCCAGCATTCAGTTTAGTTTCTCCCACCTACCTCTATTCCCTGTGCAGGCCTAAGACAGTTTCTTTATTAACCAATGGTATTCATAGCATACAGAGGGGAATCCCACATCACAGTACTCTCTGAATCTGACAGTGATTTTATCCATGGTTCTCAGTAACCCCCTCTGCTCACCATACCTTCACACAGTGGGGTACAAAGTCTACCCTACATGTCCCCTCTTCCTCTTACAGCGGAAGTGACTATAGACCTAGCTTGTGCAGACAAGGGAGGGTAGGAATTGGGACATCAGGAATCCAACTTCTAGATGCCAGGGTAGACAGAAAATAGATTGTTGAGTGGAGGATCTTGATAGGGTGGGAGTTAGAACTTACAGTAGAAGGAATTCCATTAAAAGCACAAGGCCTAGCCTGGCAAACTGGCACACATCTTCAATCCCAGTACTCTGGAGGCAGAGGCAGGAGGATCTCTGAGTTCGAGGCCAGCCTGGTCTACAGAGTGAGTTCCAGACCAGCCAGAACTACAAAGTGGGGACTGTATCAAAGACAAAAGAAAAGAGGAAAACCCTAAGTCCTAACACATCAGGACTGCCTCTCCAGGCAGTCCAGTGGCTGAGAGCTTTGTTGAAGCCTGCTCGGTTATGATGGATCCACAGCATAGCTACAGCACACATGGCCCTGGGGAAGGCTGAGATCTTAGCTTGCAAGTGTGGCTCAAGGTTTCTTCAGGCCCCAAAGCAATCAAGTGTCCAGGACTCAAGAAATCAGGATAGCAAAATGGAGCCGGGATGCAATGGCCAGTCACACTGATGAGCACAGGGTGGGCCATGCAGTGGAACAAACTGGACCACACACTTCCTGACCTCAGCTGCTCAGCTCATCTTTGATATTTGCCATGGGAGTCATTCTGCACTTGTCAGATGGGGTGGTGAATGTCATAAACCACAAGGCGGCCACAGAGCCACGTGATCAACACTGAGGTCCATCTGCATCCACACCCACTCTGTGTACATAGGAAAAGTGCCTCTTTCTCTAGGCAGCAGAACCCCAGAGGGTTAATTTTAACCTACCCTCTCCATGGCCCAGAACGCTTGCCTACACATCTGTATGCTCACATCTGTATGCCTACATCTGTATGCCCCCATTTCCCTCGCTTCTCGCTCATCTATCTAAACTGAGCCTGCTCCTAACCCGTTTTCCTCGGCACCTCAAGCCACTTAATACGACACGGGTCTCTTCGTCCTTGCCTCACTGTGAGATGCAAATCAACTGTAGGCCCCACGAGGAAACTGAGGCACAGTGAACCTGAGACCCAGGATTTCAGGGCTGAATGTTAACACAAACCACTTCCTGCATTTTAAGTGGGCCTTCCACTGAGAAGCAAAAGTAGTTAGACAAGAGCAGAGCCCCCACCTGGCACAGGTCCCACGTCACCCTCCACCCTCACTCCCCACCCTACCCTCGCCCTCCGTCAGGAGTGCCTTTTCCTCTCATCCTCTCTTCTCAACAGAGTGCAGAAAGAACAGCTGGCTGCCATCTTCAAGCTCATGAAAGACAACAAGGAGACGTTTGGCGAGATGACTGATGGCGACATGCAGGAGCAGCTCCGGCTCTACGACATGTAGGCCTGTGGCCCAGCAAGACGTGACCCAGGACATCCTGACAACCCTGAGGGACCTGGTCCAGGCGGTTGTGATCCCCAGACTTTCGAAGGACCGTCTCGTAAACACAGATAGCGTGGTGTGTTGTATAAGGATTCGCCCGGCCCCTGCAATTTTGATGTCCTGTTTGAGGAATCGGCATTGTTTTCTTCAGAGGAGGAAACCCCTGACTCCTCTGGCTTCAGCTCGCTGGTGAGGCTCCAGCTATGTCATCTACAGACCTAGGGCAGGTGGTCCCGGGAAGCTGATGAGGGCTTGGTGCTTGGACCCTGAGCACACTGTGTAGACAGAATATGGGGTGCTATAGGGGTGATGGGTGTTACCTAGTAACCCTATACTCTTCATTCTGCCCTAGGGGTATTTCTGGAGGTATCTGGGGTGGCAGCAGATAGTCTGATTGAAAGGCTCAGCTGTTCCCCTGGGACGGAACAGTGGGGTCAGCAGTATCTGCCACTGCGGACGCTCACCTCCAGGACAGTCATGCCTTTAGCAAGTTTGGCACAAGCTGGACACTGTAGGCACAAAAAATAAAACACACAACAGGACCTGGGGTAGAACACGTGGTTAGCAAGTTCAAGGCCCCTGAGTTCCATCCCCTCCTCCCCCCACCTACCACCCCTGGATGACAGCGTGATCCGTGCTTTTGGTGAGACTACAAGCCCTTTTGAAAATGAGAAAGAACCAGAGAGCATCCAGGGAAATGCTCCAGCGTCCCCAGAATAATGCCTGCGTCGCAGAGTAGACTGCTCTATGATGATGGGAATGAGTGAGCCACAGTAGCCCCATCATGCCCACCAGTCCCACTTCTTGTCACCCCACTTAGCCAGAAAGTTCATAGCCTGAGCAAACCGAATCAAGGGTATGCTGAGGACAGGAAGCGGGAAAGCTCTTAAGACCGACTTTTATTTGCTAAAATAAAACTAAATCAATATAAAGGTATAGCTCAAACTATGAGGAGCAGAATTAATATTTTAAAGATTTATTTTATTTTAGCCAGTTATGGTGGCACACACTTTTAATCCCAGTCTCGGGAGGCAGAAGCAGACAAACCTCTAAGAGTTCGAGGCCAGCCTGGTCTACAGAGCAAATTCCAGGACTGCCAAGGCTACACAGAGAAACCCTGTCTCAAAAAAACAAAACAAAACAGAAAAGATCCTATTTTGTTATTGTTTTTTTGTTTGTTTGTTTTCTTTTTTGAGACAGGGTTTCTCTGTGGCTTTAAAGCCTGTCCTAGAACTAGTACTTGTAGACCAGGCTGGCCTCAAACTCAGAGATCTGCCTACCTCTCTTTTTTGGGTGCTGGGGATTAAAGGCGTGTGCCACCACTGCCCGGCTTTTTTTGTTTTGTTTTGTTTTTGTTTTTGTTTTTCAAGACAGGATTTCTTTGTGAAACAGCTCCAGCTGTCATGAAACTCATTTTGTAGACCAGGTTGGTCTTGAACTCGCAGAAATCCACCTGCCCTAGCCTTCCAAGTTCACTACCTGGCAAGTTTAATGGGTTTTGTTTTGTTTTGCGATGGCCTCTCTATGTAACCCTTGCTGTCCTGGAACTCACAGAGATCCACCCACTTCTGTTTGCCTCCTTAGTGCTGGGATTAAAGGTGTGCGCTATCACACCCAACCAAGATTTTATTTTTGTGTGTGTGTGCTTGTGTACATGTGTGTGAGTGCATTTGCATGCTTGTGTGTGTATATGTGTGTGTGTGTTGTGAGTGTGAGTGCAGGACACCTGGAGAGTGATTGCTGCTCTTCCAGATGACTTCAGTTCCAACAGCCCATGTCCGGCTGCTCTCGACCTCCTGTAACTCCAGCTGCAAGGGTACGAACCTCATCTTCTTGTCTTCATGAGCACCGCACTCATATGGGGCATGTACACACACACACACACACACACACACACTCACACACACACACACACAAATCACACAAATGACCGCAGACTCAGGAGCCATTTTTTTTCTTAATTTGTTTATTATATATACACTTTCCAGGAGATAGTGCCAGATCTCATTACAGATGGTTCTGAGTCACCATGTAGTTGCTGGGAATTGAACTCAGGACCTCTGGCAGAGCAGTCAGTGCTCTTAACCTCTGAGCCATCTCTCCAGCCCTCAGGAGCCATTCTTAAACATTCCTGGTGCCATTGGTTAGACAACACAAAACATTCATTCCACCCTGTGACCTGAAACCAAGAGGAAAATCCTATTAAACGTCAAAACAAGAAACAGCAATACCGTTAGGGCCGCTGAGAAGCATAAGGCTGGTGTGAAACGGCCAACTGCCCCAATGTGGCCATTTTGTACAGGTAAATGGCCCATACTGTTTGAGTCTGGGGTCTCCTTCAGCGTTTCCTCAGGTCCTTACAAAATAAATAAATATTTTAAAAAGTAAGAAGAAAAAGAAACTCAGGACAGGATGGAAGAGCAGAGAGAACACACGTGTGGCAGGCCACAGCAGAACATTCATCGGAATTCTAGCTCCTGGGTCCAGAGCCACACAGTTGAAGAAAGATACTGCCGGGGTTCTGAGCTGCTGTCCACCGGGAGCCAGCCTCCAGGCCTTCAGCGTCTCCCACTGCAGGGGTCCAGCACACTTCTCTGCTGCCCCCACCGGGCAGCCTTTACTACACAGACAGTCTCGGCTCGTGACACACTCCCGAGGTTCAAACTCACGTCTGAGACGTTCGTATCTAGTTAGCAAGCCCTCGTTTGCTAGATCAGTTTCAGGATCTTCTTTCCGTAAAGTCGTCATGGATCTTCGTCTCTGTACAGAACTAGCTGGTGCCAGGCTTCCTGCACTGAAAGTAATTGCTGTTTTCAGGGGCCGTACTGAAGCAACAAGGTCTCTCTATTAGGTAGTGCTGGCTGTCCTGGAACTTAAAGGCTGGTCTCCAGCTCACAGAGATCCGCCTGCCTCTGCCTCCAGAGTGCTCAGACTAAATGTATGCACCACATGTGGCCTCATAATGTTTTGTTTTGTTTTGCTTTTGAGACAGGGTTTCTCTGTGTAGCTTTGGCTGTCCTGGAGCTCACTATATAGACCAGACTGGCCTCAAACTCACAGAAATCCACCTGCCTCTGCCTCCTGAGTGCTGGGATTGAAGGCGTGCGCCACCACTGCCCAGAGATGGCCTCATAATTTTTTTAAAGGATGGATTACTTTGGTTTTTATTCCCACATGTGATCATAAATATGATCTATTAATTTTAATTATGTGTGTACATGTGAGTGCCGATGGCCATGGAGGCCAGAAGGCTTCAGATGCCCCGTAGTTGAAGTCACAGGCAACTGTGTGACAGCCAGCGTGATGTTGAGGACACTTGGGTTCTCTGAAAGAGCGGGCAGAGATCCTAACTGCAAAGACACCTCTCGAGCACCTCAGTGTGATCCTTTGCAAAGAAAAAAAAGTTTTTGCTTGAATTTTCCTGTGCATGCGTGCTTTGCCTGCATGTATGCGTGTGTGCCGTGTGTATGCGTGTGCCATGTGTATGCGTGTGTGCCATGTGTATGCGTGTGTGCCCTGTGTATGCGTGTGTGCCATGTGTATGCGTGTGTGCCCTGTGCATGCATGTGTGCCATGTGTACCCACAGAGGCCAGACGAGGGCATCAGAGCCCTGGAACTGGAGTTACAGTTACAGATAGTCGTGAGCTGCCCTGTGGGTGCTGGGAACCAAACTCTGGTCCTCTGCAAGAGCAGCCCAAGCTGTGAGCTGCTGAGCCTTCTCTCTCCAGCCCCAGCATACTGCTCCTAGCGCACCTTCCCCTAGGCTCACTAGCCCTGTTCTGAGTCCTTCCTCTCTCTTTGTAAAATGTATTTTTAACCACCTGCCCCCACCCCTGCCCCAAAGAGAACACTGTAACAGGTGGTGCCCTGTACTCAGCTCCCCTCCTGCTTTCTGTTAACCATGTATTCGATGTAGCTTTAGTTTATCAAAGAGCACGCATTTAAGATTATCTTACCCCAGGCCCCTGACAAGGCTCAACAGGTAAAGGTGTTTGCTACCACGCCTGCTGGATGGAGTTTGATCCCCACCACCCACTTATTGAAGACAGAGAATTGACTGCCTGCAAGTTCACCTCTGACCTTCACATACTAAATTAATGAAGGTTAAAAGTATTTTTTAGCTGGGTAGTGGTGGCACACGCCTTTAATTCCAGCCCTTTGGAGGCAGAGGCAGGAGGATCTCTGGTGAGTTCGAGCCAGTCTGATCTACAGAGTGAGTTCCAGGACTGGCTCCAAAGCTACAGAGAAACCCTGTGTAGAAAAAAAAAATCAAAATCAAAACAAAACAAGTACTTTTTAAAATATTATTTTAACCCATACCTGTGATCCTAGCACCCAAGAGGCAGAAGAAGGTCTCTGTGAGTTCTAGAGTTCTAGGCCAGCCTGGTCTACATAGATAATTAGTTCCAGGCTAGCCAGAGCAACATAGTATCCCACCACCACCAAAAAGTATGGCATCCAACCTTCCACCCCTCCATTTCTCTCCATCCCCTTCTGGCAGGGAGAGTGGAGTCCCCGATGCACCACACTCAAGGTCTAGTGTCTGCAGTGATTGACCATATCCCCAATGAGGGGCAAGGCCTGACCCATCCTCCCACAGGAGGCCAAAGCACTGAAGGTTGTTGCGGGGACTCCCAGTGGCTCTGGAGTTAACGGGGCCAGGTCCTGCACCCCGCATCCCGCGAAGGGGCTGCAAGGCTAGTTCCTAAACTCCTCAAACTATACTGCCTCAACGCATCCCAACGCCCGTAGTATTGGAGCCTTTCTCTGCCCAGCCTCTCACCTGCATTCTCCCCTAAGCAGACTAAAGTTTGGGGCACAGACCTCAGCCTAATCCAACACACAGTCCCATCACCCCCAGTCTGTGAAATCCAGCTCGTCCTGCGCACAGCCACGTCCTCACGGGGTGCCGGGTCAGATGAATGCGGCACCATTTCATCCGCCCCTGCGCCCACCCTTCGGCGCTATGTCCTGGTTTCTTCAGCCCTGCTTTATCAAAGCAGCACTAAGTGTCAAATCAAATCACCCATTGAGCCTCCAGGGCCAGTTTCCATCCCAGTACTCACCAGCAGCCCTGGGGGCCCTGGGAGCCGGTGCCACTCTCCCAGAGCAGACCGGAATCTGGAATCAGGTGGCAGCTTGGGTACTTTCCAAACCATATCCTTCAGGCCAGGTTCACTGAATTATGTTGAAACTCGTCTGCAATCAAGGAGTTTTGAAAAGTCTTTTTCTCACCCCTTTAAAGTTCTTTCATCCCCTTGTGAAGAGCGCTCCAAAACCGTACCGCATGGAGACAGGCAGTCAGACATCTAGCCCCTTTAGCAATTGATGGTATTCACCTGCAAGGCGGCGCCTGGCTCTCTCTCAGCTCCGCCTCGGGAGAGGAAGCAGCTGGCAAGGGGGCAAAATTAAGGAAATTGTTCTAGGAAGAAAAGATGCGAGGAGAGAAACCGAAGCGGGCTGGGCGGGGGTGGGGGTGGGGGATCAACTTTGAATACTCAGGAGTGCAAATCGCACTTTCAGACGCTAATTGATACTGTCTGCTTACACACACTGTGCGAGGCGGTGGCGCGCAGAACCACAAGACTGGGTTTGGACCTTCTTTCTGGGCAAGCTGAATCAAGGGTCCGAAAGTTTGGAATCTGTGCTAAACTTAGAGCCCAGGTTAGTGTCCTCAGAGGGCAGAAGAGGCTGTGGGATTTCCTGAAGCTGAAGTTTCAGGCAGTTGTGAGTTATTCTGGGGGTTACTGGGAATCAGCCCGGGGCCTCAGTAAGAACTGCCAATGCATTTAACTGCTGAGGCAAGAAACTAGTTCCGGCTGGTGACATCTTTTCTTTCTTTCTCTTCTTTGCTCTATATTTTCTGCACACTTAGAAAAAAAGACTGGATTTACCTAAACGTTCTTTTGGCTAAAATGCTTTTTGTTTGTTTTGTTTTGAAACAGTCTGACTGCGTAGCCTGGCTGGCTTGGAATGCATAGACCACGTTATCCTTAGACTCACAGAAATCTGCCTGCTTCTGCCTCCCAAGTACTGAGATAAATTTGTTTTTTCAAGCCAGGGTTTCTCTGTGTAGCTCTGGATATCCTGAAACTTGCTCTGTAGACCAGGCTGGCCTTGAAAACACAGAGATCCACCTGCCTCTGCTCCCCGAGTGTTGGGATCAAAGGTCTGCGGCACCTCCACCCAGCTGTTTTTGAGTCTGGAAACAGACAGGGTTTCATCAAGTCCAGGATAACCTTGAACTCACTATGTAGCTGATGACGACTTTGAACTTCTGATCCTCCTTCTCCACCTCCCAAGTGCTAGAATACAGGCAAGTGCCACCATGCTAGAGTTGCATGGTGCAAGGGAACAGACCACAAACGCATGCTACGCAAGCACTCTGCTGCCTGAGCTGCATCCTCGGCCCAGCATCTAAGCATCCCAGACTGTGAGGTTCACTGCAGGGCTGCCTGAGGCCGAGGTGACAGAGTAAAGCCAGCGTCAGAGAGGAAGATGACTGGGGGCAACGACGGAAAGCAATGGAATTGAGTCGAAAAAGAAGCTAAGTGCTTTGATTTTGTTGTTTCTGATGATTTTGTGTTATTGATTGTGAGTTCTTTTGGTGCTGCTGCTGCTGTTGTTTTTGTTAATTTTATTATTTATTTATTTGTGGTGTGTGTGTGTGTGTATAAAAACTTGTAGGAGTTGGTTTTCTTCCTCCTACCATGAAGGTCCTGGGAATCAGATTCAAGTCTTCAAGCTTTACCCAATGAGACATCTCCCCAGGCCTCCAGTGTTTCGTGCTGAGCTGGCTCAGCAAACTGAGCAAGGGCTCTCTAACAGGCCCCAGCATGGCTAACATGGCACCAGCAGGTTTTACCCCTTCCCCTCCCCTTTCCCTTGCTAAATCATTCGATTACATTCCCAAAGCTAGCTCCCAAAGTCTGTCCCCTTATTTGCCCACTTCGTTATGCCTTACTAAAATTACTATCAATACACCAAGGTCCAGCAATCAAAATTCATACATTGACTGTGCTGGCTCCCAGGTCCACTCAGGACTTCTTGGCTCATCCTAACACAGCCTTCCCCTTTTCTCTCCTTAAAAGCCCACTCTTGTGAAAAAGACCTGCTGTCTGTCTTTGTCTGATCTGGAGGCCCCCAATGCTTGTAATAAACCTCCTTTGCGCTGAGAACTTCGTGTGGGATGTTCTGTGTTTCAGGAGTGAATCAAAGACACAGGGTCACTCCCAGATGAATTTTAGGCTCCCCGGAAGCAGAGAGGAACAGTTTCTCTGAACTGCTGAACCCCGAACAGCATGCAGAGGTGCGTTTATTGATGGCTATACAAAAGGTGTTTTTTTGGGTAAAACAATTCCCGATGCCAAAGGTCCTGATCTAATCCATGTGTCCTTCTGAAGGGGAGCATCAAGCCCCTGCCACTTTAGTCCTTACTGTGCACTGTTTGCAGTGCCCAGCAATCCAAGACCTCCAGGTGTGCCAGGATGGTCCTGCGACCAAAGCCGTGCAAAGGCCGAGCATGAGTATGACATCTATACCACACTCGCATCTTCCCAGCCGTTGCTCCCTCCTTCTGGAACTTGAGGAAGGGCCCAGTCAATCTTTTAAGTTTCCTGGCTGTAGGACAGCCACTGCCCAAGATAGATGGCGTCCGCTTGTTGTGAAATCTCCTCAGACAAGACAACCTTGTCCTCCCCAATCCCATTAACAGTCCCCTTCCAATCTCCAGAGGAAAAACCCTGCCACTAGGGTCCAGAATCATCTGGCTATGGGCGGGGGGGGGGGGGTCCTACTCTTCCTTTACTTCTTCCTATGCAATCTCAGAAGAGTTTCAGACTCGCCCCTCCCCCGCCCCAGGTCCATGGAAGACTGGCGAGAGCAGCGGCCACTCCTTGCTGGATTCCCACAATTTTCGAGCCCATTTTCCTCAGCAGCTCCAGCTGTAACAACTGCTGTCCGTGCCACAACCATTTATGGTTCCAGATAATAAGTCTAAAAGGAACTGTGTGCTCACTTTATTCTTCTTTTCTAGACCTGTTTACCAGAATGGAGCCTTCTACAGTGGCAGAAAAGAAAGAGTATGCTAACTGACAACTTGACACAACCCAGACAACCTGGGATGAGAGACTCAGTGAGGGATTGTCTGCAACAGTTAGCCTGTGGGGGTTTCTGTGGTGGGTTGTCTGGATTCACTTGACTAAAATGGGGGATACCCACCCACTGTGGGCAGCACCATTGCCTAGGCCACTGTGCGCAGCACCATTCCCTAGGCCACTGTGGGCAGCACCATTCCCTAGGCCACTGCGGGCAGCACCATTCCCTAGGCCACTGCAGGCAGCACCATTCCCTAGGCCACTGCGGGCAGCACCATTTCCTAGGCAGAGGGCCCTGGGCTTATCACAAGAAAGCATGCATTTGTTTCCCCTCTGCTCTGTGGAATATTCCTTTACACTATGTGAGTATATGCCACTGTGATTGGGTTAATAAAGAAGCTGACTAGCCAATAGCTGGACAGGTAGAGGTTAGGTGGGACAGGCAGACAAAAAGAGAGTACGGAGAAGGAGAGAAGGAGGATCTCAGAATCGTTAGGAGACACGGAGAGAAGGAGATGAACTTGTTGTACTGGGAAAAGGTACCGAGACGTGGCAGAGCGTAGGTAAGAGATATGGGTTAATTAAGTTATGAGCTAGTTAGTGACAAACTAAGCTGTCGGCCAAGCATTTATAATTAATAAGTCTCTGTGTGGTTATTTGGGAACTGTCTGGTGGGACAGAAAAGTCCACCTACATATGGTACCTGCCATCAGGCAACATAGATTCACACAAGACCCGAGAAAGCTTTGAAAAAAAAAAAGAGGTTCCAAATACATAAAAACAGTGTCAAATGCATCTTCTTGATAACTACTTTTTCTCGATGCTAGCAGTGAACAGAGACTCAGCTCCTTTAAGAGGTGGCTTCCTGGCTTGGTGCTAGTGGCTAACATGAGTGTGGCTCTTTTAAGAGGCCCTGCTACTGAACGCTGAAATGGGTTTATGAACAGTGGGTGGCAGTGTGGGCCCAATAACTCCCCAGAGCTGAAGTGGAAAACATAGCTCCTGCTGATACCTCTGCCATGAAGCTAGGCTCTCAGGGAACCAAGGAGAGAGGAGCCAGCAGCTAATGCTGTTTGCCAGCACATTTGCTGGAGACTAACATAGCAATTTAAGATTCATCTCATGCCAGGTGGTGGTGGCAGCACACACTTTCAATCCCAGTACTTGGGAGGCAAAGACAGGCACTCTGTGAATCGGAGGCTAGCCTGGTCTACAGAGTGAGTTCCGGGATACCCAGGACTGTTATATAGAGAAACCTTGTCTCAGAAAACCAAAAACAACCCCACAAAGATTTGTCTCGTGCAACCGAAGAACAATACAGATGCTCAGTAAAGACAGATCCAGAGGAAAGAAGCCTCTAAAAGGGTTACAGTGTGTTTAAAAATATGCATGTGCTGGGATAGTAGACACTCTTGGCTCTTACATACTGTTTGAGTCTGGGGTCTCCTTCGGCGTTTCCTCAGACCCTTCTGCCCTCTGCTTGCCTTGGCCCATGCATGGCAAGAGCCCAGAAGACCTCCATACTCCTTGGCTTTACAACTCTGTCTTTCTCAGAATCCTTCCCAATCATGACTATTTTTTGGAGACAGTCTTGCTATGCAGCCCTGGCTGACAGAGTCTACTTGCTGTGTAGACCAGTCTGCCTTTGAAATAAAAAATAAAAATTTAGACAATTTTGTGTATGAGTTATTTTTTTCCTGTCTGCATGTTTGTGTCCTGTGCTTGCTGGTGCCACAGAGTTTAGAAGAGGTTGTCGGAGCCCCTGACACTGGAGTTGCCAATGGCTGTGAGCTCAGGTCCTTCCTGAGAGCAGCAAGTGCTCTCGCCAGCTCAGCTAACCCTCTAGACCCCTGCTCTTTTGACTATCTCTTGTCTCTTTTTAAATCTACCGAACTAGAGTAAAGACCAACACCCAAAATTCTTTGGTCAAATTAAGTAAGCTTTATCTTACATTAGACAAGGCTAGCTCCCTAGAGCGGGGTCTGAGAAAATGGTGTTGCACATAGGAAAAAATGGGGCTTATATAGTCCCTCCCAAATGCCAAGGCTAGGGGCTTTCCAAGAGGTTTTTGTTATGTAGGAACTTGGCAGAATATTTCAAAATGATTTGACTGAACATCATATCAGGGTAGAAGTTAGGGTATAGAGTGTGGAACTTATCAGGTTCCAGAAAATGGGTCAAGGTGGGGTCAAATGCAAGTTTTACAGGAAACTGGAATGAATTTATCTTGACCTTGTAATAAGACAGCTTTTCATCTTGAGACTGGTCTTAAACCAGGCTGGTCCGTCACTGTCTCCTGAGTGCTGGGATTACAGGCAAAGGCCACCACACCAGACCCCATCTTCTCTGCTGAGGAAAGGGTCTGGCTGCCCACAGCGAGAGCACGCCATAGATGGGCTGGACCTTCCTGGCTGTCTGGAAGGGCAAGATTTCCTTCCGCCTTTGCCATCTCTCAGAGGGCATATGCTTGTTCACCAAGCAAATCGCTCATTCTCCTCCTCCTCTGTGGGGAGATTTTCCCGGTCATGGGGAGATCTGGAGTCACCAGTGCTCCACCCACCCACCACCATCCTGTCTGCTCAGACACAGACACACTGGCTTCGTGTTAATCTCCGAAACAGGAAGCATGCTCTTGACTCAGGACCTGGCATTCCTGACTCCTTCCTTATATTATACTTCATCTTGCTTCCACCTAATGTCGCTTCCTCCTTGACCTGGCCTCGTTCTCAACCTCAGCTCTCACCTGGCTCTGCATTTGCTTCTAAGCACAAAGCACTGTCTTTATTGTTGGTGTTCTGAGTCACGTGGGACAACTGCAGAAAGAGAGATGTTGTCAGATGTATTGATGTTGCTCAGCAGCGGGGTGGAACAGTCTCCGATGGACTGAACCACAGATAGCTGCGAAAAATCATATTTATTGATTGTTATACAAAAGTTTTTGTTGTTATTTTTTGTCATTGTTGTTTGTTTGTTTGTTTTGAGACAGGGTTTCTCTGTATTGCTTTGGCTGTCCTGGAACTCTCTCTGTAGACCAGGCTGGCCCCGAACTCACAGAGATCCGCCTGCCTCTGCCCCCCACCCAAGTGCTGGGATTAAAGATGTGTGCCACCACTGCCGGGCCACAAAAGTTGTTTTTAAAACAAAACGAGTTCCTCCAAGCAAGGTCCCTGATCTCGCCTGTGTGTTTTGTGAAGTGCAAACTTCACACCTCTGCAACATCGGTGCTTATCGGACACTGTTTGAGGTACTCAATAATGCAAGACACTCCAGCTGTGCCAGGACGGTCTTGTGACCTACGCCATGCAAAGGTCGTCCAGCTCCTTTAGAAGGAAAGCTCTGTGGATTCCAGAAAACAATCGCTGATCAGATGCAGGTTTCCTCGGGGTTTCTGTGAACCTAAAATTAGTCCTAGGGCTTTGGGGTTGACGCCAGATGCAAGAAGGGCTTTGCTACTTTTCTGCTACACTGTATGTATGGCTGATTCACTTCTCCAGCCGGGAAGTAATCTTGATCAGGAAGGACCAGATAGGGTGTTGGTAGCACCCTTGGGACCTGCTGATGAGGAATTAATTTTCTCTCTAGCCAGCTCTCAGCACGAAGGTGCCTCCGGCGAAGCAGTAGTCACTACTGAACATTGTCTCTTCTCTTCCACCACTCTCTGGGATGGCGGAGATCTGGGCCAGATGTAGCCAGGACTGAGTCCTGACTGACCCTCATCCTCTGCCTGCTGTGGATGTTCCATGTTATGGCACAGGCATTGTTGCCATGATGGGAACACGGGGCTGGAATATCGTTCTGTACTTGGGCGAAGCTCATTAGACACCCCTCCTGGTTGGCTCGAGAGGCCCTGTACATTTCCTGTTGTATATTTACCCACCAATTATAGCATTGTATACTTTTCTCAATAAACATGGGACCAACTCACAGACAAAATAGCTAAACTTTTTTTGTGTGTGTGGTTTTGTTGTTTTATTTTGTATTTATTTATTTACTTTTGGGGTTTTGAGACAGACACTCTCTTGGAACAACCCTGACTGGCCTGGAATTCACTAGATAGACCAGGCTGGCTTGGATTTACTGAGATCCACCTGCTTCTGCCTCCTGAGTCTATAGTGGTGTGAGCCACTATGCCTTGTTTTGTTTTTGTTTTAAGATTTTATTTATGGGGCTGGAGAGATGGCTTACTAGTTAAGAGCACTTGTTCTCGAAGAAAACCAGAGTTTGACTCCTAACACCCACATTGCTGCTCACAACTGGCCATGACTCCAATTCCAGGGGACATTCTCTTCTGACCTTTAAGGGTACTAAGTATACCTGGTGATGCTCAGACAGACATGCAACAAAACATTCATAAATAAAATAAATGAATCTGCATCTTTTTGCTTGACGTTGTTTCTTTTTCTTTTTGCACTTTTCCTTTTTGCAATTATAATAAATTTACATCCTTGAAGTAACTGAGTTGAGAAGACCCACCCTGAATGTGGGTTCCACTATTCTGTGGGTTGGGCTCAGGACTGAATGAAGAGTTAGCGGAGCACTGTCCTGCATCAACTAGGCCATCCATCTCTGCTCTTGGCTGTGACGGTAACACGACCAGTTGCTTCAAGGTCCTGCCACCTTAACCCTGCTGGAATGACACTCTTCCGCACTTCAACTGCTTTGGTTGGGGTGTTCTGTTACAGAAACAGAAAAGCAACTAAGACAGTCTCAAAGATAAACAGTGTCCCCTTGACACTTGGAGGAGAGCCCTGTCCCAGAATGCCTTACCCCACAAGACCTTAGATACCTTAAAGCTGGAGCTACTGGTTGTGAAGAGATACAAGGGGGCCAGACATTTAAGACTCTGTCCTAAAATGGTTGGGCTTAGAAATTTTCCACTTCATTCTAATGGAAATATAATATGCACCACACCGAAATGGTAGGTTAAATGTCCGAGTCAGGATCTCATAGGTCTCAGGCAGCCCAGCCTGGCCGCCTCAATCTTACTCTGCAGACTGTGAACTTTTTAATCATTCTGCATCTACCTTGCCAGTGCTGAGCTACAGGTGTGGCCCCCACTTTCAGTTTATTTGGTGTGGAGGCTGGGGGGCTTTGTGAGATCTCACTAAGCACTTCACCGACCGAGCCCCAGCCCCGGCCCCTTAAATGCATTCGGATCTGGTATCTTCAGCTTGCTCTGTGGCAGAGTACTTAGCTAGCATGCTCAAGGTCCTGATATCACATGCTCGATATCAAGCCTTGCAGAAAAGAAGAGGAGGAAGGTTGGCCATGGTGGCACACGCAGCCACCAATGAGGCTGTGCCCTGTCTGAGGTCAACCTGGACACTGGAGATCAGAATGGCCCTGTGTGAACTCGTTCTCTTTGCCATGCCATGGAGGTTCAGCCTCTTTCAGCAAGACTGATGTGGCCAGACTTGGTGACTCCCATTGCCCTCTCTGACCCGAGGGTCACTCTGCAGGTAACATTGGCGGCTCAGGGTTAGGGCAATATCATGATCAACGGTCCTCCTAGATACATTTTGCATGCCCAGTTCATACAGCGTACCATAAAGCAGTCCAGGCAAGGGCAGTTTCTTGCCCAAATGGCTAGACTTGTCACACTGAAGGCAAATTCCATAACAAGTTTCTTCAATGCCCGGCAACCTCTCTGAAGTAATTGGTACTGCCAGAAGCAGACATGTCTTACCGTTGAGAAAAGTCTAAGTTCTTAAAACATTTTAAATGCCAAATTCTGTATGTTGAAGATTATCTAACTGAAATATACCTCTGTATATCTAGGAAACCTAACTAACATGACTAAAAGTTTGGTTATTATTGATGACTATTAATCTGTATTTCTTTTTTTTAATATATATTTTAATATTTATTTATTTATTATGTATACAATATTCTGTCTGTGTGTATGTCTGCAGGCCAGAAGAGGGCACCAGACCCCATTACAGATGGTTGTGAGCCACCATGTGGTTGCTGGGAATTGAACTCAGGACCTTTGGAAGAGCAGACAATGCTCTTAACCTCTGAGCCATCTCTCCAGCCCTAATCTGTATTTCTTAATTATACATTACATGTTTAAATGAGCTGCACAAACACAATACCTTAAATAAGAGCAGAAATACATACACACAGTGTAACAAAACTGACCTTAAATCTGTATCAATAGACCAAGATCCATTCCAATGCAAAGTATGCATCTCTACATCATATCTGCCCTGTTTATTTATTTATTTATTTATTTTTTTGGAAATTGACTGTGATCATTAATGACTTATAAGCAATCCCCCTTAAGTAAAAAATAAACATTTATAAACAATCATTTTGGGAATTTGGGTGTTTTTCTCTCCAAATTGCTTCCTCCTGTTTGTTGGGTGAAGTATTTTTTTTAATTTTATTATTATTTATTTATTAAAGATTTCTGTCTCCTCCCCGCCACCGCCTCCCATTTCCCTCCCCCTCCCCCTCCCCCAATCAACTCCCCCTCTCTCCTCAGCCCAAAGAGCAGTCAGGGTTCCCTGCCCTGTGGGAAGTCCAAGGACCTCCCACCTCCTTCCAGGTCTAGTAAGGTGAGCATCCAAACTGCCTAGGCTCCCATAAAGCCAGAACGTGCAGTAGGATCAAAACCCAGTGCCATTGTTCTTGACTTCTCAGCAGTCCTCATTGTCCGCTATGTTCAGCAAGTCCGGTTTTATCCCATGGCATCCATCTTTGGAAGGCTGGACAGAAAACTCCATTCCAAGATCCCTCCCCTGGGAGTTGCCTCAGTCCAAACTCCACCTCCAAGAAAGCCCGCTAAAGGGTGACCCCCTCCCCAGGGAGGGTCAAGACCACTCCCACAGGCTACTTAAACTGCTCCCCAGAGAATAAACACGTGGTCTCCCCTCTTTCTCTCTGGTGGTTGTGTTGGCTCTCCCCCCACCCTCTACCCCTGTGTTTTCTTGGGACCACCCAAGAGCGCAGGCGTCCAGTTAAACCTGAATATCTTTTAATTGGGTTTGATTTGGTCTGATTGGGATTATTTGCGTTGGCGGAGAGGTTTGTTGGTAAGAAAATACTTAGATTTGGAGGTCCCGCGGCGGGGGGTGGGGTGGGTGGGCTGTTTTTCCCATGGGCCCAGGGCCACGTGTGAAAAGGCCCTTCTCATACACGCTCTCTGCCAGGCTAAGATCCACTTTGTCTTGGGAGTTCCCCTTTTCAGTACCTGCCACTAGGGCCCGGGGACCCATTTGCGGTTATTTTTGTTGATTTTCCAGCCTTCCTGTGGGATCCAAGCGGCGAACTAGGCCTCGCTGAGGTGAGACTGAGTGAACAGAGACATCTACCACTCATTTCTCACGACCCCTCCCCCTTCTGACTCAAGAGCCCTGTCCTGGTGGACACACTGTGACAGACTTGAGCTCCAAGATTTGGCATAGACTTCTAAATGGGCTCTTGCAATTCGAAGCCGGATCCTCTATCGCCCCTGGGCTGCCTTTTACAAAATCTTTATAAATTGGGACTGCCCTATACAATCTGTCCTGAATGACTAATTTCTCTATTCACTAAGATCTGACCTCAGTATGACCTTGACAATGGGGCACGATGACCACCAGAGGGAACTCTCGACTTTTCCATCTCTGGGACCTCGAAAAGTTTTTCCGCCGTGGGGATAAATGGACAGAACTCTCATATGTCCATGGTTTCTGGACCCTGCGCTCTTGCCCCTCCCTCAGTAGCCAGTGTCTTATAGCACCAGTTTGGGTTGCCAGGATCACGGCGCCTCCAGATTCCTGACCATCTGGGAATTGGGACCCTGAAAGCTCCACCATGACATGCTGCCAGAGACACTGCCCCCCCTTACTTGAACCCTAACTACCCAACCCCCTCCTGTGGAACAACATTCTCCACTTTCCTCCCCCCTCCCCAGCCAAACCAGAGGTTCAAGGCCAACTTCTCCTCCTTACCCACCTTCTTCCCCTCCCCTTCCTCCTACCGCCTCTCCCTACCCCCCAGTGCCACAACTCACCTCTTGGACCTCTTCTACACACTGGCCTAACCCCTCCCAATCCTCCCCTGTCTCCTCTCACTCCAGATCTCACCATAACCCTGCCCTCTCCGGGAGGTAGTGGGAGCCGATAGCACTATTAAAGTCCACGTTCCTACCTCTCTTCCAGATCTCTCTCAGATAGAAAAGTCATTGGGTTCTTTCTCTGCTAATCCTTCTGTTTATATTAAGGAGTTTCACTATCTGTCCCAAGCCTACAATTTAACCTGGAATGATTGCTTTGTCATCCAGGCCTCCACTCTCATTCCTGAAGAGCGAGGCAAAATTCATGCAGCAGCTAGACAGCACACAGACCAGACACACCTAGTAGGCAATATGGTCCCTGTGGGGGAATTGGCTGTGCCAGCCACAGAACCATACTGGGATTATCAATCTGGCCAAAATGGCTGACAGAGGCGGGACATCATGGTCTGCTGCCTCCTTCAGGGTATGGAGATGGTCTCGGAAAAAGTAGTTAATTTTGACAAACTTCAAGAGATCACACAGCTAGCTGACAAAAACCTGGCCATTTTTAAAAACTGACTACAAGAGACCATGGTTCAGTATACTAGACTGGACGCAGCCTCCCCAGCAGGAGCCACGGCCCTGGCTGCCATTTCATTTCTCAGTCAGCACAAGATATCAGAAAAAAAGTTAAAAAAGGCTGAGGAGGGTCCCCAAACCCCTATACAGGAATTGGTGAAAATGCCCTTATGCCCTTTAAAGTTTTTAATGCCCCCCCCCCGAAGAAACAGCCGAGTCTTCCCAACAGACAAGGCAGCAGCAGGAGGTAACGCTCTAAGCCCAAGCCTTAGCAGCTGCCCTAAGGCCACCTGGACCCCCAGAAGGGGGACAAGGGAAGTCAACCACGAGGCTCTATCCCGCTGGAGCTCAGCCTAAGTCAGCCTTGCTGGGAGCCTGCTACAAATGTGGTCTAAATGGCCATTTGGCACAATATTGCCCTGGGCCTCTGCCACCTACGAGGCTATGCCCTATTCTCCAGCAGCCTGGGCCCTGGAAATCACAATGCCCCCGTACGGGCTCATCCTCTATGCCACACCACGGAGGTCCAGCCTCACCAACACAAGTGAGACTGTGCCAGCTTCTGAACTACTCGGCCTTGCAGAGGATTGACACAGCCCAGTCTTCGTGACTCCCACACCCCTCTCCGAGCCTAGGGTAATGCTACAGGTAGCGAGTAAGTCCATTACTTTTCTTTTGGGAGCTACCTACTCTGTTTTAACATCTCACTCGGGCCCTACGTTTCCCTCACCAATTTCAGTCATGGGGGAGACGGGACCCGTTCCTTCCCACTTAAGACTCTGACACTGCCTTGCATTCTTGCAGGGTGATTCTTTTCTCATTCATTCCCAAACTTTTCCATTACAGCCAAGCCTCTGTACCAGGCAGCCAGAGAGACCCCCATAGAGCCTCTCACCCACCCGGCCATCGTCCGCCGCCATTTCTCTCTACTGTGAGATGCCCTTCTAAGAGCCCCTGCTCTCGCTCCTCCAGACCCCACGAGACCTTACCACCTTTATACAGGTGAGAGGTCAGGAGTGGCCACTGGAGTTCTAACCCAACAGGTTGGGTCTTCGAATCAGGCTGTCACCTTTTTATCCAAACAGTTGGACCTCAGCATCTATAGATGGCAACCATGCCTAAGAGCCCTGGCAGCAGCAGCTGAACTCACTCGGGAGGCTCTCAAGATCACCCTGTCCAGGTCAATCATGGTATATTCCTCCCGCCACCTCTCAGATCATCTGAGACACTCCTCTCTTTCTCTCCCTCTCCCTCTCCCTCTCCCTCTCCCTCTCCCTCTCCCTCCCTCCCTCCCTCCCTCCCTCCCTCCCTCCCTCCCTCCCTCTCTCTCTCTCTCTCTCTCTCTCTCTCTGTCCCTCCCTCCCTCCATGAGTCCAGGTTTTACTGTTTCTAGAAAACCCCAAACTACTTTGGCCTCCAGTCCTGCCCTAACCGCCCCCCTCCGCAACTCTCCTTCCTATTCCCTCCCCCTCTGGTATCTCCTCTTACTCTTTCCCAGAGGATGTAGATGCCCTAAGCTCACCTTGGCAGGGTCTTCTAGACCAGCAACTTACAAATCCCCAACTTACCCTGTTTGTTGGTTTTGCAAAGTTGCCTTATAGACAAATCAGGAAACTGCCAGGCAGCATATGCAGTGGTCACTTCCACTGACACAGTCGAAGCGACTGCCTGCCAATGGGAACCTCCTCCCAAAATGCTGAATTAATTGCCTTGACTAGGGCACTCCAAATAGCTGAGGACCAACGGGCTCATATCTGTACTGACTCTAAATATGCCTTCTTAACAGCCCATACTCACTCTGCACTCTGGAAGGAAAGGGGCTTCCTTACTACCAAGGGCACCCCCATAGTTAACGAACCCCTTATAATAAGCCAACCTCAGCTCCCTGCAAAAGTAGCCATCACTCACTATCAGGAACACCAGTCCTCCAAGGACCCAGTGGCCAAGACTGACTCAGTGGCCCGGGGGCCTCCAACTCCTTTGATTCTATAGAACATAATCTTGTTCTTGACTCCCTCCTATCAGCCCTGTTACCAACCAGAAGAGAGGGATAAGCTCATAAAGGGGGAGAGGGGCACAGAAACAAAGGGTGGATGGTTCTACTTAAATAACCATCTCATCCTTCTTCAAGACCAGGCATTGTTGATCATTTCAGACATCCACCAGACCTTACACATAGGCCTCAAAGCTTTGTTCTGCTTCTTGGAGCCCCTCCTTGACCCCACCCATCTCCGAGATCATATTTCACAGGTTCACTCCTCCTGCCAGACAAGTGCCAAGGCCAATCCACAGGGGGCTCTCCATATAGATCAGTCTCTGTATCCACTTCATGGACACCAACCGAGCCAAGATTGGCAGGTCGATTTCACCCATATGCCTACTCATAAAAAACTCTGTTATCTCCTAACACTTGTGGACACCTTTACAGGGTGGATGGAAGCGTTTCCGGCCTCCAGGGAAACGGCAGATGTGGTGGCTCAGATACTCCTGGACCACATCATTTCTTGGCTTGGCATCCCACGGACCACCCAATGGACAATGGGCCAGCCTTTACTTCCAGGGTCATGGAGCTCGTGTCAGAGGCTCTCAACATCTCCTGGAAATAACACATCCACAATCCTCGGGAAAGGTGGAGAGGGCCAATGGGCTCATCAAATAACAACTAATCAAGCTCTCCATTGAACTCAGGTTATCTTGACCCTCCCTTCTCCCCAGTGCCCTTACTTGCCTCAGGGCCACCCCATGTTCCCCTATGGGCCTGAGTCCTTTTGAGCTGCTTTATGGCAGGCCCTTTCTCCTTAACCATCACATCCAGACTTAACTCCTCCAGTGGTGGGGTACCCACCCTACCTCTCCCTTCTGAGGTCCCTTTCTCCATTCACACGCTGACAGCTGTCTCCCTGCCCCCACACCAGTGGACCCTAGTGCCCCTGAACCTGCCCTGCTCTTCCCAGGGGACAGAGTACTCCTCAAACAGCTAACTCCTAGGTCTCTTGAACCTCAATGGACAGGACCTCACATGGTAATCCTCACCACCCCCTCTGCTGCCAAGCTCCTGGGACACCCATGCTGGTACCAGCTCTCCAGGCTCAAGTGGGCACCTACTCAAGACACTTGGTCTATCCAGCAGTTAGGACCTTCCACCCTCTGGTTTTCCAAGATGCTACAATGAAGGGCCTATCTGCTCCTCAGCCTGGCACACTTATCTTTTTTTTTTAATTAATTTATTTATTAAAGATTTCTGCCTCCTCCCCGCCACCACCTCCCACCTCCCTCCCCCTCCCCCGATCAAGTCCCCCTCCCTCATCAGCCCGAAGAGCAACCAGGGTTCCCCGACCCGTGGGAAGTCCAAGGGCCACCCACCTCCATCCAGGTCCAGCAAGGCGAGCATCCCAACCTCCCAGGCTCCCACAAAGCCAGTACCGCTATTGTTCCCAAGCCCCCAGCAGTCCCCACCGTCCACCATGCTCAGCAAGTCCGGCTCCATCCCACGCTCCCTCAGACCCAGGCCAGTTGGCCCCGGTGAGCTCCCGACAGAACATCCCCACGGTCTCAGTGCGTGGGTGCACCCCTCGCGGTCCTGAGCTCCCTGCTCGTGGCACACTTATCTTTGTCTGTACAAACAAGACGGTAATAACAATATTTTTTCTCCTAGCCACCTGCCTTCTTATCTCCCTCAAGGAACAGATGCCTGGCGTCTCCAGGATGGCAGTAAACAGGATGCCCCTCTAGCCACACCTCTCGCTGAGCTCACCAACTCCCAGCTCTGCCCTCGACGATATTGCCCCCATGCCTGCAGGAAGCAGACAGATTTGAGCTGATGCTCCTTTATCCAAAGAGAGTCTGATTTGGTCGGGGGCCTCATCCCAGCCCCCTGGCATCCATCTTTGAAAGGCTGGGCAAAAAACTCCATTCCAAGCTCCCTCCCCTGGGAGTTGCCTCAGTTCAAACTCCACCTCCAAGAATGCCCACCAAAGGGTGACCCCTCCCCAGGGAGGGTCAAGACACTCCCACAGGCTACTTAAACTGCCCCCCAGAGAATAAACACGTGGTCTCCCCTCTTCCTCTCTGGTGGTTGTGTTGGCTCTCCCCCCACCCTCCACCCCTGTGTTTTCCTGGGACCACCCGAGAGTGCAGGCGTCCAGTTAAACCTGGATATCTTCTAATTCGGTTTGATTTGGTCTGATTGGGATTATTTGCGTCGAAGAGGCTTGTTGGTAAGAAAATACCTAACATATCCAAAGGAAAAGATAGGCTGTTCAGAGAGGCCAGAGAGTCGGGTGTTACAGTGGTCAGAGAGGTACATGGCCAGAGAAGAAGCAAGAGTAAGGCTATACATCTCAGGTATGGGGTCGCAAGAGTTTGCATCAGATCTAAGAAACAGGATCTTATTGTTTTTACTTGATAGTTATTGAGCTCTACATTTTTCTCTGCTCCTCTCCCTGCCTCTCCTCTTCCCCTTCAATCCTCCCCCAAGGTCCCCATGCTCCCAATTTACTCAGGAGATCTTGTCTTTTTCTTCTTTCTACTTCCCATGAGATTAGATCTATGTAAGTCTCTCTTAGGGTCCTCATTGTTGTCTAAATTCTCTGGGATTGTGGTTTGTGGGCTGGCTTTCTTTGCTTTATGTTTAAAAACCACCTATGAGTGAGTACATCTGATAATTGTCTTTCCGTGTCTGGGTTACCTCACTCAAAATAATGTTTTCTAGTTCCACCCATTTTCCTGAAAAATTCAAGATGTCATTATTTTTTTCTGCTCTGTAGTACTCCATTGTGTAAATATACCACATTTTCCTTATCCATTGTTCAATCGAGGGGCATTCAGGTTGTTTCCAGGTTTTGGCTCTGACGAACAAAGCTTTTATGAACATAGTCGAGCACATGTCCTTGTGGGACGATTCAGCATCCTTTGGATATATACCCAAAAGTGGTATTACTGGGTCTTGAGGAAGGTTGTTTCCTAATTTTCTGAGAAATCGCCACACTGACATCCAAAGGGGCTGTACCAGCTTGCACTCCCACCAGCAATGCAGAAGTGTTCCCTTTACCTCACAACCTCTCCAGCATAAGTTGTCATCAGTGTTTTTAATCTTGGCCATTCTTACAGGTGTAAGATGGAATCTCGGAGTTGTTTTGATTTGCATTTCTCTGATGACTAAGGATGTTGGACATTTCCTTACGTGTCTTTCAGCCATTTTAGATTCCTCTGTTGAGAGTTCTCTGTTTAGGTCTGTACTCCATTTTTTAAAATTGGATTATGTGATCTTTTGTTGTCCATTTCTTGAGTTCTTTGTATATTTTGGAGATCAGCCCTCTGTCTGATGTGGGGTTAGTGAAGATCTTTTCCCATTCTGTAGGCTGTCATTTTGTCTTGTTGACCGTGCAGGATCTTACTTTTTAATTACAAATAGAAACTTTACCTGTCAAGGGCTTACCGCAGGACAAACTGGAACTTGTTCTTAACTGTCTTAGCTGAAAACAGAACCCTTAACCTGCAAGGTCTATTTTCCTGGTTTGGTCTTCCATTAACTTGTCAGGTATATCATTCCCATTTTAGTCTTATGCCACCAAGTAGCCCATACTGGCCAGTGAACCCAGAGATCTGGCAGTCTCTGACTCCCCATTGCTAGAAGTATAAACACGTACTATCATGCCCTGCTTTGTTTTCATTTTACATTATTATTATTATTATTATAGGTGGGCACTCGTGTCAGAGGACAACTTCATTGGGTTGCACCTTTCCATGGACTCTGGGGATCAAAGTCAGGCCATGAGGGCTGAACAGCAAGCACCTGCTGAACCATCTTTCCACACCTGACTCCCCACCACCACACACAACTTTTTTTTTCCTTTCATGAGGCTATTGAGGATTGAACTACTTAGGGTAAAGACCCTTGCAAAATAACCACTTTACCAACTGGGCCATCACCCCAGCCCCAAGAACAAGGACTTGACAACAAGCCTATTCAGAAAGAGACAGAAAGACAGAGAGACAGAAAGACAGAAAAAGACAGTGAGGCAGAGACAGATCACAAGAGTTCCCTGAAAGGGAGGGATGCCCCTGTTCTGGTGCCAAGAGTTGCAGTGGGATTTACATACATTAACTGTCTTACAAGCCCCAGCTCCCTAGGAGCCTGCTAGCATGCTCTTGTCTCTAGAAGGGTGGGTGAGGCATTCGCTGGCGCGTGATGTGGGTGAGGGCCAAGGGCTTTGGGGCAGAAACAGAAGCTTTGAGGTGTGAGCAATGAACCCAAGCCCTCAAACCTGTAGAACCGCACCTTCCAAGTGACCCTGGGCCTGCTGAATGCTTGTATAGCTCAACATCCTAGAAGCAAGAATCCACAATACTTCTATGTTTTCTGGAAATCCGACCAGAGAGTATGTCTGTGCACAAGTGTGCAGGAGCCCATGGAGGCCAGAAGGGGGCAGCAGATCCCCTGGAGCTGGAGCTGGAGTTACAGCCCGTTGTGAGTTGCCTTGTGGGTGCTGGGTTAAAACAGCTGTGTTCTCAACCACTGAGCCTTCTCCCCAGTCCTGGATGCTTCTCTGTGAAGCCTTCTATGGTCCTTGGATGCGAGCCAGTCTCAGAAACATTACTGGCTGGTGCTGCTCCAGTCACAGTTTCGGAGAAACTAAGGAAGTCGACCCTCGATTGTGGCCGTGTGTGGAACACCTGAGTGTGGATGAGCACCTGAGCGTGAACACTACCACTTCTCTCTCTTATGGATGAGGCTGGGAGAGGAAATGACCAGATAAAAGCAAGGCTGTTTGTGATAGATACATGGTCTCATATAATTCTCCAGAATTTGGCTTCAGAGACTAAAAAGGAAAAAAAAAACCACCTTGTTTGAACAGAAGGAGTTTCTCTTCCTTCAATCCATGCCAGCTTAAAGCATACTCCACCCTTCCTTTCCCTCCTCTGCTCTCTAAAGTGGCTAGATAGAAGGTGACAGACCAGCCCTCCCTGGCCCAAATACCTGCACACGGAGGCCACGTGACCTCTCTATCAGAGACTTGCTCTCCCACAGGCTTCTGGGATCCAGCCAGGCACCATGAAGATCTGGTGTGAGAGATTGCATCCTTGCGCTCAGGGGGTCCTGTTTTTGGCTGTGCTGACCTCTCTCTTCATTCTGCCTTCCTTCATCAAGGAGCCCAGCACAAAGCCTTCCAGGTAAGGAGCCAACCCTGTGAGTCCCAGAAAGACCAGCCAGTGAGGAGGCCTGGGGACCTCCGAGCTTCCTACAGGTCCACATGGTGTGTTAAGGTCCGGAAGGAAAGCCAGTGTCAGAACCTGGAAGAGATGGAAATGGAGGTGGCGGCGATGACCAAGGTGCCCTGGATACCAGGAGGGTTGTAGGAGAAGGCAGGCAGGAGCTGGAAACTCAGGGACTGCATCTGCAGATGGCACACACAGCACAAGACAGGTTGCCCCCAGGGCTGGTGAGTAACAGGGCAGCTGGGGAAGGACCTGCTCTCAACGCCTTCTCGTTGACCCATAGCAAAGACTTAGTCTGTGTATTTCCCGTGTCTCAGAGGCGTTCTCATCCTGAAAGGGAGGCAGTAGAGTTTAAGACCTCCTATTGGTGGGGTGAGGGGGACCTGTGAAATCTGTGCCCCAAGTGAAGAACTCCCATTGGTGGGGGTGAGGAGGAACCGTCAAGTCTGCACCCCAACTGAAGACTTCCCATTGGTAGTGGTGATGGGGGGAACCGTCAAACCTGCTCCCCAAGTGAAGACCTCCCGTTGGTGGGGGTGAGGAGGAACCATCATACCTGATCCCCAAGGGGGTCCTCCATAAGAACTTCTCGAACATTTAGCACGTCTCCCGAAGTGAGATCCTCTTGCCAGGCTCAGTAAAAAAACTCTTTTGGTTTTACTACTCAGCGCTTGCAAACAATGCGTTCATTCTCTCACAGAGACAGGGGGAAAGTACACACAAGTTGGGTTAGGGAGGTGGCTTGGTGGGTGGAGTGCTCGCCCAGCGTGAACAAAGCCCCTGTCTGATTCCCTGTATCAAACCAGGATGGTGGCACATCCTAGCACTCGGGAGGTCGAGGCAGGAGGATCGGGAGTTCAAGCTCAGCTACACAGCAAGTTCAAGGCCAGCCTGAGCTACAGGAGACCCGGTTAAAAAGAGAAAAGAAAGTACAGAGAAGTGATCAGGAAGCGAGGGTCTCCCCGACTCTATCACTGCTTAATGCCAGGGTGTGTCCAGTGCTCACAATATCTCAGTGACCCCTCTGCAATGTGTATGTGTGCAGGCTGTTCTACACCCTCCAGCTTCTCACTCCTCGGGGTGAGGACGACAGGCAGCGAAGGTGAGTCACTCCATAGTTCACTGCCCTGCCGGTCACAGAGCTGGGCTAAACCCAGGCATTTGTCCTCTGACCTGAGCTTGATCCCTGCAGGTGGTGTAGCTGAGGATGGTTTTGACCTTCTGATCCTCCTGCCTCTACGTCCCCAGTCCTGGGTTTACAGGTGTGAGCCACCATGTTGGCTTAGGAACACTTTTTACCTGGATGAGATTTGTCTCTCTCCTTCATGGCCATTGCATTGTGATTTGGGGGAAGGTTGGTTCAAGACTCCCTCCCCTGCAAAAAACGCAAAACATCTGCAAAACATCTTCTTCTAAGTCTCCTGAAAATGTCTCCATATTTTTGTTTACTTCAAGGGTTCATTTAGAAGATATTTATTTTTGCTTGTGGTATGAAGATGTGTTTATGTCTGTTGGTATTCTATATGAGACAATTGCTCTCTGTGTAACCCCGGTTGTCTAAGAATTTGCTATGCGGACCAGCCTGAGACTCACAAAGATTCACCTGCCTCTGTTTCCCAAGTTCCAGCATTAGAGGCCTGTGCAATTTGCCCAACCCTTTTGCTGATTTATTTGTTTTTGTCACTTGACCACTCAGTTCTCAAGTGTGTATTTTGTCAATGACAATAGCTGTCACGATGTCAAAGATCATCCCTAGAAGAACGTGGGAAGGGGAGGGGGTAGAGGATTCCAAGGCTGCTAGCGAGAAGCGTCTGGTAGGAGTGGGCTGCAGGAGAATCCCTCCAGCCCCGTACCCAGCCAACACCACCAGCTCCCGAGTTCACAGGTATGGTAAATAGGCCGGTGAACATTTCTGGTCTAGAGACTTCTGAAGGCTGAATCTCAGTGCAGTTGTTCATTGTGTGGCACACTGAGGAGACAACAGAACCACTCTATCCTGCCCTGGGTCTCCATGGCCCAGGCAGCTGTGGAGCAGGAGCTCAGCACTTCCTGTGTCAGGGGTCTAAGAGTGGAACCCCCACTCCCAGAAAGGTGTCCATGGACAATGATGTTGCTGGGAGCTGTGGGAGACGGGAGCCTGGAAAAGACCCTCCGAGGGGTCCCCCGAGCAGAGGGGCTTTCCCCAGGGAAACCTCAGCTACTGACTGTTGAGCCCATGTCAGAGAGAGCTGGGCAGCCACCAAGCTGACTGCACCTCAGGACAAGCAGGGACAGCTCTTCCCAAACCAGGTTGTGGAGTATAAAACACAAAGAGGCTCTGAAAAGGAGAAAGGGCTGAGGGAGGGGTATGGCTCCATGGTAGAGCAGTTGCCCAGCATCTCTGAGGTCCTGGGTTTGATTCTCAGCCCTGAAAACAGGAGGAAGGGAGGGGATAGATAGCAATAGACAGACAAACAGACAGATAGATCTAACACAGACAAACACACAGTGTCTCACTATATAACCCAAGATAGCCTCAAACTCATTGATCCTCCTGCCTCAGCCTCCCAAGTGCTGCGATTATAGGCATGTACTACCACTCAAAACTAGAATGAGCCGGGCAGTGGTGGTTCATGGCTTTAAACCCAACACTAGGGAGGCAGAGGCAGGCAGATCTCGGTGAGTTTGTGACGAGTCTGGTCTACAAAGAGAGTCCCAGGACAGCCAGGGTTGTTATGTGGAGAAACCCTATTTCAAAAAACAAACGAATTCAACTAGAATAAGTCTTAAAATCCCCTGAAGTGACTGTAACATGAAGCATGTTCAATAAACTGTATGTAACCAAGTCCCAAATGATTGACAGAGGGAACAGTTGCCATGGAGAGAGGTCTCTGGAAGAGAGAGAGTCTAGAAGGTCTCTGTTAAAGGCTTCAAAGACAGTGTACAATTTGGTTGAGTGACCAGCAAATGGTCTCCAGCAAATGGTCTTTAGGTAAGGAAGAGTCTACCGAGAATGGGGCTAACCTAGAATAATCTACAGAGGCTGGGGCTAACCTAGAATAATCTACAGAGGCTGGGGCTAACCTAGAATAATCTACAGAGGCTGGGCTAACCTAGAATAATCTACAGAGGCTGGGGCTAACCTAGAATAATCTACAGAGGCTGGGGCTAACCTAGAATAATCTACAGAGACTGGGGCTAACCTAGAATAATCTACAGAGGCTAGGGCTAGCCTAAAATAATCTACAGAGACTAGGGCTAACCTAGAATAATCTACAGAGACTGGGGCTAACCTAGAATAATCTACAGAGACTGGGGCTAGCCTAGAATAATCTACAGAGGCTAGGGCTAGCCTAAAATAATCTACAGAGAAAGGGGCTTACCTAGAACAACCCATCAGCCTTACTGAATGGGGAAGTAGCACCCCTGACATGAAGGGCTTGCCTGGAAAGCAGGGGATCCCTAGAGAAGGGTGGGGCCAGAGGACAGTGGCAAAGGGGCCTCAGAGCAGAAAGGCTGCCTCACGAGAGCAGAAGTTTGGACCCATCCCAGTGTGATGATGAAGGGCAGAGGGATTGCCTAGGTAGTTAATTGTCAGGAATGCAAGGAGGCTTTAGTCACTGAAGCCCAGGGAGGATCCCAGAAGAAAGAAGTGAATTTCAAGAGATATTTTGAAAGAGTGGTGGGAAGAAGGTGGGGGTGCAAAAGTGACCCCAAGTCTTACAGCTTGGAGGAGCCACAGTGTTGCAGGGGCCGACAGATGGAAGCAGCAAAATCAGTAAAAGACAGCTAGCAATAGGCCAGCGCTGGGGAACATGGAGCACTGGGGGGGGGGCAACATGCCTATGACCCCCAGCACTGGGGAGGGGGGGCGCTGCAGCTGGAGGATCCTGAGTTGGAGGCCAGCCATCACCAAACACAACCCTGTATCTAAAAAGAAAAAGAAAAATTGAAGGGACTAGGGAGAACAGTCAGTGAAGTGTTTGCTACGGGAGTGTGAACTTGTGGGTTTGATTCCCAGAACTCATGTAAACTCCAGGCGTGGTGGTGGCCACTGAGTCCCAGTGCCATGGGCATGGAGACTGGTGGACCCCTGGGGGTCGACAGCCAGCCAGCCAAGCCTGCTTAGCAAGCTCCCAGCCAGAGACTCTGTCTCAAAGAGCAAAGTAGAAGGTTTCTAAGGAAGACACTGGAGGCTGACCTCAGGTATCCACGTCCACGCACGTACATGTGTACATTCACCGACACACACAAAAGTAACTTAATGAAGTTCACAATGGTGACAGAGAGCTGTGGAAACTTTCTTTACCTTGCTTTATGGGGGTCATTGCGAAGACGGTAACGCCCTCACTTATGACACTTGGATTCAGACCTGGAGCTGCTCTATCAACTGCGCCCCAGGAGCCTTCTGTGTGTGTCTTTGATCTTTACAACTCTACCAGATTGTTGTTTGCACATCTTTTCAAAGAAGATTAATCTATCCGTAAAAGTCAAGGATCGTCCCACCCATCCTGGAGACCGTAAAACATAAGGGATTTTGGCCCTGGGTGCCATTCTTACCCTGCCCCTTTCTGGTGAGCTCTCTAGAGATAGAAAGTTTCATAGAAGCGAGTAAGACACGAACCTGGAATGTGAAATATTCGTGTGGTGTTGCTATTAGTACTGAAGTCACGCTGGACGGTTGTTACAGAGGAAAGTGGGAGAGTTCCAGCAAGTGTGGGGAGTGGCAGAGCATCGTGGAGAGAACAGTGTTTGTGTGGTTCCCAGAGGCCCCCTCAGCAAGTGGGGACATTACAACCCAAGGATGTGACAAAGTCAGAGTCCACTCGGGAACGAGAGACTAACAAGAGACTGAGTGAACCTGAGCCCAAGACCTATGGGACTTTTTAGATGTTTTGTGTTTGAGTGTAGACATATGCATGGGGCTGCAGAGATGGCTCAGTGGTTAAGAGCGCCGGCTGCTCTTCCATAGAGGACCCAGGTTCGATTCCCAGCACCCACATGGTGGCTCACAACCACCTGTAATACCATGGGCTTCTAGAGCAATGCCCTCCCCTGGCTTTCTTTGACACCAGACACACACATGGTGTACATACATGCAGGAAAAACACCCGTGCACATAAAATAATAAAATTAAAAACAAAAGAAACATAACTATTTTCCTAAAGAATTATTTTTATTATTTTTAACTGCATGTATGTTTGTGTGTCTCTGTGTGCACACGAGTGAAGGTGCCCACAGAGGAATGGGATCCCCTGGAACCAAAGTTATAGGTGCTTGTGAGCCACCCAACATAGTTGTTGGGAAACTCAAACTTGGGTCCTCTTGAAGAGCAGTATGTGCCCTGAACTCCTGTGCGATTTATCTAGCCAAGAAATAGGCATATTTTCTCTAATCCTCTGATTTCAGGGCCTGGACCCCTAATCCAGGAAGCTGCAGAATTCAATCCCCGAGGGCCTCACTTCTCAGCACCATCCCAGACTCCAGGAACAGGCAGCCGATTTTAATAATTTATGTATCTTTATTTTATGTGCATTGGTGTTTTGCTTACATGTATGTCTGTGTGAGGGTGTCAGATCCTCTGGAACTGGAGTTACAGATGGTTGTGAGCTGCCATGTAGGCACTGGGAATTGAACCCAGGTCCTCTGGAAAAGTAGTCAGTGCTCTTAACCACTGAGCCATCTCTCCAATCTCAACAGGCAGGCAATTTTTGAGCCACTGGTTGGGCTGCTGTGGAGACCACCACTGTCCCTGTTCCATCGCCTTTTCAGACCCACCTAGCTTAGGTGGGAGATCCTCTGACACTCTGTGGTCCTGTCTTCATTGGGTCAGCATGTAGTCATTACCCTTTGGGGTCTTCTTAGGCCCATGGAGCCTACCTGTAATCTCAGCATAGTGGAGGCTGGGGATCCCCAGAGGAAGCAAACTAGAAGCTGTGTTCGTAAGGATAGGTTGAAGTGAGGAACCGCCTTGACATATGTGGTGGAGAGCCACTGCGGAAGATACCCTATGTCAACCTCTGACCTCCACATACATACACACGCATGCATATCTGCACACACATGTGCAGGTACCGCAAAGAAAAGACAAGTTCATGAATTGAATGCCTTTTGTTTCTTGCCTCATAAAGTCCTTGTGGGAGGTGTGTTATGAGGCACTAAAAAACATGTCGTGTAGGGATTAAGTGTGCTGTGGTGCTCGTGTGGGGGGTCAGAGGTCAACTGGTAACTCAGGTTGTCAGGCTCGGTGGGAAGTGCTTTTGCCAGCTTGCCACCCCGAGTTTGTAGTTAAAGGTGGAATGGCTTCAATATATTGTATGTTTGTTTTAAATCGGATCTGAACACAGCCCAGGATGACCTGGAGCTCATTATGTAGCCCAGGCTAGCCTAGAACTCCTCATCATCCTGATTTAGCTTCCCACGCGCTAAGGCCTGGGATGGCCAAGGTGTTAAGTTGCTGAAGAAAGGGGCTTCAGATGGTTGTGACTTCCCTGGTCAGGGCCGGGTTGAAGCAGGCATGGCAGAGTTTACCAGGCTTGGGAGGGCTTTCTCTGCTTAGTGTGCACCACTGTCTGCTTACAAAGAGTTTTCTCAGTTTCAAGATCAACCAGTTAAACAAGCTGAAAATAGCTTCGGGTACAAGACAATGTGGCTGGAGTTAGGGTCAGCGCCTGGGTGCCGGCAGCCCTAATAAGCCACCACTGCCTGTTTTCAATAGATTAATTAAAAAAATAAGTAATAATAAACTGGGCGTAGTGGCGCACGCCTTTAATTCCAGCACTTAGGAGGCAGAGGCAGGTGGATCTGTGAGTTTGAGGCCAGCCTGGTCTACAGAGTGAGTTCCAGGACAGCTAGAGCAACGCAGTGAGACCTGATCAAAAAACAAACAACGAACTGAAACAAAACAAAAAAAGTAATAGTGAAAAGCAGGGAAAGATTCATTCAGTGTGGCCACCTTGGGACAGGAGGCAAAGATCTGCTGATTCCCAAGTCCATCTTCACGGCAAGGTGTGGGTGCAGAGACCGGAGGGGGTAGCAGATGTTTTCCTCAATCTTTCCTTACTTGATTGTTTGAGATGGGGTCTCTGCTGAACCTAGAGCTTGCCAGCTGGGTTCTACCGGATGGAGCCCGTGAGCATTTTCTCTCCAAGGCCAGCCAGTGTGTGTGTCCCAAGGCCCTTGGTTAAGCAATGAGGGCACCTGTGCTACCTGGAGTCCTCTGGTCTCTGCCCCTGAGGACAAGCTCTGCGGAGGTGCTGAGACTTGAACCTGGATCTTCATGCTTAAACAGCAAGCATGTTCCTAACTGAGCCATCTCCCCTGCTCTGATAAATTTATTTTGGAATTCAATATCTTGTATCTTTACTCCCATGTAGATCAGAATTACGTAACTAAATTGGTTTTTGCCTGGGGATTGTCTACAAGCCCTTTGCTCTGTCCCTCTGAGTTAGAGACGTTGTAGAAAAATGCTCTCCTCAAGCCCACCCGGCCCATGTACCAGGTCAGGCCCCTGGAGTCTGAACCTACTGAGCCACCAGCATCTGAAGACTTCTCAAACCCTCATTGAACTCTGTACATGAGAATAATGGAACACCTATGTACATATCCACATAGACACACCTAGTCATTACAGGTAGACTTAATTCTAGAGAATTTAGTGAAACTAGATTACATAATTTTGTCTCTACCTAGGTCATTGCTTCGACTTCCTGTAAAACTTAAACAAGTCATCAAGTAACCGGAGCATCTACAGACAGAACGTTCCCCAGAGTCACTGAGCCACCCTTGCCTTGAGACAGATCCCAAAGAGGGGTTCTTTTTCTCTCCATTCAGCCGTCCATGCTGTGCGCTGGTAGCTGCTTCATGCAGCAGGTCCACTGCCTTCAGCTAGGGACATAGCTCAGCTGGTAGGGTGCTTGTTCCTCAGCACTGCACAAACTGGTCATAGTGAGGCATTCCTGGAACCCCAGCATCTGGGAGTTGGAGACAGGAGGATCACAAGTTCAAAGTCATCCTATCCTTGGCGACACAGTGATTTTGAGGCCAGCCTGGGACATGTGACAACTGTCTTAATGTTTTAAAAATACACATGTATATGTAAACATATACACATGTATGTATCTGTATCTTATGCATGCTAGAGAGTTTTCTCAGTTCAGAGTACCAGAGGGCTGAAGATGACTCATGGTTAAGAGCCCTGGCTGCTCTTTCAAGGCTCTGAGTTCAATTCCCAGCACCCACATGGAGGCTCACAACCACCTATAATGGGATCTGATGCCCTCTTCTAGCGTGCAGACATACATGAAGACGGAGCACTCATACCTAAAAAAAAAAAATACATAAATAAATACAAAATTAAAAAGAGTGATTACTGGTCTTGCAGAGGATCTGGGTGTAACTTTTAGCACTAGCATCGAGCTCTGTGGGCACCTGAATTCTCATGCACACACCCACTCGCAGACATAACATCGTTTCAAAACAAAAATAGCTGGGTGGTGATGGGGCACACCTTTAATTCTAGCACTCACGAGGCAGGCAAATCTATAAGGCAAAGGTCGGTCTACAGAGCAAGTTCCAGGTTGGCCAGAGCTACCTTACATAGAGAAACCCTGTCTCGAAATAAACAAACTTAAAATACATACAGAGAAATGCATTTTCTGTATCAGGCCAATGTGGTGTGTGTGTGTGTGTGTGTGTGTGTGTGTGTGTGTGTATTCCAATGAAGAAGGCCCCTGGTTCCCTGGTTAAGAGTCAAGGACTCCACTCCTCCCCAGCATATGCTTAGAAACCTTAAATTAGGTCTTTATTCAGTTTCAAGGTCAGAACAGACAGTGCCCTTTCTGGAAGATTAGAACAGGTCTCTATTTTGTTTTTGTTTTTGTTTTTCCTAGTTTAGGAAGGCAAGAGATACGATGTAACCAAAAAGTTGGCCCCGCTGAGCAAGGCGGAACAGCGAGGCAAGGTTAGCAGAGGTTCTCTCCCACTTGACCGGCTGCATTTCTTCGGCCTGGCAGGATCCTCCTTGTCTTCACCCCTAACAGCAACCATCTCCCACTGTCCAGCCCAACGACGCCCGACTTTATTCAAATCTGCAGCCTGTGTATGTGTATCAGCATACCCTGCACAGAACAGACATTTCATGAACAGCCATTGAGTGACACCTTTCTCATGTCCTCTGTGACAATACCACGACAATGTCTCTTCTATCTAAGAGACTGGAGCTTTCTCCGGAGCTCCCAGCCAGAGTTAATCGTCCCCCCTGAGATCACATAAGACTGGCTATTCTCCTGTGTGCTCAGCCAGAGTTAATCTTCCCCCCTGAGATCACATGAGACAGGCTATTCTACTGTGTGCTCAGCCTGCTCAACCTGCCTTTTATGTTACAATATAACAAGTGTGAAACAGTATAACAAGCTTGTTTGCCTTGATTTTCCCATGACACCAACTTTTACAACCTGAACTACCGTATAGCTATAACCCTAAATTGAAATTATGTACTCCTTGGTGTTCCTGACTCAGAGAACAATGTTTGCATATCATTTCCTGAAGGCAATAAAAATAAAGGGTGAAAGCAATCTTATGAAATGTTGGGCACAACATTTGGATATTGCTTGATAAACAATGGTACTTGTAATACCGGAAGTTGGGTCTGTTGGAGCCAATGACTTAATCCCTTGTAAAACTCTGTTGAAGATTTCTGTAGAGTATACCATTCCTTCCCATTGGGATGCTTTCTGTGCCATTCAGGAAAGACAGAGCAAAGCCCTTTGTACATATGCAGTCACTCGCTGACAGACTCAGAACTAGGGACAGACTCCCAATACCGCCTTCAGGCAGGCACAGATTCAGGCTTGAGAAACAAATCACCATAGGACAGAAGACAAAGGAGAGTGAAGTAGAGAACCCAAGTCTTGGTTAAATTCCACCAAGAAGGGCGTTGGCTTCTTCCCTTGGTGGGACACCAGTGCATTACTGATCACTTAGAGTATATTATTCATGCCTTCAAACTGACCACTCCTCTGTGCGTAGTTCACATCCATTTCCTTGCTGGACTTAGTGGCACAGCCTATAATCCCAGCCCTTGAGAGATGGAGGCAGGAGAAAGAGGAATTGAAGGTACATAGTGAGCCAGAAGCCAGCCTGGGTTGCAGGGCTCCCTGTCTTGAATAAAACAAAACAACACAGGTGTGAGAGGAAGTGACTAATACTTGTTAAATATACATCTTTATTTTTATTACAGTTATTTATGTTATATATATATATGTATGTATATATTTGGTTTTTCGAGACAGAGTTTCTCTGCACACCCCTGGCTGTCCTGGAATTCACCCTGCTAGCCTTGAACTCACAAAGATCTCCCTGCCTCTGCCTCCCAAGTACTGGGAATAAAGGCGCGCGACACATCGTCCAGCTGTTTTAAATTCTTTATGTGTATGACGGTTTTGCCTACGTGTATGTAAGCACGCCATATGCATGCCTGGTGCCTGTGGAAGTCAGAAGGTGTTGGATGCCCCGAAACTATTACAGGTGGTTGTATGCCACCACGTGGGTGCTGGAACTGAATCCAAATTCTCTGTGAGAGTAGCTCATGCTCTTAACTGCTGAGCTGGCTAGCTAGCTTTTATTTATCTATTTTGAGACAGGACTTTTCTACATAGCCTTGTATACCCGGGGACTCACTGTGTAGACCAGACTAGCCTGGAACTCACAGGGATCCACCTGCATCAGCCTCCCGAGTGCTGGGATTAAAGTTGTGCACCGCCACCCTTGGTCATTTTACTTCTTTATTTTGGGAGAAGGGCACACAGATATGCCAGCTGTGGGAGGTCGGAGGACAGCTTGAGGGAGTTGGTGGGTCCTGGAGATCCAGCTCAGATCACCAGTCTTGCCAGCCCTGTGCATGCAGTTTGCACCGGTGCCCTGCATTGGTGGACAGCGGCAGGGGGCTTTGCCCCGATGGCAGAGGCAGCGGTCTCATACAGATGAGATGAGCCAGGAATCAGACAGGTTAGGAATCCTCCGATCACATGAGCAGGGGAGGGGAGGAGCTCAGGCTTTCAGATCTGTGGGTCGGTCCATTTCATGCTCCTTTCTTTTTTCTTCACACCGCCTCAGTAAGTCTCTCACAAACAGAGGAGAAAAAGAACGGTAGGAGCAGACAGGGCTTGAGAGACATCTATCCAAGATGAACAGGAGGCCTCGATGGGAGGGGCAAATGAACAGGAACTGAGACCGTGGGATTGCACCTGGATCATGGCCAGACTAGTTAGAGAAGGACTCCTTCCCCATACACCCAGGAATTCCCTCCAAACTCTGGATAACACATTTACCTAGACGTCTAGTCAGGGAAACACGAAACAGGTAGGTACTCACGGGCTCTGTGATACAGGCTGCATAACGGAAGGATGCTGTCTTAGTCACTATTCCATTGCTGTGAAGAGACACCATGACCAAGGCAACTTATAGAAGAAAACATTTAACTGGAGCAGGCTTACAGCTGCAGAGGCTTAGTCCATCGTCATCATGGCAGGGAGTGTGGCGACAGGCAGACAGACGGGTGTGGGGCTGAGAGCTTTACATTCTGATCTGTAGGCAGAGAGAGAGAAACACTGGGCCTGGCCTGTGCTTTTGAAACTTCAAAGCCCACCTGTAGCACAGGTAGTAAAAGCCCAGAGATAGACAATGGGGTTTAACCTGAAGATCTAACTTAGTTGGCAGAGCTTGAGATTCTTAATCTCAGGGCCATGGGTTGGGACCCCATGTTGGGTGCCACCCACTCCCAGTGGCACACCTCCTTCAACAAGGCCATACCTCCTAATCTTTCCCAAACAGTTCCACCAACTGGGACCCAAGCATCCAAACAAGCCTGCGAGGCCATTCTCATTCAAACCATCACAGACGACTTTCAACAGACTTACATGAGAGTTGAAAAACAAGGGCTAGGGAGATGGCTCACATGCTCACAGAAGCATGAGGCCCTGAGTTTTAATCCTAGCACCCACAGGCCTGCAAACCATGAGGAATCCTGGGGTTTGGTTAGCCCGCCAATCCAGCTGAGTCAGAGGGTATCAGTTTCACTGAGAAACTCTGTCTAAAAAGCTAAGGAGGAGAGTAATAAAGGAAGCCAGCGCTGGTTACAGGCACATGCACGGCTGTCCTCACTGCACGCTTTTGTTTTATTAACATGGAGGCTGAGGAGACAAACTCAGGCGCTCACGCTCGTACAGTAAGCCCTCTTCCTCACTGAGCCGTCTCCCTGCCTGCTAGTGATGTTTCTGGTCTGTTTGTATAACATCCAACCTTCATCAAGAGTTGTCTGTGTCCAGGTATCAGTTTAAAGAGAAGAACAAGGAAGAAAAGTCTCAGGAGATGCTTCAAAAGGCCGCACTCCACAGACTCAGCATAGAGCTGCCGCTGAGACCTCGAGACAAGGAGATGACCTCTGTCAGGACAGGAGCTCTGGGCCTGAAGAATCAGGGCGGAATGGCAGCCACAGTAGAGGGGGAGAAGAAGAGGAAAGATCAGGGCAAGGAAGAGCCTGCGGCAAAGACTCCTGTTCCAGAAAGTGGGAACAAAATATTGGCAACTACAGGAGCAGTGTTGACAGAGCAGAGGAAGAGGCCAAGGGCCACAGCAGCTGTTCCAGCCAAAAAGAAGGTGGCCCAGGTCAACCCATCCCCGGCCTCTTTCCCACGCCCCACCACCAAAAGAAGTCAAAGGCTGAAAGCCTCTGACTTCAAGTCTGAGCCTCGGTGGGATTTTGAGGAAGAATACAGTTTGGATGTAGGGGGCCTGCAGACGGTGAGTTGGGACCTCCTCATTTCCTCAACCTCCACACCCCACCCCATCCCAACCAGCCCCTTCCTCTAGGCTCAGCTGTCAGTTTTACCTTGGCCCACCCTGAGCTCGGCCCAGCACTGCTATTGGCCCAGCACTGCTGTTGGGTCATTCCTCCTTCCTATGACAGCCAATCAGAGAGGAGAAGGCAGTTCCATACAAGGTCTGGACCACTCAGCAGGGTGTGGGTGAAAAGGGTATGTTTGCCTTGGAAGCATTGAAGAAGGCCTGGGGGCAGATCAGCAGTCTGTGGGGACAGAGTGTGGCCAGTTCTGGCCTGTGGGACAAGAATCCTTATTCTATAATCGTGGGACTAATGGACAAGAAGACAGCCCTGTGCCCAGCTGTTGTCCCCCCACCCCCAGGAACATGGCCATTTTTGGAAAGCTGACTCCAGAATCTTTACTCTCCTCCAGGCTCAAGAAAAACTGTGGGCGATCAACCCCATGTCACCTCACTAACCATTCTCCCCTCTTCCCAGGAGGGAAATATGGAAAACCTGTTTGTGGATACACTCAGAACAGGGTATTGTCCCAACAGTACAGTGGGCATACCATGTGTGTCCTCAGACTTGCCAAGATGTAGCTGGCTAGGGACTGAGCGGGCCTATTTTCCGGGGCCAAGGTGGGCCCAGACTTGGAGAGTTAGACAGCCAGATGTGGGGTTCAGAGTGAGAGAGGAAGGATGGGCAGGACTGTAATGCCCAGTCCAGCCTCTGGCTGATGGTACCCAGTCCAGCCTCTGGCTGATGGTGCCCAGCCCAGCCTCTGGCTGATGGTGCCCAGTCCAGCCTCTGGCTGATGAATTTTCTGTGCCCCTCCCTTGCCTGACACATCCTCCCGCACATAGACATGCCCAGACTCTCTGAAGATCAGGGCCTCCAAGTCACCGTGGCTAAAGAATATCTTTCTGCCCAACCTCACTCTCTTCCTGGACGGTGCCCACTTCACCCAGAGCGAGTGGGACCGTCTAGAGCACTTTGCACCACCCTTTGGCTTCATGGAGCTCAATCAGTCCTGTGAGTCCTCACTTCAGGGCAGAGGGTGGCCGGCTCCTGTCTGGGGTCTGCTTCATTCCGGGACTCTGAATGGAGCCCTGCTGTCTTCCAGTGGTCCAGAAGGTGGTGACCCGCTTCCCTCCGGTACCCCAGCAGCAGCTGCTCCTGGCCAGCCCCCCCTCGGGGAGCTCCAGGTGTATCACCTGTGCCGTGGTGGGCAACGGGGGCATCCTGAACGATTCTCACGTGGGCCAGGAGATAGACAGCCATGACTATGTGTTCCGGTATGTTCTCCACCTCCAGCCTCGTGCCTGTCGACATGGACTATTATGGGAAAGCAGACAAGTGTCCCAATGCTTTTATTTAGAAAATGGAGTGTGTTTCCAGCTCCTGCCTCTCTGCCCCATCCTCTCTCACACACCTCCACAATTTTCTCCCCTCCATCCCTGCCATCCACTTTGGTCTTTCCATATAGACTGAGTGGAGCCGTTATTAAAGGCTATGAACAGGATGTGGGGACCCGGACGTCCTTCTACGGCTTCACTGCCTTCTCCGTGGTCCAGTCAATCCTCATACTGGGCAGTCGGGGTTTCCAGCATGTGCCTCTGGGAAAGGTGAGAGGAGAGGAATGGGTGTGGCCACACAGCCTCCTGACGAGGGACTGACAGAGAGATGAATACCTTGTGTGTGGATGGAGTCTGGGTCGTCCTACGCTCTGCTCATATGAGGGCAAGAGCAGTGGGATCAGTCACTCAGGCCATGGCACAGCCAGGGGACAGTCTAGAACCGAGTGGGGCCACCCCTAGCCCACGGTCCCCAAGACGGTACTGCTGAACCACTTGCTGTCCTTGGTCTTCAGGATGTCAGGTACCTACACTTCCTGGAGGGCACTCGGGACTACGAGTGGCTAGAAGCGATGTTTTTGAACCAGACCATGGCAAAAACCAAACTTCACTGGTTCAGGTACCTCTTCCCTTCCTGACCCAAAGCCCAGGCCAGACTGAGAAGTCAGTGGCTGACTTCAAAAGACTTAGACAGGTGGGACTGTCTCTGTGCCACCTGGAGATGGGATAGCGGTCATGCCATGACCCTGTCCTGGCCCCAACAGGCTGGGTAAGAGAACAGGTCCTGAGTGATCCTTCCCTGATACAGGCACAGGCCCCAGGAAGCTTTCCAGGACGCCTTGGACATGGACAGATACCTATTGCTGCACCCAGACTTTATCCGTTACATGAAGAACAGGTGAGGGCTGAAAGCCCACGGAGGGGCTGTGCCCTCTCATCCTCGCTGTCTCCTGACAGTGGGGATATGTGTATTTTGAGCAGGTTTCTGAGGTCAAAGACCCTAAACACTGCCCACTGGAGAATATACCGCCCCACCACTGGTGCCCTCTTACTGCTGACAGCCCTTCATCTCTGTGACAAGGTGAGGCTGTGGAGCTCAGCTCAGGGGGTGGCTGACAACCTCCAATGGGAATGGGGAGTGGGATGAGCATGCATGTGTCCCTGGCGAACCTGCATGCAGACCCCTGGGGACAGAACCAGGACAAAGGAGAAAGGGTCAGACTTCCCATGAGGGAAGCCCCTGGACACAGCCAGAGCGGTCCCAGTTCCTCCCCCATTCTCTATGCAGGTGAGTGCCTATGGCTTCATCACCCAGGGCCACGAGCGCTTCTCTGACCACTACTATGATAAGTCATGGAAACGGCTGATCTTTTACATAAACCATGACTTCAACTTAGAGAAAACAGTATGGAAGCGGCTGCACGATGAAGGCATCATCCGGCTCTACCAGCGTCCAGAGCACCCGGAAGAGAAGAACTGAGCAGCTCGGCTTCAGGAGTCTCCTAGATCATGCACAGCATAGGGTGTCAGGGTTCCTCAGATGTCCCCACCCATCTCCCAGGACTCAAGCAGGCTCCAAGCCCTTGGAGAGTCCCAAGGAACTGCTGTGAGGAGCCCGAGGGTTGGGAGTCCTCTGGGAAGTCATTACTAGCTCAAAGCACACACATAGACACCAACAGTTCATTTCAGGTTAGCTTACTATTCAAACTCTGTCTTCAGGACTCTGAGACCTAAAACGACACTAAAACAAAAAAACACCTCAGCAACAGCAAAACCTACTTTTAGACATAATGCCCTGTAGGGTACCAAAGAGCCTGGGAGTTGCTTTGATAGTGCAGTAGCGATTCCTGCCGACAGGGGGAGGCAGTGGAGTGCTAGAGCGCTCATTGCCTCCCCTTGTGGAGGGAAGAGGAGTCACATGACAAGTGCGAATGGGGGGGGGGGATTTGGGATGGATAGAGCCCCATGGCCTGCTTTGGAGTAATTTCTCTGGGCAGCGCTTCTGCAGGGCGGAGCCCAGGGCTCCAAAGTACAACCGGGTGCCGGGCTGGGCAGGACGAAGTGGCCTAGGGCAATGCAAGCGGCGAGGGCTGCCCGAGATGCAGCTGGGCAGCACAGGCAGCATTGCCCCGAGGTGGCCTCCAAGGAGGATGCCTGAAGGGTGCATCTGCCCGGGGTCGCCCCTTTCCCTGTGTCCTGTTCTGAACAGCTCTCCGACCAGCAGGTGGTGTTGGGAGAGGGTGCTGCGGCGACCACCCCCGCCACTTCTCAGGTCTGCAGAGCGACAGTTGCTGCTTCTGCTGCCCTGTCACCACAGCTCTGCGGGGGTGGTGTCCACATTCACTGAAGAGCAGAGAAGACTACACAGGTGCAGGAAAGTCCTTTGCCCAAGTTTGTCCCAAGTCCAAGTCGGCCCCAGGTCAACTCAGCCTAGCTTCGGCTCATTTAGTGGCTTCACTCTGCCTACATACAGTTAACCCCTCTGGAGGAGCAGAGAGGATTGGGGTGCAAGCTTGCCCAGCAGGCACAACGTCTAGGTCCCAATCCAACACCGGAAGGAAACGAAGTTGGAGTAGTAATAATAATAACCAGGGCTACAGAGAAAGCTCAGCGGTTAAGAGCACACGCTGCTCTTCCCCAGGACCTGACTTTGGATCCCAGCACCCAGTTAGGCAGCCACAGCTGCCCAGAACTCCAGCCCCACGGGATCCGCAGCCTCCTTCTGTGTTTTGTGGCACCTGCACTCAAGTGTACATTCCCACACAAGGACACACGTGGACACACAATTAAAAAGATAAACCTTGGGGGGCTGGAGAGATGGCTCGGAGGTTAAGAGCACTTGACTACTCTTCCAGAGGTCCTGAGTTCAATTCCCAGCAACCACATGGTGGCTCACAACCATCTGTAATGGGATCAGATTCCTTCTTCTGGTGTATACACAAAGAACATGAATAAATAAATTTAAAAAAAAGATAAACCTTGGGGGGCTGGAGAGATTGCTGGGAGGTTTAGAGGACTGGCTGCTCTTCCAGAGATCCTGAGTTCAATTCCCAGAAACCACATGAGGTTCATAGCTATCTACAATGAGATCTGGTGTCCTCTTCTGGTGTGCAGGTATACATGCAGGCAGAGCACTGTATACATAATAAATAAATCTTTAGAAAACAAAAATAAAAAATAAACCTGATGCAATAAATGGACCTGCCTCACTAACCCCACATCAGATAGAGATCTAATTTCCAAAATATACAAAGAACTCAAGAAATTGGTCACTAAAAGAACACATAATCCAATAAAAAAAAATGGAGTACAGACCTAAACAGAGAACTCTCAACGGAGGAATCTAAAATGGCTGAAAGACACTTAAGGAAATTTTCAACATCCTTAGTCATCAGAGAAATGCAAATCAAAACAACTCCGAGATTCCAAGATCAAAAATACTGATGACAACTTATGCTGGAAAGGTTGTGGGGAAATGGGAACACTCCTGCATTGCTGGTGGGAATGCAAGATGGTACAGCCTCTCTGGATGTCAGTGTGGCGATTTCTCAGAAAATTAGAAAACAACCTTCCTCAAGACCCAGTAATACCATTTTTGGGTATATGTCTATAATGAGCATGGAAACAGATTCCTCTGAATGAATAAATAAAGAAAAATCTGTAGTGTAGATAGAGCAGGAGATTTATAGAATAAGAATGAATGCAACTTGGTGTAGTATAAAAGCATTTCTTCTTGTGTGTGGTGTGGAAAATTACTAAGGTGAAATATTAAGAGAACATTTGCCTGTTGGAAGGGTGCCACACCCATCTGGCCCTGCCAGATTGGGGGCTGCACCCAGCAACCTTGGTAATGAAGTAATATTGCCACACGAGAAGGACCCCCACCCTTCCGTGGTCAGTCGATTCTGATAACCTAGGACATCTGGTTATCAGAAGCATCAAACGAGAGGCAGTTTCAAACTGGCATAAAAAGAGAGGCCAGAGGCAGGGCATTTATCTCACTGCTCACAATGGCCTGGACATCAAGCCTTGTGGAAAGAGAGATCCTCTAAGCCTGCCTCCGAATAGCAAAAATTAAATGCCTAAACATTTAATGCTCTGTCTCCCGAGTACAGAGCTTCATCTCCCGAAAGCAGACATTTTATGCCTTGCATCCCAAATGCAATGCCTCATTTCCTGAGAGTAAACATCAAAGGTCTGTCTCCCAAGAACAGACAAGACACTTTGCCTTCCTGATTGCAGACAGAACTCTCTGCCTTCCTGAGCACAGGCAGAAGGCTTTTGCTTTCTGAGACCAGGCCACAGACTACATGGTCAAGAATTGATATAGCACCTGATACCAGGACTTTGAAACCTTATCTCGCGAGCTCAGACTACTGGGTCAAGAGTTGAGCCTCGCTGTCCAGCCCTCAGTGCGGTCAGGCGTCCAGCCTGAAGAAATTCAAAAAGCCCTTTTTAAGCTGAAGAATACCAAGTCGTATGATGTTCTTTAATGCGTGCCCAAAATGTTAAGAGAAGAGCATAGGTGTGTTAATACATATGCTAGTATATGGAATGTTAAGAGATATCTTAAAGATAAGTGATAAGTTGTGTTAAGTTTAAGAAGTGTTTTATAGGTAATGGATAAGTTGTATTAAGGTTAAGAAGTGTTTTATAGATAAGTGATCAATTAGGTTAAGGTTATGAATTGGTTTTGTGTATTAGGATTAGTAGGATTAATAATTGTGATATTGAATTGCCTGTGTGTTGCCCATCATCAATCCCCCACGCCTATTAAGATTGTAACCCCCATTGATGCATTGGATATTGAAGTTGCTAGTAAAGAATCATCATAAAGACAGTTCTGTTGCTTGGTCTGGTCACTCATTGCTCTCTGGGGAGAAGGGTCCTCATAGTTACTACTCGCAAAGAACCTGGAGCTGAAGTCCCCCAGCTCGTAACACTATCCAAAGGATGCTCAATCGTGCCACAAGGACATGTGCTCAGCTATGTTCATAGCAGCTTTGTTTGTCATAACCAGAACCTGGAAACAACCTAAATGCCCCTCAACCGAAGAATGGATAAGGAAAATGTGGTACATTTACACAATGGAGTACTACACAGCAGAAAAAGATGACAGCTTGAATTTTGCAGGAAAATGGATGGAACTAGAAAACATTATTTTGAGTGAGGTAACCCAGACACAGAAAGACAATTATCACGTGTACTCACTCATAGATGGTTTTTAAACATGAAGCAAAGAAAACCAGCCTACAAACCACAATCCCAGAGAATTTAGACAACAATGTGAACACTAAGAGAGACTTACATAGATCTAATCTACATGGGCAGTAGAAAGTAGAAAAAGACAAGATCTCCTGAGTAAATTGGGAGCATGGGGACCTTGGGGGAAGGATTGTAGGGGGAGGGGAGAGGCAGGGAGGTGATCAGAGAAAAATGTAGAGCTCAATAAAAATCAATAAAAAAATGAAGAAAAAACACAAAATAAAAAAGAGTGAAAACTAAAAAAAAACCAAAAAATAAAAAAATGGGTCTGTCAGCAAAATATTTATTATAAGACCTTGAAGCCTCATGCCTAGATGGTGTGGCGGAGCCTGCTACCTATAGGCATAGTAAGGTGCTGTACTGCCTGGTTTGTGTCTAACGACACAAGCTAGAATCATCAGAGAAGAGGGACCATCAGCTGAGCAAACGCTAAGATGGGGCTGCAAGCAAGCCTGTGGGGCATTTTCTTAGTGACTGATGTGAGAGAGGCCCAGCCCAGCATCGGTGGTGCTGCCCCTGGGCTGCTGGTCCTGAGTTCTATAAGGAGTCAGGCTGAGCAAACCATAGGCGCGAGCGAGACCCCTCCATGGCCTCTGCATCAGCTCCTGCCTCCAGGTTCCTGCCCTGTCTGAGTTCCTGTCCTGACCTCTTCCAGTGATGTGGAAGCAGAAGCCAAATAAACGTCCTCCCCATGCTCCATTTGGTCTTGGTGTTTCATCACCTGACCAAGACAGGTACCAGCCAGGGCTGGAGAGCTGGCTCAGAGGTTAAGAGCACTGACTGCTCTTCCAGAGGACCTGGGCTTGATTCTCGGTACACACATGATAGTTCACAGACATCCGTTGCTCTAGTTCCAGGGGATCCAATGTCCACTCCCGGCCTCTCGTCAAGTAAAGAACTGTCTTTTGTTATTGGAAAAGATGACTCAACACAATAAACCTGTCAGTTCTCTCTCTCTCACACACACACACACACACACACACACACACACACTAATTTATATACAGAGTGTAACTCCAACAGAAATGGCAAAACAAGTTATTTTCTAGATTCAAAAGTGTCACTAAACTGACCACAGATGAATAAACAGGTAAGAAGAGTCAGGAAACTGAAACAGACACCCATCAGTGAGGTCTGATTCTCCCAGCTACCAAGGCATACTGTAACAGCCTGGCATACTAAACAGACTGGTCACGAGCTACGAACTGATAGAAGGACAGGAGACTGGAAGGCCAGAGAGAGTCCTAGGTAGCTGGGGAAATCACCCTACTTACTTGGTACTGAGGCAGAGGCAGGCAGATCTCTGTAAGTTTGAGGCCAGCCTGGTCTATATAACAAGCTGCAGGCCAGCCAGAGCTACATAGTGAGACCTGTATCAGACAACAAAAGTTAAACATAGACGGTGGGAACATAAGGAACAACATCGCATGTCTGTAATCAAACATTAGGGAGGCTGATGCAGACTGTGAGTTTGAGGCCAGCCTCAAAGAAAGAGCAAAACTATGTCTCAAAACCAATCTATCAGTCTGTAAATAAATAAATAAACGCGTGCAACAAAGCACTGGATGACTGGAATCTTTAAGACTTAAAATACTACACAAGGCACAGGTGGTAGTGGCGCACACCTTTAATCCCAGAACTCAGGAGGCTTAGGTAGGTGAATCTCTGTGAGTTCGAGGCCAGCCTGGACTACAGAGCAATTTCCAGGAAAGCCAGGGTTATGATATGGGATGTCCTTCTGTATAAGTGTTGCTTTATTGGTTGGTGAATAAAGTTGTTTTGATCAATGACTTAGCAGAGTGAAGCCAGGCAGTAAATTCGAGCAGAGATAAAGAGAAAGTGGGCGGAGTCAGGGAGATATCAGGTAGCTGCCAAAGGAGAGGATAGGCTGGAACCTTAGAAACATTAGCGGTAGGCCACAACCTCTTTGCAATACACAAATTGATAGAAATGAGTTAATTTAAGATGTAAGAGCTAGGTAAGAATAAGCTATAATCATTGGCCAAATAGTGTTGTAATTAATATAGTTTCTGTGTGATTATTCGGGTCTGGGCAGTAAGGAAATGAACAAGCAGTCTTCTACTACAGGTACTACACAGAGAAACCCTGTCTTTAGAAAACAAAACAAAGGAAAAACTACGTAAGGGCCTGGAGTCAGTTAAGACACTTGCTGCTCTAGCAGAGGACTCAAGTTTGGGTACCCACGTTGGATGTCTCACAACATCTGCCTGTAACTTCAGCAGATAAAACATCCTCTTTTGTCTGTTAAGGGCACTGAACACACATGGTGCACATACAAATATACACATGAACAAAAGTAAATAAGTTTTAATTAAAAAACTATCCATTTAAAAATAAATTAAAAATACCATATAGAGGGGAATAAGGTGGCGATATCAGGGTTTAAGCGCTAATAACATGGTCCTCCAGTTTCCTTTGGAATCTGGTCTTAAATTCTTTTGTTTGCTTGCTTGTTTGTTTCCTTGAGACAGAGTCTCTCCATATAGCCCTAGCTGTCCTGGAACTCACTCTGTAGACCAGGTTGGCCTCTGACTCACAGGGATCCACCTGCCTCTGCCTCCTGAGTGCTGGGATTAAAGGTGTGCACCACACAATGGGTCACTTTTAAGTTCTTTTATCTATGAGATTAAAAACCTGCTAAGAGGACCCTATATTCCCTGGTAAACTATGGTGCTGAGTGGAGATATCAACATGAGTTGTGATTTTAGATGGAAGACAGAGAATTAGATGTGTTCATTTTCCAAGATGGTGTTTCTCTGTTTTACCCTGAGTGTCGTGGAACCCTGTCTAAAGAAAACAAACAAAAAAATTATATGTGTATGTATATTCATGTGTATGTTCATATGTATGTACATTCATGCAAGTATATGTTGGTGTGTATATATTCATGTGTGTATATGTGTTCATGTGTGTGTATATTCGTGTGCATGTGTATATAAATTTATCCTATGATTCTATCTAGATCTATCTATCTATCTATCTATCTATCTATCTATCTATCTATCTATCTATCTATCTGGGCTGAGTGAGGAAGGAATCACTGGAATCCTCCTGAGGCAGAGAAGGCAGGCTCTAGCACAATTAGCAATGGCTTATTCCCCCACCACTGACTTCCTACCCATAAACCTACAATTTTCTGGGAATCTCACCAGAAACTCCATTTATGGGAAAGCCCATATACCTGTTATACAACCCCAGTTGCTTCTAGTGTGAGTTTCTCAGATTATAAATTCATCCAAGGCATCTCAGGGAAGAAAGCAGAGGCAGAAAGAAGGGTGGGGTCCCTAGATACCCACTGAGCAATGGAATTTCAAAAGCCTTCATAATCTTGGCATGGTTCCTGCTGTGACCCTCGAAGGGACCCCACTCACACTCTCTCTCTGTGCTTTCTCTTAACCCTCATGCACAAGCCTGTATCGAAACAGATTTATTTATTTATTTATTTATTTATTTATTTATTTATCCATTATTCTGTGTGTATGCCTGCAGGCCAGAAGAGGGCACCAGACCTCATTACAGATGGTTGTGAGCCACCATGTGGTTGCTGGGAATTGAACTCAGGACCTTTGGAAGAGCAGGCAGTGCTCTTAACCACTAAGCCATCTGAAACAGATTTTTAATATATGTATTTTGAATTATGTGGAAGGCGATTGCACATATGAGCGCAATGGCCTGAGGAGGCCAGAAGAGGGTATCAGAGCCCTGAGGAGGAGGAATAGGAGGTTGTGAGATACTTGGGGTGTGCGCTGGGAACCAAACTCAGGCCTTCTCCCCAGCCCTGAATTAGCTTTAACGAAACTTTCAACTCTGCCTCGCTTAACCAGCCCGGCCTGAAATTCCCTCCAGTGTCGATCCATGAATCCCGCTTTGTCCTGAGTAAAGGTCCCTAAAATCTAAGACACCGGTTCTCAACCTTCCTAAAGCTGTGACCCTTTATTACAGTCCCTCATCTTGTGGTGACCCCAACCCTAAAATTATTTTTGTTTCTACTTCTTACCTGCAATTTTACTACTGTTAAGGATTGTAATGTAAACACTTTTGGAGAGAGAGGTTTGTCAAGGGGGTTGTGACCCACAGGTTGAGAGCCACAGGTCTAAGAGAACTCAGGCTGCTGAGGGTGTCTGAGTGGAGTCGCATCTCTGTCAGTTCACTGCAGACAGATTAGCAGTCTCTGGACGCTACTTAAACCATCAAAGTATTTATTTAGGGCATCTGAGATTCCGCACTGAACAAGAATCTCACCTGGACCCCGGGAGCAGGCAGCTGGTGAGCTTCATTCAGCCGACTGGTGCCAATCTGAACTGTTTCCGAGGCAGGAGTCAAGTGTGTTCCAGTGCTAGCATGATGTGGAACGAGACCAAAAATGGTGCAAAACTTAAGGTCCTGCTGGATTTGTTTCTGCCCTCCCCTCTGGCTCTCCAAAGATTAAATTCAATATGTTTGAGCTGTCGGATAGGTAACTTAAACTGATGTCCAAAAAGCAGTTTGTCAGTGAAGATGAGTCCTTTAAAAATTTGGTGGGTTTTAAAAATGTGTTTGATCCACTCTCCCCAATTTAGTGTGTGCATGCGTGTGTGTGTGTGTGCGCGCGCGCGTGTGTGCGCGTGCATGTGTGTGTGCGCATGTGTGTGTGTGCGTGCATGTGTGTGTGTGTGCGCCCATATGCGCGCTCGCCGGTACCTGTGTGGCAGCCAAAGGAAAGCCTGAGGGAGTCAGCTCTCTCCAGGTTGTGAGTGCCTCAACCCTCAGAGCCATTCCAATGGTAATTTAGTCCTTTAAAATCAAAAGGCGAGAAGGGGGAGGCAGGGGAGAGGGAGGAGGAGAGAGAAGAAGGAGGGAGGAGGGGGAGGAGAGGGAGAAAGAAGAGGGAGAAGGAGGAGACAGAGGAGGAGAGAGACAAGGAGGAGAGGGAGAAAGGAGGAGGAAAGAAGGGGAGAGGGAGGAGGGGGAGGAGGAGAGGGAGAAGGGAGGAGGATGTAGAAAGGGAAGAGGTGGGAGCGGGGAGGAAAAAGCAGCAGCAGTCCCGGAGCCTGGGAAGGAGACTCTGCCACCCAAATCAAAACGACCTGAGGGTGAGAATAAGGGGTGTCAAGGGGTGAATTTTCACAAAATAAGTCCCACCGGATGCCAATGTAAACACAGAAAGACAACCATCAACAAAGAACTGCAGGGGACCTAGAGACCGGAAGTCACGGCTTCACACCTACCCAGTGGCTTACACATTCACGCAGGAATCCTTGCTAGACAGAAGCTTACCACACAATCGCCATCTCCCGGGAAATACTTTGCAATGCCCGTGGCCCTTGGGGACAGTCCAGCATGGGGCCTGGAGAGGCAGCTGGGTGGTTAAGAGCACTGACTACTGTTCCAAAGGACCCAGGTTCAGTTCTCTGTACCCACATGGTGGTTCATGGACCATGACCCCGGAAGGTCCGATGCCCTCTCTGGCTTCCGTGGGCACCTGTGTTCCTGTGGCTCATTGGCCGTACACTCACACAGACATGCACACATACGCATGCATAAAAAAATAAATAAAAAATAAATCTTAAAAAGAAAGAAAGAAAAACTGAATTTCCAAGAGGAGTCCCAAGTGGCTAACTGGGCCTAGGTTCAACATGGAGCCTGGTGGCCATTTGATGCCTGGTGGGGTCACGTCTCTGCTTTGTATTCCTGGAATAACCACAAGTTGAGCCCTTGCAGTCGTTGCCTGGGTACGTTCCTGTCTCAGCTGCCAAGATAAACAGGCTCTGGAAAGTTCTATTTTGTCATGAGGACCTGACCTGTTATGACCCGCAGTCAGCCAATCAGGACTGATTATCTGCTATTTGTTGACACCCCTCATTTACATAGCTGACCGGTGCCAGGACTACCGCAGCAGCCCCTCTTTGCTCTTACAGACTACTCTTGTTTTCTTTGGGGGATGGCTACCCCTGATTTGTAGACTATTTCTCAAAGCTCCCCTCCTTCCCTTTGTTTGTGCGCGTGTCCATGTGTTAAGTGCGTCTGGTACACTCGATGCTTAGGACCGACCATACAGACTCGGGCTCTAGTGGACCTGCCTCTCTCTTCGCGTTTCTGAGGACACCCGGCACTCATGCAGTGCACGTACATACAGGAACGCAACTACGCATCTAAAAATAAATAAATCTTTTTTTTTTTTTAAGAGTCCGGGTATTAAACACAAAAGCTGAAAGTGACCAGGATTTTAAACAAGAGAACAACTGAGATGGATGGGTCCTGAGGGATGACGCCAAGGTTGTACACACACACACACAAACACACAGACACACACACACACACAAACACACAGACACACACACACAGACACACACACAAACACACAGAGACACACACACACACAGAGACACACACACAGAGACACACACAAACACACACAAACACACAGAGACACACACACAAACACCCAGAGACACACACATACACACACACAGAGACACACACACACAGACACACACACAAACACACAGAGACACACACACATTCACACACACACACAGAGACACACACACAGAGACACAAACACACAGACACACACACACACAGACACACACACACAGAGACACACACACACAAACACACACAGAGACACACACACAAACACACACACAGAGACACACACACAAACACACAGAGACACACACACAGACACACACACACTCACACAAACACACAGAGACACACACACACAAACACACAGACACACATTCACACACATACAGAGACACACACACCACACACACACAAACACACACACAGAGACACACACACACATTCACACACACACAAACACACAGAGACACACACATTCACACACACACAGAGACACACACACAAACACACAGATACACACACACATTCACACACACACAAACACACAGATACACACACACATTTACACACACACACAAACACACAGAGACACACACACAAATACACACACAGACACACACACACGGACACACACACACAAACACACAGACACACACACACAAACACACAGAGACACACACACAAACACACAGAGACACACACACAGAGACACACACAAACACACAGAGACACACACACACAGAGACACACACACACACTCACACTGCTGTCTAAGGGGCCAGCCTCCAGAAGCACAGGGCTTTGAAAGGAATCTATGGAGTCCCTGTAAGCTAGGACTTTTCTATCTGAAGGGGTTTGGGGAAAAAGACACTAACCGCTCTTGATGACTTCCTTCTTTATTCTCTGTTCTTTCTTACTATATACTTTTATACCGCAGCAAAGGTTTTCAGGCAATATAGAAATTACAATCTGGTTACTTTCTGTTTTTTTTCCCTTTTTTTTTTTTTAAAAAGATTTATTTATTATGTACGCCTGCAGGCCAGAAGAGGGCACCAGATCTCATCATAGCCGGCTGTGAGGCACCATGTGGTTTCTGGGACTTGAACTCAGGACCTCTGGAAGAGCTGCCAGTGCTCTTGACCTCTGAGCCATCTCTCCAGGCCCTCCATTCTGTTTTTCAGGTCAATGATTACAAGGAATACAAAACAAACAGTAAAAACACCGGGTTTTCCATCTCCCTCACATGGTTAAGCGTTTTTCATATTATAGGTGAAAATCAAATTACCCCAAGAACCCACAGACATTCATACCCAAGCAACGTGTTGCAGATTAACAGTGTTGGCAAGCAAAGTATTGTTCTCAGGTCTTTACTGGCAGGCTGGATTTTGTAGTTGTAAAGAAAGGACTAATTATTTATTACTTATCTTGAAAGGTAATCTTATAAGCAATCTTAAAGGAACCACAAACGTAAACCTTAATATGTGAAAAAGAATCAGTTAGCTGCACTTTAAATCTTTAGGGCCCATATTCATCCATTAATGGCTTTTTATATCAGGAGATTGAGGGCAGAAATGGTATAAGGAATTAATCATCACCTTTGGTCAGCACCAAATCTAGCAAGAAAGGCACGTCAGCCGATGATAAATGGGCTGCTTTGTTCTTGTTCCCTGACCTTAACGAGTTCGGCTTTCAAAGATGTGCCTTTCCACTCTAGATTGTCTTCTTGGTTTTATTTTTCACCTCAAAGATGATTTAACAAAAACATCTTAGTCTGACTTCATTATTTTCAAAGCTTTGTTTCAGCTGCGATGCACTCTGAGACCTGTGAACACATCTCCCAACGTTAAGGTTAAAAGAATTTAAATAAGCTGGGGACTACTGGGGGACTCAATTGTTAATCATTAATTTGAGCTACAATCCATGCAGCTCCTTAGGTGAAACTCACAGGCTCTGGCAGTGAAACAACCCTTGTATTTATTTTCATTCATCAAAATTCTGTATAAGCTACCATTATTATTATCAGTTAGACAGTTCAGCTTGGAGAAGAATCGCCTTCTTGAAAATCCACAGATAAAATTACCCAGTAGAGTGTGATGTATCCAAGAGATAAACACTCAACATTACAGGCAGTAGAGATCAACCCCACATCCACTCAGGCCGTGCTGGATACGGGAGACAAGGCAGTGATAAGCATGTGAAGGCATAGCCAAAGCAAAGGACATTCTGGGGTCTGGGGTCTCGTGGCCTTGCCTAAACGAGATTCACCCACCAGAGAGTTTCCTCCTGGTGGGCTGACACCTTGAACCTCAATTGCTAACTGCTGCTCCTCTGACATGGCCACACACACACACACACACACACACACACACGCACGCACGCACGCGCGCACACACACACACATGCATGCACGCACACACACACAGGCATACACATACACACACTAAATTGGCAGGAGGGTAATCAAACACATTTTTAAAACCCACCAATTTTTTTAAAGGACTCATCTTCACTGACAAACTGCTTTTTGGACATCAGTTTAAGTTACCTATCCGACAGCTCAAACATATTGAATTTAATCTTTGGAGAGCCAGAGGGGAGGGCAGAAACAAATCCAGCAGGACCTTAAGTTTTGCACCATTTTTGGTCTCGTTCCACGTCATGCTAGCACTGGAACACACTTGACTCCTGCCTCGGAAACAGTTCAGATTGGCACCAGTCGGCTGAATGAAGCTCACCAGCTGCCTGCTCCCGGGGTCCAGGTGAGATTCTTGTTCAGTGCGGAATCTCAGATGCCCTAAATAAATACTTTGATGGTTTAAGTAGCGTCCAGAGACTGCTAATCTGTCTGCAGTGAACTGACAGAGATGCGACTCCACTCAGTCACCCTCAGCAGCCTGAGTTCTCTTAGACCTGTGGCTCTCAACCTGTGGGTCACAACCCCCTTGACAAACCTCTCTCTCCAAAAGTGTTTATATTACAATCCTTAACAGTATCAAAATCACTTAAGCTAGGCCAAGTTGACCTGGGGCGGACTTGGACTTGGGACAAACTTGGGCAAAGGACTTTCCTGCACCTGTGTAGTCTTCTCTGCTCTTCAGTGAATGTGGACACCACCCCCGCAGAGCTGTGGTGACAGGGCAGCAGAAGCAGCAACTGTCGCTCTGCAGACCTGAGAAGTGGCGGGGGTGGTCGCCACAGCACCCTCTCCCAACACCACCTGCTGGTCGGAGAGCTGTTCAGAACAGGACACAGGGAAAGGGGCGACCCCGGGCAGATGCACCCTTCAGGCATCCTCCTTGGAGGCCACCTCGGGGCAATGCTGCCTGTGCTGCCCAGCTGCATCTCGGGCAGCCCTCGCCGCTTCCATTGCTCTAGGCCACTTCGTCCTGCCCAGCCCTGCACCCGGTTGTACTTTGGATCCCTGGGCTCCGCTCTGCAGAAGCACTGACAGAGAAATTACTCCATGGGGCTCTAGCCATCCCAAATTTTCTCCGATTCACACTTGTCATGCGAGTCCTCTTCCCTCCACAAGCAGAAGCAATGAGTGCCCACTGGAGACACTACTGCACTATCTAGGCAAATCCCAGATCTTTTGATACCCTACTGGGCATTAAGTCTAAAAGAAGGTTGTATTGTTTGTGGATATTTTGTTTGCTAGTTTGTTTTGTTTGTGTTTTCATTTCATTTTGTTTTTTTCCAATTCACTACCGAGAGCCCCAGTTAGTGTTATTTTAGGTCCCAGAGCCCAAAATCTTGAAGACAGAGTTTGAAAAGTAACCTGAAATGAACTGTTGGTGTCTATGTGTGTGCTTTGAGCTAGTAATGACTTCCCAGAGGACTCCCAACCCTCGGGCTCCTCACAGCTGTTCCTTGGGACTCTCCAAGGGCTTGGAGCCTGCTTGAGTCCTGGGAGATGAGTGGGGACATCTGAGGAACCCTGACACCCTATGGTGTGCATGATCTAGGAGACTCCTGAAGCCGAGCTGCTCAGTTCTTCTCTTCCGGGTGCTCTGGACGCTGGTAGAGCCGGATGATGCCTTCATCGTGCAGCCGCTTCCATACTGTTTTCTCTAAGTTGAAGTCATGGTTTATGTAAAAGATCAGCCGTTTCCACGACTTATCATAGTAGTGGTCAGAGAAGCGCTCGTGGCCCTGGGTGATGAAGCCATAGGCACTCACCTGCATAGAGAATGGGGGAGGAACTGGGACAGTTCTGGGTGTGTAGTGGGGCTTCCCTCATGGGAAGTCTGACCATTCCTCCTTTATCCTGGTTCTGTCCCCAGGGGTCTGCATGCAGGTTCGCCAGGGACACATGCATGCTCATCCCACTCCCCATTCCCATTGGAGGTTGTCAGCCACCCCCTGAGCTGAGCTCCACAGCCTCACCTTGTCACAGAGATGAAGGGCCGTCAGCAGTAAGAGGGCACCAGTGGTGGGGCGGTATATTCTCCAGTGGGCAGTGTTTAGGGTCTTTGACCTCAGAAACCTGCTCAAAATACACAGATCCCCACTGTCAGGAGACAGCGAGGATGAGAGGGCACAGCCCCTCCGTGGGCTTTCAGCCCTCACCTGTTCTTCATGTAACGGATAAAGTCTGGGTGCAGCAATAGGTATCTGTCCATGTCCAAGGCATCCCGGAAAGCTTCCTGGGGCCTGTGCCTGTATCAGGGAAGGATCACTCAGGACCTGTTCTCTTACCCAGCCTGTTGGGGCCAGGACAGGGTCATGGTATGACCGCTATCCCATCTCCAGGTGGCACAGAGACAGTCCCACCTGTCTAAGTCTTTTGAAGTCAGCCACTGACTTCTCAGTCTGGCCTGGGCTTTGGGTCAGGAAGGGAAGAGGTACCTGAACCAGTGAAGTTTGGTTTTTGCCATGGTCTGGTTCAAAAACATCGCTTCTAGCCACTCGTAGTCCCGAGTGCCCTCCAGGAAGTGTAGGTATCTGACATCCTGAAGACCAAGGACAGCAAGTGGTTCAGCAGTACCGTTTTGGGGACCGTGGGCTGGGGGTGGCCCCACTCGCTTCCAGACTGTCCCCTGGCTGTGCCATGGCCTGAGTGACTGATCCCACTGCTCTTGCCCTCATATGAGCAGAGCGTAGGACGACCCAGACTCCATCCACACACAAGGTATTCATCTCTCTGTCAGTCCCTCAGCAGGAGGCTGTGTGGCCACACCCATTCCTCTCCTCTCACCTTTCCCAGAGGCACATGCTGGAAACCCCGACTGCCCAGTATGAGGATTGACTGGACCATGGAGAAGGCAGTGAAGCCGTAGAAGGACGTCCGGGTCCCCACATCCTGTTCATAGCCTTTAATAACGGCTCCACTCAGTCTATATGGAAAGACCAAAGTGGATGGCAGGGATGGAGGGGAGAAAATTGTGGAGGTGTGTGAGAGAGGATGGGGCAGAGAGGCAGGAGCTGGAGACACACTCCATTTTCCAAATAAAAGCATTGGGACACTTGTCTGCTTTCCCATAATAGTCCATGTCGACAGGCACGAGGCTGGAGGTGGAGAACATACCGGAACACATAGTCATGGCTGTCTATCTCCTGGCCCACGTGCGAATCGTTCAGGATGCCCCCGTTGCCCACCACGGCACAGGTGATACACCTGGAGCTCCCCGAGGGGAGGCTGGCCAGGAGCAGCTGCTGCTGGGGTAGCGGAGGGAAGCGGGTCACCACCTTCTGGACCACTGGAAGACAGCAGGGCTCCATTCAGAGTCCCGGAATGAAGCAGACCCCAGACAGGAGCCGGCCACCCTCTGCCCTGAAGTGAGGACTCACAGGACTGATTGAGCTCCATGAAGCCAAAGGGCGGTGCAAAGTGCTCTAGACGGTCCCACTCGCTCTGGGTGAAGTGGGCACCGTCCAGGAAGAGAGTGAGGTTGGGCAGAAAGATATTCTTTAGCCACGGTGACTTGGAGGCCCTGATCTTCAGAGAGTCTGGGCATGTCTATGTGCGGGAGAATGTGTCAGGCAAGGGAGGGGCACAGAAAATTCATCAGGCAGAAGCTGGACTGGGCACCATCAGCCAGAGGCTGGACTGGGCATTACAGTCCTGCCCATCCTTCCTCTCTCACTCTGAACTCCACATCTGGCTGTCTAACTCTCCAAGTCTGGGCCCACTTTGGCCCCAGAAAACAGGCCCGCTCAGTCCCTAACCAGCTACACCTTGGTAAGTCTGAGGATGCACATGGTATGCCCACTGTACTGTTGGGACAATGATTCTGTTCTGTGTGTATCCACAAACAGGTTTTCCCTATTGCCCTCCTGGGCAGGGGGCAGAAAGATTAGGGAGGAGACATGGGGTTGATCGCCCACAGTTTTCCTTCAGCCTGGAGGAGAGTGAAGGTTCTAGAGTCAGCTTTCCAGAGACAGCTGTGTTCCTCGGGGTGGGGGGCAGCAGCTGGGCACGAGTCTGTCTTCTTGTCCGTTAGTCCCATGACCATAGAATAAGGATTCTTGTCCCACAGGCCAGAACTGGCCACACTCTGTCCCCACAGACTGCTGATCTGCCCCCAGGCCTTCTTCAAGGCTTCCAAGGCAAACAAACTCCTTCCCACCCACACCCTGCTGAATGGTCCAGACCTTGTATGGAACTGCCTTCTCCTCTCTGATTGGCTGTCATAGGAAGGAGGAATGACCCAACAGCAGTGCTGGGCCAATAGCAGTGCTGGGCTAGCACAGGGTGGGCCAAGGTAAAAGTGACAGCTGAGCCTAGAGGAAGGGGCTGGTTGGGATGGGGTGGGGTGTGGAGGTTGAGGAAATGAGGAGGTCCCAACTCACCGTCTGCAGGCCCCTCACATCCAAACTGTATTCTTCCTCAAAATCCCACCGAGGCTCAGACTTGAAGTCAGAGGCTTTCAGCCTTTGACTTCTCTTGGTGGTGGGGCGTGAGAAAGAGGCCGGGGATGGGTTGACCTGGGCCACCTTCTCCTTGGCTGGAACAGCTGCTGTGGCCCTTGGTCTCTTCCTCTGCTCTGTCAACACTGCTTCTGTAGTTGCCAATATTTTGTTCCAACTTTCTGGAACAGGAGTCTTTGCCGCAGGCTCTTCCTTGCTCTGATCCTTCTTCTTCTCCTCCTCCTCTTCTCTGGCTGCCACACTGTTCTGATTCTTCAGGCCCAGAGCCTCTGTCTTGACAGAGGTCATCTCCTTGTCTTGAGGTCTTGTACACTGACACCTGGACACAGATAACTCTTGATAAAGGTTGGATGTTATACAAAGTGACCAAAACATCCCCAGCAGGCAGAGAGATGGCTCAGTGAGGAAGAGAGCTTACTGTGCGATTGTGAGTGCCTGAGTTTGTCTCCTCAGCCCCCATGTTAATAAACAAAATAGCAGCAGTGAGGACAGCCGTGCATGTGCCTGTAACCAGCGCTGGCTTCCTTTATTACTCTCCTCCTTAGCTTTTCAGACAGAGTTTCTCAGTGAAACTCTTACCCTCTGACTCAGCTGGATATGGGAACAACCAATCCCCAGGACTCCTCGGATTGCAGTCTGGTGCCTGTGTTTGCTAGAACCTGAACTCAGGATGCTTGTGTGGCAATCACCTTACCATCTGAGTCATCTCCCCAGGTTCTGATTTCTACTCTTATGCAAGCCTGTTGAGCATCTCTGATGGTTTGAATGTGTTTCTTTACTAAGAACTGTATTTCTTCCCTAAGAACTATATTTCTTTACTAAGAACTGCACTTCTTCCCTAAGAGCTGCTATGGGTGTTTTTTCCCTTTGCTGTGTGTTTATCTTATGAAAACATTCCATCTTCTGGGCACACATATAGCTGTGGATGGTCAGGAACATGATTCCTATCTAATTGTATTGTTCTGACAAATAGAAATAATAGTAGGATATTTTTCACTACTCAGACTGGCATAGGAAAGTAATAGCATTCTCAGTCACAGAGACAGATTATTTTAGACTTAGGAACAAATTCAAAGCAAACTGGTTGCCCCTGGAGACAAATACACAAGGACAAATTCCCAGGTGTTTATTGCTGATTCAAGGTCATGCATGAAGCAGCTTTGGTAGACTTGACCCTCTACGGTAATTGACTTTCTGCACATAACCCAACCTCAAGGTTCAGCCAGCTGTTTATTGTTTAAGTCCTGAGTTTCAATGTCACTTTCTGCCTGGGAACCCAGAGAACCCTAACAGTTTAGGCTACACACATAGTCAAGCGTCACTCACTGGCTGGTCCATGTGACCTCCCTGATTTTAGAGAAACTATGTGACTTATCCTGTGTTATGAGAATTGGGTTGGGCCTGAAAATTTAGCGTATGATTGTTCAGATTTTGGCTGTGAAAGAAGGCTGCTGTGGAGAGCTGTGCAGAGTGCTGCCCTGTGTGCAGAGTATGGGTGTGTGTGTGTGTGTGAGTGTGTGTGAGTGTGTGTGTGTGTGTGTGAGTGTGTGAGTGAGTGTGTGTGAGTGTGTGAGTGTGTGTGTGAGTGTGTGTGAGTGTGTGTGAGTGTGTGTGTGAGTGTGTGAGTGTGTGTGTGAGTGTGTGTGAGTGTGTGTGTGTGAGTGTGTGTGTGTGAGTGAGTGTGTGTGAGTGTGAGTGTGTGTGTGTGTGTGTGAGTGTGAGTGTGTGTGTGAGTGTGTGTGAGTGTGTGTGAGTGTGTGTGAGTGTGTGTGTGTGTGAGTGTGTGTGTGAGTGTGTGTGTGAGGTGAGAGAGAGAAGTGTAAGAGATGAAGAAGCATGAGAGAAGTGAGAGAAAGTGAGCAAGGGAAGAGTGAGTGACGTCGGAGAAGTGTGTGTGAGTGTGAGTGAGAGGAGCTGTTGAAGGAAAGGTGAAAGGGCTGTGTGGTGAACGAGCTATGTAAACAAAATGTATAACTATGATTATGTGGAGATATTGTAGCTGTGTGGAGACACATTCTCAGAGAGCATTTTAAAGATGAAATAAAAAAGAACGCTACCATCAGAAAGCGTGTGTGCTTCCTTATTTTCCCTCTGAGAAAAAGTCTAGTCCTCAAATAGACAAGAATTGTTCCTAAGCCCTTGGTATCTGAGACATTTCTTTTTGCTCCCCTGGAACTGTTGTGGGAGCTGGCCTTCCCTGGGCTGCTGTAGATTAGGAGGTGGGGCCTTGTTGGACGATGTGTCACTGGAGATAGATTTGAAGTTTCAAAACCTAAGCCAGGCCCAGTGTCTCTTGCACTCTCTCTCTGCCTGCAGATCAGGATGTAAAGCTCTCAGCCCCACACCCGTCTGTCTGACTGTTGCCACACTCCCTGCCATGATGACGATGGACTAAGCCTCTGGAACTGTAAGCCAGCCTCAATTAAATGTTTTCTTCTATAAGTTGCCTTGGTCATGGTGTCTCTTCACAGCAATGTAATAGTAACTGAAACAGCAGCCTTCCATTGTGTAGCTGGCATCAGCTGTCCTGTGAGACAGAGAAAGCTCTGTCTCTAACCAGGTTTTCACCAGAAACAAATATCTAAAGCCCCATTTCTTCAGCATGTTTTCTGAGACAGGGTTTCTTTGTGTACCCCTGGGTGCCCTGGAACTGACTCTGTAAACCAGGGTGGCCTTGAACTCAGAGATCTGCCTGCCTCTGCCTCCTGAGTGCTAGAATTAAAGGTGTATGTCATCACTGTCTGGCTTCTTCATGTTAATGCCTATCTTTCTTATTCCTGGCTTCAGCACTTAGGAAGCTAATTTAGAAAGATCAAGAGTTCAAAGCCAGGGGTTGGAGAGATGATGGCTCAGAGGTTAAGAGCACTGGCTGCTCTTCCAGGGGACCCAGGTTCAATTCCAAGCACCCACATGATAGCTCACAACAATCTACAATGAGATCTGATGCCCTCTTCTTGTCTGCAGGCACACATGCAGGCAGAATAATGTATACATAATAAATAAATAAATAAATAAATAAATAAATAAATAAATAAACAAATAAATACATAAAAAAAAAGAGTTCAAAGCCATAGTGAGTTCTAGGCCATCCTGGGCTATGTTCAGATCCTACTTAAAGCAAACAAACAAACAATATATTGAATTCATTCCACCGTAAGAAACCAATTTGGTATCAAATTGTTTTCAAATGTTAAGAGGAGCAAACCCAGCAGGCGGTGGTGGCAGATACCTTTAATCCCAGTACGCAGGAGGCAGAGGCCAGCCTGGTCTACAGAGCAAGTTCCAGGACAGCCAGGGCTACAAAGTGAAACCCTGTCTTGAAAACAAACAAACAGAGTAGTAATACCAGAAAAGCTTTTTCAATGAGCCTGAGAAGAGAGACTTACTGCGAGAGACGTGTTTAATGTTCTAGAAGTTCTTGTGGAGGTCATCACCTGGGGCACAGATTTGACAGGACCCCTCACCCCCACCAATGAGAGTTCTTCACCTGGGTCACAGATTTGACAGGTACCCCTCCTCCCACCAATAGGAGGTCTTACACTCTACTGCCTCCCATTCAGGATGAGAACGCCTCTGAGACACGGGAAATACACAGACTAAGTCTTTGCTGCGGGTCAACGAGAAGGCATTGAGAGCAGGTCCTTCTCCAGCTGCCCTGTTACTCACCAGCCCTGGGGACAACCTGTCTCGTGCTGTGTGTGCCATCTGCAGATGCAGTCCCTGAGTTCCCAGCTCCTGCCTGCCTTCTCCTACAACCCTCCTGGTATCCGGGCACCTTTGTCACCACCGCCACCTCCATTTCCATCTCTTCCAGGTTCTGACGCTGGCCTTCCTTCTAGAGGTACTTCAAATGACTCCTGACATTAACACCCCATGTGGATCTATAGCTGACTTGGAGGTCCCCAGGCCTTTGCTTTTTCTGGGACTCACAGGGTTGGCTCCTTACCCGGAAGGCTTCGTGCTGGACTCCTTAATGAAGGAGGGCAGAATAAAGAGCAAGATTAGCGCAGCCAAAATCAGGACCCCCTGAGTCCAACGTGTACTCCTACAAGAGTTCGTCATGGTGCATTGGCTGATTCCAAGAAGCACGTCCTGGGGCTTACTGTAGAAATCTGATGGCCCCCTTGCTCCGGTGTGCTGACCAGGAAGAGCAGTACTTCAGCTTTACGCTGAGGTGCTCTGGAGATCAGGAGAGATAGAGGAAGGGTGGAGTATGCTTTAAGCTGGCATGGATTGGAGGAAGAGAATCTCCTGTTCAAACAACACTATTTTTCTTTTAGTCTCTGAAGCCAAATTCTGCAGAATTATATGAGACCATGTATCCATCATAAACAGCCTCGCTTTTATCTGGTCATTTCCTCTCCCGGCCTCATCCATAAATGAGAGAAGCAGTGGCGTCCACACTCAGGTGCTCACGGTAGAGACTCCACACACGGTCACCATCGCGTGTCAACTTTCTTAGCTTCTCTGAAATTGTGACTGGAGCAGCACCAGCAAGCAGCATGTCTGAGACTTGCTTGCATCCAGGGACCATGGAAGGCTTCACAAAAAAGCATCTAGGGCTGGGGAGAAGGTTTGGTGGTTGAGAGTACAGGCTGCTCTTGCAGAAGATCCAGGTTCAGTTCCCAGTACCCATATGGTGACTCACAACCATCTGTAACTCCAGCTCCAGGGGGACTGCTGCCCTCTTCTGGCTTCCATGGGCTCCTGCATGCTTGAGCACAGACATGCTCTTAGGTGGGCACACATAATATATGTTTAAATAAGAGAGCTCTAAGCCTAATACAAAAGTATATACAATAAGAACAAATATCAAGAATAAAAATTAGAATTATAACCAGCATAAACAATATCAAGCAAGAAACATAGGATAAATGTTTCAATAATTATCCTAGCCTAAGGAGTCTAAGTCTTGTATTAGAAATAACTTGGCCAAATCACGAGAAGAAAGTAACTGTGACTATCTATTCTTCAACCCCCACTGAAGGCCTGAAAAGGGAGATAAAATTACTTGAGTAAACAGGAAGTGCAATCAAGCAAACACGCAGTAAGTGGCAGAAAACTGGCTACCTGGGCAGGGCGATCACCCAAAGTCTCATTTGCAACGTTGGAGCAACCAATTTTGGCTAAGACCCAGAGTAACTGACAGATCATTTTCAGAGGAAGGAAAGTTTTCAAAACCATCTTACCCTGTCTTGGCAAGAGTTGACAGTCTTTTTTGTTGAATTCTGCTTACCCTGTCCAGACCTTGTGCATTTTGTCAATGGTGGAGGTATGGGCAGTTCCTTGCTCAAAGGCCAGTTTTGTCAAGAGGAAAATAACCTCCAAGTGGAGTGTCTTCAGTGCTCAATATTCTCTCAAAAATAGATCAGTGCTGCCAGGAGCAATTGTGTCTCACATCAACAGAACCCTAAGTTATTTAAAGGCCATATTCTACAGATCTTTGAAGTGGCTGAAGATTACCTATCTATGCAGAATACAGTCTCTATGTATCTATAGAACCTGATTAGTCTAACTATAAGTATGACAAACATGGATGACTATTGACCTATAATTTTTAATACCTTCATAGCTTAAAGATGAAGGCTTCATATTAAAATATTAATCAATCTTTAAACAACTGTGCAGCAAATGAGGACAATGACCTCAAAATATAAACAATGTATAATTATTTTGATCAGAGCTAGAAATGTATAGGGCAATATGATAAATATATCCTAAAATTGTATCAATATACAAAATGTCTTAAGCAGAGATAGAAGCATGCATACATACAATATGACAAATAACTTTGCACTGGTGTAAAAATATTGTAAACAGAAATAGGAGAATATTCAATATATTATTTGAATTTGTATAAATATATAAGCATCTATACCAATGTAAATTGCCTATAAATAATAAATCACAAGTATTCACTCTATTACTATTATTAGTGTGAGTAAGCTTGCACTTCTCTACCTATTATTCCATCTAATTTTCCTTTTCTTCAAAGAGATCCCTGAACCCACTTAATTTCCACCCCACCCCAATACCAGTTATAATCAACCCTATTTAATGTCCCCAACCCTGAGGACAAACTTTGTTGGGAGAGGGGACGTCGTCTTCTAGAATTAGTTCCAGCTGACATGGGGGTGGTGCTCTTTCTATGGGATCCTGTGAAAGTAAAATAATGGCTAAGTTCCAAGTTTACTTCTGGTATTATTGCAAATAGTCTCTGAGTATTCTGTAGGGTTTTTCTGAGGTTCCTATTTGGAGTTCTGGCCAGAACGTTGTAAAAATGTACACCATTTCAGCTAACCAAATTGGAACCATCTTGAGCAGCTGGTACCCAAAGCAATTTTATAGAAGTGCTGTCAGCATCATGATGTCATTTCCACCAGGTAAAGTCATTATTGTGGGATCACATCTTCTTCCTGGAAACTTCAGAGATTGCTGCAGGAAAATTCATTGTTCATTGTGGAAAACTTAAACATTATTTATATAGACATATATTCAACAAAAGGTATGATAGAGACAAAAATAAGTATGGAGAAAAGTAATAGTTTTTCTAAATTCTTTTTTCTTTTGTTCCATACCAGATGGCTCCTGACATGAGATAGAAACTCTGATTTTTTTTTATTTTAACAACATACTTGGACTTAGAGAAGGACAGTCATCATCAAACTCCAAAGCCAGTTTTGATTACTAAGTGAGTTGTGACTATTATTCTACTGGACAGCATATACATACATACGTACACACACACACACATACATACATACATACATATTATATACACATTTATATCATATATATACACACACATATATATATACATATATATTCAGTGATTCTTACCCTCAGATGACCTGTCCTAATAAATCATAATTCTCTTTGTTTGGTGATCCTATCTGGAGAGTTATCTTTTCCTCTTTAGGCATCTAGATATCCAAGGTCTCTTGACTTTTTGAAGATGCGTATTTTCCTGCAAAGACAAGAACAGAACCCTGCCCCAACCCTATATGGTTTCCTTACCACCTGATTGGTTGTCACCTCTGTGGATGAGCCATCATTTCTTTCTCAAGAGATTTCTCCTTTTCAAACCAAATCATTATTAATTTTGATGGTATCCATAATTTTTCTTCTCCTGTGGAAACAAGAGCAAAACCCCTTCCCCAACATAGCACATCTCCTATTTTCCATTGTGAGGTCAACACATCCTTGAAATACACTAGCTTCTTTAATTCAGAAGTTTTTTCTATTATTGAAAGTCTCTCTGCTGCCATTGTTCCTTTCTCATTAGCATTAAGGAAAATTCAAGGTTAATAAAGCATTATGGAATATATTTCTGGGGATATTTTTCATCCCTTTCTGTTTATTTAGCATATCCTTTATAGTTCAACTTGATCTTTCTATAACTGCCTGACCTGTAGGATTGTTTGGTATACATGTAATATGCTTTATATTATAATAAGCAAAAAACTGTTTCATTTTCTTAGAGATATATGCTGGACAATTATCTGTGCAGGTATACCCATGATGACCATAAAAAATATAATAAAAGTTTTTAATAAAAAGCTCTTAATAAAAGTCAATTCCTTTTACTGAATCAGCCTTTTCTGAGTTCAAAGCATGTGCCACTGAAAACATGAATAAGTGTCAACAGTGTGGTGTACATATTTTAATTTTCCAAAATCTGCAAAGTAGAACACATCCATTTGCTAGATTTCATTCCTTTGTGTACCCTTTGGGTTACTCCCTGCAGGTAGCAGCACTTGGTTATAGAAAGAACAAGTAGGACATCTCTTTATAGTCTCCTTGGCTTGTTGTCATGTAATAGAAAACTCTTTTTTTAAACCTTTGTTATTGGCATGATATTTCTTATGAAATTCTGAGGCCTTCAGCACATCTCCAATCAATAATCAATCAATTTCTGCATTACCTTGTGCTAGAGGACCTGGCAGACCTGTGTGGGTTTGGATGTCTGTTATGTATATGGGACAAAGCCTACTCCTGATTATATCTTGAAGCTATATGAACAATGAAGTCAGTTCTTTATCATCTGGCATAAATTCAGCAGTTTCAATATGCAAGACAACTCTTTCTGCATAATGCAAACAAGTAACTATATTGAGAGGATCTTTAAAATCCCTTAGTACCGTGAGAATAACATATAATTCTGCCCTTTGGACAGAATTATATGGACTTTGTTCCATTTTCTAAATCTTCTGATTTGTAACCCCCCTTCCCTGATTTATTTGCATCAGTATAAAATGTACAGACTCCAGTTATTAGTGTGTCACATGCAATGCAGGGAAGAATGCAAGTAGTTCTCTTTATAAGGTTAATTCTATCACTTTGGGGATAATTGCTATTAATTTCTCCTAAAAGCTCTTTACCAGGGTTCATTGTCTTCCCACAATTTCTTTAATTTCATTATAGTAAAAGGCACTATAATCCCTCTGAGTCTATACCTGTTAGTGGATGAAGTCTCAATTTTCCTTTTATAATAAATTCAGAGATTTTTCCACATAAGATTTTAATTTTTTACTTGGTTTATGTGGTAAAAGATCCATTCTAAGATAATATCTTCCCTATGCATTATAATTCCTATAGGAGAAATTCTGGAAGGTAATATGACTAGAATACAATTAAGATTTGGATACACCCTATCCACATGTGTCTCCTGTAATTTTTCTTCAACAAAAATCAATTCCTTTTCCGCTTCAGTTGTTAATTCTCTGGGACTATTTAAGTCTTTGTTACCATCTAAGGTTTTGTTTAAATAAATTATTAGATGAGGTATTATCCCAACAGCTGGTCATAGACTGGGAATGTCTCCTAACAATCTTTGAAGGTCATTTAGAGCCTGTGATTGGTCTCTCCTAATTTGTCCCTTTGTGTTCTAATTTTCTGTAAACCTATTTTATAACCTAGGTAATTGACAAAATCTCTTCTTTGTATTTTTTTTTTTCAGGAGCAACCTGTAATCCCCATTTAGGCAAAACTTTTTTTTACTTCTTCAAACATTCTTTCTAAAGTATCCATGTTTGAATCAGATAGCAAAATGTCATCCATGTAATGGTACATTATAGATTTAGGAAATTTTTTATGTATTATTTCCAATGGTTGACTTACAAAGTATTAGCACAGGGTGGGGCTACTGAGCATTCCCTCTGGGAGGACAGTCCACTGGTATCTCCTAGTAGGCTGAGAATTATTATAAGTAGGCACCGTGAAGGCGAATTTTTCTCTGTTTTTTTTTCTTGTAAGGGTATAGTGAAGAAACAATCTTTTAAATCAATAACTATAAGAAGTCATCCTTTTGGTAAGAGAAGGCAGAGGAATTCCAGATTATAGAAGGACCATAGGTTGAATTACCTTATTGACAGCTCTTAGATCTGTCACTACACTTCATTTACCAGATTTATTTGTAATAACAAATACAGGAGAATTCCAAGGCCTGGTTGCTTCTTCAATATGGTGAGCATCTAGTAGCTCCTGTACCAGCTGTTCTAAAGCCTGTAGTTTCTCTTCTGTTAAAGGCCATTGATTAACCCATATTTTCAGAAACATGAGTTTTTGGGAGCTTCAGGATTGTTAATCTTGGTATTCCATTGCTGCAACAGGTCACAACCCCATACATTCACTGTGATATTAGCCACATCTGGGCTCAGTCTTCCTCTCTGTCCTTCTAGTCCTATGCATTCAACCCACCTCGTGCTTTGTTTCACTTGAAATAGGGTTCTGATTCCTAGTGATTGAATATCTGCCTCTTAAAGAAGCCAATTTGGATGCCAAGATTCTGGAGTAATGATACTCATGTCCACATCCATGTCCATCAAACCCACAATTACAATGCCATTTATATGCACTCTTACCTTTGGTCTTTGATCATTTGTAAAAGTCTGTCAAAAGATATGCTTCTTATTTCCTATTGGAATTTTTCTTTTTTTTTTAAAGATTTTTGTTTATTACATATACAGTGTTCTGTCTGCATATATGCCTACTCACCAGAGAGGGCACCAGATCTCATTACAGATGGTTGTGAGCCACCATGTGGTTGCTGGGAATTGAACTCAGGACCTCAGGAAGAGCAGTCAGTGCTCTTAACCTCCGAGCCATCTCTCTAGCCCCCCTATTGGAATTTTTGATTCACCTTCTAGGTCTATTCCATCATCCAGAACAGTACAATTTTTTACAGCAGGCAATGGATTTTTTAAATTTTCCTGGTGAGATATGTCCTCCACAGTGTCTGGGAATGACTGGACCACATTTGACTCAGGGGCCTGCAAAAGGCCCCCCCCCAAGGACTTTCCTGATGGTATCATATTGCTTTGTCTGTCTTTTGATCTGCATTCATTGGTCAAATGTTGGCCTTTGACACACTTCCTACATAATCCAGAAGATTGATACCTTTTATTTTTGCTATTTCCAGAGGAATCATTATTTTTAAGAATTCCTTGTCTAGAATCCCTTCTCAGATGTCCTATTCTACCACAATTAAAGCATTTGGCATTTTCATGTATCTTCTTACATTTGGAAATTGCTTCTCCTACCCACGCCTCAGTATTATAGCCAAACATTTCAATGTCCATTGTATGCAGGATCCATTGTTGCTGATTGAACCTTTAAAGGCCCAAGTATCTTTTTGCATTCTAAGTTGTCGTTTTCAAAAGCCAGAGATTCTATAAGTACTCGTCTAGCATCTGGATCTGTTACTCCTATTTGTACAGAATTAGTTAATCTTTGTAAAAAGTCACAAAAGGGTTCTCTCTGGCCCGCTTAACCCTGGTATATGATTCAATTAGTTTTCCTAGTTCTTAAATCCTGTCCCAAGCATTTAAGGCTGCTGTGTGGCAGAAGGACAAGACTTATTCAGCATAAAGAGCTTGTAACTGTGGGTCAGTATAATTGCCCTTGCCAAGAATTTGATCTTAGGAAGTCTCAAGTCCTTTTGCTTTTCCCTGTTGTTCTAAAATTTTTGCCACTTCTTGGCAATAGAATTTCCACAGTAGTTGTAACCTAACTTCCAGGACTGCTGAAACTAATTGAAGCAATTGTGTGGGGTAGCCTTGTTGCTTGAATCCCACGTTTTTACCATCTCTCTTACAAATGGTGAATACAAGCCATAGGATACTACTGCTTGTTTAATTTCTTTTGAAATCCATCTACATTCCTCTGATTCTTTTAAGCATCTAGAACTTGATGCCTTTTCAGAATTGTTTACAGGGTAGGAAGCTAAAACCTGGGTAAGTCATCCCTGACTCTGGCAGGTACTGGCAATGTTAAATCCTGTCTTTGTACCTTCTCTCCCTGCTCACCACCTCTGATAATGTCCTCAATCATTTCTAATCTTTTTACTACTGTCTTTTGTAAAGCCTGAATCTCCTGGCCTGTATATATTTCTAGTGATTTCATTGAGGCACCCAGCCTTTGGTCCTCATTCTGCACATGTGGTTTTAAGGTATGATGTTTTTCCTTTAAAGATAACATCTCATCCTTGGGTATTATTTGGATAGCATGCAACTTTTTAACAGATTCTGATTGTCAAATTCAATAGTATCAATTCTTTCAGATAATTTCTCAGTACCCTTTGGCATGGATTAAATTTTGTCTGTCAAATTAGTGTTATTCTTATCAATAGTCTTATTTTTTTCAGCTAACTTTTGATTTTCAATGGTATTAATCTTGTCAGATAGCTGTTCATTATTAGTCTGTAAAAGATTGTATCATTTCTAAAAGTTCCTCATTCTTGATTCTGTTATCAAACCATTTTCTTAAAGATATAATATGAAAAAGAAAACTAAGTCCCAATATCCAATAAATGAATGTATCAGAAAAACCATATAAGCCTTGCAGAATACCATCCATAGTATAAGCAAAAAGGTTATTAAATTCCTGGATGGTAATATTGTCTGCAATTATATAAATTTCAGGTTTATTGATTTATTTATTAATCAAAGAGTTACCTTTGTTATGAGATTTTGGTAAATTGTTGTAGGTGTAATAATCTTTATTGGTCAGCAGATGTCGCTGTTGCAGCCACGTGGCAAAGAGATGCGACTGGCAACGGCGAGAACAGTCCTGCACCACGTTGGTTTCACGTGTTGGTGCCTGGTTAAATACTGACAAATATGCTTTGCTTGACAAATTAAAGCCAATTAAATCAATTCCGTACATGGAGCAAGGAGCCCGAGCTCATGAGCAGGGAGCACAACCAGAAGCTGCACAAGCCACTGCAAGGCAGGGATAGTGGCAGTGGTGGGGGAAACTGTGCACAAGACTGGGAAATTTCCAAGTCGCCATACTTAGCTCTGCTGTGGCATGGTTTTGAAAAACAAAAGTTAGTAGGTGAAATCAGGCCAGGCGGCCAGGGGTGGAAGATCTTCTGGGTCTTTTAGACCAGTCTTCTTGGACCTTTTGGGTCTTTCAGATCAGTCCACCTGGTAGGCATAAAGTTGGGATCCACATGGCACCAGATGAAGATGGGTGCTAAAAAGAAATTCCACACTAGCTCAGAATTGAGTATAATAAAGGGATATTTATTTAGAGGCAGACTCACAGATCAGTCCTCTGCATGAACAGGAAACAGAAACCAAATCCAGCAGCTGGAAGAGATGGTGAGCATGCAATTCACATCAGCATTTATAGTATAAGAGACCATGCCCAAGTGAGCTGGTATCTTAAAGGCTAGTGGCTAAAGGAATTCCTACAGCAGTAAAAGTATTGTGGATTAAACGATCTTGCTTCTAGGATACTGAATGTTATAAGCACTCAAGATACTAAAGGTGTCACTTAGAAGGTGGTTTTGGAGATTTGTGGGCCTGAGTTTATTGCTCAAATCTCACTGGTGCATGCTGTGAACAAGGGCCAAGAGCTTTTGGGCAAAGGCATCCCCTGGATTCTCCATGGCTCCAGGGACACTTGGTGGTATGGACCTAAGCCTCTCATAAGAAATAAAATCATGTATTCACCTCTGTTTCATTATCGAAACCCCCTGAAAACTGAAGTGGGCCCAGCCTTGCTGGTATGTTTCTGTGTGGATCCCTTCTCTTGTCTGGATGTAGTACCCCTGGTGGCTCACAAGATATTTGCATTTAATACCACTGCCAACTGGAATACATCAGACTGTTTTGAGCATAGTCTAAAATTGCAACCCACTAGATATAGTAGGAATATATCCTTGCATGCTTCCTCCATCCTTTTGTGGTCACTAATGATTCCCTTTCAGGAGATGTTTTAATTTTCAGTACCTGCCCTGGGAAATAGCTGGTCGGTTCAGCTCCACAGAGAGGTAAGGAATACGGTGATTAGAAATGGGTGCTGAGCCGGGCGGTGGTGGTGCATGCCTTTAATCCCAGCACTCGGGAGGCAGAGGCAGGCGGATCTCTGTGAGTTTGAAGCCAGCCTGGTCTAAAAGAGTTAGTTCCAGGACAGGAACCAAAAAAAGCTACAGAGAGACCCTGTCTCGAAAGCGAAAAAAAAAAAAAAGAAAGAAATGGGTGCTGGAAGTTCCACGAGTGTTCTTACACACCAATTGGTGAAACTCTTAGACAAAAATGGCACCAGAATTAAGTCACAAACAGCCAAGGAGTTCATGAAAACCCTTGAACAGGCCAGTCCCTGGTTTCTCATTTCAGTGGGGCTAAATATTCCTGATTGGGAACAGGTGAAGACAGATTTACAGAAAGCTCTACATGATAAAGGACCTGATCAAATCCCCATTGCCACCTTCTCCTTGTGGAGGTTGGTTAAGGATGCATTGTTAAGTGAGACGGTAAAAGTGAAAGAGCAATCGGCGGAGGCTGAAAATGTGCTGAAGGGGTCCAGGAGGAAGAATCCTCAAGTCAGTAAAGACTTCAAAAGCCTCTATCTCAGACACTCCTCTGGATACAGATAGGAGGAAAGACTAACTCAAGAGATTAAAGTCCTCCAGAGGAAAATAAAAAGATGTTCTATAAAGGACCATTCTCCTTCAAGAATCCTGACTTTCAGAGTCAGTTGCCACTTCTTGAGCCTTCAGTGCCCGCAAGAAGGTAATGACACAGATGACAGCTGGTAATGCCGAAGCTGAGTTCCCTGGGAGAAATGTTGACATGCTACTGGGGCCAGGGTGTATGCAGGAAATGTTGGTGGAACCTCCAGGGATGTGCTGGAAGTTATAGGAGCGGTACTCACCACTCAGCCAGTGAGCCAGATGATAAAATATCAGGGATTTTGCCCTGGCAAAGGCCTAGGGAGGAGATTACAAGGGGATCCTCAACCTGTGGCCAAAAAGACTCATGTTACATGTCAGTCAGAAAATCACGTGAGACTGGGGCATTTTTAGCAGGGGCCATTGCTGGGCAGCCTTCAATCATTCCACCCATTCCTATCTCTTGGTGGTGTGACGAACCCATCTGGGTTGATCAATGGCCCCTTAATAAGGAAAAATTAGAGGCTGCCCAGACACGAGAACTGGAGCAATTGGCTGCAGGGCATATAGTACCCTCAACATCTCCCTGGAACACTCCTATATTTGTTATAAAGAAGAAATCTGGCAAATGGCGTGTTTTGCAGGACTTAAGAGCTGTTAATAAAACTCTGATTACTATAGGAGCTACTCAGCTGGGGTTGCCAGCTCCCATAGCAATACCAAAGGATTGGCATTTAATTATTTTTGATTTAAAAGATTGCTTTTTTACTATCCCTCTGCATCCCACTGATTGCCATTGCTTTGTTTTTAGTGTTCCATCTACTAACCTAAAAGAACCTTATAAGAGATCTCATTGGGTGGTATTGCCACAAGGGATAGCAAATAGCCTGACTACTTGCCAGATATATGTTGCCCTGGCCATCGAGACAGTCAGACTTAAGCACCGTCAGCTGTATGTCATCCATTACATGGATGATATTCCTCTGGCAGGACTCACCAAAGCCGCTGTGCTAGATGCCTTTGGTGACTTGCAAAATCAGTTGAGCCTAGCAAATTTACAGATTGCTCCTGAGAAGATTCAGAACCAATTTACTTATCAGTATCTTGGGTATCAATTATTACAAAATGGCACGAAGGCCCAAAATATCACCTTGTGATTGGACCATTTGCGAACACTTAATGATTTCCAAAAGCTCCTGGAAGACATTGACTGGATAAGGCCCAGTTTATGACTTTCTACAGCTCAGTGGTAACTGCTTTTTAACATCCTCAATGAAGGTCCTGATCCATTGTCGTCCAGGAGACTGATGAAGGGCGCCAATGTATTACACTAATTGAGGAGGCACTACAGCAAGCTCATGTACATTATATAGATTACTCTAAACCTTTACAATTATTCATTTTCAGTTCTGATTGTGGACCTACTGGAATCTTCTGGCAGGGGGTCCTATATTATGGTCCATTTTCAAGCTTCACCCTCCAAAGTGGTTGGGGCTTATCATCAAGCCCTTGTCTCCTTGGTATTCAAGGCATTCAAGACTAGTGTCTTGACCTTTGGTAAAGAGCCAGATAAAATCATTACCCCCTATCCAGCGAGCAACTCCTATGGCTTCAACAGCATAGTGATGACTGGGCTATATTTTGTAGCACTGCACTGAGTCAATTTGATAATCATTATCCTCCTAATAAATATGTCCACCTGAGCTATCACTGTACACATGAGGAGTATGTTCACCTTGGGGCCCAGGGTCCCTTGGATTTTTCTTTTTCTTTTGGGCCACTCGTAAGTGGTCCCCTCCATGACAGACCACTTGGAGCAGCCTCTAGCCTCTTTGACTTCCAAGTCACCCAGACCAGAGTCAGTCAGGCTTCAACACCATGCCTGTAGAGAAGAGACGTCCTCCTATATGCCTTGTGGTGTCGCCATCCTCACAGGTTTTCACAGTTTCAACTATGGGTAACAAGTCATTGAATACCATCAATCCAACCTCCCCTCCCGGGGTGCCTTTTAGAGGCCCTGAAACCCCAGGCCTTAATGCCCTACAGATTCCTACACTTGTCCTTCTTTGCTTGAAAACATGGCCTCATTACCACTTAGATAACAATTTAAAGTGGCCGCCTAATGGCACCTTTGATCCAGATATTCTACGGGAGCTTTCTAACTACTGTCAGCACACAGGCAGATGGAAAGATTTTCCTTAAATGCAAGCCTGTTGTGATCTAAGCTCTAAGTCTAAACCCTCTGTCTCTGCAAGTTGTTCACCTGCTCACATATTCCTGGCTATGCCATCCGATCTGGAAGAACCTCCACTTCCACTCTGGACCCAGCTAATGAACCCCCACCTTTCCAACTTCAATGGGCAGCTACTTCTGCTTCTTCAGCTCCCACTCTGGATCTTTCCGACCTCAGCATACAGACACTTCCACTTCTTCACCTCCCACTGGCTCGCTGCCTGCCTTGCCACCTCTCTCCACATATGAGGTTCACTAAATTCATGCAACACACCTCCCTGAGATAGAAGCAGTCCCCGAGCAGGAACCACACTATGATTATAACACCCCAGGTGGAATTTTAGCTAGGGACTGGATTTTGACTTGCCTTCTGGCAGGTCTCTGTAAGGCTGCCCTCAAGCCGGTAAACTATAATAAGCTCTCAGAGGTCATTCAAGATATGAAGGAAAATTCTTCTGCATTTTTGAACACCTCACTAAAGCTCTGTTACAATTTGCTAACCTAGATCCAGAATCCCAGACAGCAGACAGTGACTCATGACTCATTTTTTTCCTCAGTGTTATCCTGACATTAAGGCTAAACTTAGACTTTTGGAGAAAGGCCCCTTGACCCCACAGGCAGAAGTCTTAGAGTTGGCTTTTAAGGTGTACCATGCGAGGAATGACAAGGCCCGGTAATCATCACTGTCACATGCAAGCCACGCCCCCTCCAAACTGGCCGAGGCAACAGACCTCCCAATCCATGATGTCCATGCTACTCCCTTGCCCTCCGAGGCTCAAGAACTGCCAGGCCTATGTTTCAAATGCGGGAAAACTGGTCACTGGGCCCAAGAATGCCCTAATCCTCATCTTGGTCCCACGAGACCCTGTCCAAGATGCCATAGGGAAGGACATTGGACAATCAATTGTCCTTGTGCACAGGAATTATTCACTGTCGGTTTCATCAGACTGACAGTTCCATTATTTTCAAGGGTAATAACCAGGCTGACCAAGCAGCTAGAACAGCAGCATTCCAGAGCCCAAACCTACTTCAGTCACCTCAAGGGGTTCATACAGTACAGCTCACATTCTCACAGACAGCCCCCCCGACACACCCAGCAACTTCTGTCCTACCTACATACGTTCCTTCATCCTAATAGCAAAGCTCTGCTTCATTTTGTCAATGCTCACCTGGCTCCAGGGAGCCAGTTGGCCCTATCTAAATGGACCGGACTCACCCAGAATAAGTATCATTTAATTCTATCTTATCATTCCTGGTCTCGGGAACCCCTGGGAAATTCCCTCCAACCCCCAAAAAACCCTCCATCTTCCACCTAGGGACTCTTCTCTCTCACTCACCAGGATCTAAAATTTTTCCAGACATAATTTTCTGCCTTTCCAACATCTTGTGAGGTCCAAGCTGCCAGCCAGCCAGTTCCACAGAGCCCGAAAAAACACAAAACTAATCAGCCACCCCAGGACATGGTCAAGCACCTCAACTCTTCAATGCCCACAAAATCAGCAGGAAGCAGTCACGAGAGATCTGATGATGCCCCATTCCCACCCATTAAAGACCCTAAATTCGCCCCAAATTCTTATAAGAAACAAAAGCGTGGAAAGTTATGATTTTAGCCAACCAGCATGACTGGCACTTCCGGGTTCCAGGGCCACGCATGTGCAGACAAGCCCTCAGGCAAAAATGCCTAGCCGCCCCAGGGACCTTAAAAGGTCCTGCCTGACCCACGTGTGGCATGGTTGCATCGCCTACATATGATGCAGCTGCATAAGTGCTCTTGTGCATGCGTGAGCTCCATCATCTGCATATGACGTAGCCACTTCATCCCCCTGTGCGCATGCGCTGGCAGCCTTTAAACGCTGATGCACCATCTCCGGGCCTCTCTGCACACCTACTTCACCAGGCCTGTTCACGTCTCATGTAATAAACCCCTAAGCGGGGTTGTTGCATGTTTCGTGCTTGGTAATTTCAGTCTGTACTTCCTGCCTACTCCTGTGAAATGGATCCTTCTCAGAACCCCGATGGCATCGATGTCTGAGCTGCTGATAGCTTTGTCAGTTTAAAAGCTGCAACCAAGACTTCAGCCTCCTTCTTAGTTCTCCGGACAAGTAATTCAGGCCTCCCTTTGCTAGAGCTATTACTAGATCTAGACACAGTTTACCTCGCTACCAGGCTCTGAAGAGGAAAAGTCCCCAAACAGACTTCAGTGTAACTTTTTACTATTCCTTTATTTGAAAGAACTCACTTTCCGTGTCTACAGTAAGCTTGTGTCCCGCGGTGAATGATTGGATAGAAAAAGGGCGAATGTTTACGTGAGGATTGAGAAAACGAAAGCTTCAGTTGTGTGTGTCTGATGATAAGGTGTTTCAAGATGTGTAAATATAAGCTATAACTTAAGGTGTGTGTGTCTGATAAGGTGTTTCAAGGTGTGTAAGGCAGGTTGTAAAGATCTGAGGGTGTGAAAGCTTAGGTTGTGACAAGAAAGTGATTTAGGATATATAAAAGAATAAAAGACAGTTCTGATTTCTTTCCCTCCCTGTACTACTGTTGTTTGGGGACTTAGTTCAGGGTTCTAACCTTAATCTATGGAGTTCCGATAAGCTGTTAACCTAGCTCTGGTAAAGCACCGATACCGTCATAGTCGCGAGCTAAGATCTTGAATTCCCTTTGGTTGTCTTCTAAGTAGAGACTTAAAAGTGCTTCTCACTGTGCTACAAACGTCTGTCTAACCTATACACACCCCGTCTTCTATATACACCCTCTGCAGAGGGAGGAGGCCCAGGTTTCATGGTCTGTGTTCATACTGAAAATCAAGATTCTGCTCCTCTGCTCCACTGGAGGTCTCTGTCCTCCCCGAGCTCGCTAATATTAAGGAGTGTTCGCTCTTTTAGCCTCAAATCATTCCCCAAGCTGCTTCTCTGACACAGAGGTGTGAGTCTACTGCCCTTTCTACGTGGATTTCAGCGCAGATTACAAACAGTGGTGATGATAACGCATCTAAAACTTAGCTCTTTTTGTAAACTGAAAAATATCTTGTAAGCATCAGGAAAATCAGCTTGAATCTACCTCTCATGGGCTCCAGATAAGTCAACCAACAGCTGCTTTCCCACCTGCCCATCCCTAAGGATGGGAACTCTCCCTTTTCCCTGCTCTTGGGACTCCCTCCCTCAGTTACCAGGACCATGGGCCTAAAAGTTTCAAATGGAAAAATTTTCCCCTAATCTCCTTCTGCCCCTAATATATATCTGTTCCAGCATTCTACCATGTCCAGGTGTCTTTTCAAAACCTGCATCCCAGACAGCTTCGAAGCTGCTCGCCCCTGGTGATCCCAGCCCCACATTACTGCCTGTACTTCCCTAGCCCTGGACGGTCCTGTAGAGCCTGGTTAGCAAGTGAAGCATCTTCCTCTTCCAGGACTTGGCCAACATCCCAGCTTTCTTGGGTCCCCAGAGATGTCAATGCCCCCCTCCAAGACAATAAGAAGCCATCTAAAGGGCATGACACCCCCATTCCTGTCTCAACATCACCCCTTCCTGTTCCTCATCTTTTATAATAAGCAAAAGGGAGGAGAGTTAGAAATCAGGCTCCCCACAATCTGCTTTCAGTAGCTTAGCCTGCCAGCAGCTAGCTATGTTATCACAAGTTGCCAGCCCTTTAAAAGATCCCTGCTGTCACAGAACGGTCTCTAGTTACCTCTCTTGTTCTTTTTCTCTGTCTTCTGGTCTGTCTGTAGGTCTGTCTCTGTCTCTTTCATGCCCCTTCTTCCAAACTTCTTACGTGAGATCTGTTTCATAGTGTGGCCTCTTTCCAACACACCTTGGCCCCAACCCTCCAAGGCCCATCCCCACCACCCTATCACCCCGCCACCTAATCCTCACACCCTCTCTCTCTCCTCTCACGGCCAAGTCCAGTTCAATCTACTTCTTTCTCTCCCTGCTCTGGATTCTTCCAGATACATCTAGCTGTTCTCTTGTTCATATCGACAACACACACCTTCCCCTCAGCCATACCTAGAAGCGGTCATGTTTATGCATCCCCCTACTCTCTGAGGAGGCCCTGCTGGCTGAGTCCTCTGCCTGGCACAGGTATGGGGACCAGGCCGAGCTCCTGCTGCCTCTGAACTACTGTGCACGGTTCAGTCTGCGCCTCACACTGTTTCAGCGTGGAAGCCATCCGTGGGGGTTGAATTATCTCGAGGCTGTTTCCTGGTTCTCAGGTTTCGGCACGTGCTCTAGCACATGCCTGGCAAAAACAAGAGGCAGAGGAACACACACTTTAGGGGAAATGCCTTGAAAATACCATCATAGTCCTGTGTTTGGTCTCAGCTGCTTTTCTTTCCTTTTTAAACTATGATGTTTGTCTCTTCCACCTTTTTTATACATGGAATGCGTGAGTGCTTTCTCACAGGTAAGAGACACGTAAGGTAATGCACGTTAATGTTAAGTATTTTCTGGCCAACACACCTCTCCGCCGATGCAAATAATCCCAATCAGACTCAGGTTTAATGGATGCCTGCGCTCCCGGGTACTCCCGGGAGAGCACAGAGTGGAGGGAGGAAAACCAAAATGACCACAGGAGAGGGAAAAGAGGAGACCATATGCTGATTCTCTGGGGGGGGGGCAGTTTAAATAGCCCGGGGAGTGGTCTTGACCCTCCCTCGGGAGGGGCCACCATTTGATGCACTTTCTCAGAGGTGGAGTTTGGACTGAGGCAACTCCCAGGGGAGGGAGCGTAGAATGGAGTTTTCCACCCAGCCTTCCAAAAATGGATGCCAGGGACCTGGGTTGAAGCCTCCATCTAAATATTTCAGACTCTTTGTATAAAGGAGTGCCAGGGAACTGAGGTGATGCTTCCAACCAAACAATTAAGACATGAGAGTGTGTCACTCTTGGGACTGAATAATTGGCTCAGCAATTAAGAGCACTTGTTACTAATAGGTGTCCTGTAAAAAGCGAAGTTGGTTTCTCCATTGATGCAGTAAGGCAAATCAAGCTGAATTAAAAGTAAAAGACCAGGTTTATTGGACAAAACATTCCCAGGTGACCTTTCTAGCCCTAGAGAAGAGGTAGGGGGAGGGAATAGGAAAAATCTCAAGGCTGCTCTCTAGGAGGAGGTTTAAATGCCCTATAGGCATGGTCTAGAACAGCTAGGAGCTTTGGGAGAGGAGCTACTCCTAGGGTGGGGTTCAGAGAGGGCCAACTAGTCAAACATCCCAACCATCTTGGACACGTGGGTGCTGGTAAAAGTCTGGCTACTTCCTGTTGTCGTGGGATGATGTGGGGAGGGGGACTAGGGAGTCAGTGGGCTCACACTCAGCGGGAGGTATGGGTGAAGAAGCATTCAGTTAACTGCCATCCTGGAGACCTCAGGAATCTGTTTCTTGAGGGATCTGAGAAGGAAAGTTGCTAGGAGAAAAAAAAATAGATTATTATCATCAGTCCAGTGAACGGGGCTGGTCGTGGGAAGAGTGAAGACCGCCAGAAAGAATGGTATGTCTCTGTCATGAAAAGCTTTTAAATGGCGTTTGAGGGTCAGAGGATCATTATCTGTTGGGTATAACTAAATAATTACTTGCTTTAGATTTAACTTGGAGAACAGATTATAAGCGAAATTTGAACATATAAAAGAAGTTGGTCCCTTATGAAGTAACTGGTGGTTAGTTTGTGTGTCTTAAAAGATTAGAGTTTTATAGCTTTGACCTGTTAAGGTTAGCCTTAAGAAATAATTTTTTTGTTGGTTTTTTTTTTCCAAGACAGGGTTTCTCTGTGGTTTTGGAGCCTGTCCTGGAACTAGCTCTTGTAGATCAGGCTGGTCTCGAACTCACAGAGATCCACCTGCCTCTGCCTCCCAAGTGAAGGCGTGCGCCACCACCGCCCGGCTAGAAAAAAAAATTTTTAATTGAAGTTCTATTTTAACATTAAGATAAGACTTTTAACTCAAAACACAGTGACCAAAGAGAATAAGATCTTTCTCCATCCCTTTAAAGTACACCATTATAGAACACAACAGTTTTCTGTATGACTTAGTTTACCAAACTAGCTATAGCTTGCCGGTGTTAGTAAAAGCAAGCAGGTTACACACACATTCCTAAGTCAGTCTCTGTTAGCCTGGATAGACCTTGGGTAAAGAGAAACCCTTTGCCAGACTGCTTAGGTCACAAGATAGGAATACCTTGGTCTGCTGTTCAGCTGTGGTCCTAAGACAGAGAGCACAACCATAATTTCTAGAAGACAAAGTGAAGTTTCAACGATGTAAACAATTCAGTCTTTCTAAAACCAATACCAAGGGGATTACTCTTTGTTACAAAATCTGGCTGCCAGCAAGATGTGTCCCTGTATATGAATGCGTGGAGGGACAGCTCTAACATCTGAGTAAACCAGCATTGTTTTAGATCCTCTTTCATAAGCCTTGTTTTCAGGATAGGACAGGAATTACCATATAAAAACCCACCCTAATCCACCATATCTTGGAAACCTGTTGTCTCATTGGTGGGTCCATTCCACGTGGTCACCCTCCATTCCACGTGGTCACCCTCCATTCCACGTGGTCACCCTCCATTCCACGTGGTCACCCTCCATTCCACGTGGTCACCCTCCATTCCACGTGGTCACCCTCCATTCCACGTGGTCACCCTCCATTCCACGTGGTCACCCTCCATTCCACGTGGTCACCCTCCATTCCATATGGTCACCCCCAATCAAGATGTCAGTGAAGTCATGACCTCCCTCTTCTCCAACCCCAGTCAAAACGGAGGCTGCCCACATGGCTGTACTTAATCAGGGCAGTGACAAACCCCGTGTAGCTTTCCAGAACAGTTTCAGTTTGGAGTTATAAGTTTTTAAGTTAATTTTTTGTTATAAATTTTTCACCATACCCAATTTCTTTTTTTATATTTATTTATTTATTACTTATTATGTATACAATATTCTGTCTGTGTGTATGCCTGCAGGCAAGAAGAGGGCACCAGACCCCATTACAGATGGTTGTGAGCCACCATGTGGTTGCTGGGAATTGAACTCAGGACCTCTGGAAGAGCAGGCAATGCTCTTAACCTCTGAGCCATCTCTCCAGCCCCCACCATACCCAATTTCTTAGCTGTTTTTAGTAAGGTAGAATACATAAAATAACTTTAATAATATTATTTATGCCCAATTGACATATGAATCTCTGTCATTACATCAGATTTAGTAGCTGGATATCCCAGAGGCAAATTTTGAGCCCAAGCAGCTCATTGTAATAGTAACAGCTGAGTTATTGCCAAGACTCATGTAACACATAAACTCGGCATTCAAGACCAGTCAGAAACAAGCATACAGTGGCCACAGACAATGACACACCCAACTGAGCCTGAAGTAATTCTTTTTTTTTAATTTGATAATTGTTTTTATTGAGGGTATGGGAAGGATTTTATGTTCCATCTTCAACACCAGAGGGAGTCTGATAGAAAGAATAAAGTACCATGTAGTCAAATAGAAATTTCTATCAATATATTTCATTTTTTAATTGTTTTTTTTAGACAAGGCTGACTTCGAATTCACAGAGATCCGCCGCCTGCCTCTGCCTCCCGAGTGCTGGGATTAAAGGCGTGAGCCACCACCCACTTGGCTTTTTTATTGTTTTCATTGAGCTATAATATATTTTTCCATTCCCCTCCCCCACACCCACTTCGACCCTCTCCCGTGGTCCCCATGCTCCCAATTTACTCAGGAGATCTTGTCTTTTTCTACTTCCCATGTAGGTTAGACCCATGTATGTCTCTCTTAGGGCCCTCATTGTTGTCTAGGTTCTCTGGGGTTGTGAATGGTAGAGCCTGAGGTAATTCTGTATGGCTCCCATGTCCACAGGACAACATACAGGCTCAGATCCACACAGACATACAAAGTAGACAGGACTTTTCTAACCGTGAGACAAACAAAACTTTTCGCAGGAAACAGATTTTTGTTACAAATTGTATAGATTTTAAACCACATCCTAAGAGCAATTTAGAACCCCTGAAATAAGAGTTAGAGAAGCATGCAGGAAGGTCTAGGAGTCTTAGAGGAATGTGGGCGAGTCAGTTTAGGTAGAAGACGTTTGGGGACCCTTTGTCTGCGGCAATAGCAGCTGTAAACGATCTGTGGATGTTTGGAAATCACAAGGTCGCCAGCTTTAGCCATTGATTTGTATTGAGGCCAAGGGTCACAGAGTGGGTCTGCAGGCTGCGAGAGCCCGAGCCACGGAGCAAACACAGCTGGCTAGCATCTCCCAGGCTGGTGGGGGAGGGGAGAACAGGACCGGAGCCCACGTGGGTGCAGGAGGCCGCTGGAGCCAGGCAAGCACATGTTTCCGTGCGGAAAGTAATACAGGAAGAACCAAACTCTAGGATTTGGAATTGGGTTCAGTCACAGACAAGCGATCTGTCCGTATCCTACTGAGGGCCAGAGCTGCAGACTCTGAGAGAGAGAACAGGCGTGTGCTGGGCAGGAAGCGGCGGACCTCTCTGGCGCTGACTCCCACACTGTGATAAACACAAGGATGGGACATTTACGCAGTGTAGGGTGGAAGAGCAGACAGAAATAGGCAAGGAGAGCTGATCCGTTGCCAGAAGAATCCCAGTGCGGCAGACAAACACCAGGGGAGCCTAGTGAGTAAAAGGCAAAGTGGGCACCCTTTGGCCCTGCCAAGGTATGCCAGTAAGAAAACATACCAGGAACAGCGGAGTTAGTGCAAGAGGTTTATTGGGGGACGGGGAGAAAAAAGCTCTACTTATTTCTTTACCCTAGGGCTGGGAGATAGCGGGCAAAGGCACCAAACCCAAAGACCTGAGTTTAATCTCAGCGAAATAAGTACGTCGTAGAAGGAGAGGAAGGACTACCGGAAGTTACGTTCTGACCTCCACACATGCATGAGGGCATGCACACACGCACACGGAGGATGGAGGCGCACATTCTGGAAAGATCAATGTCCCCATCGTGGGCAGCATCTGTCCTCTACATTTCTGATTCTGCAGTCACAGATTCCTGATTCACAATTCTGGCACTCAGGAAGCGAAGGCAGGGGCGTCGCTGAAAGTTTGATGGCAGCCTGCTCTACCTAGGGAGTTCTGGGCCAGCCAGACCTACATAGCTACTCTGTTCAAAGTGGAAAGAGTGCCCAACCAACCAACGAAATAAATAATGTGAACTCTGTTGCTGCGGCATTGTCTGGACTGCCCCATTCTGGCTGGGCATGAACTTGGGTGTTGTGCTCAGAGCTGGGAGCCGGGCACAAAGTCCAGGCCTTTCATCCAGTCTCTGCGTTCTTGTGAGCTTCCTCAGGTCTCCACACAAGAGCACACCCGTGATGCTGGCTCTGAGGTTTCACCGTTTGCCCAGCTGGACAGCAGCAAGGAGCATGTTCGTGCATGCTGTGTTTTGGGCAAGCTGCATGCCTCCAGAGGTGTGGGGGTGGATGAAGACAACCCAGGTCACCAGTCGGGAGTTCCCCTCCCACGGGAGCAGCAGGGGATATTTGCAGACAATTGCAGCAGGTATGGGCACCTCAAAATTAAGGGCTGAACCAGAACCATGTCGAGTGGTACAATCCAGGTCCAAGAGAAAGGCTTGGCAAGAAAGTCTAGAGTAATGGAGTGTGCTTCTACTTTTGTTAGTTTGGACACCTGAAGTGGAATCATCGCTCAGAGTTGATTGCTAGGTGCTAGGCTGGGAGTAGAGGCACACATGACCTCTGCCCCGGGGATTTGCACATTTGCAAATACCCTTTTCGTGGCTCATACGCAGCGTTTCCTTGGAACTTTGGTGCACTGTCTTCATACACTTTGCTTAGAGTACATTTCTATCATTTTGGTTTAATTCCATAGTAACTCTATTTAATGGCTGTAAGCCTTTGATATGTTTGACAAACTTGCCAAAATCAGCTTCTAAAATTAATTCCTTTTGATCCAGGATTTACTTTCGGATCTCCCGAGGGGCCTAGAATATTCCTCTGCATCCTGTCAAGACATGCACTAGACATATTTCTATGGATGAGTGTACGAGTTACCTGGTTCGCCGCTATGATGAAATAACTGACACACAACCTAAGACATGAAGTTCTGGGGCTGGAGAAATAGCTCGGCGCTTACAAGCACATACCGCTCTTCCCACGGGAGCTGAGTGCAGAGCCCAGAGACTCGCAATGGCCTGTAACGCCAGCTTCAGGGATCCAATGTCTCCTCTGGCCTCTGGGTGTGCATGGGTGTGTGCTCGTGTGGAGGACACCACATACGTACCCATAAAATAAAACGATCCTTTGAAAAGAAAGTCGCAGGGACCCGGGAGACAGCTTGGTGGATAGAGATGCATTTGCCACCCAGCCTGACAACCTAGTTCAATTTCTGGGTTCCACACAGTAGAAGAAGAGAACTTGGGGCTGGAGAGATGACTCAGTGGTTAAGAGCACTGACTGCTCTTCCAAAGGACCTGGGTTCAATTCCCAGCACCCACCTTAGGGAGCTCACAACTGTCTGAAGATCCAGTTGCAGGGGCTCTGACACCTTTACACCAATGCACATTAAATAAACCATAAAAAATAAAACAAAAAACTGGCCAGGCGGTAGTGGCGCACACCTTTAATCCCAGCACTTGGGAGGCAGGGCAGGCAGATCTCTGTGAGTTTGAGGCCAACCTCGTCTACAGAGCAAGCTCCAGGACAGCCAGGGCTGTTACACAAAGAAACCCTGTCTTCAAACAAACAGAAAAGCACTGACTCAAACTGTTCTCTGACCTCCACACACGCACTATAGTACGCACCCATGCATACCATGTGTTTGGCTGGAAACTTCAGCTCACTCCTGCTTGATCCGGAAAGCCCCATTCCTCTCTCTCTGTAAGCCCGCCCTCTCAGAAAGGCACCAAAAAGCCCAGTTTCCCATTCTTGGCAACCACTGCAGCTCCTCCCCTGAAGTTGCCAGCTTCCCAATTCCTCTCCTGAAGTGCTCAGCTTTTGACCCTACTTGGGCACAAACCAGCTTGTGGTTGGCACGTCATCTCACCTCGCCTACGGGCTATACAATTTCCCTGCTTTAGTTTGGGTGTGTGACTTCTCCTGCCTCCACCCTTGGGGCTGGAGAACTCACCTGGAGTTGCTTTGCTCAAATAAACCTGTTCTTTCACTTTTTCAGTTTGGCTTGATTGGGCTTACTGTGCCAGCAGAGAAACCTATTATCAAGGCACAGAAAACCTATTACCATGCATATACACACACACACATTATGTATACACACGTGCACTGTGCACATATCTATCATAGTACTAATTTCAAAACTCCAATGAAGAAACAAGAATGTTCCTAAGGCCCGCTGTATTGGGTATCTTGTCATTGCCGTAAACAATGCCTGAGAAGACGTATCTAGAGACGGAATGTTTATTTTGGGTCATGATGCAGGGATGCACGGATGCAGTCTACCACAGTGGGGAGAACATGGCGTTGGAGAGACTTCCAACTGTGTGGCCAGGAACCTGCTCACCTCTCCACAAGTCAAGCAGCAGAGAAAGCAGGGGGTACTCATCTGACTCCGCCCCCACCCCTTTCCTCAGCCTGGAGCCCAGGCTGTGGGATGGTATTGCCCACTTGAGGGTGGGTCTCCCCTCTTCACTCCATTCCTTCTGGAAACTCCCTCAAAAATACAAACAGAGGTGCGTCTCCTGGGTGATTCTGAATCCAGAAAGCCGAGAATGAGAAGTCAGCTTGGTGAGGCCAGACAAGAAATAGTTAACTCAGGACTGAGTGAACGGCTTTAGGGGATCTAACACGGAGGTCAGAGGTCAGACCTCAGACAGATCGCAGCTGAGACACACCAACCCCAGAAGCAAGCCTGGCTTTGAAGTGTTGTCCACCTCTGCTGAGCTGCAGTGCAGGCGTCTTACCCGGCTCCTCAGGGACTGAGCCTGCTCCCAGTCCCTTCCTCCTAGACAGGTTCCCATCAGCACACGTGACATAATGACATAGCTTCCAGCCTCTCGTGGCATAAATCATAGCTATACCCTCTATTCTCCTTTTGAAACCTAAGAGTATGTGGAACTCTCTTTGGTCCCAGAACAGGGAAGGAGAATCCCTGGGTTTGGTGAGAGAATCTGCCTCAAAAAATACAATGGATAGCAATAGAGGAAGACTACACACACACACACACACACACACACACACACACACGAGCCTACATGCGTGCACACCCAGACACAGAACAGCCGTCTGGCTGGCTGCCCAAAAGTTTTCCAGACCCTTAAGTCTTGAAAAGGTGACCGTGAATGTGTTCACAACTTTAGAGGTCGGTCATTTAGACTAGATCAGCTCCTCCCGCTGTGGCTTGTCCATCTATTGCCACTAAAGGCTTTCGGAAGCTGGACAGAACCTGGGTCATTGCCATGGTCTCAGCGGGTAGCTCAGGCTAGCGCTCAGCTTGGTGCCTTGATTATCCTCCCCCTCTCTCATCCTCTCTCAGGCTAGACAGATCCTTGACAAGGTGGTGGAGGATCCTAAGACTATCAAAACGTGGGACTGGAGAGCTGGCTCAGAAGGTAACACACTGGCTGCTCTTCCGCAGGTCTGAGTTCAGTTTCCAGCAACAACACGGTGGCTCACAACCGTCTGTAATTAGGTCTGGCGCCCTCTTCTGGCCTGCAAGCAGAACACAGTATACATGATAAATGAATGTTTTAAAACAATCTGATCAGAGGGCCATTTGTGGCTAAGTCTCAGAAGGCATATGACATCATTCCTGCCACGTTCTATTGGCCGAGAAAATCACAAGGCCAGTCAAGAGTGGGTGAGGGGACACAAAGTCACGTAACAGAGAAGTTACTGTTCTGGCACAGGACAGCAGCCATCTGTGTCTCCAGCCCAACACAGCTGGAGACGGCACTGCTGGTGTTCTGCGCAGCGCCTGGCAATGGAGACAGAAATAGTCCCTCACCACAGAGCCCAGTCTTTTTCCAGACCCGGTTTCTGACCCAGGGGCGAGTTCTGTGTTTCTAGAAGCATTGCAGGCATGTTTACTTGTGCCGATCCTGACTACATGGAAAACGATCTTTTTTGTGTCCTAGAGATTCAACCAGGAATAAAATTCAATCAGCCCAGCTCATGTCCCCTGTCAGTACCGGGGCAGCAGAGGTGAAAATCAGGTTCTGAGCTCTGTCCTCTTCTGCATGTGCACAGAGGTGTGCGTGAGTGTGTGCTCATGTGGAGGTCACACAGGTGTGCGTGAATATGTGCTCATGTGGAGGTCACATGAGTGTGCACGAGACAGGTGTGCGTGAGTGTGTGCTTGTGTGGAGGTCACACAGGTGTGCGTGAGTGTGTGCTCATGTGGAGGTCACATGAGTGTGCACGAGACAGGTGTGCATGAGTGTGTGCTCATGTGGAGGTCACACAGGTGTGCGTGAGTGTGTGCTCATGTGGAGGTCACACAGATGTGCATGAGACAGGTGTGCGTGAGTGTGTGCTCGTGTGGAGGTCACACAGGTGTGCATGAGTGTGTGCTCATGTGGAGGTCACATGAGACAGGTGTGCATGAGTGTGTGCTTGTGTGGAGGTCACACAGGTGTGTGTGAGTGTGTGCTCGTGTGGAGGTCACACAGGTGTGTGTGAGTGTGTGCTCGTGTGGAGGTCACACAGGTGTGCGTGAGTGTGTGCTCGTGTGGAGGTCACACAGGTGTGCGTGAGTGTGTGCTCGTGTGGAGGTCAGAGGATTAGCCTTCGGTGTTGCTCCCTAGGAGACCATCCAAATTGTCTTGTTTTGAAGACGGGGCCTCTCATTGGCCCGGGGCTCAACAATTCAGCAAAGTGATGAGCGAACCCCATGGGTCTTCCTGCTCTGGGATTCTGACTCAAGCTTCCATTGCAAATACTCTGACTAAACCATCTCTCCTCAGCACCAGAATCCACCCTGGGAAGCACCCTCCTTCCCTTGTGGGTCTGCGTTAGCCGTGTAGAGTGTGTCTCCGTCCTTCATCCAAGGAAGCCAGATTAAGGCATTCAAAGGTGACGGTGGTGGTGATGGTGGGGGAAACAGTAAAACAGCAGTCCTGGCCAGCTCAGCTGAGATCCAGGTTCCCGTCTGGTACGGGCTTGTCTGGGTGCTGAGGTTGGAGACCGTCACTAGGAAGGAGCAGCAGAGAGGAGAACTTGTCTGGTCTTGTACTCTGGGAGAGTGCTCAGCATAAATGGGTTCCCCACGAGGACTAAGGGAGACCAGAGGGTTGGGGAAGACACCTGAACCTTTAAAGCTACAGGCTTCAGATCCGCACTCTCTGAACTGTCTACAACAAACTCTGGATTCGGCTGTGTTCTCTTTGTGTGAGTTCGGCTCCCAGACAGTGCTCACCCAAGGGACAATGCTCAATCCCATGACGACACCTTGTCACTGTGGTGGTCTGAAATGACACCTTTATTTGCCACCACCAAGTGTCTACTGCTACCCCGCAGACTCCATCCATCCACTGCGTCCATGACATACTTTATAAAATCTCCTTTATTATTGCAGTTCCACAGCGGCTGCTCAAAGCCCTGTGGGAGCACCATCGGGTATAAATTTTCTTGAGGGACTCAGAGTGGCACCCCCAGCGTAGGTGAGGACCCACAGATGCCTCAGAGTTCTGCGGGGCTCACAGGCAACCCCACGGAAGACTCTCCTGTCCCAGCAAGTGTTGACTGTTTATTAACATGTAAAGGACCTGTCTTCTAGGACTCCATTCTCTCCTTTCACAATACAATCCAGGGCTGGAACCTGGGTTGTCAACTTGGTGCTGCAAATTGAGCCATCTTGCCAGCCCTTGAGTTTATAAATCTGGACTACTTTCCCCTCTCTGGAATCCTGTAGAATCTTTCCTGATTTTTTTTTTTGCTTTGTTTTGTTTTGTTTTTTCCTTAACTATGGACACATGAGCTGATTCTAGAAAAAACATGTATAGAATTCTTTCTTTTCCTTCTCTTTCTGGAATTATCTAGACATTGTGCCTCCTATATGTACCTTCTCGTGTGATTGTTTAAATGAGAACTGCCCCCCCCCGAAAGCTCCGATATTTTAGTAGCAGCCCCCCACACCGGTTGGTGGCACCGTTTGGAGAGATTTGGAGGGCATAGCCTTGCTGGGGAAAGTGTGTCACCGGGGGTATCGAGGGTGGGCTTTGAGATGTTGTGTTCCCTCTACCTCCACTTCTCTCTGGTTCATGCTTGTGTTGGAGGATGTTAGCTCTCAGCTTCCTGTTCTGATTGCCATGTCTGCTCCATGCCTCCCCTCCCAGATGGGTGTGAGCCACAGGACCACACAAACCCTTCCTTCTATACGCTGCCTTGGTCGTGGTGTTTCGGCACAGCAACAGAAACTAAGCAAGCATCTAGTTCCTCTTGTTTTTCCTCATCAGTTGTCACGTGTCCCCCTTTATTGAAGCATACAGCAGCTGTTTCTTCCCACGGGAACACAGCACGTTTTCACCTGGGTTAGCTGTTCCAAACTAGTCACAGCAGTCTAGAGGAAGAAAACAGCCCGGCACTAGGTGTGGGGGTTTCCCCACAAACAATTTATGTTCTCGAAACTTCATCCCTGGCGTAAGAGTACTAACAGGTAATAGAGCCTCAAAAGGTGCAGCCGATCTGGCGATGGGCAGATGGTGGGGAGCCTCTCCCCGAGGGGGCTAACATGTGCCTCGCAGGTGCAGACTGGGTCCTCAGGCAGCAAGCTGCTGTGAAGCAAGGCGCTGCCTTCACAGCTCACCATGTGACCTCTCCCACGTATCTCATCGCCATGGTGATGCCATCGGCCTTTCTAGAATGGGACATGTCATCACCAGGTCTTGAACCTTCACAGTTGTGAGTTAAACCACCTAGGGTTAACTCTCCACCCCACCCCACCCTCATGATCAGATGAGCTGTGGCGCACACCCCTTTAACCCCAGCACCTATAATCCCAGATCTGGCCAGCAGGGTTACAGAGCAAGTTTCAGGACAGCCAGAGCTACACAGGGACAGCCAGGGCTACTGAGAGAGAAACCTGTCTTGAAAAACAGAATGAAAGTTAACTAGCCCCAGGTGTTTGGTTTTGAGACAGATTATCAAGTAGCTCAAACTGGCCTCCACGTCTAACACGTGTCCACATGGGCATAACACATGTGTGTGCGTGTGCGCACACACACACACATGCACATGCATGCACACCAAACAAAGAATTTAAGCCACTAGGTATGGGATAGGTAGCCAGGTATAGCAATACGTAACTGTAGTTCTAGCACTTGGGAGTATGGAAGCGGGAGGATCAGGAGTTCAAAATCATTCTTAGCTACATAGTGAGTTCAAGACCAGCCATGGATACACGGGACATTGTCTCAATAGATAGATAGATAGATAGATAGATAGATAGATAGATAGATAGATAGATAGATAGATAAACATGAGCAACCAAAACCACTGTTGAATAATTTACAGATAATTTTAATATTCCTGTGAGATAATCTCCATTATCAACTTGATAGATCAGCTTTATCATCATGAACAAATCTCTGGGGGGTATCTGTGAGGGATCACGTATGTTAACTGCCACCCCAAATCTGGGCAACCCAATCCCATGGGCTGGGGTCTCAGACTAAACATAAAGAAGCAAGCTAGCTGAGCAGCAGCATCCATCTCTCTGTCTGCTTCTGATTGTGGATGTAATGTGACCAAGCCACCATGGCTTACTGCCACCAAAACTAGCATCTCTCTCTCTATCTCTCTCTCTCTCTATCTCTATCTCTCTCTTCTCTCTGCGTAACCCAGACCATCCTAAAACTTGCTCTGTAGACCAGGCTGACCTCAAACTCAGAGATCTGCCTGCCTCTGCCTCCTGAGCGCTGTGATTAAGGCATGCACCACCACTGCCCGGCAACTGTTTCTCTCTGAAGATATTGTTGTCAGTAATTTATCTCAACAAGACAAGAACTAACTCAGTCCTATAAACAGAAAAAGAGCAAATCACTGTGATTTTTTCCCTTGAAATAATTAAGTTACGACACAAGCAATATCATGGCAGCAGAATTAAGAGCAACTACCCAGAATTTTGAGGATTTTTGTTCCCTATTGTCACCGCATCCTGTTGAAACTGTACAAAATGTTAATTGCTCTGTGGTACAATTGAGCAAATTAGCAACTGTCAAAATTAGCTTCTCAGTTTTTTGACAAATAACATATTTTCAAGAAGTTGAAAGAAGGCTTCCCATCAATATGTCTATAAAATGAATACAAAGAAGATTGCTTTTCCAGTTCTGAAAGGCATTAGGTTCTGATTGTGTCGGGCACAAGTGCTGATCCATTTTGGGTCTGATCAGAACATCCCTGCCCAATTCAAAGCACAACCATCAGCTGCGCTCTCCTTCAGTGGACTCAGATTCCACTCAGCAGAAATCCTGGTGTAATTTACCTTTTGAGACATTCCTGACACACTGCCAGCACAATCTTCATCTTTTCTTTCTTCCCCATAAACTCATTAACCGTCTAAAAGGGACTTTGATGGAAATGGCAAAATCAGGCACTGGTGTGCAATTAGGACGTCTAATGGGTTTTGATTGGGAACTTGGTTAAGATTCAGACCCCATAAGACACTGAGAAGAAAAAATGTTTTTCATGAAAATGTGGTTTTGCAGGTTGCTTACACAGTATTGTTCCAGAGGAGAGTTTTGAATTTATGATCTCTCTATCTGAAAAATTTGCACATAAGAAAATTACACAGCAAAATTAACCAAACCTAAAGTCTGTACACCTTAATGAACTTTTATGCAGTTAGAATTGACGAAATAAAGGAAGTATTTTATTGAGGCAGGATCTCACTCTGCAGCCCTGTCTGACCTGGAACTCTGTGTAGGCCAAGCCGGCTTTGAATTCACAGAGGTCATCCTGCCTTTGCCTTCTGACTGCTGGGGATCTCATGGTTTATAAAACTGTGAATGTATAGTTCATCTCAAGTGAAATGTATGTTTACAGACTTTATTTTTATTTAACTGTGATGTGGGATTCCCCTCTGTATGCTGTGAATATTACCATAAAGAAACTGCTTTGGCTGATAGCAGGGCAGAATAGAGCCAGGCTGGAAGAGATAGAGAGAAAGTAGGCAGAGCCAGAGAGACACCATGTAGCTGCCAAAGGAGACAGATGCTGGATCCTTACCAGTAAGCTGCAGCCTTATGCCTATACATAGATGAATAGAAATTGGTTAATTCAAGATGTAAGAGCTAGCTGGAAATATGCCTGAATCATTAGCCAAACAGTGTTGTAATTAATACAGTTTCTGTGTGATTGTTTCAGGTCTGGGTGGCCGGGAAATGAAAGAGCAATCTCCATTTACATAACTGTCAGAAGATATCTCATGTAACCTTGCCTCAAACTCACTGTGTAGTCAAAGATGACAACAGAATCTCATTATGTAGCCTTGGAAAGCCTGGAGCTCTCCACGTAGACCAGGCTGGCCTTTAACTCACAGACATCCATTTGCTTTAGCCTCAGGAATGCTGAAATCAAAGGAAAATGCCACCACACCAAGCGTTAGCTTTGAAGTTCTGATTCTACCTCTGCTGCCAAAGTGCAGGGTTACAGGCTCCTGTGTGTGTTCCAGTAATGCCCTGATTTATGCTACACTGCAGATGGAACCCAAGGCTTCGTCCATAGCAACTGAACCAGATCATTAGCCCTACAGATACACTTTCAAATATTTTTATCTCAAGTTAATTACCTTTTAATTCCTAACAATAACTAGTGAGGTTATTTCAGATCCAGACTAATAGATTTTTCTGTCCCCCAATAATAGGTTTCTCAACTGAAACAGTGCTGGAGGAGGGAGCTGCTTGTTGATTTCCAGCCACCCAGCTAGCTTAGATCCAAAATAATCACACAGAAACTGTATTAACTAAATCACTGCTTGGCCTGTAGTAGGAGCTACGGGCTGTGTTCGGCTGCTCGGCTCCTGGCCACCGGCTAGCTTTATACCCGAAATAACAACACACAAACTGTATTCATTTAAACACTACTTGGCCCATTAGTTCTAGCCTCTTAATGGCTAATTCTCACATCTTGCCTAACCCATATTTAGTAATCTGTGTAGCACCAGTCTTACCGGGAAAGATTCAGCATGTCTGACCTGGCAGCTTGCTTCATCGCATCTGCCCTGGAGAGGAAAGGCATAGCGTCTGCCTTACTTCTCTTCCTCCCAGCATTCTGTTCAGTTTACTCCACTCACCTATGTTATAACCTATCAGGCCAAGCAGTTTCTTTATTAATTAACCAATGAAATCAACAGATTGATATATGACACTCCCACATCATTGGCCCATTAGTTCTAGCTTCTTATTGGCTAACTCTTATATTAATTTAACCCATTTCTATTAATCTGTGTATTGTCATGTGGCTGTGGCTTACTGGGTAAAGTTCCAGCATCTGTCTCCAGTGGGGCTATATGGCATCTCTCTGACTCCGCCCTTCTTTTTCCCAGCATACAGCCTAGCTTTTCCCGCCTAGTTCTGTTGTGCCCTTGCCATAGGCTCAAAGCAGTTCTTTATTCATTAACCAATAAAAGCAACACATAGACAGAAGGACCTCCCACACTAACACAGCAAGCCAGATTCAGACAAAATTGAAAAAGTAGAACAGGTTTATTTTAGCAAAGCAGCTCCCAGGTGGGTTCTCCAGTCCCAGAGAGAGAAGCTGGAGAAGCCACACATCTGAACTAAAGCAGGGAACTTATATAGGTTGAAGGTTTAATCCCAAGTATGATCAAAAGCTGATGACTTTAGGCCGGGACTTGGGCGGCAGACATCTTCAGGGGAGGAAGCTAAAGTAGCCAGCAAGAATGTAGAACTGGGCTTTTTGGTGACTTTTCTTTCTTGGACATTCTCTGCGAGGACGGGGTTTGGAGAGAGAGGAATGGGGTTGTCTGGGTCATGCAGGAGTGAGCTGGAGGTTCCAACTGAACACAGACAAAAGAAGAACTTCAGATTGTTTATGGAAAACTTCAACATACAAAGAGTAGAGGGATCTGCACAGAAAGGCTTATCAGCCATTGCACAGGTTCAACAATGATCAGTTGGCAGTCTATTGTTTCCTCTGTATCCCCCACTTAGCCATCACTAATAAACAAGACCGATTATGAACACATCACATTATTCCACCTGTAAATACTTCGGTGTGTTTTAGTAATACATCCTCTTTAAAATACCCACAGTGCCTCTGGGCATGGTGACTGACTTCTGCAATCACAGCACTTGGGAGACTGAGGCAGGAGGATTGCTGTAAATTTGAGGCTTAGATTATCTAGTAAGTTTCAGACCATCCTAGTAATAAATTGAAAAAAAAAAGCAAAAGTCTGGGAACATAGCTCTGTTGGTAGAGTCGTGCCCAGCACATCTGAAGCCAGATCCATCTGCACTGCCACAGAAAACATGGTGGCACACCTCCACGCACTTGAGAAGGCAGGAGGATCAGGAGTTTGAGATCAGCTTGTACCCATAAAATCCCTTCTCAAAACCAAGCAAGCAAAACAGTAAAAAGCCACAACACCGTTATCATCCTTAAAACAAGTTAACAATTCATTAGGCTCGTGGCTGTGCTTTGGATGTGGGCCAAAGGCCTGGGGGAAAGGTTTGCTCGCAGCCTGCTCTCATCGGATGACCAGCCCTTTAAGAGGTGGAGCCAAAAGGAGCTCTTCCAGTAATGGAGGGTGGGGTATCTTTAATGGGAATACCAAAACCCCAGTTCTCATTTATGTGTATGGGTGTTTTGCCTGCATGTACATATGTGCCCCATGTGTGTGCCCCCACGTGTGCATAGGGCCCGGGAAGACCAGAAGAGGGCATCACATAGAAGATATAGGGTTTTCTTGGACTGGAGTTACAGACAACTGTGAGCTGCCATGTGGGTGCTTGGAATCAAACCTGGATCTTCTGCAAGAGCAGCCAGTGCTCTTAACTACTGAGCCATCTCTTCAACCCCCTATAAATGAGATTTTTTTAATTTTAAATAACATTATCCAGGTGATGGTAGCCCATGCCTTTAATTTCATCATTCTAGAGGCAGAGGTAGATATTCTAGAGACAGGTAGATATCTAGGTTTGAGGCCAACCTGGTCTACAGAGGGAGT